>NC_141391.1:160736004-161361004 GCF_034619465.1 Leptosomus discolor
AGGACAGCTGTGAGACAGGATTTGGGGCAGGGGACTGGAAGAGCTGTTAGCAGCTTGTGTACCTGTTCCCTTTCCACAAGTACATCCACCTTCAGAATAGCTATGATGAGCTTGCCAACTCCCTCTGTCATCTTCCTCTGCTCCCTCCTGTCCAGAGGATGAGAAATGCCTGGAAGTACCCTAAAAGAATGTGTATGTGTTCGCTTTGCTCCAGCAACCCATATAATAAATGCCCTGAAAATCAGTGTCTGGAGTGCTGGAAAACTGCACCCTGGCTAGAGATGATTTCTATAAAGAAAAAAGCTGTCCAGTCACCAAGCAGGTAGCAAACTGGCTACGCTTTGCCCAGCCAAACACTCCTCGCTCCCTCTGATGATCCACGCTTAAAGAAGCTTGGCCAGGTTCACTGAGAAACATAGCAGGGCATGTTTGGCAGGCAAAGGCACTGAGGGATATCAAAATGTTAATATCTGGGCAGCCAAGGCTTTTTGCTTATGTGGCGGCTGTGTAGGAAGTCCTAGCACCTCCGACTAGGTGCTAATGGGACACTGAGGGTGTTTGTACCAATGGCAATACTGCCTCACCAAGCATTTTGAAGAATGAGTCACCTCTTCCTGAATCATGAGACTGGCTTGCAAGTTATTAATATTTATTTTCTGAATGAAAATAGGAATAACCTGCCTTTGCTTTCAAACCTTTCAATCTGTAGCACTAATTCAAATGATGCTTACCGAATTTTCTCTGCCTGCATGAAAACTTTAGTTTGTTGTCTTTGTGTTTCTTTCCCTGCTCTAAAATAAAAATAAAACTGAGGTTTTTTTCTCTTATCACACAGATCCAAATCTGGGAGGACTTGAATCTCATCAGCTGTTAGGAGATTTACTGTAAAACCGCAAGGATTTGCACTGGTTATTGAGCAGCCATATGCTCGGCTCAGTGCAGTGCCCTTTTGCACCTCTGATGAAGCTGCCTATCTGTCCACTTTAAAGCTCTCCCTCCTGGCAAGGGTTTACATTAGCTCAGACAGAGCGAGGACATCAGATTTATTCTCTATTTGCCCTTTTCAATATTCTCAGATAAAATTTGTCTAGCATGATAGATACAGTTGCTAGCGGTGTCTAAAATACTCATAACCGAGAATGCAATGAGCCAAGACAAAAGCAGATCTCCAATCAACACCATGAACTGCTATATGCTGGAAGAGCCTTTTGGAGAGTCATTCTGCAAACAAAACCCCTAACTTCTCTTCGCCTTTGCTTATAGGGGGAGGACAGAAGAGCTGTTTGGCTGTTCACCTGAAAATCCTTAGTGCCTGAAACTTCGATGCTTCCTATTAGCAATGAGAGCAAAAAGCTGTCATACACCCTCTTCATCTTGTCCTTCGGGCTGCAGGATTGCATTTCTGTGGTGCAGGCCTGGAGCAGAGGGTTTCGTAAGGCTGGGTGTGCTAAGACCCACCAAGGGCTACAGCATACCCGTCAGGGGGTCACAAGTCCTCTTTTTAGTGGTGCGCTGTGTACCTGAAGCACCCTTGGTTGACTGCTGGTGGTGGGAAAAAACACTGAGCCAGTAACATTTCTTAGGGCATGCTCTGATGGATGATGGATGGGATGAAGGGTGCTTTGAAGGCTCCCGCTGTTGCCCAAAAGCTGATGGTCTCCAGAAAGAAATGCAAGGCAAGGGAGAGGCTATGTGGGAAGCACAAAGCCCTGGGAGATATGATTTCTGCTTAACTGCTAAGGATGTGAAGCGTTGGTTGATGAGACTTTGCATGTGTGAGAGGAGGGAAGTGCCCTTTCACACCTTCCCAACCTGCTTGTGGTTGCATAAGCCTGAAAGCACAGAGCCTGATGTTGCTATGCCAACTTGCGTCCCTAATTCCTCCCATCCATCTGCTTGTCTGAACAATGCTGTGGGCATGAAGGAGCAGGAGCTTGAAGGAGCAGGATCCCACCCAGCAACGATACACTCTCCGTTGGTAGAGCAGGCTGAAGGACTCGGAGGTGTGTGTACCCGTGGTCCTCATGCCACCGATAAGGGACTGCACCAGAGCGACTTGTTTGCAGCACTTCTGCTTCATTATCCCAAGTGCTTTACCTTTGCTGCTGAATTTTGTTTCAAGTCTTCCGTGGCAACACTGAGCTTGTGCTGTCACTCATCAAAGGAATCGCAGGTGCGGCATGAATCTTTGTGCCTGGTTTCCTTTCTGTTGCATTAAAATAGCGTAAAGAGCCTTTCAAAGACACGGAGAAGGAGGAGTTGCTATTTCCGAGTGCTTACATAAACTGACTTCAAGTGCAAAAATGGAAAAAATTGAACTCCTTATATTCTTCCCCTACTCTCTCCCTTAAGAAGGGCACTATATAGAATTAGGTTGTATGGTAGAAGGGTCAAACTTTGAGACAGAACAAAAATGCAATGTGGCTTTGGTCTGTACCACATGGAAGAGCCTGGCAGATGAAGCAGCTCTAAGTTTTTGTACCCTATCCTAATTAGCAGTGATTTCCAGGACAAATTCTTGTGGTTATCCCCTTCCCTTTCTTTGTTTGACCTGCCACATAAATCACAGAGCCTTTTCTCTACACTCCAGCACTATCAGGAGTGGAAATCCTGATGGGTTAGTTTGCCAGTAATTAAATTTTCCCTTCTGTTCATTTGACAGATGCAGTTGCGCTCTGCTTCGAAGCAAAGTGCAGGTCAGAGCCAATGGGAGCTTTTAATAATCTGGTAGTCTCTTCTGGCGCTGAAGACTGAAAGTTTTCTTGCTAATTGGATTGTTGTGAGATTATCCAAAGAGGAACAAGTTCTTCTGGACAGAGAAAGGCTAGGAGCATACAGAATGATGGAGAAGGTAATGGGTAAATTTATCCTCCTGTACACGTCCTCTGAGCCTTCAGCCAGAACAAACACATAGAAAACGCCTTAGATCTGATTTCCTTTGACTCAGCAGCTTGCTTAGTCATTTACACCAGAGTAAAAGCCACTTTGATAGGCTTTCATGTCAGAATGATAGCTTTTTACATAGCTAAAACGGGTGCCAGGCTAGCACAGCCTGCAGCCTGAGCAGAGGAAACAGGCTTGCAGCAAGGAAAGGCTGGTGTTGCCCTACGGCTTCTGCTAGGCAGGGCATCAGGGTAGGGGCTGAGGGTGGGTCACCCCAGCCTTGAAATCTTGCCCCTGAGGAGGCAGGCAGCAGCATTGCTGGCTCCATACAAACAAGAACTCCTTGTAGCTGTCACTGAAAAACCTGAATTTTCCTGATGCAAGATCATAAGAGAGATCTGCAGGCAGAGGATCAGGAAAATTCTCCAAACTCATATTAACTAAAGGGACCTGTTCAAATTTGGCCCCTGTCAGTAAATATGTGCAAATACAGAAGCTTTAGTCAGAGCTCTGATATTTTAGTTAAAAAATAAGATGCTAGTCATTTCCACTGCAGAGAAAAACCTGACCTTGCAGCACCCTGCGGGCTTCTTTCTTCTTATCTAGTTTGTTTTAATCTTGCTGGTTTTAACTCTGTTTCATGATTTTGAGGACCTGACGTATATTTGTGGAGAGATTACAGCAGGCAACACTGCCTCTTAAAAACTGGGCCAAAGCTGTTTTTTGTTCTGGTTCCTTTCAAGGACGCAGATGAGGTTATTGACATGTCCATTAACTATACTTCCCTGGATGGTTTTGGTACTCTGCAGCAAGGATTTGTTATACAAACATCTCTGTGTGCTGTGTCACCTCTTGGCCATACAGCTGATGCCTAGGACTGGGGACAAGGAGATGAGGACTCTATTTCCAGCCCTGCAGTCTGGAGGCTATTATTTGCACGGTCCTTTGCAGACACAACTAATTCTGTTCATGCTCTGAACACACTATATAATCTCTCAACAGGACCGATTAACTCATGTTCAACAGCTCATTAGTGATGGCTGCTCAGTTTTCAGTTAGTTTGGAGCATGGGCAGTGGGAGCTCGTGTCTGGAGACACTCACCCTGAGTCACCTGTATGCACATTCGGTTCTTCCATTTGTAAACTTCTAAAATATTTATGTTCCTGCTCCATCGGAGGCACTGAGCCTACCTTCCTAGATATTTGCAGAACATGTAGAGTTATTAGCAAAAAAGTTACACCAAGAGTACATAGTATTACCATTATTATTATTATGGATTTCACTTTGGATCTGGAGTACATAATCACAGTCCTCTGAGAGGGAGAAACAGAACAAGGACAAAAAGAAATAAAAAAGAGCATTGTCATCCTCACCTATTCTTCCCTCTGGAACGATTCCCATTCTCTGGCTTCCTTTGATTACAAATAAAGGTGTACAATATCTCTCAAACAAAACGAATGAGGCATTTTTTAATACCCAAAACTTATTTTCTTAATGAAAGGAACAGTAAAAAAAGAACAAGTGCTGTAATTGCCCAGGTTCTAGCATAGGACTGGTCCTTTAGATGGAGGAGGGCACAGAAATGATTAACCCAGTATGACGACACAGTGCCCAAATTCATACTGATCATCACCATGTCACTGTTGTTGTTCTTGAAAGCAACCACAGTGAAACCAAGTGCCAAATAAAACCTGCACAGAATCATGCAGATGTAGAGCCAGAGCCACCGTGAAGCTTCAGTGGCAACCCAAGAAGATCACTTAGTACTAGACAGCTTCAATGTTAGGCTCTGGCTCTAGGAAGTCAACTGAGGGAATCGGAATCATCTGAGCAATCAGCTCAAGGTTATGCAGTCCACCTGCATGGCTTCAGGAAGCAGTGGTGGATTTAGAGCATCCTGTCTCCCAGGCATAAAAAGACAACAGTATTGGCAGAGTTGTGCTAGAAGGACATACCTGTAAAAATCGTTAGGTTTTACAGGTGAATTAACCCCTGTTTTCTGGAAGCACAGGTGTAGATGGAAGGTGTTGGGGGAGTACGAATGAATGTGAGAAAACAGATCCTTGGAGAAACAATTTTTTGCACTCAATAGCTTGCAAGACAAGGAGGGCTTCTGAATAGGACTGTTTATATGGGCTCTGCTGATCCCACCTATAGTGGCCGCACTCAGACTTGTAATTGCTGCTTCTTAATGAAGACCAAAATAGAATAGTTGGTCACAGGCAGCATCACGTGTACTGCAGAGGGCTCTGGTTTGTCAGTCTCTGTTTCATGCATTTTTCATTCACCTCTTCTTGTTCCTATGCCATTTGTTTTGTCTTTGTTTTCAGCTGTATCTAATAAGCCTTCATTGTGCTTTTGATCAGAGATTTTTCTGTGAAGACGTACAGGGCTCTCCTCCCCAGTCCTCTTCATCTTCTCCCAACTCCTCCTTCCCCTTTGCTCTCCTTAGTTGTTCATATTCCCATCACAGGTAAAAGTCTTCCAGAGACAATCATCAGCCCTGGTAAGAGGGTCAGAACGGGTGGTAAAAGAGGACAAGTAAGGGCATATCTTGGGGACCCAAGCAACAGCAGTGGGGACACAGCTATAGAAATGGCCCCAAAGGGATCATTTCCCTCTCTGTCTTTTGGAAGCACTGGGATGGTGTCAGCCAGAGGAGAGCTTTGGGAGCTCTTCTGAATGAACCCTTTCCTACCAGCATCATTCAGCAGGAGAGATGTGCATTGGCTCCCTCCCAGGTGTGCAGTTATCTTTCTGGACACAGGGCCCGGGAGCAGCTAGGGAAATGGGATGCTGAACAGAGACTGAAAGTCATGATGTGTACCTATGCCCACGCCTTCCTGAAAGGCTGACACAGCAGTCTGTAGTCACTGTCAGGTGAGTGCATGACTTGTTCTTCTGCTCCGGTAGGATCATAGGCTACATGGATGGATGTGGTGGGGGTTGCTTTTCCTCCATCAGGGCCTGGGAGACTATAAACCAACCCCACTGTGGGTAAAAAAATTCATTGTACACTTTGGGGTTTTTTTTCCCCCATGATCTACCCTGAAGCTTTTTTGAATAATGGGGGATATTAAAGCTTTAGTTTTGCTTCTTAGTAATTTTGCAAAGATGGGGAAAGTTTTAAAAAGTTTCAACAAACAGTGGAATGAAAATGAAAGGGTACATGCATGTCTGGTGAGGAAATCTGGACATGCTGTGCCAGTGGCAAAAGGAAAGGAGGAGGACTAGAAATGCAGTTGTTTCTCAAAAATATTTCATTAAAATGTAATTAAAAAATTATTCAGAGCAAATGCAGCAAACACGAGGTGACTTGGATGTTTTTCACAGCAAAGTAATGCTTTTCCATTTTGCAGGGTCTCAGTAAATATTATTAACCCAATTTACACCCTGGGACACTGAGAAAGTAGTCATACACAAATTCTGTGACAGGATCAAGAATATAAGTCAGATCACCACTTTCTCAAATGTATGCCTTCTCCAGCTGTATTCTCCCAAGTATTACTGTTCTCACTCATACCTGATGACTATTACTGATTTTCCCAGTCACTGTAACACCTCTGGAGAGCCCTTCACTGAGTTTAAATGTCCAGGGGTACAGGTAATGCAGGAGCAGTAATACTTGTGGCTGCTCATCTACTTGCTGTTCAGAATATGACTTGGTACCTGCACTTTACTGACTTCTGAACACTAACTTTTCAGCATTGCTTGAAGGGAGGGGTACCAAGCAGGAGAGATGAACGTGGGAGGGAGGGAGGGAAGGTGAGGGGGTGGAAAAATGAGCCTGCTTTACTGAGTAATGAGGGAAGTGAAAATGAATGGGAAAAGAGAGAGAAAAGCTGGTTTAAATATTTAATCTCTATTGGATTTGCTTTTGAAGAAGAGACAAAAGCCTTGGAACGTCTTTTGTCTTGAACTAATTCTGACCAGAGCTAAGCAGCATGTGATTGTCACTTCTGTCATTTGCCTTAAGGTGGATAGAAACAGATTGGTCCTGCTGCATCAGCCCATCACATCAGTCTCCTTTGTCCAGCCACGACTGCAGAAGGTATAAATGACTCATGACCATAACACCTCTGCCCCACGAGCCCACGCTGCCCCAGGTCCCAGTGCAGGGGTGGTCAGTGTGTGTTGCCTGTGAGCTGCACCTTTCCTCAGAGAGGAGGAAGCTGCTCTGAGGGCTCTGAGGAGCTGTTGCCTGCTTGTGTGTCCCACCATACAGATAGTCACTTCACTTTAGGTCTTCACCACCATTTGGAGCCAGGTGGCTAGTGCAACACATGGCAGCAGTATTTTGCCCTTGTCTCTCCCCATTCCTCTGTACATCTCTTTACTCAGCCTCTCCCTGCAACATTTCTCTTCCCCTTCCCTTGACTTGCCCTCTCAAGTCCTCCCCCTCTGCTCAGCCACGGTCTAGGCAGAGCCAAAATAAGCACAGCTGTCTCGTCTACTGGCAACAGCTGCACCATCTGCAGCACCTTCCACAGCTGAGGCAGTGCCATGGATGAGCTGGCAGGACCCACACGCCAGCCTCAGAGATGACAGCTATATGTGCTGATGAGCCGTTGCATCAACAAGGTCATTTGCTTTCAGTTAGTCCTGTATAAAACATGTTGTTCAGTTGATATAATGCATGTGCCACGCGTTCTGTTTCTCTTGTCTCTCACACTGGACACCCAGACTCGAGGACTGCACCACAGGCCATGGCCAGTGCCACCCAGTGAGGCAGGCACAGCCCCTCATAGCAGTGGTGGTTCTCTGCAGCCTATCGTCCTCTGAGACAGCCTTAGCCAGATAAAAACCTCATTTAGGTTTTCTTCATAGACTGGAGGAGTAGGAGGGAGAAATACCTCCAGAGAGTAATACATTGTAAGCCTGGCTTTTAAATTGGTAAATATCTGTAAGCTTTAAGAAAGGCTGATAGTTTCTGACTAAACAGAGGAAACTGCTGAGACTGGGAACTTTTTCTGTTGGTTTGGCAATGGCTTTGTCTCTCTGGTCTGCTTATGCCCTTTATAACCCTAAAAGCAAAGAGGTGCTGCCATCCCTACTTCTCAGATGGGTGCAGATATAACGTGGCTTCTACACCAGAACACTTCGGGATGTCTTTGGAAAAGCAGAGATTTTTTGAGCTCTGGTCTCCTGAGCCCTGAGGGAAGGCATGAAAGCCTAGGCCTTTGTCAAATCCTGAACTGGGAGCACACCAAAAATGAAGAAAAAAAAAAAACAACCCAAGAAGCTACAGCAACATCTCTTGAGCCTCTGAAGGCTCATAGTTAACAGGTGTGTTTCAAAGGTTTATTTCAAAAGCAATTTATTATTTTGCTAGTTGTTTGCTAAGAGGTCAGATAAATTCAAAGTGCCTAGTCAAGTATGTTCCTATTTCAGTTTGATATCATTTGAGGAACTCAGTTGGCTACTTTAAATGCTGGGGAATACATCTGAGTGGGAGTTTGGGCTGGGTGAAGCCAGCTAGGCGAGGGGTTTGCATTTGGTTTACAAAAGAGCTTGAGTAGGCTGAGATTCCAGGCTGATGAGATGGTCTCCACGATGACTACACTTTGGTCTTTTTTGGCAGAGAACCCATACACCCGACATGTAAGCTATAGGGATGAAAGAGTTTATTCTCTGTAGCACCACAGGACTTGACTTGATGATTTTTACAGAAATTCTTCCCATGGCAATGATACCAGGATACTGGTCGCTCCGTTTACGTCTAAGCTACACAAATAGTTGACCAGACACCAAAGATGGCAGCTTTTGGTCCAAGTTTGATCTGAACCAATGACTTAGGAATGGAAAGCATCGTATCTTATTTCAAAACTTTGTCTCAGCCATAAAAATATCCTCTACTTTTTGTCAAAGAGAAAACACACAGGATCTGACAGAGGAGTCCTGGTATTGTGGTCTAAAACTTGCTGAGTTCAGGTCATGATCTATTACCAGAAAACAGTGGTGTTTCAGTGAGGCTGTGCCAAACTATGCTCTTCCTTCCCAAATGTAAAGTTGTCTGCACCAGGAGGAAGCCAGGAGCTGCTGTTCCGAGTTTGATCAATGATGTTTTGTCTTTGTGTTAGCCTGGGGGTCCAAAACCTACCTCCTGCTTAGGTCTGAGCTTAGTGAGAGCTGCTGCCTCTCACTGACGGTACCAGCAGGACCCATCTCACAGCCTGTGTTGTGTTCTTCAAAGTCTGTTGGCACAGAGAGACAGACGTACAGGCGTGTCAGACCATGTGCCTGCAACAGCCACAGCACCCTCCCCTACAGCTGCTGACGACTGCTGATGGCTGCTGTGCGGTGCCAGGAGCGCGGGCGAAGGAGGGAAGCATTATTCTGAGGGTGACAACATAAACCTCCTTGTGCTCTGAGCAGGAGGAGAAAAAACAAAGCATCTCAGGACTGCCTCAAAAGCTGCAGGAATTGTTGGGCGGGGGGTGTCTGGAGATGAAACAGGCAAGGTAGTTGGAGGAATCTTTGTGTTCAACGAAGAGTAAATTTGCTCAAAGAAAAAAAAAGGGAGAATTGTGGGAGTCCTGAAACTATATTCGGATCTAGGAGACCGTGCCTCCCTTCCATTTTCTTTTTGTCAAAATATCCTGAAAATCTCAAAGTGGTTTTCTCCCCTCCCCGCCCCCCCCCCACCCCCCCATCTGATTAGGAGTTTTAAGGGGGAAATACTTAATTTCAAATCTTTCAAAATCAATATTTTTGACATTTTTTAAAATAGACATGTAGATCTAAACTATTACTTCAGCTCAAAAAGGAGAAAATATTAGAGTCAATAAACAGTGAAATAAACTGCAAACACAATTTTTCACTTGGCGTTGAACAAATTCCTTGAACCTATTCCTTCACCCTAATTTTTTTTTTCTCGTCTTTTTCCAGCACTTGGTCCCCCACACTTGCAGTTTGTTTGATCTTTTTTTTACATTTTTATTACCCAGCTCTAGTTTAGTTTTTAATTTAATTAAATATTAATGAAAGAACAGCAGTTTCACATTATTCTTATTTCTTGAGCAAACCAACCAGCAATCCTAATGTAACATCTTCAAGGTTGAGGGAAAAGAAGAAAATATTCCATACAGGAAAAGAATTACAGGAATTATGGACAGAAAGCCCCTACTTGGGAAATGAGTCAGTCTGCTTCTGTCTAGCAGAAAAGATCAGCACCGAAGTACAGAGCCTTTAGAAACAGCTTATGAATTTACAGCTTGCAAAGTAAGTGAAGTCTTTGTGTCTCTCATACACATATGCTAACTCATTCCCCACACATGCATACATACAAGTCTCTGGTGGAAAGACAGGGAATGTGCAGTCTGCAATGCATATGAACTTTCTGTTTAGAGTAGAAAAGAAAAGATTTTTTCAATAGGCACAAAATCCCACCCCCTCAGCACCCCTCCTTCCCCTGTGTCTGACACTGACTTCAAGGGAGGAGTTGAGCCAATTATCTGTGAGTCCTACAGAAGGAAAATCTGCAATTTGCCAGTAGTTGTGAGAGCGAGAGGGAGAAAGGCAGGGAGGGAAGAAGAAAGACTTAATTGGCAAATGTAAAGAAAATCCCTTTCCGTCCTAGAACGAGAATATTTTAAAGCAAATCTCAGACCAGAAGAAAAGCTCAGGGCAGGGGGGGCGGGGGGGGGGGGTGTGGTGCGGTGGAGTGTGCTAGGCAAGACCTGGGGCAGCATAGGTTCACCATAGACAACTTCCATGCCCCCACCGATTTTTACCCTGAGGGTCTGAGGCAGCGTAGAGGCAGGGTGGGCCAGCCAGACACACTCACGACCCTGCAGGACCAGGTGTTGCTCCAGAGACCCTTTCCCCCAGCAGAGCCTACAAAGTGCAACTTGCAAGGAAAGCCAGTGGGAGTGGGAGAGACTCTGCCTCTCCTTCTCTCGAACTGAGACTGTGAGAAGAGCTCATCTCACCAAAGGGAAAGGCTATCACTCGTTCCGAGACCCTTCTTCAGCCCATGTTGGTCGCCTGATCCAGTACTTACCATCCATGGGGGAACGCCCTCTAGAGCCCTGCGGTCCTTCCCAACCCTGCTAAGTTCCCAGGAAATACTGGTGAAGAACTGAGCCCAGAGCAAGAAACGTGGGATCCACAGAACAACAGCCTTTTACAGCAGCAGCCGCCTCTGATTAAAATTATCAGCTTCATCAGACTGTGCCAAGACCCAGGACTGCTCCTCCAAGGAAAGAGAGGTAAGAAAGTAGCATAGAGTTTGAAAGTAGGAAACAAACATTCCATAGGAGTGATTGTGATGTGTCTGAAAATTATGGGGATACTAGGAGTGATTAACAAGCGACAGGTCTGTTATGCATGGTACAGTTTGCATCTGCCTATGTCCTTTTTAACTGGGTGCAGTGAATTACATTGGGATGGCAAACAAACAGAGACACGAGACTGTGAAGTGCAAGAGAGGCAGTTCAGAAGTCTATTCATGGATAGGGAGTGGTAGGGAGTATACCCCCTGATGGTGTAAGAGCTCTAGGCAGGTAGAATTAAGAGTTCTACCTTAGATATCTCTCTTCAGATGCTCAGGATCAAATTTGTCAGCACCTCCCTGGATTTCAGATGAGTGATCTTCAGAGTATACAAAAGCAGGTGCATTGTCATTCACTGGGATGTCTGCCTATGAAACAAGCAGTGGCAGTTAGCTGGTAGAAGATGACACAGGGAGTCAAAAGAAATGGGGTTTAATGTTAATTTTGGACAGCTGTTTCAGCTCTCTCTGGGAGTATGAACCTTTCCCTTTATTAAGTGGAGGTAACACTCATTGCCTACGTTTTTAAAACATTTTTAAATCCCTGTGCTGTACCAATATAAAACACTGATATAAAGTTTCTAGCGTCAAGCCAGCGCATAAAGCAGAAGGTACCACTGGGAATTAATCTATGCTTAAGCATTTAATAAACTGGAAGGAAAAGATGTAGATTAAAGCCAGCTGGAGGTTGTTTGTCTCCTCATACTCTTCTGATTGATTTTGCTTTATTTAGTACATGAACATGTGGTCTCTTTCTGTTTCCTTTCTTCTGTCTTTAATCTTTTTCATTGTATGAGTCCCTGTGCTCCCCCCCACACCCCAGGGTGTGAAGGCTGTAGTTTCATTCCTTTTCTGAGAATTAAATAAGACAGACTGTATTGAACTGGAGAAAAACACAAATATAGGCTCCCTGTTCAATGGCACACTCTTGAGTCATATTTGCAGCAGAGGTGAAGAAATGAGTAGCAACTCCACAAATCAAAGTGCTGAAAAGCATACTTTGACTTCTTGTGAAATGAAATACAGTCAGGAAAGCACAAGAGTTGTCTTGAATGAATGCCTTAACAGGTGGAACAAGGACATCATAAAGTGACTATTTAATACATTAAAATCTCCATATCCTCACACCCCTCCTTCTCCTCCCGTGCATCTACATCCTTGGGGCAAAGCATCCTGAAACAAGCATGTGTCTGCACATACGATTTTGATGGGGGTAGGAGGCAGTGTGATATAATGTCCAGAGATGCAAGGGTGAGGAAAGGTGGGAAGGAGAAAGAGTTTGAAAGGTAGGAGTCCCAGAGTCTGTTCACGCTTCCCATTTGTTTGACCTTGGGTGGTCACTCAGCTTCCCTGTGCCTTATTCTCCCCATCTGCGGGTAGCTGTGGAGACAATTCCTTCTCCAAGCTGTACAGTTCAAAGTGGCATTAACTGAGGTCCAAAGCAGTGGAATTAATTTCAAGGTGGAGGACAGAAGTGCCTCTTGCACTAAAGCTGCAAAAATAACCCTCCATGCAGCTGCAGTGACACAGTCCACCTCCTTTGGTGCATGATGGGAGTTTCTCTAATCACCATCAGCTCGGTGCTTACCTGTCAGTCAGCAGTATTATTTGTAGGAGTATGGTTTGTAAAGCTGCTGGCCAGGATCAGGTGCCCCAGTGTGCATGTTCTGTACAGGACATATAAGGTATTTTCTTAAAAAGTGTAACTGTGCTCACTCCCAGATCCTTCTGCACCGAACTGTACAAACTGATCTTCAGCAGGTGTGAACCAACACAGTCCACTTGCCCTCATGCAGCTACACTGGTCCATCTCAGTCTGCAGAGCTAACTCATTTCTAAATACTGAACCTGGGCTGTAGACAAGTTTGTGGTTTTTCTCACAAAATCCATCTCCCTGCTTTTCTCTGTCAGCTAAATAAAGCCTGAGAGGGAGAAAGGAAACATCCCAAAGCAGCTATGTCACCATTTGTCTGCCCATGGATGCAAGACAATATTGACTGGCTATGTAGGAAAGAACTGACCCGGGGTACGTGGCAGTGTTGTTTCAGAGGCTGCACTTGGTGTTTCTGCACTGTTGGAGATGGGTCCTGTTCTAAATAAAACACAGAGTCCAGTCCAAATACCAGGTGTGCTCCTTGCTGTCATTCCCACCACAGCAATCCCAACAGTACCATAACTCTGCGTGTGTGTGTCTATCCAAAGTTATGTTCTGACATTACTGTCTGGCCCTAATATTATGCTGTCCTGCCCACTGAATATAATTCAGAGTGTGAGCTACTCTGAGGAAAGCATTGCATTTTCTTCTGTGCTTTAGATAGGGCTGAATGTGCTGTCGGCGTGCAGCAAATTATAGCAATAATAAAAAATAGTAGTGCTTTGCTGTTGCCTTGGGCTATAGCACAATGCTTGCAATGATGCTGGATCAAAATTCCAGAGACTTCTTTATTTAGCAGTGACCGTATCTTCACTACTGCTTTGGTGCTTAGCGCATGTTAAACAAAGTAAGAGATTTTAAGCTTTTGGCTGAGATAAGCGTCGCTACATAAAAGCTCAGGAGATAAAATTCACTCAAGGGAAAGATAGGAATCCAGATCTGGACCCAGAAATGATCTTTCAGTGTACATAAAGTACTAGAATTGTAATATTAAATAAACCAACACCTAAGTTAAATAAATAGCACAGTGGGAACTTGATTATTCTTTAATAAGATCCTAGTAACCAAAATAAACTCTGTCAAAAATGTGCCTTCTTTGCTTTAACAGCTTTCCCCATACAGGGGTTATATTTTTCCTTTCAGCACACAATTCACTTGAACTGGTACATGAAAAATGCCTGAGCAACCCTCTTTTTCTTTTCTATCAAAGTTTTCTGCATCTGAGTGCTATGTCAAAATGTGACCTCCAAGGTCTTGAGACTCATTTTAGCTGTCAGGGGTTGGAAATCTTGTCTAATAGATATTTAAGATGGCTGTCCTTCATCTTTTCTCCTGCTTGTACTTAGCACCCACAAAGACTATGAGACCCACAACAGCTGTGTATGTATAAAGACTGAAACTCCAATGAAATATATGTTCCTGCAGTTCATCCGTTGCCAGCCATCCTGCTGCAATGCTGATTGTTGATAGGGACTTCACACACTACGAGTCCAAACAGCAAGATTAAAATCTGGTTTCTAAAAGGTCACTGAAGGCACAGATCTTTGAATTTATCATCAGCCAGTGCTATTTTGTGGCTCAAACTCCCTGCATCAGCAATGAAGGTTGTATGGGACCAGCTATTTAAAGTTACTGAGCTGCCTAACTTCCACTGATGTCAAGTATGATTCTTGCTTCTTTCTGACTTTGGCTGATCTCAGAAAATGAGTATCTTGTGCAGCTCCTATTTAGGCAACCAACCAAAGCAATCTAGGTCCTAATGGAAGCTGCAGTGGATGTAGTATATTGGGAAATCTGACCTCTGTGTTTATGTGTCTAAATGAGAAGCAAGCTTTACTGAAAAATCTGGTAATGTCTAAGTGACGCAGATGGTGGGAAGGAACCTGGTGTCTAAGTCGAAGCACAGCTGATAAAATTAGCCCTTAATCTTTAAATGAAATAGCAAATTACAATTCAAAAGCATGCTATTTTCAGTGTAAATGCCTTCATTTTTATACGACTTGAAAAGAAAAGACAAAGCCCAACAACAACAAAAAACCCCCACTTCCTGGAATTGAGACTGAAAAAATTAAACATCTCCAGCGAAAAGATTTCTGTATGGACCATTGATCTACTAACCAGGACTGTGCTCCAGAGTACTCTTTGATAAGCTTGTGGTAAGGAGGTGCCCCACTCCACCCTCCATTTAGTTTGTGGTCTTTCCTCCAACTCTGCTATTTTCTCTTTCAGGACTAAGCAATGATGAAGACCATGTCTGGTGGAAACTGCACACTGAATGTGCCAGCCAAGAACTCATACCGCATGGTAGTGCTGGGAGCATCCAGGGTGGGGAAAAGCTCCATTGTCTCACGCTTTCTCAATGGCCGGTTTGAGGACCAGTACACTCCCACCATCGAGGATTTTCATCGCAAGGTCTATAACATCCGGGGAGACATGTATCAGCTGGACATCCTGGACACCTCCGGGAATCACCCTTTCCCTGCTATGAGGAGGCTTTCCATCCTGACAGGTGAGAACATGGGGGGAAGTTTGCAGATGGGGAATGGTGGGTGAAAGATCATAAGGATAGACATTAGCTTGAAAACTGTAGCCTGGAGATGACTGTTTCTTGGGAGGCAGCTAAAAGGACTGCTTGATTTTGTTGCAAGACGCACTTCTCTAGAGAGATATTTTCTGGCTGGGATGCTCCAGGCACTATAGGGAGCGAATTAGCCACAGGAGGAGAAGTCCACTGGGTAAAGGCCTGAAATGGAGATTTCTCTCTAGTTTATTTCCCTCCTACCTTCCCCTCCTGCTCTGTATTTTTTATTGCAGTCACAAATAAATGGCTGAATAAAATCTCATGGGCGTAAAGAGCAGCAAGGGACAAAATAAGCATGTTGTTATAAGACACAAGCAGCGAAAAACAAATGGAAACTGAGCAGGAAGGCAATTCTAACCAGGAAAATCTCAAAGATTTTTTCCCTAAAATTTCCAGCCTGGTTCCCTTGATTTGATATTCCAGTAAAAGGATAGCTCTATTTTCACTCTTTCTCCTTAGTCTGTGGTTAATCAAATGCATTAAAGGGAAAAAAGGGAAAATGGTGGGCTCATGTTGTATGTTTTCATTGTCAGGCTAAACCTGTTGTGAGCTAAGATGTATTCTTTAATTGTAAAAGTGACAGTGGATATATGCTCAGCCACAGCTCACAACAAATCCTACTTTCTGGGTTTGCTGTCTACCCTTCTAGCTAGCCAGTGAAACATGATGTTCACATCTGACCAGGCTAGTGTTCACATTCAGTGATGTCCTAGGGCCAGTTTCTGGGATGCGAATGTGAGCTTTCGTCCGTCCGGGCTCTCTTAGGATGTTCCACATGAATGTCATTCAACAGGCAATGATTTGCGTTATTTTATATTTGCAAAAGGAATTGTAAGTCAGGAAATGTCAAAAGGAAATGCCAGGGTATCTGTGTCATTTATGTATTTCTTTTTTTCCATGGTCTGTTTCTCTTGAGCAAAT
Source organism: Leptosomus discolor (assembly GCF_034619465.1). Classification (NCBI taxonomy): domain Eukaryota; kingdom Metazoa; phylum Chordata; class Aves; order Leptosomiformes; family Leptosomidae; genus Leptosomus; species Leptosomus discolor. The sequence continues at coordinate 160,752,317 of NC_141391.1, forward strand.
GAAATGACAGCAGAGCACCGCACATTGGGAAACCTCTCATTCCTGACTTAGACGTTCAGGACTGACTGGCTCTAAATCTTCAGTTCAGGTGTTGCTTTGTGTATTGTATAATCAAAAGGCCAAGGCTGAGTGGCTACTAGCTCTCCACACTTCCTGGTGTCAGAATAGGCTGTGTTTTACACAGAGATACAAATGAAAAGGAAAAAAAAAAGAAAAGCAATGCATCAGAGCTGAGATAGAAGCATGTTTACGAAAGAGAGTAAAATGGGCAATAACTTGCAAGTCCAGTGCAAGCTAGGAACACAATCAGATATGGCTGAAGTAACATCATAGCCAAAAGTCTTTTCCATACCGCTACAGAAAGGGTGGGGAGTTGAATTACAAGAACTGGAATTAAAGTACAGCTGAGTGACTAGATTCACAAGGACCAAACAAAAAATATGGGGAGGAGATGGCAAGTAAACCTATTGGGTTTTTAGAATTAGCTCCTCTGACACAGGCTAAGACCAACAAGCCTTTACAGTATCTTTTTTTAATTGCAGGGGATGTTTTCATCCTGGTATTCAGCCTGGACAATAGAGAATCCTTTGATGAGGTCAAGAGGCTCCAGAAACAGATCCTTGAGGTCAAATCCTGCCTGAAGAACAAAACCAAGGAATCAGCTGACCTCCCCATGGTCATCTGTGGCAACAAAAACGACCACAGTGAAATCTTCCGCAAGGTACGCTCAGATGAAGGTGAGAACCTTGTCTCCAGTGATGAAAACTGCGCTTACTTTGAAGTTTCAGCGAAGAAGAACACCAATGTGGATGAGATGTTCTATGTACTCTTCAGCATGGCCAAGCTACCTCATGAGATGAGCCCTTCCCTCCACAGGAAAATCTCCATCCAGTATGGTGACACTTTCCAACAGAAATCCTTCCGGATGCGGCGAGTCAAGGACATGGACGCCTACGGCATGATCTCTCCCTTTGCTCGCCGCCCAAGCGTCAACAGTGACCTGAAGTATATCAAATCGAAAGTTCTCAGGGAAGGTCAGTCCAGGGAGAGGGAGAAATGCACGATCCAGTGAAGCGGGCTTGCACTTCTTTCTGAAGTCATCATCCACATGCAGTGCCTTAAAGAAAAACGCTCTGTGGAAGCACAGAATGGGCTCACGGGGTTCATCGAGAAAACCCAACATGGAGAAAGGATAACTCTTCCTGTGGATTCTGCTGAGTCACGAATGTAAATAACACCATCCTTGTAAATGACTGGGAAAAATCATATGCCTGAGATAAAAGTGCATTTCTCTGTCTTTGTAATGTAGTTTCCCCTTTTTGTTTAAAGAATACAGACCTGAGAAGTAAAGACATTTCAACCTCATCCTTACAAAGAAAGTAGGTCAAAAATGCACAGAAGGCATTAACAGTTACCCAGCATGCAGCTCTTGCTAAGAGAGAGGAGGTTATGTCTGTGCGTGTGTGTATCTCTGTGTGTCTGTGTGTATGTGTGCATGCATGTGTGGAGCACTCCTTTAAAAAAAATGAGACTTGCATTTCAAAGGGCAGCATTCTTAACTGAGGTTTCCCAGATTGGGAGTGGACTCTATTTATGGACTCATGACTCTCACTTGCTTCTGAGGGGACCTGCATTAAGAAGATCATGAATTCGTGTTTGCTGGGACAGTTATCATTTGACATCACCATGAATGTTGTTTTGTATTATAGATTTTATTTGGGGTTTGCTTTTTTTATTGTCAGGGGGTGGGTTCTTAGCAAAATCAGATGGCAAGTCCATTTGATATCAAAACAGTGTCTACTTTCTAGCAGTTAAAGGTGTTTTTCATCTGTAAAACTATATAAAATGTACACTGATTGAAGGTGAAATTGTTCTGCAAAAAGCCAATACATTTGACTGCTTTGCAAGCCTGGTGTGACATGGTTTCTCAAAGCAGCCACCCCGACTCTGAATACCATAGTATTGCCACCCTTTGTCTTGCTAGCCACCAGAGCAATGGTTCCTTCCGCTACCTGTATCAGCCAACACTGACCAGATTCCTCGGTAGGTTTAGACCACTTCAGAGGCAGGATTCAGTTTCCCTTCAAAATTAAGAACTGAATGGTTGTAGGGCCAGCTCCATCATAGCTCTTCTGTTAATGTGCTTCTAGTAATTTTGTTCATGGTTTTCCCTGTTGACTGATAAAGGTTGCCTTGGTGGAAACCTTTGCACTGCAGAAGTCCTACAGAACAGAATCTTTGTTATGGCTGTCCGAACAGGGCTTAACTGGCTGGCCAGATAAATGTGGGGCTGTCCTTTCACTTCTTCCCTTTCTCAGCCCAGCCCAGGCTTCCTTGTCTTCAGCTCTTTCACTGTCTGCTTCTGGCTTTGTTGTTCGATGTGCTCCTGTATGCCCTCAAAGCCCAATATATTCTCCCAGATGTGAGCTTGCCACTGTTGCTGACTGGAATGAGATGTGTGCACACACAACTATGGGCAAAGCATGGCCCCAAGACTGTACACAGCAGTAGAGTATATATGTTATATACCTCAGAACAACCTTCAGATATTTTGTCCCTCCCTCACCCTCAAATTCTGTTCTTGGCTGTATCTGCCTTCTTGTGTCATGGGCAGAGCTGTGAGTTAGTTCGTGCTATAATTTGACAAGAAACCAAGAAGGATGGCTGTCTGTAAAAATTAGCTTCTGGGACGCAAAATCCCATATTCACTTATCAGCTCCACCCTTCTACTGTATATTGACTGGTAAAATACACTGTTCTTTTATTCCTGTTGCCAGGGCAGCACCTTTCAGACCACGTACTACTCCCTATCTATAAATATGTACATGGTTTATGATTAAACCTGTTTTATTTATTAACTGTGTCCTGTGTCATTTTTACTTTCTCCAAGATTAATGAGGAAGGTCCTATCTTTTTGTTGTTGCAGGTGCAGCTAGGCAAGTGATTTGTGGGTTGAGAGCCCTGATGAGATCTCTAGTAAGCCCTAGACACCAGGGGCTACAAATTTGTCTATTTGGAACAGAACTGTGTCTATATCTATATATTTCTATCTATCTATCTATTTGAACATTAACTTATATATACAGATATCCTCACAAGCAGAAGCAGACAGTTACTCTTCCCCATGCTGCCTCCAACATGAGAAAACAACAACTCTGTCCTTCATGCACAGAGCTGGCATGCTCATCTCTGGTGCAATTTAATGCGACCTCTGCAGAAACATCACTGTTGCTTTCAGCAATGTCTCCATCTTACCATCTGCACTATCAACTGTATGAGTCTTGGTCCCTGTAAGCATATGCCCACCTCTCTAAAGACTCTCCATCCAAGTCCATGTATCGGTGATCAAGCTCTGGGACTCAGGTGCCACAGGGACATGGAGGGGTTGAAGACAGAGCGAGGACATGAGCACTGGCCATTGGTTGGGTTAAGGGGCTCCAGGAAGCTAAAGGAGAACTCCTTGCACTAAGGACCGTGTGCTGCCTTACTGCTCTCCCTGGCCTGCTGGATAAAGCTGAATTTTTAATCAGCCTTCATAATCAAGTCTCTGCCTTTGTGCTACAACACTGACCTTCTTACAATTATTTTCCCTACTGTCCTTCCCTCTCCACAAAGACACCAGCTTTCCTCACTCTTCCATGTCCTCCTGCTCCTACTTTTTCTACCATGGATATGAAGACACAGGCCACAGAAAAATACTGTTACATTGACAACAAGGGTGCAAGAATAGGGGAAGCTGAAGACCAAGGAGCAGGCGCTCACAGTTGGATCCCACAGGAAGACCAGTGAGGCAGTGCTTCACGGTCCAGCTTGACCTACCAGAGCTCAGGGTGAGAACCATCTGAGAAACTGGCTGGAAATAAAGGTGAAGCAGCATTACAGTCACCCACAGAAACAAATGGCAATAAGCAGGTAATCTTATTAAAGTAATCCTAGTCTTCTCTCTGCATTTTGTTACTGATGATAATTGCTTTTGAAGTTAGATTATCATGCTCCTGAGGACATTTATTTTTTTTGCTTTTATTATATCCTTGCAGCCATTCTATTAATATTCATATATTATTTGGGCTCTAGAAGTGCTTACAGCCCCTAAACGAGACAGTATGTGTATCAGTTGTTTATTCACAGTTAGCAGCCATTATGTTCTCTGGAAAGGGCTGGGACTAGAAAACAGAGAGCAAGACTACCTGTCTGCACAGGGGGCATAAGGTAAGGCAGGAAGAGGAATGGAGAATTGTTTCTTCCTTGTTAACCACTGAATGTGTCTGGCTGTAAGACAGAGCAGCGAAGGGCTTTATGGGAAACTCTATTACCTGTGTGCGGAAACTGCAAGACTCTGAAAGGAACAAAGAGCAGACCTACAGCCAGGCCTCAGAGGCAATGGAAAGAGAAATTACTTCTTTTTTTTCCCCCCCTTGGGATTCAAGGGACCTGCACAGAACTTACTGTAACACAAGAAGTCATGAAAATGCACAGGACTAAGGGGAAGTCTGGAGGAAAGGATCCATCCAGCGAAGATGCTGCGAGTAGGTATGCCCTTACTTGATCTTACCTAGCGTAATTAAGTTGCTTTATTCCAATAGCTACCTTGTCCTACATTGCAGTATATAAAATCTAGCATTAGTGATACAAAGCCTTGCTGATGTTTTTCGTGTACTTACTTTCAGGACAACGAGCAGGGACATATACCTGACTGAAGATCAATCACAGCCCTGGAACAAGACAGGGCTGAGATTTATTTTGTACATTGCTCTACACAGCAAGAAAATCCTTGTCCTGAAGAAAATACGAGTCAACACATTATAGGAGCTACTATAAATAATGACAAAAATCTAATTAAGCCACAGGGTCAGAACAAATCAGGAAGGAAATAGTGGTCATGGTGAATTAAGTAAAAAATAAATTGAGGGTGGAAAGGGCAGAGCGAAAGCCTGTTTTGACATCCAGAGGACTAAATTAGGCTTCTGTTCTGAAGGATCCCCAGGAGGACTGCTGCCACCAGGCCAGCCTGATGCTCGATAGAGGCATGAATGGTGCAGCCTCACAAAGAGCATTGTCTCCTTGAGACCCCAGGGTGCAACAGGTCAGATCGTCTGGGAGGCCAAAGGGCTTGTTATTATCACAAAGGCAAGTCGGATACATTGGGATAATTTTTTAAAGGGCAGCAGAAGAGAAAAGAACTTCAGAAGGGAGATCACAAAGGTAGGATGGTACTAGGAGGTTGGGTGGATAAAGAAAAGAAAAGATAGGCTAGAGTGTATGGTACAAAATGTAACTTTCACCTTTATTTCATCGTTCTCTATACACAAGTCAAATCTGAAGACATTTTATTTAGCTTTTTTGTCCTTCCTCAAATGGTAACTGCCACTTACTGCTGTGTAGGACCCACCCCCTAGCTCTCATCACACCATTTGCTGCCTTGGTTTTACCTTCCTGTCATGCACCATATTGTGATCTGCCCTGCTAGCCCTGTCTCAGTGTCTTGGCTAGGGTAGAAGGTTACAGGCAGAGGTGTTTTTGAAGTAAGTGATGATTATTTGATTTGATTTGAAATCACTATTACTCTTAGGAGTTTTATTAGCATTATTGTTTCTGTAAAATTACATGGTGGCAGGCTCAGACTAAAGGGTCTCCTTGGAAAAATACATAAAATGTGATATAATGTACATTTTCCCCCACTGGTTTCTATAGCAACAGCCTTTTCTCTGCACTCAGAAGGAGCAGAGAATTTGCAGGGGGGAGATGTGTAGCAGTGGCTCTGCCCTAGATCTTTCACCTCTGAGTCATCATGGGAAGTTCTCCTCCCTTCAGTTTCTCTTATGTGCAGAAACAAAGACGACCAGCCAGACCTGCCTCGTAGACCACTCAATATGTCTGGTAAAAGTGTGGAATAGATATGCTATCATAGACAAGAAACTGATTTCCATGATGCGACTGTAAACTGGGGCATTGCTCCTGGCACAGTACCTGACATGGGGAATATACATCGCAAACTGCTATAAACCCAACTTCTGTACTCAGCTTTGGTTAGAGCTAGCTATGAGCCTCACCCAACTTCTCTCTTCCCTGTGACTTTACAGACCACCATCTGGTACAGTCAGAGCCTGAGACTTCCCAGAGAAATATTTCCTTTTGCTCTCATGACAACATCAGCCAAAGACCTTTCCTTGCCCCTACCATCACTGGCCATACAGAGCATGCAGAACCGCCCTAAGTCCCAGGCATCATGTTCCTAGAAAGTTATTGACAGTTTGGAAGGAGGCCAAGAACTAGCAAGAAAAAACATTTTATAAGCCTAGAGGGATTGACTTGAGTAAGCCTTAAGAAAACTCTGAAAGGGATGATTCTGTGCCATGGAGGTAAACAAAGGCTGAGAGAGGCTGGCTGAAAACCCCTAGATGTGTTTGAAAGGTGGAGATGACAACCGAGACAGCACCTTATTTAGAGTTGGACAGCAGGATAGCTCAGTGGGAACAAGAGTATTAAGCAGGAAATCGTAGGCAAAAGAGCAGGGAAGACTTGAGGGCAGCGGAATCTGTCGGAAAATTTTCTGAGACGTCATGACAGTCCCATTAGGAAAACACTGAAAAAAACACCGAAAAAAACATTTAAGTCTACATAGTCAATGGGGGTAGCTTGGTGTTGGCAGTGGGCTAGATGGGCTGAGCCACTAGGTTATTTTGATCCCCCACACTTGTCCTGTGATGGAGCCTGATCCCAAGCCTGCTTCAAAGAAATTTCCTCAGACTGCCTGTCCTCACGGCATGCTCCCGACCCCCCAAGTGGAGGGTTGGTAGTTCACTGGTCCCCTCCAGTCAGATCACTAACAATAGAGACAGGACATCGTACATCAGACCCTGCTTTTTAGAGCATTTCCACAAAGATTCCTGGACTGTTTGCAGCAAACAGCTCCTTCTGTGAATTGTCCATGAACAGTTTCTTGTGCATTTGTTTATTGTTCCGAAGTATTTGATGAATGATTTATATAAATGTGTCCTGTGCTTTGGCTGAGATGGATAGCTAACATTAGTTCAGATTAAACATGAAGACAAGGAGGGGTGAGGTCACTGTGTTTCAGGACATCTTGTAGCAAAGTAAAAGAGTATAAATGAAAAAAAATTCCAACTTGACTATGTGTCCTCACATCACTCTGACCTAGAGGGAAGTAAACTCCCTCTCTCCAGCTCATTCCTTCCCTCCAGGCTCTTGAAGGAGGGACTTCAGATGGACGGTATTTATTCAAGAGGGTCCTCTCACAAGCATTTGACTTTCAGCAATTAGTATAGAACAACAACTCACACATGACAGCACTGAATATTTTAGATTGGTTCTAGCAATATGTCTCGGGACAATATTTTGAAGTTAAAAAAAAAAAAGAAAGAAAGAAGGAAGGAAAAGAACCTCTACAGTTGTGGTGAATGAAATGGAGGGGGTCAGGGAGGAGGAAAAAAACGAAATTCTGTCTCCAAAAAACAATTCCTTCACACATTGAGACCTTATCTGGAAAACTGCACAACTCTATTACACTGGGAGTTCTGGTCTTTCTGTGTTAGACCGGGAACTAAAGCAACACAGAAACACAAGAAGTGCACTTCCAGCAGTGGAGCTGGATCTTGCATTTCAGACCCCGCTAACATCAGGACTGTGACAGATCCCACCTAGTTCTTCAATGTCTTTGCAAAGCTCCATGGAGCTTCTAAATTAAAATAAGTTAAAGTTGCTAAAATCACTGGGTGTTAGGTGCCATGGGTTTCTGTCTTACTCTTCAGGTCAGAGATCTAACAGCCCCTAGGAACAGCCCCACCAGTTTCCAAGCTCTCAAAAAGCCTCACCAGTTTCCTCCAAACAAAAAGCAGCATCTCGGTTTTCTCGTCCCTGACAGAAGGCCAATAGCGCTCATGGGAGAGCTGAGAGAGGATAAACACCTTCTAGATTGCGAGGCACTTGGGTACTGCAATGGTGGATAAACACGTTAAAAGGTGAAGAGGCAGACCAGAAACAAATATCACCTCAATCAGGAGCTGAGCTGCTGCAGTGCCTGCTACACAGGAGAGCAATTACATTTTGCATAATCTCTGATTTCTGCACTACCTAGTCTTGTTCTCCTCAGCATCTGCTGAGCTGGCAAGTCCCAGGAGCCTCAGGATTAAAATTACACACTGGCTACCCCTTGCTCTTCAATCACTACATACCTGTGTGATAAACAGTAGTGTGCTGCAGAAACGTTTTCACCCAGGGACCCTTGGGTGGATGCACAGCTTAACCTCTCCTTTCACCCTCTCTCTGCTGGAGAAATGAGTGCCTCCAGAAAACACAGCTTTGTTAAATGCAACCTGAGGGCCATAGGGAAGTTCAGTGGCATTGCATTTGGCTGGTCCAGGGCAGAACATCTCATCTTTTCTGTCACAAAACAGTTTGTTCCTTGCTGGGTGGCTCATTGCCAAGGTAATAAATACAAGTTTCTACAAAGAAATAAAATTAAAAGAAAAAATAAACACAGCGCAACAACTTGTTCTGCAAATTGACAGGAGACTTGCCTGAGGCAATGGATAAGGGGTGACAGGGATGAACAGCTCTCTTATAGACCCTTATTAGAGAGCGGACTGGAGCTCTTCTCAGATACTCTTTATGAGATGCTGCCATCTGGGAGAAATCCAGATTGGCAATTATCAGAGAGAACAATTCCAGCTGGCCACAACACTGCCAAAGCAGAAATTATCCCCTTACACAATGGCACTGACTCAGACTGCTTGCAACTTCTGTTGAGTTTGGGGCAGTTACACAACGTTTGTCATTAGTCATGGTGGTATTTATTTGTATTACGGAGCCCTGCCCACAGACCAGGACCCAATTATACCAAACAATATACAAATGCACAACAAATAGAAAGTCCCCGTGTATGCAAAGGCCAGGGCAGAATTTTAGTCATTAACTACATCTGCCATACCCACCCTGTGCCTCACAGCATCTGTCTTGTCCTATGATGGCTATCTACCTGTTTCCTACCAGTGTCCTATCTGTAACCTAAAGTGAGAAGAAGCTGCTGTATGCAATATTAACCCACTACTTTCCTGATTAACATCTGAAAGCTGATCATTTCCGTAGAGATCTTGTAACTACTGTATTGTGGTAGTAGCAGCACCAAGACCTAGTATAATTTAGTAGTGCTCTTCCTTCAGCTGGACTTACTGAAACAGAAAAAGATGTAAGGGTTATGCACTATTTCCAAAATGCTCATGGGATGGGTAAATTCTTTATTATTCTTGCACTGGTTCCTTGCAGTGGTTCCTAGTAGTCTTGCCAAGGAGAGATCTCTTAGGTAGACAGTGCATCTTTGTGCCATGTTGGTGGTCACATGGCTGTGCAAGCCTGAAGCCAGCTGTAGCTCATGGTAGTTCAGACCTAACTCCAAACTGTGTCCTGTGACAGGCAGCAGAGGTGCCTTACATATGGCTGTTGTGAAATGTGAATCTCAGCAGGGTGAGGAAGTGGAGCAAAAGCCTGCTGACTGCCCTCTATTTTAGTGACCAGGTGATGCCACAAGGGATGCCTGCTCCCCTCCGGCCTGTGAGCCACACCAGCACCTCCCATAGTGCTCAGGGGAAAGAAATGGGTCATATACTGCCAGGAGCAGGATGTCTACCCACCTCTGAAACACAAATTGATGGAATAGAAAACGTTTTAAGCCACTCAGGGTATTTAAAATTGAAAGCAGTGAAAAAGCAGGCAGAGGACTCAGATTCTCCTCAGTGGCCCCTTTGTACTGCTGTACCCTATGCAAGAGCTGTTATTTGCCCTTGATCTCCCAGAGAATACCTCTGGCACAGGCTTTGGCAAAACAGTTCACAGTATCCTAAAGCTTTTTTTCTGCCCTCCACAGCATGATTGTTGGAGAAAGCCTGCCCTCAGAAGGGTGGTAAAGCCTGCCCTCAGAAGGGTGGTAAAGCCTCCCAGATGATAGAGAACCCAGCTGATGGAAAGCACCCCAGCAGCAGCAGGACACTTTACTGTGCTAGACAGTAAGCAGATGCATAAGAAGTGAATGCCCTTGGTGGAAGGGAGACCCTTAGGGATATTTTCCTTCCCTTCTTCTTCGGACTTGACACATCTTCCCCAATGCATTTTCTCTTTTCAGACAAGAATTCTGCCAAAGAGGAAATGTCTGAAAGCACCTCATTAATTAAAGAGCCTTGAGTTTTGCTGATTTTCCATGAGACTTCAGACTCTGAAGTGACTTTTGAAAATGAGATGAGCTTAGGCTCACTTAACCACTTTCTTAACTTTATCCAAATTGGTTGCATGAAGAGGCAGACGAGATTTATCAGGAGGAAACACTGTTCTGAACCAAATTTCCATTGAAAGAGAAAACTGAAAAGATAAGTGATTTTGCATGAGAGGTGCTTGAGTAGTGAAGGTTTTCTTAGTGAACCAAGAACTGAGAGGCCCTTCTGCTTTCCCACTCATTTCCATTAGAAGAAAAGAGAAGCTTGCTGTTTCTTAAAAGCACTGAGAAAAGGAATGTATTCCAGAGTGAAATGTTGGGTTTTCATTTTTTCCCATGGTATCTTTTTGTCAACCAGGAATTAAAGCAAAAGGGACACTGCAGGCCCAAACACAATCTGTCATCTGTGCCCCCACCTGGGCTTGGCTGGGCCTGGCTAGGTCTGTGTTCCCTACGGCTATCTTTTCTCTCACTGGCTAAAGGAGCATCTGAAGCAAGAACAGATAAAAGGGCCAGTTTGGTTTTGACTAGAGATATGTGGCATGCTCCAAGACTACAAGGCAGTAGGAAGAATAGCATTAGCAAGTGAGTGGGAAAATTCTCTCTAAATTAGCTCTAAGTCTTGTGTCAGCAGCTATTCTTCTCTAGAAAGGTTCCCCTCCAGCTTTTCACAAAAAGTCCAGACAAGGCAAGATAGCACCACTATTTCTAGCCCTCCTAAAGGAAGCTTCCTCTTTTTTCTGCTTAGCCAGAATCACAAGGAAACCAAGTGGCTCTGTTGAGCTGTGTCTGTATGGCCACATATTCCCCATTTTGCATGTCAGCCTCTGTGCTCTGACTGTCCTCACCACCTGAATGTCGATGCGTACTGCAGTGCCACGCTTGTGCCTGCTTGATGGCTTTTAGTCCACGATCTTGCATGTATGCTCAAGCCTGCTACCAGAGTCTCCACAGATGTAGATTCCAGAGCCTATTCCCTTCTGGCACTTCTACAGAGACGGCTGAGGAGACAAGGGCTTTTTGTACACATGGCATATGGCTCTTCTCTGACACATATTGTGTCCCACCTCACAAAGTCATTAGATGTCATTTCATGCCATGGCAACAACACAGAGAGTGACAAATGACCACTGGAACTGAGGGTCTTCCCCTGGCTTGTCTGTCTTCACAGAAGTAAGCATTGGTGCCAGGCAAAGCATTAGAAACTAAAGAGTAAGGCTAGATTACAGAAGTCTTTCTGAATTTCCATGCCACAGTGCTTACCCTGTCTGTGTCCCATATCAGACATGACACACCGTTCTGGTTTGCAGATAAAGGAAACCTGGGTGAATACCCTAAAAAGGGATTTGTGGTATGCTCCAACAGATGCATGGTGTGCTTTGACAAGTCTGTTGTGGGGCACAGCCACAGACCATCCCAGAAGTAAGTGTACAGCCAGCCAAAATCACTTTAACTTCAGAAGTGAGAAGGGAAAAACAGCTCTGCAGCGCTACGCAAGGCCAGTTATGCCAGGCTCACCGAATAAACTGTGCCATGTTCAAACAGCTTGATCCTGGGGTGCTTAAAGAAAAGCACAGTTGAGCCCAGAGCTTGGGGTCAGTAGCCTCAGAGTACATTGGCACCACACTAACAAGCTAGCGGGGTAACTTTAGGGTCTTTGACACCATGCCAGCAAGGCAGCAACCTCACAGAGGCCTGACGCATGATAACCGATCCAACAGTTGTCTGCTGTGACAGGAAACGTCAGTGTGGCCCATGCCTTGACATGACTCCAGCTGAATATGGGCATTTAGCCAGAAACTGCTCTGTGGTGGGATGTACTGCCTGCCTGTTTGCCAGGAGGGGCAGAGAGGGAGCAGCTGATATATTGAAAAAGGTCAGGCCAAGAGGTGGCAAGAGCCAATCTTCAGGTTCTCCCAAAACAGCTACAGTCAATTTACTTTCCGGAGCCTGAAAGGGGCAGAGAAGAGAACACACAAAAAAAGTGTGCAGGAACTGGGGAAAATTAAAGAGCTGAGCTGTCCTGCAGACAGGAAATGTTTCTTTGGGATAGTTTTAAAAGTTTCATTTTCTGCCTCTGCTCCAGAGGCCAGAGACAAGAAGCCTGACTATTTTTAAAGATAAGTTTGACGCATTATGAAGGAGGTTGTGTGACATGATAGGCTGTTGCAGTCTGGAAATGGACACCCTGACCCAGGAGAGGCATTCCAGCACTGCTCCTGAGCTCACACTCTGACCGTCTGCAGGCTTCACTCTCTTTCTCAGGAGGAGACAGGAAAAGAAAAGGGAAAAATAAGTCTTTAGTTTCAACTCGAGAAGAAGTAATTCTGAGGAAAACAGGAGACTTTGGGAAGAAAACTTAGATGAAAAAAAATGTCTAAGAACGTGAGTATGGCAGACATATCCTTTAACAAACTGACTAGTAGTGCTGTTCCTGGGGTCTGGGCTTTGACATCAGGTGAACAGTAGCAGTTGCGCACCAGTGGCCTGTGACTTGCTGGGTTGACATGGAAGCACCAGCCCATGCAAGGTATCACGAATGGCTGTGCTTCCAAACTAGCTGTGAGAACATGCTGCCAGGGTGAGCCCATACTAGCACGTAGTCTGATGCAAGCCCAAAAAGGTGGAGGTGATGATCTTCAGTATTAACCAAAGACACTGGAAAATGACACCACAAAGACTTTTTATATCTTTTATATCTGACCAGAAAATCTGAGAAGCTGAACAGTGGTTAAAGTGGCAACTTATCTGTTGGAAGTACAGGTCTCATCCTTGGCTAGAAGCCTTGACTTCTTCCCCCAGCCTGGGGAGCACAGCTTCCCAGCTCCTGCCTCCTCACAGAAACAGAAAATGCACATTCAGGCAGGGGAGACTAAGAAATAGAAGCCACCAAGAAATCTGGGAGGGTTTCCTACTTGTGCAATTACAGTCTCTGGTGTTCTCCTGCTAGGAGGTGGAGCAACATGAGTCTCTGCCCTGTAGAGAGGGAGATACTGTATGGGAGACTCCTGCATGCTGCTGTTTTTCAGTCCTCTCCAGCAGGGCTTATGCAGCCTCCATCTTTCCTTCTTCTCTGGTCCACCGTCACCTCTTACCCTGACACAGAAGAAAGGTCTTCGAGGTGGCAGTTGTGTTAGCAGGTTTACAAAATCAAATGCTCAAAGGCAAGAGGCATCTTGTTCATGACTATACTAATAAATTAAACAGCGTCAAGGCATGTTCCCAGACCCCGGAACTGAATCTCCCACTCTGTTAAACTGTTTGTACATGCCTTGTCACAGTTTTGAACTGGACCAAGGAAGGGTCCTCCCAGACAATCCCTTCAAGCAGTCTGTGATTTAGGCCAGGCCAGGAAGAACTCTTCATAGGGAGTTTTCAGGCAGCTGCCCACTTCTGGAGGGTAATGAGGTTTAATGAAGAGAATTCAGACCTTTCCATTCCAGTTGGTTTCAGTGCCAGAGAAAGATCCTGTATTTAATTTTCTACTACCACTGTAGCCTACAGTACCATTCAAGGAGCAGGGGGGAAAACGTTAAAGGGTTTGGAAATAGCTCTGATGCAACCTGCTTATAGTGTGAAACAACATCATCCTTCACATGTCTTTGATAAACAGAGCTATGGCTGCTTCCTTCAGCTCTATCTCTGTTTACAAAACTGCCCACTGGCAAACTCATAGAAATAAACTAGAAAATGCATGAAACTTACCCTTTTGGAAGATACTGCAGAGAAACAGCAGTACATTTCTACATCTTGGTCTCTGGAGTGGCAAAAAAAAAAAAAACATGGTGGGGAGAAGGGAAGGAAGACTGCTCAAAAAGAAAAGAATATGAGGCATGAAGCAGGTCATACAGCACTAGGTTGCTGACTCTAACCATGCTTCAAGGGTCTCATGCCAATTTACATTGCCCTGCTGATGCTATGCAAAAAGCCTAAATGTAGTTGCAAGTCAAGTTACAAACCTTCAGCTCCATTCATCTTTTGCATCAGAAGTACTTGGAGCACAACAGCAGTAAATTAGTGCCAACTCTCCTGCTGAGATAATTCAAAGTATCTTTCCCTGCCCAGCAGGGCCTGATTTTTCTTGTCGATTACATATTGTGATTAATATGGAGGCATTTGCTCATTTAACAGGGGAAAAAAACCCAAACCATAAAACCTTCACGAAACAGGGCTTTTGGGGGGAAAACTTGCTTTGTTTATTCTTCTCCACTCAGTGAACTATTAATTTCAATGAAGAACTGTGCCAGCAATGCACAACGATACAAAGAGATTGATAGATCCACTCTATTTCACCCTCACATACCTATTGGGGTACATGTACATTCTGAGTGAGGCTTGTCAATCACCTCGATACTTGATATTGTCCCTACCTCCCACACCACTGATTACTGTCACTCACCGAATGAGCAGAGAGGGCGCGGAGGCAGATTCTGCCAGCAATGAGGAACCTACTTCAAATCAAACCTGTGAAATACACCCTAAGATTCATGCCATGTAGGTGGAGGGGGGAGGAGAGGAAAACATCTTTCCCTTGAAGGACTCATGGCTGATTTTATTTCTTGTAAAAAAGAAATGGTCTAGTTTACTAAAGGGGAAGAGAGAAGGTTGGTTGATTTTAGGAGCACTGTGTGATGTCTTGGCAATGGAATGGTTCAGGGTCAGGGGATGGGGGAATATAACAGGAAATTATGCCACTTGCAGAGTGTCCCTGTGAAGGCAGGTGATCGATATCCATCTGCTAGAGATAGCTAGATTGTCTTTATGGGATTAGCTCCACATGGCAGGAGCTCAAGAGACTCTGCAGTATGATACAGAGGGAGGGAAGGAAGGGGGAGGGAAGTGGGAGGGTGGTTTTCATGTCTGCATGTTGACAGCCAACATCTTGGAAGCTTGATGCAGAAGGCTTTTGCTAAAGGTTGGTCTAAGGAGAGGTGACGTGGTAGCTAGCAATGGTGTTGAGCTGCAAAGATCTGAACTGGAATCTCTCCAAAGCTTCAGCATGCCTGGGAATTGGAGCTGTGAAGGGTTAATTTGGATGTTATGGAGTTGGGAGGGGGGTTGGAGGGTCCCAAATTAAATCTGGTTGAAGATGAAGAACAGGAATTCGTGCCTCAGACTGTGGTGTGACAGAAATATCTTTGTTGCTTAGCGTTATTCAATGCATTTGGAGTCGGGACTTTTGGAGCAAAAGGAGGGAAAGTCCTGTTTTCAGTGGGACAGGGATTTAACAGTATGGTGAGTTCCACCTTCTGCAAAACTAGGCTGTTAGTATTGCTGAGTTAGACACTGTGAAGCTTAGGAACACTTGCAAAAGTGTACAGGGGAGCCCAAATACCCATCCCAAGAGAAACCTGAAAGTCAAACAACAGTGGGCACTGCTGATGCTGAGCACCCACCACTTCCACTGATAGCAGTGAGATTGGAGCAGAGGAAGGGGACTGGGGGAGGCTTGCAATATGGTTGGACTGAGCTTTTAAAAAAGCCATATCATTAGAGTCTCACGAGCTTTGACATCGGCAGGATGAGGAGCCTGGACAGGTCAATTTTGCTGTAGGAAGGGAAGAGTTAAGGAGAGGGGATGTAAAAGGAGATGGAGGTCTGGGAGAGAGCTCTTAAGGGGAGGGGTAGATGCTCCTGCAATCATTCGGGGGAAAGAAAGTACTCGGGGCAGTGGCTGCTCTTCCCACTCTCCACACCAAAGTCTGTCAGGAGCCCCAACCAGGCTCAAGGGTCCTGCCGGAGGCAAGGTCCACTGCAGGAGCAGGGCTGCCTTATGTCTACCCAGCAGACTGCTGCTGAAGGCAGCTGCCTGTCCTGCCTATTCCCAGATCCACCTCGAGTCACTTTTCCTGTAAGGCCCGTAAAAGCGACAGACACTGTGCTATACCGGCCCTTTGCAGCACCTAGCACAGGAGAGTCCACCCCCTCCTTGGGGCTCTAACTACAATCCACAGTGCCATGGATACCATTAAAAGGCCATGTACGTGATGGCATACGATTAGGGATTACAACACAGCTTGATTCTGCACCCTCTGACATTGCTGACAAAGCCCTGCAGGAGTTCTTTTTAAGGCAGTGATGGAGTTCTCCATGTGACGTTCACACTTTGAGGAGCTGATCATTTCACTGTCAAACAAAAGCCATACGGCTGGATTCCATACACAAATGACTCCATCTAGAAATAGAAGTCCAACTAAGGGAAAATATGTTTCCAAAAATCGTTTTGTTTCCTACAGTTTATAAGCTTTTTTTTTTTTTTAACTGACTTTTTGTGTCCGTTGGGGGTTGGTTTATTTTTAACTGAGTTAGTGAACTCCTATACACCAAACTCCCTGCGCAGAAAGAATAGTCTCTGCTATTTGTTTTGGGGTTTTTTTAATTGCAGAATAGCTATCACATTTTCCACTCCATGTTTTGCCCCACAGCTTTTCGTGCCATTGTAATTTAATGGATCTAAGACCTGTTTTTAAGGGAAGCTGCAGAGGCTCAGAAGACCCAAAACCAGGCCCTGTGAGCTTTTAAGTGCTCCTAAGGATGATAAAGAGAAGCAAAAATTTTTAAGATGAGAAGACATTAGTGCAATGATCTAGTTTACACCCCTGATAAAGTACATCCAACAGTCTGGGCATCAAACAAATGACCTCTAATGAGGAAAAAAGGCTGAGAGTTCACAAAGCTGGTCCTTCTTCCCAGCATTCCTTCCCAGGTCCTTCTTCCCAGCTTTCCTTCCCAGCTAGTCCTTCTCTGCCAAATCACTGCAGCCCCCACGTGTAATCATTCCTTGGAGGTGAGGACAACAGGACACACAGCGAGATGAAGGGGAAGATGCTTGGAGCAGGTGCATGCTAGGCAGGTCTGGTTGCTTGGGTGTTTTTGCGTGCCACATCTTTCATCTGGGCTTGTCCATCTCCAGTGGCTCAGGATTCCTGTTCCCCAGTGAGGGCTGCGGTCAGATGAATGTGAGGGTCCCCATCCTTCCCAGGCATCTGAGGGGAATTGAAAAGCTTCCTGGAGAAGTGTGCTTTGCAAGACTACTGGGCTGGAGTTGTCCAGCTGTTTTGGCACCAGGTTTCACCAGGATTTCAGTCCTGTCATGTTTCTTTGTTCCTCACCCCCCAACGCATGAGCCTTTGGTACAGGACAATCACAAACATAAGAGACACCAGTGGTGCGGGCACATGTGTCAGCGGGGACCAGGGGATGGGAGGGAGAAGAAGGGAGATTCAGATCGCCATCACCGCATTTAATACGGATTTGAGCCACTCAGCATGCAATCGGGGACCTGCTGACCCTCACTGTGGGTGCTCTCCCCCAGCTGTCCAGGGGACACTTTGTGATTACTGCGAGAGGGGTAAGGGCACGCTGCCAGTAAGCTCGGAAATATTGAGAAGTCTGCAAACCTGTGGGAAACCATTATCCTAAAAGTCAACCAGCCTCCTAAAATCCTTGCCACAGCCACTCCGCAGGGGTTGGCGTGCGCGCGGGAGAGGGGCTCCAGCTGCGCCCCGCGGCTGGAAGGGATGTGCGGGCAGCAGAGGGATGGGGCAGCACATTTTCCCGCCTGGGGGCTGTCTGGTGAGCGTCTCTCACACACCTCCGCCACTGCTGGCTGCCGAGATCGCCGCAGCGCTGCGCAGCCCCCTCCTCCCTCGCCCCCCGACAGCTGCATAGCTCCCCAGACTGTCTCTGAGAGAGGCTGGTGCCGGGGGGGGGGGGGGGGGGGGGGGGGGGGGGTTAGAGGCTTAAAAAAAAAAAGGGACGAAAAAAAAACCCCACGAAAAGCCGCGGTGATACCCCGGCTTGGTACCCGCTGCCGCCATGGCTCCTCACAAGGGCGGCCGCGGCAGGGGGCGCAAGGCGCTAGGACGCCATCTTGTGGCGCCTCCCCACCGGTGACAGTCCTCCGAGGCAGGGGAATGGCCTCCGCCCGGGCAGGCCTCGTCCCCCTCTCCCCGAAGGGTGTCTGGCGGGAAAGCTCAGGCCCCAACGCCATCCTCCCTCCCGGGGTGCAACCGAAATGCAAATTTCTGCACTGAGGGACTGGATTATTTGGGGAGGGGGAGTTGAAACGCCAGGGAAGGACTTCCCAGCTTCGTCGGGACAGGGCAGCTGTGCAAACATGTCGGCTCCTGGGGCAGCCCCGCCACCGGCTCCACTCACCCCGGCTGTGTTTCTCCCGCCAAGGCCGAGCATGGCATGCAGCTTCCAGCAGCCCAGCTTTCCCAGTGGACCAGGGAGGAATTTTCTGACAAAAAAAAGTTCACATTAGCAAATGTCGGTTTGTTAAACCTCGTGCTTTTCAAGGAAAACCGCTTTAACCACTGTGAAGCCTGGTGGTGTGCTGGTAGCGAAAAGCCTGAGTGACCGCTCCTTTGCTGTGTATGCCAGGTGGGAAATTAGATAGCGGTCAGGTCTTCATCTACGGATAGCTTGCCTTGGCAGTGTTGTAGGAAGGTTTCCATGGCCCAGCATGGGAATTCTGGTCAGAGCAAGAGGGAAGGCATAATAAAAGTCCCCGTGAGCAGCCATCAGGCAGCTATTGTTCTCTGTGCTCACCTCAGAGTGCTCAGCCGAAATTTGTAGAAACCATGAGGATCCCAAAGCTCCAGGAAGAGAAGTAGGTGAAAATGAGTTCTCAAGCTTTATTCCAAGCATAGTGCTGAAGTGCAGCAGCAGAGCTGAAAGAAAGGTCTGGTACCTTCATTTCTGAATCAATTGTTCTTGACCTTCTTAGTCATTGGACTCAATGCAATGAGTGGAGGCTGAGAGTGTAAGAACACCTGCGTTTGAAAGTTTCTCTTCCCAGAGATTGGTTTGATGCTGTTTGGCTTGACTGCAAATGTAGCAATCCAACCCATCATATCGACTAAGAGGAGGGAAGTCTATTGTGACAGTATTGACCACAACATCGTATGTATAATTCAGCACCCCTCACATGACGTTCATGTTTGCCCCAGCATCTTTGGTGTACCTTACAAGTGCAGTTATCTTTGCATGTTTTTTTCTGGTTCTTTTCTTCAAAGTTGATAATGTAGTTAAGTCAGATTTGGCAAAGGAATTCCTTGTGTACTCTGAAATAAACATGAGAGAGGCCGTGACCTATTGAAAATAAACTCTTGCATGAAGTTTTCTTTCATCTGATCTCCTTAGAAGTTTGTTTCAAATTCTTTAGGGAATTTGCCTCCTGTGTCCCAGGAGGCGCTGCTGTTTCTGCCAAAGAAAAGGCTACTTTAGACCAGAGAGCAGCCTCCTATCAAACTAGGATCCTAGTCTGGATTTGAGCTCCTCTGAGAGGCTACAGTTGTCCTAGCCCAATGTTATAATACAGGCTGCCATATGGCATGGCATCAGGTGTGGTAGTCTCTAGAGAAAATACCTGTCCTTCTGTTGCCTCTCCTTCCCCATCACAAATTCACATAAAAATCTTTCCTTAAAGTCTGAGAGAATGAAGGGAATTGCAACATTTACTCCAAAATTCCCCATAGAAGAAGCCTTTGAACTTTCTATTTCTGTTCTTTATGACATCAGTGCAAATGTGCCCTGGACAAGTCCCAGTAAGATCCTTTATAGGAGCTCTTGTGCTCTGTGTGCTTCATAGTGATACACAAACATACGTATAGACTCTGGCAGAGCTAGGTATGAACCTCATGTCTTGGAATAACTCATCTATTTGTTTCTTTTCCTGCATGTTGAAATTATCATATCCCATAGTCATGGACATGTTTTGAAAACAAAAGGAGCTGTTCCACATCTGCTTTGTCTGCATCCGCTGCTCTGTCCTTTCCAGGTTAACAGTCACCAGAAGGGCTATAGTGGACCTTCTGATCTTAAACTAGAAAAATAGATTTGGGGTTTTTTTTTAGAAAGTAGTAGAGATCTTCTGTAACCTCTGAGGTCATTGTGTCTGTCCCTCAATACAGCACAGCTAAAGAATTTCCCTCCATAAACTCTGAGTTGAGCTCATAATTAAGCTAGTGTTCAGTGTGTCATACTGGTTTTTTATCTGCAGCTGAATACAGTTTTGTTGCAATCTTACCTCCTTTCCCTGGCTGCTCTGTTACCAATCCAAGCTGCCTCTTATCCTGATGCCTTCTACCTGCTTGAATCACTCTTTGAAGTCCTTTGCGTCATGGTGCCTACTCCTACAGACACAACGTGTTGTCTTTCACGAGCACTCAAAGGAGTTTTGTGTGGACAAGTGTTTGAGTGTATTTTGTGTCTGACTGGTGTTGATTCTGTACAGTTTAAAGCTGTGTTGAGAGTATGGGGTCACATAATGAGTAATGCCACATTACCTTGTGCAACAGGACATAGCAATTTGGAATCAACTGAACCAAAGCCTGTCTTTTGTTGCAGCGGGTTACAGCTAGAAGAGACACAGCAGAAGTCACCAACCCCATTTCAGACATGCTACATGCTTACACCCAGCTTTTCTTAAGGAACGGTGGAAGTTGCTGTACAAAACTGCATGTGGTCTTCTGTAACAGTTATATGAATGCAAAGGTGAACCTCCAGCAGAAAACAGGCAGATAGATTAAGGAATGATAGTCATGCTAATCTCATTTTTCCACATCTGTGTGGACTGAAGCAGATTACTTTTACCTTATTGGGAAGTGGTCATGGTGCAACCCTCACTGGCAAGAACAAGCCAGCTCAGCAAGGTTGTCTAGGTCTCTGTGAAGCAGGGACTATCCATCTTCAGTGTCTTGTGCTTTGTCCAAGCACACTGTCAGCCCTCCCCAGTTATAATAAAAGTAATAATTCAAACACATTGAAAGCCCTTCATTGAGAAAGGGCATTTTTTCCTTCCTTTGCAGACAAATAGTGTCTTGTGGAAGGCTGGGAAAGATGCCGTACCATGAAATTATGAAGCCAGTCATCTGAATGTGGAACTGACGTAGCCCGTTGCTGTGTCTGTGGTCAAGCTGCAGGTTGAACCTGAAGATACAAATGTCCTTCCCCCCACTCCAGTTCTCATTCCAGTGTCTAACCAGATGTCCAACATCTGACTAGATGCTGCTGTGTGCGCAGCTGTCTCACACCTGGGGCATTGGGCAGTTACCTGAGCAGAAGAAAGAGTCTGAACCAGGAGTTCCAGCTTAATAGCTTCCATGGTTTGAACAGAACTTTAGGCTTTACTGGAGGGTTGGGAGGAAGAAGTCCCTTGTACTTGGGCCAAACAATATCTCCTCCAGTAATACAGGTGACAACATCCCAAGGAAATAAAGAGAAGGAAGAAGAACTAGAACTAGTCACCACTAGTTAAAGCTCCTTCTTTTCTTTTCTTTTCTTTTTTTTTTTTTTTTAATTCATTTTTCCTTGCTCATTTCCGCAGAGGACTGCTTCTTGAGTCAGCTGTGCAGTGGTACCAGGTGTGATTCAAACTGCTGCTTGACTAATGTTTGGTACATCATTCACAATCTTTCTCTGCAGCCTGGGTGACCAAATATGTTTCCCATTCCTGTGTCTGTCACAGACCAAACCCCAATTTTATTCAGACAAGTTTCAGGAAAAAAAACAGCTGAACAAGTGATGTCATGACAAGTAGTCTAGGCCATACTGGGGGTTTGCATTAATTATTCCATAAAAAGGAATTTTCTTAGGAGACGATGGTCTACAACACAAGAGAGGAGCAAAACTTGGTATCATGTGTGCTCAGCCTTTCCCTCTCAGCCTCCCATGATGTTCACAATTTACCCCTCTACCACCACCTAGCTGAACATGATACGCACCAACAATGGCTGCAAGGGAAAAACTGTGCCTGGTTAGTCTAGGTGGCCCTTTAGTCCGGTTATATCATACTGACAGACGCTCATGTCTCCTGAATCAGCCTCACAAATCTTGGTAAAGTATAGTAGAAACCCTTTTGGACTAGCAAAACCCAGATAGAGAACCTGCTCTGGGAGAAAAAGTGGCTATTCTCTTCCTTGTGGCCCACACTTCTCCCAAACAAAAACACCCTGCTATTGCTATGCATAAACTAGGGGCTTAAAACTTTGATTCTCAGCCACTTTTTTTTTTTTCCTTCATGAGGTGGATGTGCCTTTCAGTAACTTCTTCTGAGCAAGCATAAATTGTTCTTACAATTTCCATATCAGTACATCATCTACAGGAACAAGGCTGCAGCCATGATACCCCAGTACTTTATAGTACTGTGTATGGAACTTAAATACTTTATTTCTAGTTTTCATCCAGGCGCTGATGAGATGGACAGAGTGGAAAAGCAGAGTGACAAGCCAGCAGGAAAATGAGACATAGAATCACAGAACGGTTTGCGTTGGAAGGGATCTTTAAAGATCTTCTAGTCCAAACCCCTACCATGGATAGGGACATCTTCCACTAGACCAGGTTGCTCAAAGCCTCATCCAGCCTAGCCTTGAACTCTTCCAATGTTGGGGCATCCACAGCTTCTCTGGGCAACATGTTTGAGTGTCTCACTACCATCATTGTAGAGAATTTCTTCCTTGTGTCTGATCTAAACAGTTAAAATCCTTCAGTTTAAAACTGCTGCCCTTTGTCTTGTCACTACCGAACCTGGCAAAAAGTCTTCTTCCATCTTTCTTATAAGCCCCCTTTATATATTGAAAGGTTGCAATAAGGTCTCCCTGGAGCCTTGTCTTTTCCAGGCTGAACAATCCCAACTCTTTGAGCCTTTCTTCATAGGAGAGGTGTTCCAGCCCTCCTCTGGACCCACTCTAACAGTTCCATGTATTTATTATACTGGCGACCCCAGGGCTGGACACAGTACTCCAGGTGGGGTCTCACAAGGGTGGAGCAGAGGGGCAGCATCACCTCCCTTGACCTTCTGGCCACGCTTCTTTTTATGCAGCCCAGGAGACAATTTGCTTTCTGGTCTGCAGGCCAACTTTGCTGTCTCACATCAAATTTTTCATCCACCAGTATCTCCCAGTCCTTCTCTGCAGTGCGGCTCTCAATCAAGTCAGCACTCAGTCTGTACTGACATCGGGGATTGCCCCAACTCAGGTACAGCATCTTGTACTTGGCCTTGCTGAACTTCGTGAGGTTCACATGGGCCCACCTCTCAAGCCTGGCAAGGTCCCTCTGGATGGTATCCCTTCCCACCAGTGTATCAACTGCACAACTCAGCTTGGTGTCATGCGCAAAGTTGTTGAGGATGCACTGAATCCTACTGTCTCTTCCATTAATATTAAGTAGTATTAGAATTAAATAGTATTGGTACCAGTATGGACCCTTGAGGGACACCTCTCGTTACATGGTCAGGACACACCACAAGGACACCACTCTGCCTTCACACAGTGCACACCTAGTGCCACTTTTGCTCTTTATTCCATTTGCTCTGGTCTCACCCCAATGAGAATAGCCTGACAGGGAGCAACTCTGATGAATATGGGCCTTGTTACACAGGAATTTGTAGCCAAACCTTTACTACCCAGAATTCTTAATAGCCCTCCATGATATCCCACCAGGCTATTGTCCAAGCAGAGAAACGCTGCACTTGGCCAGCGCCGACACCTATCAGTCTAGTGCAGAAGATGGGAGTTAAATAAAACGGTTAGTAAAGAAAAAAAACCTAAACATCTCAGGAGTTTCTCCTATAAAAGGATCTGGATGAGCCTGTCTGGTTTCCTGCAACCCTTACCCACCCATGTGGCTTTAAAGTTCATGTTTAAGGATCACCTGCTGAGTTGAGAATGGGTTTGCTGCTGTTAACCTGGGTCAGAGGCTGGCAGTCATGCCACGTGGATTTAGCCGTGGCATCTTTGAGGATGCAGAGCTAGGCCATGACAACAGCAGTGTCGCCTTCTCTTTGAAGGGGGACCTCTAAGGGGGAGAAATGAAAGAGAGTGAACATGAAGCAGGGAATATAAATTGCAGCACAAGTCCCATAGGAAACCTAGCCTCCCTCCAAGCCCCAAACCACCAAAGAAGGAATCAAAGTCCATCTTCACGCAGCAGGAGTTGGGTGACTGTCACTGATTGGGATGGAGACTGGCCTTTGAGCAGAAACACGACGAGTTCATTTTGACTCGCTTCCATGGATATCTACTTCTCCTACATCTGCTGCAGGGAATTGCAGTTTGAAGGCTTACTGCTTTAAATAGATCA
This sequence comes from Leptosomus discolor, assembly GCF_034619465.1. Lineage (NCBI taxonomy): Eukaryota > Metazoa > Chordata > Aves > Leptosomiformes > Leptosomidae > Leptosomus > Leptosomus discolor. The sequence goes on from NC_141391.1 coordinate 160,776,627, forward strand.
CAGCTATTGCCACAAAAGGCACTAATAAAATGGGCTCATACCGCAGCTGATGAATAGATGCAGAGCTGGTTTCCAAGTTTCTACCGCATCATGAGCAGAATGAAATGAGTGGTCCCAAACCTGTGGCGAAAAATTTGCTGTGTGAATGAATCCAGGCCTTTGAAAGGTCTCACACCCACTGAAATGAATGAGTGTTGAGAGGCTGTGTACCTTTGGGGTTCCAGAACAAAACATTTAGCTCTGTGTACTAACGATAGGCTTTGTGCTGTACATACTTACGCACACCCACACATACACTCTCTCATCACAGACTTAATTGTAAGCTAAGCACTTCCAACAGGAATGAAATTAAATGCCCTAAGAAAGGTTATTCCTCAGATTTATTTCTAAGATGCTCTGCCCTCAAGGTACAAACGTTGTACGTTCAATCTCTCCCTCTCTCTCTCAATATATAGTCTCTAGTATGTATTATCTCTTATCTCACCAACACCAGTACTTGAAAGGATGATGTACTCTGCAGCACTTACTTACTCTGTTTTGGTCTATTTCTGACACTGAGAGGCTCTAACACAGTTTTCTTCGCAGATATAATTAACCCCTTTACTGAGGTGGATGCAGTGTTGTCCATCTTCAACCTGACTGTAGGTGGAAAGAAAAAGCATTGCTTCCATTTCTATTTATTTTTTCCCCACTGTATGTTGCCAGAAGGATTGGAACTGAAGACTTCCCGGTTATGAGCCACCATGTGTATGAACCCGGACATGATGAAGTCAGGAGAGGAAATGTTTCTCGACCATCACACATGACATCTGTAAATTCCTTCCAGTCAGGCACAGCTGTAAGCTATCCTCAAAACAGAGCAACGAGGAAAGAAACCCCACTTTCTCCTGTTGCACTAGCTCTCTTCTGTAGAGAATTGTGAGTGTGGGTAGATCCAGATGTTATGGTCGATGAGGTCAGTAGGGAAGTTGCAAGCATAGCTCAGAGGAAGAAAACCCTAAACTCTCTGCACACCATATAGCAGGCTCTCACATAGCCTGTTGTTCCCAAACAGGTCCTTCATGCTTTGCAGTATGTCATTTAATGCTAGGCACTGGAATCTTTCCTCCCTCCTCTCTCCGCTTTACTTTTCAAAGAGACTCCCTTTGGGAAGGAGTGGTCTCATCAAGATAGTAACAGACCCAAAGGTGTATGAAGACTTTTAGACAGTCCAGGTTGCTGGAGTAGAATATGAAGGCTGAGCTACTTGCCCAGGACTCCAGCACACCACTAGAGAGTTTGGTTCAAAAAGGATTCAGACACCCGTGTGTTGAGTGGGGCGGGCAATCTAAGTAATAGCCAGTATGAAACCCAGATCTTTTCTGTTTCTTTTTTTTTAAAAGCCTACTCCTTTAGAGCCTAGGCACCCAACTCAGGCAGGCATTCATCCCCCAAACCTAGTCTCCTGAAGGCAAGCCCTTTCCAAAACAGACTGCAAGGCACAGCTAATTTTTAAAAGACCGGAGGACTATGAGCTGAGTGATCTATGTGATAAAAGGCATGCACCCGAATCTCGCTCACTAGCCACACTCTTGGATGGAAGTGGCTGGAACTGCATTTTTTTTGGAGGTCAGCTGTAGGGAAAGTATGACTGGTTTCTGCCAGATTAGGCAGAGGAAGGTCACTTTGAAGGATTATAAATGAATTTAGGCAGATGAACACTGGTTGGCTTAAACCCACCCAAGCTGATGGAAGATCAGGGCATAGCAGAGGCAGAATGTTAGAAATCAAGGAGGGGGTTACAGACGAAGATGTAAGCATGTAAAGAATTTCACAGGAGGATTTGAGGTTCATACACTTGGATTTAGGGACCTCACTTCTGCCAGGAACCCGTTTGAGATATTTGCGTCCTTTATTATCTCAGTCCAGGGCCTTTGGAAGTGAAAAGATTAGCAGTGTCCCGAGTGATACCATAGCTCATTAATCTCCATAGCACTTCATTCCAAGTTCAGACCAAAGGTCTTTACGCTGCTTTGCTTTGTGTGCAGCATCTGTAATCTATCTGCATATTTACACCACACCGCTGTTTCAACTGAACTTCTACACCCGGGATGTCCTTTGACAACTGCTGACATGCAACCACATCAAAGCAAGAGCTGCTTACTGACAGATGGCACCACTTCACATGTCTTCCTACACAAGAAGCTCACAAACATCCTCTGTCATGCAGTTGGCAGCCTGGCCTAGTGGACAGCTGAATGACCAAAGCATAAAACAGTGGATGTGCTGGTGCCTGGCTCTGCCTCAATTTACCCTCTGTAAAATGGGGCTAGCTGCACACTAGTTTTGATGGAAAGCACAGATAGGTCTCTAACTAAGGTCTGTAAAAGCAGTATAGCAAATAACTCAGACATATTTTAAGAAGGATGCTGTTTCAAATAGTGCGTTTTATAGACTGAGAGTTTTAAACTGGATGAAACAGAGTTCTTAATTACCATTAAACATCAGAACAGAGCTTGTCCCAGATGACATGCACAGTCAACAAGTTTCTGATCTAAAACAGACAAGGAAGCTATGGCACAGCTGAACTAGAAAAACCATAGTAGGAAATGTGTTAAAGATTATTTTCTAATCATTCTTGTTGTTGTGAGCTAGCAATTTGTGACTTTTACAAAGAATTCCATTTTGGGACACAGGATTTTGACTGGAAAGAAAAAAATTGATGACTTTTTATGCAGGGATCATTTCGGCTGTAGAGGGAACATAGCAAAAGACATAGGAACAGCAGCTTAAACGTGACATGCTGAAATTAGCTAGGGGATTAGCTGGGTTAGCAATATGTGCTATTATCAACGCCAAACCAAAATGGACAAAAAATTTCTTTCTCGTGATTTATGGGCCAGCTTTGTGAAAGCGTAAGATCTGTAGTGCTAGCATGATGACAAAACTCCAAGTCCGTCTTTTTTCCCATACAAAAGCACACAGATTACCAGCTTGTGTTAGGAATCTCCCTCCGTGGCAGTTACAGCAGAGTGATTGTCAGAGTGGGGCTATTACTTTTCAGAAGGCACTAATAGCAGTACATAGCCTCTGGGGGGAGGCGGTTGAGCCTCCGTTTCCCACCTGCATTTCACTTTTCATTCTTCCTTACCGAGTCCACAGATCTATCTGCCCTCAAAGGGGGGGTAACTGCAAGTGTGGCACATGGCATGCCCTGCCTTGCTTTTCCTCCATCTCTGTACAGCCTGTCTGAGCATGTCTGGTGCAAACCCTTTGCTGAGTGCAGGGTCTCCCAAAGACTCTGCAGGGCCATAGTACAGCTCATTTAGGCAAAGCTCTGTTGTTTTTTTTCTCCTTTCTCCCCAACCAACTCACAGTTAATCCATGACATACTGCATCCCTCAAAGGACACCAGACTATTCATCCAGCTGAGAGGTGAGTGAAAAAATACAGACCCACTTTGACACCGTATCAGCTAACTCTCCAGATAACCCAAAAGCTCACCAAGAGCCAAGAGGACAGGCCTGCTGTCTAGCAAGCCCCGGGTGGAGCAATCCCAGATCTTAGTGAGGGTATCAGCTCCAGGAATTTTCCACTCCTTTGGTGAGAGCTTGGATGCTGGAATTTAGCTTGAGGAAGAAAACAGATAGACATGTTGGGGGAGGACAGAAGGCAGAAAAACGTAAATTAATAAAAGCACCATTACTTATACACACTGGGAAGCAACAGGAGATCCACAAGTTAAGCACAGAGACATAGAGAATTAAGTGCTAATAATCCAGAAGGTCTTCCACCCAAAGCTATTCTGCCACTGAAACGTTTGAACCTGCTTTAAGGACGATCTAAAATAAGATCAGGCACACAGCAGCTGCATTCATACTGAGCTTTCCTTGGGGAGGGGAAACGGGAAACGGGCATAATTTTCTTTAAGCTCTACTCCAAACATAAGGCTGCAGCTGAGATATACATGCCAGTATCAGCTTTAAACTAGCATTCTTGGATACCAATAACAGCACCACTACAGCCCCCTTCTCAGCCCTACAACCAGGGGAAATTCACAAATTTCTAGACAAGGGTATCTGTGTATTTTTACATTTTTAATGTAAAAAACTCAGAACACTGGAAAAGTGTTCTGGGGTCGTGTCTACTGCTGGATTGCAGGGTAGCCATGCCAATAACAGCCTCCTCTCACCAGCCTTGGGCAAATCCAGCAAACCAGCCCCACAGCCCCATGATACATATCTGAGCCAGTGTCTTAAATGAGATGGAGTAGCCTCACATCCAGGCTGTCCCCAGTGACCTCGCGGCACTTCCATTTGCATGGGCATAACCCAAGTGACCATTCGGCCAGCTCAGGGCCGCTGAACTGCTGTTTCTTTCAGCATAAGTTGCTTTTCTTGGGACATGGGGGGAGGGACAGAGACTCCAATACCCTCCCCATCCCAAATACACATTGCCTTGTCCACCCAGCTACCAGCTACACTGGTATGCGCTGTGCCTGGGCTTGCCTTGCCTTGCCCAGCAGAGCCCCAGACCTGCCTCTCTCTGACATAGCTTACCCCGGGTGGTCTCTACAGGGCTGCAGGGTAAGGTGGAGGCAGCCTGGTTTGTTTATGTATTTACGGGGGATGAAAGCCAAACTGGGAAAGGACTTTGGTACAGTGCAGCCAAGTGACTATAAAGTACTGCTTTAAAAAGCCACAAGGTCACCTTTACTGACATTTGGATAAGGATTTTATAGAAGTCACAGGACTGGGAGATGGGCGTGTTGTGCCTACTATCACAGGGGAGGGAGGGATTTATGTGCTGGTCAAGAAGGCTGTATTGTTGTGACTCTTTCATGTTCATAAATGCTCATTTATTAGCCTGTTGATTAAAAGAGGCTGATTGGGATTTCTCTTCTCACTTACTGTAATTCCAGGTAACTTCCTTGACTCTGCCAGCACACCTTAATGAAATTTAACAGCCACCTACTTACCAGCACTCTCCAGGTGCCATGTCCTTGCACAGTCTGTCTTCTTGCTTAGTTAGACCTTGGCAAAACTTGGTTTCATGGCCATACTTTATTTAAGCACAATGTGAGAACTGATGTATATCACCCTCTCAAATGAAGAACCAGCACACAAGCACACTGGAATCTGAAGGATTTGGACAAAGGGGCTTTGTGTTGTGAACCTGTTGCTTGTGTATAGACACCCATACGCGTGTGTGCTCAGTCTGAGAAGCAGCACAGACTCTGATTGCTAAGTCCTGCACAGTCTGAACAAGCAAGAATGCAGCCTTGAGCAAACCTGAGAGGAATGAGTCCAGGAAGGAGGAGGACATGCTCTGATGCCATGCACCTTCTGGAAAAAACATTGTGGGCAAGCAAGGCTACATCAAAGAAACACCTGGCTCCACTGCTGGTTTCTTTTCCTCAGTGGTGTAACATATGGGACAGGTTTTGGCCAGGTGGTAGAAAATGTAGGGATCATGAGAAAAATGATCCTCATCTGAAAGCATGTGGTATAGGTGAGCATTTGAGCCTCCTTATTAAATTACAGTGTCATATAGACTTTACATCCTTTAGGCACTGTCTGTGCTTCAATACCCAGAAACCAGATGTATCTGTTCAGTGACTATGACGTGGACTGGAAACTTCCCTGCCCTTTCCTCACATTAGCCCTGCAGGGAGATGCAAATATGAAGAATGCCACAAGCTTCATGCTAATGTGCTCAATATTTAACATAATTAGTCACTGGGGCCCCATCCTTTTCTCCCACTGAGGTGACCAAGAGACAGATCACAGGATTAATAGTATGGTCCCCAGCACTTGTTCTTTGATGCCACTTGACCTCGGCAGGTGTATTGGAGCTAGGCAGGATCAGCAGGCAGAAGACAAGGGGGACAAGCAGCACAGCCCGCAGTATTGTTGCACCTTGGCTGGAGCTGACTGGCTCATTTGCACAGCGCCTGGGAAGTGAGGGCCTGCTCCCCGTGTCTGAGATCCTGCTGAGTCGCCGGCGTCTGACACCGAAGCCGAAGAGAAGGCAGACAGGACACTGGCTCGGTGCCACGGGGAGCTCTGCCATGCAATGGAAACAGTGGCGGTGGGAGAAGAAGAGTATGCCAAGTGCAAAGCAGCAAGTATGTTTTTCAGCCTAAGGGCAGATGCAGAGGCATAACCCATTTGCTGCCAGAAAGAGCATTATTAGCATAAAAGAAACTGCAGGAGCGCATGGGAAGCATAGGACAGCCATAAGCCTGACCTGGCTGTAGTCAATGTGTACGTGCTGGAGCAAGGAGGCTGGCAGCCACACAATCCACATCCCATCGTGTGACCAGGAACGTGTATGTGACACCAAATGGTGCTAATGGGGAGGGGGGGCTGGACACAAGCCCCTAGGACCCATCCCCCTTATGCAAAGCTACTCCTGGAAAGGAAGCATGAAAATTTCTGGGCTTAAGCTGATATGGTTTATCTCCACTAAGGGACTTTGTCCCGTCCATGAACCAGAAAATTACATGCACTAGTGGCACAGTGGAAAGGGTGACTCCAACAAAGATGCTGAATCAGTATAGCATGGAGCTGAAAAATCCTTTCCCCACCATCCCCTTTCCTCTAGGAAACTTCCCCTGTTCCTAAAGCTGGGGCTGTTGCAGGAGCTTTATAGACTCACTGTGTGGGAATTACATATATTGCTACCCTATGTCGGGACTGCAGCCAAGGGCATACTCGGTACCCAGAGTAGCAAAGGTGCAGACACATGGATTTCACCACAAGCATCCCAACCCACTGAGCCTGCTGGAGATAGCTCCACTGTTACTGGTACCTGAACTTGCTGGTTCATCTCAGCTTGCACGTCTTCACTGGGCCATAGGCACAACCAGAAAACCCACATCAGGCCCCGCATCTGACCAGCACAGATTTAAGGACGGTCCGTAGTGCACTGACATAGTGGGGTAAGGCAGGCAGGCAGAGCAAAGGGTCAGTGCTCCCAATGGACCAGCATTTATTCCAGGTGCTAATAACCAGTAGCTAGGCACAACATAAATGCAAACTCTCCCTCCTCCACCACGTTGCCCTACATAAAAATATCTAGAGATGACTCCAGTCCTGCTCAGACTGACAGAGGCAGCTGCTATAGCAGACCTTTTAATCCTAAAGCAGAGCCTGTTGTCACTGACAGGAAATCTTATTGTGTTGGATAGGCAATCCTAGACCTTAATTAAATAGGTTGCCCTCCCTGCAAAGCCAGACAGACTAGACTGCAGTCAGACGAAGCAAGTTGCTTAAGCCAGGGACCACCTGGCTGTAACTTCATCTAGATGACAGCATATGCTTTTGTGACCCTCTTTGAAAGGTTGAAACCCCAAGCAAGCTCACAGAGGTAAAGTGAGGATTTGTAAAGAGCAAGAAATCAGAGATGCCCTGTTCTGGGAAGGAATTAATTCCTTCTCCCTTCAGAAACTGAAATTTTGTGGCCTTTGCCCTGACCAAAGACACAGCAGATCAGCGCTGGTTCAGGATTGATTTTTAAGGGAGCTGGTGGCTCCTCCTCTGTCTCCATGGCTCACAGTGTAGCAGGGATTGCTTTGAACCAGACCCTGCTGGTAGCTTGTAATACTGAGCACCTCATTTTTCTTTCTCATGCTTGCCCTCACACTATCTCTGTGAGATGAGGTGCATCACTTTCTCCATACCAGAAAAGAGCAGTTGTGTTGCCTCCATATATTTCCCCTAACCATGACCCAGCTGCTTGCCTCTGTGGCATCCCACTGCTGTGCCAAGATGTGACCCCGCCATGAATGCTCCCTGTGCAAATATACAGAAAGACAGCACGCTGCTCATCCACCTTGCTTTCTGCATGGAGACAGTTTGAGTGCATATGCCAGAAGAGACAACTTCACCCTACTGCTAACGCCCTGAGCTGGAAAATGAGGATGGAGGAAGAGGAGGGAATGAGGACCCCGGTGCTCACTGTGGGGTATAACAGCCCCTGTGACTAGGTCCTGCCAGAGAAACTGCACAATTCCCAAAGAGTCAGCTCGTCTGCTGTGACCTGGGGTGTCAGGTCGAGCCTTTGCATTCAAAAACCCTTTTCGGGCCCCAACCATTCTGACTAACCCTTGGGCAGCCTTAGGCACAACGTGGCCCTCAGCCTCTCCCCTACCTCAGTAAAATTACCTCACTTGTACCTGACTGTGGTACCAGGACGAGGAAAGGGCAACAGGCAGAGGTAAGTGCGTTGCCACTGTGTCTGTCCCTTAAGCTCCCCCCACAGGACATGGGTATATATCTGTAAGCACAGTGCAGCGTGCACTGCAGAGACACCTCAGCAAAAAATGCGAAACGGTAGAGAGCAAAGCTCGGGTGTTAAGAGCATACGCTGCCGTTGCAACCTTCCTCCTGAGCTCATCAGCCCTGCTTTCCACTGCCTGGAGGGAGCAACGCACTGTGCTGCTGCTGGGACCCGAGGCTGCTTGCACATGCTACCCCCCGCCCCCCCATAAATAAGCAAAGGGCCTTCCCTCACCCCCTTCCCCCCAGCACAGCAGTGGCCGTGGCCTTTAGTAAGGGAGCGCTTCTCTCAGCTCCGAGGCGCCGAGTCTAGGCTGTCGTTTCGCATTATGAAGTCTGGTAACCAGGTCATGACCCTGCAGTGACATCTGAGTGCCCCGAGTCCCTCGGCTGAGATAGATGCCACATGCTGCTCAGGTCACGGACTGACACCGCAGGATGCAGTGCAGCCGCCGGATACATATGCAAAACACCTTTCCGCTTTCTCCGTCTCCCCCACTTCTCACTGGAGTGCCTGTAAAGCCTGGAGCAAACACGCGACACTGGTGCAGGAATTTTTATTTTCTGAGAAACACATACTTTACTTCCCAGTGCAACAGAACTTCAGATGCATAGCTACCAGAAGCCTACAGATCACAGGGAGTACTGCTTTTTATAGTTTTCCTAGTGTGAGTTTAGCAACTAATGCGTTTCCAAGCTGGCAGACCCTGGAGACTGACTGGCTGCATTCACCCCCACAAAGCAAGGTAATACTGTGCTGGAAGGTCTCCACAGTAACCTGCTAGCAGTCTAACCTGTGGGAGGAATGGGACGCTGTGCCCTTGCTTCCCTTCCTGAAATCCCTTTCATACCATTTGAGTCATCCCTTCGCTCTCTCATTCACCGCACTTCTCAACACTTCCCTTGTTCCGCCACATCCCTTCATCTCTGGCCATGCCATTCACTTCTCAGATGAGAATGGGTTTAGGGGATGGAGAAGGAAAAAAGGGATGGGATGCGGTAGGATAGGCAGAAACTCACAGATAACGCCTTACATTATTTTTCCTAAGAAAGCAGATTATTTCTCTTGTATACATGAAGCCAGGGAACAGTGATTTGTCATGGATATCACTCTGAGTGCCTCTACAATGCCTGGAGTGACTCTTGGCCTCTCATCAAAGCTTTCCCACACGTCTTGGATGGCCAATTGTGAGATGTCCAAAACAGTGCTGGGGAAGCTACTCTAAGATGCATGGCCAGGCCTCCATCGTGGTGTTCCTCTGTGTGTATGCGCTAACCCTGGAAACCAAACTCCTTGTACTTGCTGGCCATATCATTTCGGAACAGCTCCAGGGCCTTCTTCATCGCAGCCTGGGCATCAGCCCCAAAGTCTGCAGAGTGTTTTTCAGCAATGACCTTGATAATGACTTCAGAAATGAACTGTGAGGAAGGAAAGAGAGAGAGAAAAACTGAAGGGACACTCAAGGTTTATTTTCAGAAAAGCCAGACTAAAAAATAGGTTGCAGAGCCTGGAAATATCTCCGAGCTAATTCAGTAGCCCTTCCCACAATCTCTGGAGAGACAGTGAGGTCTAGCATGCAAGGAGCCTGGGCTGTGCAGAAGAACTGGGCTCTATTCCTAGCTCTGACGCTGATCCGCTTCATGACCTTGAGCAGACCATGGCCCTTCCCATTCCTTGTCTGCCTTATCCATTAAGGCTGAAAATTCATGCCCTGTGTTTGTACAACACTTAGTTTTGTGGGTCTTGGTCTCCAATGGATCCTCCAGGGCTTACTCTAAAATTGTATGTCCGTTGTGTCCAGCCGCTGGCAATTGTTATGTAATGTAGTTTCCCAGGCATGCAGAGGCTGCATGGGCTGGTTTGTTATTGTCAAGGCTTGCTCAGGCTGCATGTGGTGTTTGGACTGGGAAATCTAAACTTGGATATTCACATACCATTTGCATAACATGAGCCCTTCCTATGCCTCCTCCTGCCTGGACATGGAGACCTTGGACTTTAGGCTTTCGCTCACTGAAGTCCAACTAGCTATCAGTAAATAAAAGCACAGCTCTCATGTAGCTGTCTTGCATACATTCACTACACATCAGATGCCAGTATTCCCTGCCCTTTTTCCGTACCTCCAGATATTTGACAGGGATTTTGTGCTTGGTCGCATGGGTTTGAGCCAAGGGCTTCAACTCTGACTCATGATTACCCTTCAGCTTCAGGATTTTGCCCAGTTGGGTAAGGACAGTAACTCCATGTTTCTTCAGATCTTCAGAGCCCTTCATCTGATCAGGGGTCTTCAGGCCTTTGAACCTTTCAAAGCGATCCAAGGTCTCAGGGTGGTCCTTAAAGAGTCTGTGAACAAAAGTAGAGGGACTTGTGAGACTTGAGAGAGCTGTCACCCAGCTGCTCCAGGTATTTCAGAATATATGGACAGGCAGAGGTGTGATAACCTGCTTCCCTCCCCAAAGAAAGCTCTTAGCTAGTCCCTGCTAGTAGAGGCTACTTTAACCTGGGAACTCTGACACTTTAGATCCTTTGCAAATTACCACCATTCACAATCACTCAGTTTAACACGTATATAAGCCAGGGAAGAATCTGACCCTACTCTGAATCTGGTTTAAGTGGTTTTCATCCTTCCTCTGGTAGGTTGTTCCACAACCTGATGACACGCTATGTGCAGGAGTTTCCTTTCTATTTATTTTCTACAGGCTGCCTTTTATCATTAACAAATGATAAAAAGCCTCTTGTCTTTGGAGAGCAGAAGCTCCTGACATACCTCCCTTTAAGTATTGTATCCCACCCTCTTACACATGTCCTAACGTGATCACCGCTGTCGTTTTCCATTCCCTCTGGCTGCAACAGAGACACTGCCCTAAACATGTCCAACATGAGCAAGTGCCCATGTTTTTGTTATATAGCTCTGCTAACTCTCTGGCACCAGTCGCCTGGGTTAGGTCAACAGTATTAAGACAGAGACAAGAGCCAAGACTGGTCGTGGTACTGAGAGGTGAGTTCTTGCATTCATCTGAAGGAAAAACAAAACCAAACCAACCCACCTGTCTTCATTGACTTACTATTGCTGAGGAGCCAACCTGTAGACCCCTGGCTCTCACCAGGACCCTCTTCCCAGCCCATCTCTGCATTGACCAGGAAAGGAGAGTTCCAGAGGCTGCTCATACACAAAAAAAAAAAAAAAAAAAAAAAAAAAAGGGAGCTGCCTCCAGCCTCCGTTCCCTCACATCTGGAGCTCAGGCGTTCTTGAACATCAGCTGGATGGGACAGCTTACTGTGCCCCCATCCTATGACTGCAGACATGGAGGAATTTGATTCCTGCCCTTTTTTCCCACCCCTTGCCTCAGCCCAGCTGCCAGCAGTATGGTTGCTCCATCACAAACCTTGGTACCTCAGACTGTCCTTGGGAGCAAGTGGGTAACAAGAGCACAGGGCCTTCAGGCATGCTGGAGCCATGCCATGCAGTGCTATACATAGGCACTCTGATCCCAAAATGGAGGTGAAATCAAGAAGGTGGAAGAGTGGCTAAAAGACAGGCTAGTGTTGTCCCTGCTGCTTCCTCCCTGCTGCATTTCCTAGGAGACAGGATGCAGACCCCACTGGCAACCAAACTAGTAGGAGATTTCACTCTTTTCCCTGCCAGAGTCCTAGAGTCAAGGCGAAAAGGGGGTACTGCCTGTCACGATTATTAGAAGCAGTCTAACAATTAGGTGTTTAGACACATCAGCTCCCTTGTACAAGTTTATTTTCAGGTATTAAACCCTCTATTGGGCATAATCCAACTAGCTGAATTACCAGCAAAAGCAACGTCTGTCTTTACAGCCAGGTCCCTACAGCTCACATCCATGAAGTGGCTCACCCAAGTTACCTGCAGCAGCGTCTGGAGCTCCAGCCCAGGACCTCAGCCATTAAACCAGCCTCCCTCTCATGGTACAGTGATTGCACGATTGCTCTGCCCTCAGGAAGCTGCTGGTGCTGGGAGACTACTGGGACTTGTGTGCCACCTAGAACTGGATGTTCCTCCTAAGTGTGTTGCCATGAGGGCCAGACTCTCCACTGTATGGTGTAAGTATATGTTAAACTACGCTAACAAATACGTCAAGCACATGGAAAACACAAACTATTCTGCAGCAAAAAGATTCTGTAGATGAGTGACCAGTCTTTGCTGGCATTTCATTTCAAAGAACTCCAAAGGATTTCTGTACTCTACCAGGTTCTGAGCTCACCACCATCAGCCTTTCCTTTTTTCCTGTATCTTTCCATGACACAGGTTCTGTCCCACCCAGAGATGAAAAAAACCTTGCACCTTGAAATGGGATGGAGTTATTTCTAAAAATCTCCCACCGTCGTGTCTGGCTGTGGCTGAATTGCATCTGCCAAAGACGATATACTCCCAAGACTCTTGAAAATTCTTCCAAGGAGTATTTTTTTGTTTCCTTTGGAAAACATCCAGTTGAATCAGTATTTTCTAAACAAATTCCCAGGGTGTGATGTGACGCCTACCTAAGAAGTGTTTAGCAATGGACACACGGACACATTTCTAAACTAAGACCTGCTGGGCTTCCCCTGCCCCTCTCCTCCCTCAGAAACCCCTTGAAGGAACAGGAAATGACCTGGGTTGCCTGGAGAGCACGAAGTCAGAGGAGAGAAGGGTGTTATCTATTTATTTAATGCCATGCTTTGACCTGCAATACCTGTAAGAAAAATGGAATTACCTTTTCAGTTGGAAGCTGGTTTTGCTGTCTTGTGGCACTTCCAGAGCCAAAGTAGTCACCTCACAGAGATGGAATTGGGGGGAAGGGCTCAGGTCCCTGCTACCCCTCCAGCATGCCTGCTCTGGACTGCGTGAGGGGAGAGCTATCACATTGCCACCCGGCTGCCTCCATCTCCCCCTTTCCTTCAAATGGCAGCTGAACTCAGCCGTGATAAAGAAGGTAAATAAAACAGCCTCCTGCTTTGGCTCATCTTTGAAAAAGCTTTTCAAAGCTTTTCAGTGAACTTCCCTGGGGGCATGGGCTCCTTCCTTTAGCTATGCTTAGGCTAGGAGAAACCCAAGCGGATGCCATATCCCCACTGCTCTCCTCAGCATCTGTCCCCTTCCAGCACATCATGCTGCACACAGGCTGAGGGGGAGATCTGGAGAGAGTCTCCTCGAAGACTCCATCCCTGATGGTCTTTAAGGATGGGCTAGGGTCCAATGCCCACCCAATGTTGTTTCCCACTCTGCAGCCCTGAGATCTCTTCCAGATTGCGTTTCTGTGACTTGCTGCTGGCACCCAGAGTGTTCTCCTCTCAGGGGGCCAGGACTACAAGGACTGCGTGGGTGCAGGGGTCCTCTCAGATGGAGACCTCATGAACACTCACACTCTGACACCAGAATCATGGAGGAGGGAAACAGGGGGAAGGATGTGCCTTGTTTCACATCCAGACCTCAAATTCATCATCGGGAAGTGAGCAAGTGTTACCACCCAGATTTCTGGCCAAAAAAGCAGGATGGGCAGGGCTCTGCCAGAGGAGAAGGAGGCAGGGTGGCCTTGCAGATGACAGTGCAGAGAAGCAAACACTTAGGTACTTCGCAGTTAATTTTACTGAAATCATAGATTCCAATAAAATTGCCACAGAGGTGATTTTCCTCTTCTCTCCTTCTCTGCCTCCCCACATCCTTGTTGCAGATCATCTGAAGGCCCAGGGCACACAACTCGCTCCAGCATTTCTCACTGCAGTGCTTGGGCAATAAGGATCCAAAGCGGAGCTTTGCCAGCAGAGGCAGAGGGAGTGACAAAGTCTCACCATCTTTTGAAAGCAGCACCGGCCTGCTCCTGCACCCATAGACAGATGGAGAGACAGAAGCCCAGCCACTTTACGCAGTAATTTTTAACCCAGAAACCATAGCAATGGAAAAACCACCACCCTACAACAAAGAAAACAGCCTGTTGAAATAAACAATGCCAAACATGTGCCCCCATACTAAATACGCATCTTCCTTGGTCTCTCATCAAAAGTTCTCAGCTTTACTCCTAGAACCAAAGCTTCTTGCCTACCTCATTAAAACTTCATGCCCATGGCCGGGGAGGTCGGCCTCCACCTTTCCCCAGACGGTCAGGACCTTCTGCCATTCCTGATCACTGAGCCCCATGGTTCACTGAAGGCAGGTCCCAAGTGCTCCCCACAGCCGTTTGCCTTTCCCCAAAGGGTGGCTGGAGAGCTCACCCGTGGGATTTATAGCCCCTGCTCACAGACCTACACCTGTCAATCGTCAGCTGGACATCTTTCTGCCTTTCAGGCTTGTCTAACCTAATCAGCCTCCCTATTTTTTTTTTCTGGGAGGCTATTTTGGGTCAGGTGCTATTGTGGGTGCTGCTAATGGCATCATTTCTGCTTTTCGTATTGGACTGGCACCTGTCCCACTCTAGACAGAAAGGGCACTGCCGAAACACAGTGCCAGGAGCCTGTCCCAGGTTCCCAATGACCCAGAGACAGTGTCAAGCTGTCTGGCAGGAGATTCCTGAAGAGCACTGTCATCTGCAAGGCCACCCTGCCTCCCTCTCCCCTGGCCTGCCAAGGGCAGACAGGACAAAAGGCCGGGACAGCGAGCAGCATCAGCTCCATCACTCCAAAGGCCTTTCCTTCCCCATGCTGATATCTCTGTCCTTTTTCCCTGGGGTAACACACACCATTTACTAAAAGAGAAGAGCACAGCGTTAGAAGAGAAGTGTCCTTAAGAGCTAACCATATTCAAACTGGCCCAGTCATCTCCCCAGCCTCTGCAGGAGGAAGGAAGGGCATAAAAGGTACGGGAGCCAGTTACCCTGCATCTGCCTGCTGGGGTCCTTCTGCCTGCCTCCCTGGGGAATGCCCAGGATTAGCCACTGGCTGAGGCTGGATACGGGAGCCAACAGCTGAGCCAGGGGGGTAATTTGCAGTAGGCCAGAGACACAAGGACACAGCAGGGCTTCACTGAACACACACCCAACCAGCAGCTAAGGTCTGTCTCTACCTCTGTCAAGCCAAATGTCAGTGTTGGGTGGAAAAGCTACTGAGCTGACCAACAACATGGGTATGCTTTGGAACACCTCCCAGCCTTTCTGCTCCAGCCCCATCAGGACAGATAACAGCCTGGCACACCAGCAGCATGATTAGTCCCTTCCAGGGGGGTGACTTCAGTCAGTGCAGAGCCTGATAACAAAGCCCAGCCTGTGCTGCTGTCCCAAAGCATGCACCTACCTCTGGATGTTTCCTAAGGGGCATGCACCGCACCGCACCGCAAGCTTTGGCAGGCAAGAAATGTCAACCTGCCTTGGGGCTCAGGAGAACATGCAACCCCTACTACAGTGCTGCAGGACCTGAGGTGCGTCGCTGCCTCTGCACCCATCCGCTGTCTGCAATGTGGGAACAGTGTCCCTGCTCCGGCCTTGCAAGGGGAGGGAAGTGCCCGTGTACAGGGGCAACCAGGCAACGAGGAGGATGGAGGCACAGAGCCTCATACCCCTCAGAAACACACAGGTTTGAAGGGAATAGTTTGGGCAAGATGGGTGGCAAAAGCTCAATGGAGGTGTTAGCTGGTATGCAAGCCTAGAGGTAAGGGAATTTTGGCCACTACACGCTGCAAGCCTCTGCCAGCCAAGTCAACCTGTGACCCTGCAATCCTCCCCTTTCTCTCCTCTATGCACCAGTTCACTTCATGTGCAAAGATTCACATCCTAAACACTTCAAGGCCAAGATTTCATCCTGATTTACCTATGCAAACACCAGGCCACTACCAATTACCCAAACTAAACTAAATTCATAGAATCATAGAATGGTTTGGGCTGGAAGAGACCTCAAAGATCATCTAGTTCCAACCCCCCTGCCATGGCAGGGACAACTCCCATGGTAGGGACAACTCCCACTAGACCAGGTTGCTCAAGGCTCCATCCAACCTGGCCTTGAACATTTCCTTAGTCAACCTGTTCCAGTGTCTCACCACTCTCAGGATGAAGAACTTCTTCCTTGAATCTAGTCTAAACCTGCCCTCTCCCAGCTTCCAACCATTATCCTTCATCCTATCACTGCAGGCCCTTGTAAAAAGTCTATCCCCAGCCTTCCTGTAGGCCCCCTTCAGGTACTGGAAGGCTGCTATAAGGTGTCCCCAGATGGAAGAGAGCTTAGGACCCCTCCAGCTCATTCCCCATGTTGTTCTCTGCAGCACGGGGCTGAGACAGGAGAGATCACATACCTGCAGCTTCACTCCCCAAGTACTTAGAGCAGTAAAGAAGCATTTGCACCATCCCAGGCTCGGCCTTGGGTAGGATCCTGAATACTGACCTTACTGTTTTACATGCGCTTCAGACACGACAGAAATGTGCTCCTGGTACATGAAAGGCTGCTACTTATGCACCGAGCTCTGTCATATTCCCTAAGCTGAAACTACTTAGTTGCCATAATAACTTCATTTGAAGTTGATCGACCCTCCACTCTCTCTCTTATTTCCCCAGGGCTGTGAAGCCAACGGTCCTGCTATGGACATTAATGTTAAATGGTCAGAAGGCTCAAAAAGAGTATGGGATTCCATATTGCTTTTTTTTTTTTTTTCACAAGTGAAGCAGTAATGAAATGAAATCATAAGCTCTTCTCCCTAGAGCTTAAATAAATAGTCTACAGAAATACTAAAAGCTTTATAGCGCACCAGACGGCGCCTCAACCCTGCAGCCGCGAAAAGGACGTAACATTTTAGTATCTACAGGCCTCCTCGGCACGAAAATCTGTCGCTTGCATCTTGATAAACGCAAACTACAGAGAGCCAGCGTACCTGCTGCCTGCTTTGCAAAGGGCCGGGAGATTGAATAACCTGTTTCAGACAACCCTGGCCACACCAGAGCTATCCTGACCAGCGTGGCCATGCGTCTGCATCCACACCTAAAGCACTCTCGCTAAACGAGCCATAAAACGCCTCGTTAATAATTTTGGCCACGATTTGGGGTGCATCACGGGCTGATGGAGGTGCTGTCGCCTCGTTGCAACCCCCCCGGGTGGACCGTGACCACCCGGCGCAGGTACCCACCTGGGGGCTCCCCCTGCCCGGGCAGGCGGCGCCGCAGCAGCCCGGCTCCGTCGGCCAGGGCTTGCTACCATCTAGTGGCCACGGGCGACAAAGCCACGGGTACTGGAGGCCACGGCCAAGCCCCTACCCGGGATTTGCAGGCTCAGGGAGGTGGCCAACACGTAGCCTTCAAATCTGGGAGGTGGGAGAGTGACCCCAGGACACGCAGGACTGCAGAGTCCCAGTGCCGGCAGCGCCACAGGGCTCTCGCTGCAGTTGGGTGGCAGATGGCAGGACTTTTGTAAGGGGCTCGTTTTTAGTGTAGGGTGTAAAGATGGTCTGTTTTCCTCAGAAAGGGCCTGTGTCGGGGTGGCAGGGCCCTGGGCTGGCCAGGCAGCTTTGCTCCCAGCCTTGTGGCAGGTCAATGGCATGGGGAGGATGCAGCACCTTCCCCCCAGCCTTGAGCACTGGAGAGGGCTGGGGTGGTGGGATCGGGGCAGAGGAGGATCCCACGGGACAGCAGCAGAGCCACAGCCAAGCGTAGGGGTACTGCCAAGGAGGAAGGCTGTCCTAGGGACTTCTTGGGGGCTGTTTCTACCAAAAAGTATTACCAAAAGGGTTTAGGAAACGTCCCCCCCATCTAATGGGCACAGCAGGCAGGGGAAGAGCCATTCTGCCAAAGCGATGGATGCAATCTCACCTCTGCCTTGCTCCTCCCTCAGCAGATGGCAAACCTTTCTACAGGCATTAATGACTTTAGACCGTGTCACAACCCCGCAAATGGAAAAAGCCGCTTGTTTTCCCCATTTATGAGGATCAAAGAAGTTCTACGACTTACTTGAGACCACAGACACACCAGTGAAAGAGCAAGGACTGGCTCTTGGGTATGGTTTTAGAAACACCAGCTGTTTAGTGGTTATTAATATGGGGCACAGCCGTCCAGGCGGAGCTGGGAGGCATGGTAGGAATCGCACACTAGCCATCGGGAAGGACCAGCTCCAAGTCTGTTTGGCCACATTCAGTTTTTTTTCTTAAGAGTATCGCTGTTGTGAAAAGAGAAATCCAACCCCGGCCTGTAAAGTGAACATCGGAGGGCCCCGCAGTCCCTGCCACTGCTTTGGCAGTTAATATAACAAATCACCAATGATTTCTAGCCCTGTCTTCCCTGCAGCCAGACATGCTGCAACTAAGGAACTGTGTACCCAAGAGAAAGGCACTAGCAGAAGTCATAGATTTTTTTTTTTCATTTGAAGTAAGTTCATGAAATAAACTTTCCAGCAAGGAGGAGAGAGATGCGCGTCCAAAAAATAGTCCGTTTTCCTCAAGAGACAACCCAAACCATCTTGTGTGCTTACACAGCAAAACAGCTCGGAGGGACAAACAAAATTTTTAACCAAATACTTCTTTCTTTTCAATGAGCCTTTTCCCCCACAATGCAATTAAAAAAAAAAAAAACACAACAAACCCTGAGAGGAGCCGAGGGTCCTGCGGCTGGGAGCGGCGGTGGCAGCGGCCCCAGCTCTCCTGTGACCCTGGGTTGTATGAAGCGGGGTGTGACGTAACCAGGGAAGCGGTCAGGGTGGAGGGAGGCCGGCGCTCCGAAAAAGCCAGCAGTGTTATGTAACGCCAACTTACATAATTACCTATTGCATAATGCCGGGGAAAAGGCCCTCCGTAACGCAGCTGTGGTTTCTATGGCATTTTGCTGATACACGGCTGCTTCTAAGAGATTCATTCGCACTTGGTTTCGGGAGCCTCCAGCTCAGTCCGTGCAGACAGGCAGGTGAGACCCCACGCTCCCAGCAGCGTTAGCCGGAGAGGTAAGGGCAATTGTAACGGGATCTTATAGCCGTAGCGAGGCAAGAACATTGGGTTTTCTGCAGCTGCACCATTGCCTTCGGTATTCAGAGGAGCAGAAGACTGTCAGATAAAAGCACCATGTGAAGCTGCATGCATTGCATGGCTTCCGCCGCTTGTAGGAAACAAGGTGGAGTCTAACTGGTGGTGGCAGTGGCCAAATCCCTTCCAGGCTCTCTCCTCTCTTCCCCTCACTCTTAAACACTATTCTTAGCAGTGCCTCCAGGCAGGGCTCCCACACACTGATGGATTTCAGCAGCTGAGAGGTGACCCAGGCCACTTGCTTGAAAGGAAGATGAAGGATTTGGAGAAGGAGATTTCAGCATCAGGACAAGATTTGGGCTTTGAGTTTGCAGAGCTGTGCTATGTACTTAGCGGTATCTCGGCATGGATTCTTTTGAGTATCGTGCCCTGTGCCATAAAGTCAGAGGTAGCTTTTCCTTCACTTCAGTGCTCACAGGATGCAGCCTTTGGTGACTATCAGACAGGCGTTTGCATGACTCAGTCATTTTCTTTCTCCAAAGGTGCACAGGATAACGCAGTCATGACCCACAGCTCCCATGCCATCATCGGGGCATCTCACGGTGTAGGTGACGCTGCACAGCACCTGGACAAAACATTTATCTGGGCTAAGCAGGACACTTACTTCAGGCCGATACTTGGCTTCACTGGGAGAACAAGAAGCAAAGCAGCAGTGCAATGCAGGACCGGAATATTTAGGCTCCAATATAGAAGCTGAGGCTGTCTCTGAGGCAGCATGAGCTCTCTCTGGGGATGCAAACCTCCTCTGAAGGGCTGGGAAATGAGAGCACAGAAGGACTGAGGATTTCTGTGGGGAACTGTGAGTGCAGTTAAAAGAAGGAGGAGCATGATTAGAAAACAACAGGCAGATTTTAAAGCCTTGCCCATCCCAGGAGCAAGGGAAGGAAATTATTTTTTGGAGGTAAGAACACAGATTATACCAGCAAGACCCTGGAGATCTCTACGAGTCAGTGGGAAGACATGAAGGAACTGTGGCATACAGCAGTCCTTTCAGGTGGATTAAACTTCATGACACCATAATGGCACACAGGGATTTGTGTACTACTTACTGAAATAATAAAGCAAGAGGGGAATTCCTCCCTGTTCCCTCACCATCAACAAAATACCTCAACTAGAGCCTGCCAAGGGACAACTGGAAAAGCAAGAGGCATAGAAACACATATGGGCAAAAAAAAGTCAAGCAATCAGCATGCATGGCAGTATTGTGTGTCTGCCTGACACCCTGAACTCTGTCGCTGAGAGCTACGTGTAGGAAGCTGTAACAGAGATGCTTGCAGCATGGCCGAGGCTGGGATGTCATGGTCAGGTGAGACTGAAATCCAGGCAGCTGGAAGGGGTGGCTGTTCTCACACCACGCCTTATGCCAGAGAGTGTCCTCATTCCCCTGGGTGCAAGGGGCACCTGGCAAGGTGTCTTGGCCTTCAAGAGTGCGGGGTGTGCTTTGGACATGGTGGAGTGCTGCTGGAGAGGCGTTCGCGTGCTTGCAAAGGCAGCAGCAACTGCAGCACGGCCAAGACCAGAGCAAGAGCATCATCAGAGGTGATAAAGCTGAGCCACCTTGCAAACAAGCACTCTTTCTGCAGCCCACCCCTCCCTGGGACACATGTACACACGTGCCCAGAGTCTGCAGGGAGCTGGCAGTGCCTGGCTGCTCATTAAACTCTCTCAACAATGAAAACTTCTTCCTGTCTGACCTGCTCCTCGAGGAAGAGGAATTAACCAGGCCACAACACACAGCGCACAGCCCAGCTCTGGGATCTCAGACTCCAAAAAAGGGGTGGGAAAGCCCATCACTTCATGGTAAAACTGGGTGATGCAGCTGCAAATTTTCTTGCCCAGCCCCAGTGGGCAGGCGAGTAGCCCTCAAGGTACCAGCACTTAATTTGAAGCTGGGCATGGTTTTGAGTTGGATTTGGAGGCAATGCCAACAGAGCCTCCCCCATCCCATGATGTTTGTGCAGCTCTTTATGAAGGGCTTGAAATGAACTGGATCGAGGAACTGGTCTGAGTTTAAAGTAACTGCATTTATCTTTTTGTGAGTTTATTTCGAAGCCAGATCAGTTCTGCGGTCTGGCGTGTCACACAGCCAACTAGACACATGCTGGCGGGGGGGGGAAGGGGGAGGCAGAGCTACTTACGTAGGCATCGCTTGTGAAACACCCATCAAGCCATCTTCCGAAACCCCAGGCAGCCCTGTCTACCCAGTGGCAGGGCACACACAAATTAGCATTTCTCTTTGCCTGAGTTTCACGGGATGAAAGGCGAGGAAACAGACACGATTTTTTATTCCCTTTGCCGGCAAAACAGCTTCTCATCCACAATGCATGGAGCTTCTGCGAGATAAGAGCCTGTGGGGAAGCCAAGATCTACCCCTCATTTGTATTGATGTTTACACTTGCCTTTTAATGAGCTCAAACAGGTTCTCGCTTCCAGCTGCAGTTGGCTCTTTTCAAAGTTCATGGTCTCGTTTTGCATTATCGTTCCAACGCCAAGTGCTCCCTTAGGGAGGAGAGGGACAACCAGGTCTTTTTCTGTTCTGCACCAATTTAAGCAGTCCCTAATCCCGTAGTGCTTTCTGTGCTCTACTGGTCTTATGGGGAACGCCTGCAGGGAAACTGATCCCTCTGCAAAAAATCCTTGGCAAAAAAATGAATGTTTGCTTCAAGCAGATCAACACCGAATGGCAGTGAGCACCCTAAACACAGCGCTGGTAGCCTGGCTGCCTGAGCAGAGCATTTACCACTGCATTTCGGGTGGGGTCTCTGTTCTTCCCTGTTGCTATCATTCTTGCAGTTTCATGTCCTTTTCATTGCTGTGCTTGCAATCAGCTCTTTTGACTTGTCCACTTTAGGGTCCTGCTGGCAAGACAACCGCAGTGATGGGGCTTGATTACTGCCTGCAAGATACCAGCCCCAAAAAAAAACCCGAGTACTGGAAGATCTCATCTATACTGAGAATCCTGGTCCTGCATTACTTTGATAGTGGTACAAGCACAACACAGCATCCCTGCCAAATGGTCATCCTCGCTAGCCCTCTCAGCTTCTGGGGGTCTAGGGTTGCATATACAGATGTCCCAGGCTGGGCACCTTCGGAAAGCTCACCTGTAAGCAGCTTACATACACAGGACTCATGGACGGGTAGAAGCTCATCGAACCTCTTCCCCCAACAGCACTAGAGGCGGATGCCCAGGAAAAGTGTGAGAAGCAGGAACAGAACAGCAACTTGAGGCTAAAGGACTTCTGAAGGTTATATTTGCATGCTTGTGTTTAACAGCCTTAGGCAGAATTCTGCATGAGTTTATAATTTTTTAATCCTCTTATACGTGCTCCCCAAAACGTATTTCAGATGTGGCTGCAGCCTTACTAGGTCAAACTGTTAAAAACAACCTGCTGACTTGGTAACTCTGCGACAGATAACCAATGCGCAAGGACAAAAATCTGCTAGTCACTTTCTAACAGTTCACAAACGGCTTCAAGGCATGCCCATTCGAAAAAAAAACCCAATAAAAATGAAGCTCCGTTACCCTCGAAGATCTCTGTACCACGCAGGGCTCCCACCTCTGGCGCCTTTTTAATTGAGTTCCCCAGACACCATGTTTTTATTTTTTGATCTTCTTCCTTCCGCTAAGCGCCCCAGTGCTGGTGGCTCAGCTGGTTGGATCCAGCTGGTCCGTGGCAGCATCTGCCTGGAAATTGCTTATCTTAGCCTGGGGTCCTTTTATTTCTTTCCCCGTCAGCTGCAGCAGAATCTCGCTGCACGTGGTGACTTTCTGCTCTAAATGAACCCATGCTCCTTCCCCCAGGTTTTGGCGTTAATTTTCTGTCTATCTTTGAGTTTACAGCAGGGCCCAAATTACACTGGATTTATTATCCTCCTGAGCAAAAGGCCAGTGTTTATCTGCTGCTCTTGCGGACCTGCAGCACAGAGCTGAGAGAGGTGTGTTGGACAGATCCGGCCTCATCTCTTTATTGGGGCAGAGAGGGTCCAAATTAAAAAAAAAAAAGCAAAAAACCAGCAGGCAAGGGACATCATTGGGACCATAGATCAAAAAGTCAGGAGAAGAAATGGGACTCCAGACAGACCTTTTGTGGGAAAAAAATGGGTATTACAAATGTCTCACCCACTGAGCATAACCTGGGATAAGAGGGAGTCTTGGGGTGTCAGAAGGAGAGCTCAGGTAGAAATTCAGGTGGGAACATTGGCGAGTTTTGGTTTGTTGGGGTTTTTTTTGAACAAAAAAAAAAAAAACCAACAAACTGACTTGAGCAATATGAGAGGAAAGCAGGAAAGGGCTGGTCTGACCTGTGCAGAGTGAGCATGGGAAGTCGTTTGTTCAATATCTGCTCCCTTTTCAGGACTATGTGTCCTGCTTTCTGGTGTTTCACTTTATGGACAGAGATGTGCCTCTCAGCTGCTGAGCAATGAGCCCAATGCCAGGGCACTCCAGGTGCCGGCTCTGCAGATCAGCCCACTCTCTTGACCTAATTCACGGGGATATTTAATACAGGAGTTATTAGGAACCAACACATCCAACCATCTCATCACAGCTTACGATAAAACCATCAGAGGTTCAAGGCTGCTAGCAGCACCGGCAGCTACCAGACGCTACAGAAATTATAGAGGAATGTCCACAAGAGGGAGAGTTGGTGCCAGTCTCGATGGTGATTTTGTGCAAAGGACACTTGGCTGCTTGACAATTGTAAGAGAGCCGTTCCCCTTCCTCTGCTTCCCCCAGCAGACCTTCTCCTGGAGATTCCCCTTTCCACATTATTTTCCCTCCTCCTTTTTTCTCCAGATGACCAGTATTTCATCTTCTTTGTGTGGGGTATGCCAAAAGGCCACACCGCGCAGGCACTAGACGTGGTGCCATCAGAAAGGCACTGTGATTAAGACAGTTTCTCTGCTCTCGCTGCCGCACTGCTCCCCTTTCCTCACACTTGCTTTGTGCTGTGCTGGAAGGGCACCCCCCAACCAGCCACAGCACAGGCATCCCCTCCGCTCACCCAACCCGTCACTCGGAGGTGGTACTCCTCATCAGCTCCCCTGGGGAGCCCCGTTAGCCTCCATGGGTACACACACAACATACTGGGTGTTCCTGCTGCGCTCTGTGCTCAGTCTCGACACCCCAGGCCTAATCCAGACTCCACTGGGACACGGGATTTTCCATCCATTTTCCAAAAAAAAGTTGATGGCTACCAACAAGAGCCTAGAGGTCTCTGAGCTTCTGCAGGGCAAAGCTTACCAGAAGACACTGGTAATGTGGAAATGACACAGGACAGGATGGACTGGGAGAGGGGAAGCCAAGAGACCCAGTGGCCAAAAGAAGTTCCTTCATTCCTGATATTTCTTCGTGGGTCAAGGCCTGTTTACGCAGCCACGTCCGAAGAGGGTGGAAGCGAGCCCCCAGATCATGAGATGACTAATGTGAAGTTTCTTGCACCACATATGATTTTCCAGGAAAAAAAAAAAAAAAAGAAAAAAAAAAAGAAGAAAACCAGCAGTAAGCTGATGTGGGAAATCAGGTGTTCTGGAAGCTACCTGTATGGTTTAGGGTTGGTGGAATTTTTATCAGGTTCATATGTGGTCCTTAAACAATTGAGAGAGCAGCATCAGATATATCCAAAGGAAAGCAGAGCAGCAAGTGTTGCCTTCCAGAGCTGTCCCTCCCCAGCTGGAGCAGTAATACCAGCAACTTTCCTTCCATCAATTTTTTTTTTTCCAAATGCTATCCTGGTCAAATATCTATGTTTGTGAACGTTTTGGGGTCTCGGTTCTTGCAGAATTAGTAGGACAGGTAATTTTCTCTCTCTCCTCATAGTTTCTCTAAATCTGTTTTTCTCCTATTTTCCTTGCCTTGCCCTTTTTTTCTTTTCTCTCCATCTCTCTGGTAATGTCTGGAGCTCTGAATAAATTAGAGAACAAGGTGGAGCACCAGCCCCTCAAACCAATGACCTTCCTCCAGCCCATCCCAGCCCAGAAAGATGTCCAGCCTCATCTTAGTTTCCACAAGTCAGTGTAGGGCACCGTAAACTGCTCTGACAGCAGCTGATCTCTTCGCTACCTCCTTCCAGCCATCCTCACATCCACATAGCGGGGGAGGCACGGACCAATGGTCAACCGTGTGTATTGGGGACAGCACCTGCCAGCTGCAGGTCCACGTGCCTCTCCCTTGCCACGATCCATACACCCTGCACTATGCAGCCTTTCCCAGGGTGAATCCTCCACCCTGAAAGGTGAGGGCTCTATGCCAGCCTTCAGCTTATCTCGCTCTTCCCTTTTGTTCCCTGCTCTCCCCCACTGGGGTTTTGGTGAGACCTTCCCCATTCTGCGCATCTGCAGATGGAGGTGCTCCTCGGTGCTGGCAGTGGGATTTTCCCTGTGGGATCATCCGACCAGCTCCACAAACAGCATCCCTAAGCCACCAGGTCCAAAAGCTTTCAAGATATATTTTAATGATTTTGGCTAGTGATTTAGCAGAAACTGTAATGAAGCTCATAGCATTCCTGGGGCAGTTTCCTAACCTGAAAGCTTAGAGAAATGTATCCAGAGGAGATCCATACAAATCGCATTACCAGGATGACCACAAAAACCGCAAGCATGGCTCTCATCGCCTTGGCCACCCTCCGGCCACCATTAGCCTCCAACTGCCAGCGCAAGCCTCGCTCCTGCCCAGCTGGCTGCGGCGTGGTGGCAGCAGCAGCCAGTGACGTTTCTGCAGGCATGTAAGGAGAAAATCAGCTCTCCAGGGAAAGGAACAAAGCAGGGGAGCTGCTGGCAGAGAGGCGATGCCAAATGGGGCTGCTGGCTCCCCCTGGGGAGAGGGATTTCCAACTTGAGGAACAAAGCTATAGATGATGCTTCCTCTGAAGCACGTTGTGCCTGCTGGTGTTAACATTTCAGGCATTGCATAGAAAACTGCCCTGGAAAGAAGCATTGGCATGCAAGCATACGAGCTCCTAAGTCTGACCACTGGCCAAAACAGCTCACCACAGTGGTGAGCGTGGTCCGTACCTCAGCTGGGGGCATCGGGAAAGGAGAGGTCTACTATGTCCAAAGCAAGATGATTTATCAGCGTGCCCACAGGACCTGCCTTGCAGGACATCCACACCGTTGTGAAAGACGCTGCATATTGGGGTGGGGATCTATAGAAAACACATCTATAGAAAAAACTGAGGGAGGAGAGAGAGATGCCAGCTTTATTGTAAGCCAAAGCCTTAATTGCTCTGCTCCAAATTACAGCTCTGGGACTGGGCAAGCTCATGCACCCAGCCAGCCTTTTAGCGCAGCTTATCACCACCCAGTGGGTGCAGAAATGCACAGCGTGAAGAACCAGCACCTAATCCCAGCTCCTGCAGTCGGTCAGATTGTCTCATTCAGGATTACCTGCTCGTACAGGGTAACCTGAGCACGTGCAGTAAGGCAACAGTGTAAGGAGCGGCTTAGCAAATATGCCTAACTACTGTAGGCAGTAGTTGTATTTTAAGTCGGCTTTGGGCATGCGGACAGTATATGACATCACCAAAAGCCATCAGAGGTGAGAAGGGGAAGAAGAAAAAGAAGGGCCACCCCTTAGCAGGGGTGAGACAGCGAGGTTATTTCCAAAACAGCCAGTGGATATATGTCTTTTTGTACAGGATAAGAAAAATAAAAGCTTCTACCGCCTATGTTGAATGGGATCATTTAATAATATACAATTACTTCATAGTGATTAAGACAGAAGTAATTAAAAGAAAGGTTGTGCTCTGAGGCAGAGTTCCCCTGGCACTGAATTCGGGTCCACAGCTCTCACTTGCAGACACTCCCAAAATCAAATCCCCAAACTTCAGACCATTTTCCCTAGCAGCTTAGCTACCGGTTGTATTTTTGAAGTAATATTTTAGGTTTAAATTTAAATCTCCTTTCTTACCTTTAATTTCTCTCTAGTTTATTTATCCACACAGCCATGAATTTCATAATTCCCTGCCCTTGTTAACATGCAAACACCCCCCCCGATGTGTCTGTGTTGTTACACTGTTCTTCACTGGGCAGCATCTGAAATCCAGAGGCAACTCCCCGTGCACATCACCGAGAGCCCAGGTTCACTGGGGCAGGTTCCCACGCTCCTGCCAGGCAGCACCAGGCAGCGGGGAGGCAGCCGTGCCGCTGGCTGGTGTCTTGCTCCCTGCCCTAATGCAGGACCTGAAGGTCAGAGTTCAGGAGTGTATTAAGGGTTAAAAGGAGACCTGCCTTGGGACTGCAACTGGGAACAAGGTCTCCTGTGAAACGTTTTCATCTGAAAGCAAAATCAAAACACGCAGGCCCCTGATGCAAGATGCTTTTGGCAGGAGGCTTTTGGCTTGCCAAGAACCTAAAAGAAATATTTTCAGCCTGAATGAGTTTAACATCAATTTTTCTTTCTTTTTTTTTCCCCCTTATGAACTCACAGGTGAACCAGAAGCCACAGTTTTGGCCATCTCAGGAGTGAAATTACAGCAGCAGCAAATGCTTTTAAAGTGCCTCAGTGAAGTACGGAGCTTGGGCCTTCCTTTCTGACTTGGCCCACGCGCACGCATGATCAGCCTCCCTCCGTGTCTGCAAGAGCATGACTTTCAGCATGTACTCTTGCATCAGGAAAACATTAAACCATATTTGCCCCAGATCTCCATCATTTTTCATGCCTGGACAGCACATGCCGGCCACGCCACCAGCCAGGGCACTGTGTCACAGAGATGCCTCCACCACTGCCACAGCACACAGGGGCTGCATCGCACCCACATCGAGGGGACCCAGAGAGCATCCTTGGGCCAGGGCATCGATGGCTCCGCAGGGGTGAGAGCCCAGCTGGGGAGGCAGCGCTGAGGAGCCCGGCCAGGTGGGAGGAGGTTGGGCTGAAGACCTTTCCCTCACCTGCACACACACAGCTGCAATATCCCCAGCGTGTCCTGGCTCAGAACCTAACAGAGCAGATTTTCACAGTGATGCACGCAGGGGAAAAAAGAAACGGAGAGATATTTTGCGAAGGCTAAACACCCACACCAGCTTTGCAGAAGTGTTTTGCTCTCTAGCC
This sequence comes from Leptosomus discolor, assembly GCF_034619465.1. NCBI lineage: Eukaryota > Metazoa > Chordata > Aves > Leptosomiformes > Leptosomidae > Leptosomus > Leptosomus discolor. Next base: position 160,804,853 of record NC_141391.1, read on the forward strand.
GCATATTCCCACCACACTTAGCCTGCCATTGACTTATCATTCATACTCTTTTTTTTAAAAAAAAAAAAAAAATTGAAACAATACAATCTAATTACAGAATAAATATTTAGCTTGAAATGAGCAGACAGACATTCAAAACCATTTTCTGACATGACAGATGATCTGAAAGGAGCTCTGCTGCAGGCATTGTATGCCGTTCAAACCTAATTTAAAAATACATGGCGTAGTAGCAAAAATAGACATGACCCTAAGCACAAACATCGCCACACAGACAAACATCTCCTGTAAAATGCCATCAGTGATTTGCGTGGCAGCTGAACCCAGCGGCAGCGGAATAGCATCGCCCACCTCCATGGGTGCTGCCGTGATAAACCCATGCGAACACCATTGCAGCAATACACGCACGTTCCCGTGGCAGGGCTTGCCCAGCTGCTCCAGTTTTGGGACCTCAAGCCGTGTCCCAGACTTTCCTGAAAACCTAAGGCAAATTCCTGTCCCCTTATGCACGTGACCTGACCTCCAACTCTTGGCATCCTGGGAGAGAGTCAAAAGTGCTTCTTGCTGCCTTTGCCACATCTAAATTATTGTGACATCCAAATGACAGGTGAGAGCCAGGTAGTGTGGGAAAAAATAACCTCTTCACCCTTACGTGCTGAGGAGCTCACGTCCAAGTTTTCACACTCCAGAGATGCTGAGGAGCAGAGAGATGTAAGAGCAGCAACGCCTTCCTAGCAGGTCCAGCTCCAAGCCCACACAGCATGCCTGGAGATCGACCCACTCCAAAAGCTTTGGTTCAAAGCGTGGTGCTCCTGAAACAGTCCCGAGCTTGCAGCAGAAGGGGATGGAGGCACGACCCCAACATTGGTGAGAGGGGTTGGGAAACAGGAGCTCTAGGGCCATACACCACCCACCCAGGGGAAAACCACCTCTGAGCAGCCAGAACCTGGGCTGGGTCCCTGTGGGAGTGAAGGGATATGTCCAGATGTGTGTATGACTCCACGTGGGAAACACAGCCATGGGCATGACCTGGTGGAGTCTAGAGATAAGAGGGGTGGGAGAGATCTTTTGAGACCCACCTTGCTACCCACATGCCACATGTGGGAAACCAGCAGGGCAAATACATGTTAGATATACGGAAGCAAAACCCTAAAGGAAGTAGCTCTGGGACAGGAAAACTTCAGTGAACAAATCTCACGACACCACTGAGCTGCTGTGGCCGCATCCCAGGGACAATTAACTAAGCAAGGCAGTGTCTCCAGGAGGTCATCCTGACATCTAACAACCCACGCTTTCTGATATCAGGCAAATGTAAAATTGCAGAAAATTTCAATTCAATGAAAACATGAACATCAATGACTCCTTGCAGAAATGTTCTCTAGAGCCAACTTCAAGCGTGCAGTACCAGCCCTGTTTTGCAAATGAAAGTGATGAGCAGGAGGCACCAAGTGGTTCTGTGGGCAGGAAAGGGGGTGATGCCCCCACCCAGGGGACACAGCCTCCTCCCCTCAGCTGTCACCAAGGCAAACGGAGTTGTCCCTGCTCTCCTGTGCCTCAGGTTTGGGATGAAACTTCACAGAGCCCCTTCCTCCTGATACCTCCTGGAGGCCCCAGTGCCAGGACACCTCCCCAAGGCTACCCTCCACGCTCGCCAGGCTGCATGGTCCCTTCATCCTTTGGTCACCACTTTGACCCAAAATTTCACATTAGGACCATGCTGGCAGTCCTTTGGTCCTCCAGATTTCCCACCCAGGGGCTTGTTCTGTTTGCATGAAGCAGCTGTAATCAGACCACCAGCAGGCCAGGGCTGAGGCTGAGTCCTGGGTTTGCTGCTCTTCACTGGTCGGTGACTCTTGCAAGGCCAGAGGAGAGAAGCCAGTCCTGTTCCCAGTGTGACCACAGAACCTCAGCGACACAGCACAGCTCTGGCTCTGGAAATGGCCTTCCTGCACACGGAGAGCCACAAGGTATCACAGACCCAGGCGCCGTACCATGGTTTTGGGAGGCGACGGCTGGTAACTCTAAGCTCTGGGGCCCCTCCAGGATGTCTGCAGAAACACTAGCAAAAAAAAAAAAAAAAAAAGAGGTGTTAAAAAAAAATAATTCTAAAATGAAAAGGAATAATAACTGTTCTGGGTAGAGCAATCCCAGAAGCACCAAGGTCCTGACTGTCCTGCTGGGTAAGACACAGCTCCGGGTGTTCAGGCCACTGCTGAGTCCTGCAGCCACATCCAGGCACTCCGCACACAGAGTAAGTGGAGAGGGGATGGTCTGTGTCCTGGGAGGCAGGCTAGACCCAGCTTTATTGGTCCTGGGTTCTCCTTTTAATTTTATCCACACGAGCAGGCTACTAAGATGCCACTCAAAATCTGCCTTTCTGCTTTTGCTGCCTTGGCTCATCCTGTCTGCTCAAGCCCTGTCATTCCCATGGGTCATTCCTTCGAGCCCATTAATGGCACGTAGTTTCTTTAACTTAGATGATGAAGCTGGCAGTCTTTAAAAGCACTCCTGTTTTCCCCAAAGCCTGGAGGGAAATTGAGGCCAGAAACCTTTCTGGGCATGAAACTTGGCTCTGGGCATGGTAGGTCTTTCTCCCCTGGGGATTGCCTGGCTGCCAGAGGGCAGAAGTGACGGTTTTGGAAAAGATAACTCCCGCTCTGTGGCACTCCCTGAGCAGCCACCTACCTAAGAGCCAAGCAGTTGGGGCAGCATAGCAGAGCTCAAAGCTCAGGACCTGATCATTTGCAAAGCAGAAGAAAGAAGATTGACCCATCGCCTCTTTTCTCCTCCTGGCAACTCTTATTGTGTTTTGGGCACAGGTGCTCAGACTTGTTGCTGGCAACTGATCTAGAAACATCTGCCCCAGCACACCTATGTAGCTGCAGTTGCAGGGAGGGAATGGGGTGGATGGACATGGTGAGCAAAATCTCCAGGGTTCGCTTCAGGGAGGTACCGTACCAGGACCTGGCTGTCTTTCAAGACATGCTTCCTGCACGCCTAGGCTTGCCGGGAGCTCAGCCTTGGCAGTGCCCCTGAGGATGCTCCTCTGTGCCTTCAGGGCCTCTCAGCTGTGAGGGTCCCCAGTAAGGGCACATGAAGCCACACAAAGGCACCAGAGAATAAAGCATCTCACCTCTTCCCAAGCAGACCCAAATATAAACCCACCGTGCATCTGCCCAGCTCCAAGTAGGGCCGGGTGCTGCTGCCTCACAGGGACAGCCTGGCTCTTGGCTCTGCACCGCAGCCGCACGGGACTTGCCCCTCGTGCCATTAGCTGCCGGTGGGGAAAGGGATTCTCAGCCAAGGTGTTTCTCACAGGACACCGTAATTTCTGTCAAGGTGTTTCATTTCTAGTGAAGAGGCTTGGCGAAAAGCAGCTGCCAGGGACTTGGAAGCAGGATGAGAGTGTGCCAAAGATGGGCAAGGCTCCAGAACACTCGTTTATTTTTCTACAAGTGGATTTATTGCCCACCTGGTAGGGGAGTGGGTTAGTTGCCTTTTCCCAGTATGAGAAACTGGGGGAAGCTTGCCCCACACCCCTAGCCACAACTCAAACACTCCAAATGCCGCTCAGCAGGAAGGCCTCTGGTACTTGTGCTGACGCTGACAGGCCCTGACTCCATATTGCAAGAGGTATTTAATGTCACTAACAAGCCTGTGGGAATGGCACGTTTCTCTCAACCCTGTGGTTAGTCCAGGTATTTGCTCCTTTCAAGTCAAAGCTATTTGAGAGCCCAGGGCTGAATAGATATTTTGCACAGCCACTCAAGTGACTTGAATTGCTGAGCCAGGCTCTCCTGGTCTCCCCGCCAGAGCTAACAACTCTCTCAGCCACAGCAGGACCTGGATCTTAACCAGGGGTGAGTCAGCTTCACCACTAACTGTCATCTCCATTGCTTCAGGGCTGAGTCTCACCCAGTTTGACCCTGAGGAGTGCGTTAGACTCATCTCTCCGGACCTTTGGCTGCACCGGCTCTCGGCTCACTGCCAGTAACACCACGGCGTTAATGGCGAGTGAGGGTGGGTCAGGTCTGCTCCTGGACCATGAACCCCATCGCCAGTCCGCAGGGGAGAAATAAGAGCGTTACCCCCAGGTCACAGCCCTGCAGCCAGCTCAGCCCTCACCTCCCGAGGCAAATGTGCAAGCGCAGCAGCCACCAGCATTTCCCCAACCCTGAACTTTTCATTTCCACCCCAAACTTTTCCATTCAGCCCCCCACGATGCGGGTGTGAAGCTGCCCACCACCTGTGCAAAGCTTTTCATGGGATGGTGCCAGTTTTCCCTTTTCCTTTCCCACCCCCCCAAGCCCCACAGCCAGGCGGGATGGCGGAGCAGGCAGCTCACCCCAGTGCCTGCCCACGTTCGCGCCAGGGTGAGCAGAAAGCGCTCCCCAGCCTCCCCCTGCTCAGGGCACCGGCGTCTGCGGCCACCCTTTGCTGGGGGGGGGGACCTGCCTCCGTGCTCAGCGAAAGCGCAGCGACGGCGTGTCGCCCACGCGAGCTGCGCTCGGCCAAAAGCAGGAGCTATTTCTGGAGGGCAGCTTCTCTCGGAGCAGAGGCGACAGAACCGGGGTGCACTGACCGAAAAAGAAAAGCCCTGGTATTTCGAATGCAAAGCGAGGTTTCCCAGCCTCCCGCCGGGAAGGACGGGTGACAGCCTTGCAAAAATAAGAGAGGACTGCAGCGCTCTGTGGCAGGAGGGCTCCAGCTGAGTGCAAAGACTATTTCAATAAAACTGTAAACACGCCAGACCTGCTGTTGTTGCAGAGCTCTGTGAAATTGGTGATTTCTGAGTGGAGTTCAGCTGGAGAGCGCTGGTGCTATAAAAAACAAAGTGGCTTTGGGCTTTGACGTTTCCTCCTGACACACAAAAAGGTGATTTGTGATTCAAAAGCTGAGGAATTTATCATCAAAAAGAGCTGGGACAGAGCGCAGTGTTTACACATGGAAGAACAAGACAGACACGGAGAGCAGATATATTTATACCCATCCATTATTAAAAGAAGCCAAGTCAACCATACCTTTGTGCTAAAGTTAGAGCACGGCACTCAGCATGTCCTTAAAAAGGCAAGAAAGTTTCCGCAAACTGGGACAGCTGCTCCCGGTGCCGGCTCTGTGCATCCCCTCCCTGGCGTGCGCAGGGGCTCTGGAGGAAAGGAGCCAAACGCGGCGGGGCTTCTCTAAGCGAGAAGGCTGACTCCTAGAGTCTGGTCGTGGGCTGGTGGCCACGGCTCTGCAGGAGCCAAACGGTCCCTGCCCCACCTTCAGAGATCTGGGGAAGATGACTGCTTCTTCCCAGAAACAAAAATCCTCCAGTTTTGATTCCAGTACTCTCTTTGCTTCCCCAGTCACAGGGCTCCCACAAGCCAGGAGCCTTCAACTCTGCTGCAGGAGAAGACATGAGGGCACGCTGGTTGCAGCAAGCTCGGGCTGGCCCTGTGGATGAGGACTTGGTTTGTGGGCTGTCTCCATCAGCCAGCAGAGGGAAGAGGAGCAGCACCCGAGGGTTACAGGTCTGGCCTGTTGCTGAAGGCTCGGTGCGAGCCCGGGGTGAACAGAGCGCACCCCGGACAGAAGATGGCTCGTCCCCAGTGAGGCCAGCAATAGGGCTGGCCAACATGAGTCACTGGAAGCTCCTGGATTAGGATTTGACATTTAGAAGTGCTTTAGAAATAACTAATTGCAGCAAGTCCCTTAAGCCACAGGTGAGGCTGGAGTTGTCCGGCTTCACCTCAACAGGCACCGGGCGTGTTACAACACTGATAGGAAAGACCTAGAAAAGTCAGACCTTTGCTCCTTGCAAGGTGCTTCTAGAAAGCAAATAATTGTCCGTCTTCTTGACAAATAAACAGACGAGATCTTGCAGTTGTTTCCCTGTTTCCCCTCTCTCCGCCCCCTCCTCCCCCCGCTCCAGCCCTTGAACCACACTGGAAGCTCTTCGCTGAACCGCTCCCAGCTCATCTGGAGCCGCAGGAGCCGGCGCTGGACGTGCTATGCCAGAAATGATGACGCTTCAGGCAAACTACGGGCAACCACAAAAAATGCCCCTTGTCTGAATTAAAGTTCAGTGCATTGCAGCTTTTCTTCTCCACACCCCAGTGAAATAACCGCAAGTGACAACCAGCCCCGGCCTGTGCAGGGAAGGCAACAGTGCTGGAGGCAAGCACAGGCGGCCACGGGTCACCTCCCAGGACATGATGAAGTTGTTGGCACTCCAGAATGCATTTCGTCTCCAAGCTCCTGCTGAAGATGCTACAGTTACGTAAACCTGACTGACCTTTGAGCAAGACGTCGGACTAGATGACCCACAGGTCTCTTCCAACCCAAATTATTCTACAATTGTTTTTCTGTAATTTTAAAGAATTACAATCGTAATTATATATTATATAAATTATATATATAAAATACAAATTACATTGTAATTTGCTGTAAAAAGACAGAAAGGAAGCATGCAAATAACCGTCCCTGGCACAGCAGGTGCTAAGCTCTCCTAGCAGGGGGATGCTCAGGTTGCCATCCCTGAGCCAGTATAGCCAGTAGCAGGCCAGCAGCAAAAGCAGGGATCAGGGCTTCTTCCTGGGCTTTCGGGCTCAAATCTCCTGATGCAGCTTGTCAGTGCCAGGCTAAGGCACAGCCTTAGCAGTCACACTAACCCCACCCTTGGGTTCTGCTGCAAATTCAGTTTAAATTCAGAAATAATGTCTGTAAGATCCAAACACTTTCCAGCAAACGTTATTTGATTGACTAAATCCCCACCGCGCAGCACAGGGATTCTCGCTCAGCGACCACTTGGGCTGGCACCAAGCCCCATGGCCCAGAGCCCCCGTCCAGGTTGTTACCAAACCCTCTTCCGAGCAGCTTCCTGACGCGGCAGCGGTACCCTCGCTCTCAGTGGATGTAACCTGCACATGCTGAAACGGGCACTGTGGCTTGTGATCAGCTGTGACGCGTGCGATTTGTCTGTTGTTATAATTATTCACAGCTTATAGAAAGGGAATTTATTAAATCGGCAGTGTTCATTTCCTGAGCCAACTTGCAGTCCGCTCAAAGAACCCGTATGCGCTTCCTTTGACGAGCTCTACTCCTGATAAACCCACGTAGAGCCACGCAGTGATATTACACCCCTTTTAATGACTTACTAGCGAATTCCAGGAGTTTATGGTTTCGCATTGAAACGAAGGCAGGCTGGCAGACCTAGAGCACTTCCGCTTCGCCCCCGAAGCGTGCCTCTGCATTACCTTTCTCCCAGCGCAGCGGAGCTTCGTTTCAAGACCTCTCCCAGTCTCACCGATGCAGAGTCTCTTAACCAGCTCTTCTGCAACAATTATTTGGCCTTGATTTCCAGGCATCTAATTTTAGCAGTTACTGTTGAACATCCTCTTGAGTTATTGTTAGAACGAAACGAGGATCATCTGACAGGAACGCACTGCAGCTCCTTGGTAAATACAGGGAAGGAATGCTTAAGGAGCTGGCGCACCTTCCTGCATCCTTACCGACAATCCTACCACCCGAGGACACACCTTACCCCACCTGTTTTGTTCCCAGTACCTTCCATTTCCAAAAGCAATAAAATCCTGCACCAGCCTCAGCTGTAGCAGGCATATTTCGCTGTATCATTTCACTCAGTTTCCATAATTACTTGCAAATTGGCCACAGGGATTTATTATTTGTTATTTTTAGGATCATTTCAGCGGAAAAGGCATCTGATTATACGGATATGTATTTGCATGACATATTTCACTTGAGGATCTCTAAGCACTTTGCAGAATATGAATTATTTTCTGCTTGCGTGCAGCGATACTCCTTTCATAGGCAGGACAACAGGAGCAGTGATTAAAAGACACATCCAAACTCCCAGAGGAAATTTACACCGAGCCGAGCTCAGGAACACCGGCTTCCAGTTGTGTGCGTTAACTATTAAACCTGTGCTAACACAGGCAGCGGGAGGTTGGCTACACGGGCACTAAAGAAAATGCTGATACCGTAATTCGAAACAGTTGTCTCTCCTTCCACACTAACAGGTTCAAACACAGACTAGGCGTGGAGAGGAAAAAAAAAAACAAAACCAAAGGCTCCTTATCAAACACCAAACAATTGGCCCTTTTCTGCTAATAAGCAGCAAGGGGAAAGAACGGCAGGGAAAGGCGTGGGGTGGTGGAGAGCTCGGAGTAGGAACAGACAGGGCTGGGATTCTGCCAGGGTGACTTGCCAAGGCTTCGCCCTTTCTCCCTGTTAAGAAGATCCTGTCTCCCGGCTCATTCTTCAAACCAGCTTCCCCTCTTTGCATTTTACCTGCCAGGGAGATGCACCAGCGAAATTCATCCAGATGCACTGAAAAACAGACAACACACGGGAGCCAGCAGACTGGTGTTTCTCTCTTTTATTTAAAAACAGTGCTTCATTACCATTTGCAAAGGGTTAGGAAGGGTTTCCCCCCTTGCTTAGAGTTTATAAAAGCCAGCAACATGATCAATAATTTATACACATGGATAGTAATACAAAAAAAAGGAATAAAAGCTAAAGATCTAACTACTCCGACCTTCACAATTCCAGCTACTTGATAATAATAGGAATAACCCAATGAATACTGTATGGTCTGAAAGCTACTATACAATATGATACTTAACGAGGGAGGGCGGGAAGTTAGAGGCTGTCACAAAGCCCTGGGATGCAGATACTGCTTCTCCAGAGTCAGCAGGGAAATGGGACCCTGGGCAAGCGGCTCGGGCGTCCTAGGAAATGATCCAGGGGAAGGGAACGCATCCCACTCGGGACACGTCCTGCTCCCCGGCGGTACCTGGCAATGGGAGGTGCTGGGGAGACCGTGTGAAGGGGCAAGTCCGTCGCTGCCATTGGAGGTGCTGCGGCATCTCAGCCTTGCACTGAAAATCTCCAAGTCTCAAGTAGATCAGCCTGTGAGGTCAGTAAAATACTCCACCAGCTCCGTATCGCTCTACAGCCCTGGTTCTCATTTGCTATCAGCCCCAGGTTTTAGCTCCAGCTATTTACAAGCAGGAATTATCATATCAAAAAAAACCTCAAAACAAAACAAAACAAAAAAAAAAACAAACCCAAAACCAAATCATATCCCCTGGGGTAAAAGAGGATTATTTCGTCACTTGATAACGCAGCCAAATCAAGCTGCCAAAACTACAACACGCGCGCACACAAAATACTGTGAACAGGAAAAAATAGAAAAACATGACCAAAACTGAGGCTACTAATGTGGGAGGCCCAATTTCTGTAAGGAATTCACTCCTCAGAGAAGAAACAAGCCCGTCCACCAGCAGAGAACTGGGAATCTGACAAGAGATTTATTGACCCACTTCAGAAAAACAACAACAACAACAAAAGAATAAAAAAGAAAAACCATTCCTAAGGTTAACCGGCATTTTGCTGACTGCCAGCCAAACGAGTATTCGGGTGGACGGCTTTAGACACCAGCAATCTCCTGGTGAAATCGGACAAGATTTTTGGCTGACGCGTTCTTGCTCTACCACCGGCCGAGAGGCAGCGCGGGAAGCTTGTCTCCTGCACGAAGCCTGGACCGGCTGCGGCCCGCTACCCCGAGAGGACAACCGCCGGCACCGAGTTGCCTTCCAAGGTTAGCAGTGGCAACGGAGACGGGACTTGGGACATCCCAAGCCCCGTTTCAGCTGCCATCGATGCACGCGCTGCAGAGGGACGGGGGCAACGCTGCCAACTCCTGGCTAGAGCAAAGCGTACCAGGGAGAAACCCCAGAGCCTACTTGGAAAGGGCCCCATTTCACGCTCTGGCTATCAGACTCCTACTTGCCTTGTTGACTGGAGTTTTCATTGTAGAGGAGAAGTTTACCGGGGTTGGAGGGCAGAGAGGGCAGTCAGTAAGGTGGGGGTGGAGGGAAGGGGCTTTTCAGACATTAACATCACCAAAAATAGTGTTTTATGCAACAAAGAATCAAGTCTCACTGGTGTATACTACAAAATGTTCGACATTTTCCAAGAGCATGACAAAATAAAAACACAAAGAAGTTTACATTGGATGTTCATCTTGTTCACTAGGTTGGGGTTTGCACACACACCCCCCCCCCCCTCCTATTTTAAAACAGTGCAAACAGGTAACACACTTTAAAAAAATCACCCCTCTGCACCAAGGACAGCATTCCCCGGCCCTGCCGGGCTGGAGGGTCACAGGCAGCAGGCCGCCTGCCACGCTGCCCGCGTGCTTTCCCTTTGGAGCTAGACTCAGCAAAAGCGCTCCCCGAAGCTGTTGTCTGGGTTTCCCTTTATTGAATTCCTAAGTGCTCCCCAAACCTGTTCTCCGTTTGCCTCCTTCTTCAGGGCTGGGATGGGAAGATGCAGACAGGGACAGGTTGGGGAAAAAAACGGGGGTAGGAACCGGGAGGCTCTGCTTTGCATTCCCTGCTGCCGAAGCTCTGGGTGCTGGAACTGAAAGCCCAGCAGCCAGCATCTCTTTTCGGGCAAGGAAACAGTTTCATTAACGGTTTCACAACTAGCACTCGAGCACAGCCATTCAGATAACCCTCCTCAGCTCTTGCTGTGCACTTCACATCCGCAGATCTCAAAGCAGGTGAGAACAGGGGATAAACTTTCATTTCACTTTAGGGATGGGGAGGCAAAAGTCTAGAGTAGCGACACGACCGCGCCACGATGACCCCTGAGGATCACTCACAGGGCCCTGCCCAAAACACAGGTCTCGGACTCCTGACCTAGCGTTCTTTCTCGCTGGGCAAGTCTGCTCCCTCTCTGGCACTGAAACAGCCAAGCCACAGCTGTTTGAAAACATGGCTTTGTCTACCTGAACTCATGACACAGGATCCACGTCACCGCTTAACCCGGGCAAAGCCAGCTACAGCAGGCTCGTACCGAGCTCCCCGTTGTCTCCAGGTCCCATCACAGCTTTTCTTAGAAAAGCTAACCCGCCTACAACAGTGCAGCCTCCCTAGCACGGGGACAGTGACAACAGTTTGTTAACGTGCTGGGCATCAATATCACTTATTCCCAGTAGAGAATATGCTATACCAGTAGAACTCATCTCTGTACCAGCACAACTGCACCCACAAGGAAAGATAGACCAGCACATTAAATAAATCAACTCTTCAATTCAAAATTTTATCAGTATAACATCATGTGCTGGCCAGACCTATTGCAAGACAGTACAAACAGCAACACTTAAAGAAACATCTTTTCCTCTACATCAAGAGGAATCCTGGATGCCACCAGACCAGAAGGTGACAAACAGCAAGTTATTTGCCAGGCTGCCTGTGAGGTTTCCCTCGGAAAGCCGAGCCCAGCTTTGTGAGGGACCTGGGACCACAGACTCATCTCAGGGACAAGCACTCGCTGCCATCGGTCGGATAAGCCAGGGCCCAGTTTAATTCATGAAGCATAATTCACTTTGCATAGGGAGATATAGGCTTTGTCCTCACTTCTGAAGAAGATGGGTATAGCCACGGCTTGGCTACTCTGAATTCGTCTCAAGCCAGTTCATAACACATCTGAGTGAAACCAGAGCTGTTTGCCAAGAGGGAAGAAAGGCTGAAGAGCCCTCCCACCACGGCACAACGCTCTTGAGAAACCTCACTGCAAAATTCCAGCTGGCAGACAAGTTTTTGGGAGGTCTGGTGCTCCAGAGACCTAGAACCAGGGAGCTACCTCCGGCCCCCAGCCGTGCAAGCAGTGAGCTGCCTCGGTGGGGACCTTGCAGCATTAACTACAGAGCCGAGGAGACACTGGCTGGTTAACGCACCGGAGGAGCCTGGCAGGGAGCGACTGGAGCTGGCTGAGCTTGGATACAGGAGGAATTGGGCTGGATGGTCTAGAGCAGGTACTACTCGGAGATCATACAGCAGGCGACCACGGCCCCACAAAGGCTGGGTGCTTCTGCACTAAACCCCTCACACTCCTAATACAACTCGGGTGGGCTGAAGCTGCCATGCATAGACTCTGCTCGGAGGCAGAAACGGGGCTGGCCTCCCTACTCCCAGAGAGGCCAAATGGCAGGGGTGGGGCGGGGGGGGAATTGCAGGTGGCACTGCCAGGGCAGGGGAGGGCACTCGGGGAGGGAGAACCCAGCTTTTCAGGAGCTGCAGTCAGAACCAGCTGAACTGAAACGTAGGAAAGGGGCAGAGGGGCCAGCAGCTGCCCCTGCCGGGCTCGGCAAGCTGCGGATCTGCTGCGGGAGGAACTGCCTGCGGGCAGGGGAAGGGACAGCCTCGCTCAGCCCCTTCGCCCACAGCGGGGTAGAACAAGTCCAGCAGAGGCTGTTGCTGCATCTCAGCTCCAGAAGTCCCCTCGCTGCCCTGCGGTGGAAATGGCTCCCCTTGAATATGACTATTTCTACCACAACTCCTCCCTCCTCTCCCCCAACTCAGGCAGTGAAAGCCCCCAAACACCCCGAGTCCCCCTCATTTCCTAGATTTTGTGAAAGCCCCAACACCCTGTTCCCCCCTCCCCATTTTCAAGCTAACTAAAATATTTATATACAAACAACAAAAAAATTGTCATAACAGCAACAAACCAAACTTTGGCTTGGAAAAAAAAAATTAAAAACCAACAATAAAACCAGGAAAAAAAAAAAAAAAGGTGGCCAACAGGCTGGCAGTTTGGTGTCCCCTTTATCTAGCTATTTCTCCAGAGAATCAATAGCTTCAGGGTCTCCAGCTTAGCTAATGGCTTCCCCATTCTTCCCATCTGAGGTGCCTCCTCTCTGCTGCACACAAGAGAGGTTCCGTGTATTGCTGGGGAAGAGCAAAAAAAACGTGTGGTTGTGCGTGGCTGGGCCAGGACACCTCCCCGGGAGCTCTGCTTGTTGACATCGCTTAGTGTTAAACGCAGGAGGTTTCCTATTCTGGTATCAGCGGTGGATGGAGAAGCAGGTGTACGACAGGAGTTGGAGAGGCTCCACCAACAATCCCACACTCCAAGCAGCCCTTCTGGGGCAGTGAGCTCACCCCAGTACCAAATGAGGGAGTCAAGGCAGCCTTATAAAACCACAATTCTGCATTTCTCTACCATGTGGTTAGAGACCCTGCCTCTGACCACTGGGGTTACTGGGAGCACTCTAGGAGCCAGCAGCTGAGCTGGGAGGTCTGGAGAGCAGCAAGTCCCCATCACAGCACAGCTCATGCAGTCATCCAAAAATGCTGACTTTGAAACACAGCGAAATCACTGTACACGAGAGCAGAAGGGAGATGGTTCGGGGAGTCGTGGAGCCCTCCCCTAAATAGTCTCTCTGCTTCCAAATCTTCTCATATGTAGTGTCTATATGGACTCAGCAGACTAGGTGCACAACGTTCTATGAGAGGCTGGGCAAGACAGGCCCAGGGGCTCCAATGCAACTACGTAAGGGCCTGAAATAGCTTGTGGTGGGAAGTTCCTATGAATTCAGAGCTTGCACAAACTGTTTCTGCCTCCTCTTAAACTCCTGACAGAAACAAAAACTACTTCAGGATCACGTTTAGATATAAAAGACCCTCTTCCCCCACACAAACCCACACGCTTGCCCCTTGCCTCCAGCAGCTTATACATGACTTGTTTTTCCTCACTCATGTTATCTGAAACAGATTACTTGCAGAAGCGCCTAAGCAGCTCACGATGAACAGGAGGAGAGATCTTCCATGCTGGACCTCAGAGTGTCAGAGCAGGGCACTGGTGCATGGTTCTTCCGCTAGCTTTCTTCCTGTGCAAGGCTGCCTGTGCTTCACCTCCACAAGTTTAACCGCTTGCTGTCCACCACAGAGGTAACTCTGTGTGATGCTGCATTGCATCTGCAACTCCTCAAGGAAAGAGGGGGAGGAGAGGGACAGCAAGGGAGAAAGACCTTGGAAAGGAGGAAGGAAAACTAAGATAATTACAGCCACCAGCCATGGACAACAATCAGCTAGGATAAATTGTGTGTGTGGGGGGAGAAAAATCACCCTCATCAAAAACTCCTTTCAAAGTCTTGTCCCCTTTACAGAGTGGTAACAGCCAAAGTCTTTGGGCAGGTTGAGGAAATCTTCTCTTGCCAAGTCTAAAATCCTGACATTGCTGAAACTGTCCCAAACCTGTGCGCGTCACATGGTGATAAAAATGAGCAAAGTCTCTGCAATTCCCCCGTTTCCAAATGCAAATGACTAATTCCCACCAGCATTTAGGTCCTGGCCACAGCCAAAGAGTGCTTCCTTCTGCAGACCAGAAACACGGCAGGTGGAGACTTCTCCCTCACGTCCTCCTGTCTCACAGGCACCAAGCACCAGACCCAGGGAAGTAACTCTGTCTGCGTGTTCCTGATTAATTGCATGGTATCAGTTTCTAATAGCTTTCCTTATCACTAATCGCCTTTTCCGTGATTGGTAGGATAAGCTATGCACCAACATACAGACACGGAAATGCATTATTTTTACCACAGTTAAAAAAAAACCCAAAACAAAACAAAACAAAAAAAAATGCACAATCTTTGGAACAAAAGAATTAAAGGCAGAAATTTAAAGGAAAAAAAAAATACATATTCAAAGAACATAGTGAGGTATAAAAAAGTATTTTCTCTTTTTTTTTTTGTTTTTTGTTTTTTTTTTTTTTGTTTTTCCTCCTTGTCTTGCTATAGAGTTCCTCTACTAGTAAATATTGCAATAGCCAGGCCTCATGAACTGGGGGGGCTGTCCCACTTGCAGGGGGCTCACGTCACTTCAGTAGGGGGCAAATCGGCTGTAGCCACCTCGGTATAAACTCGCCTGTAGAAATTAAATGAGAGAAGAAGAGGTTGTTAGGAGGAGAACTGTGAAGAAATACTCGGGACAGCACCCGAATGCTCTCAGAAAGACTAACGGGCACGTCCTGGCACTGACCCACCACCATCAGCACCTCTAAGCAGCAAGACCACAGACACGGCTCAGGAGGACATGTTCATGGCCAGCCAGCTGGAGGTGAAGTTTGGCAAGTCTCGGTTGAAGGGAGTTCAGTACCAGAGAGGGGGACTCACGAGTCCTGATCTCCCAGCCAGTTGTCCAGGCTGTCTTTATAGCTAGCAAAGACCAGGACTTCTAGGATGCTCTTCACCTCGCATTAAGGTAAAGGTCTAAAATAGACATGATGACCTGGTATCCCAGAAGTACCTGCTTTTCCTTCATCAACCCTAAGAGGAATCCACGTGATGAGCTGAGGCTCAAACAGCGGTGCTACACCGCAGATTATCTACGTTTAGTTGTCTTTTTCTTTGAACTCATTTGTATTCCAGCCTTTGCAACAATACAGATACTGTGCTGGCTAGCAGATGGGCAAGCATGTGTTTTCAGCAAGCTGCTCCACTCCCCTCCGATGCCAGCTTAGCTCACTCCTGCCCTTGTGTAACTAACTACTGCTGGCAGGCAGGACACCGCATCCTTACGCTAGTGGAAGAAGGAACCAAGTGGAGCAGCTTTGCTGCAAGATGTCATGAGAACAACTTACTACTCCCTTGCTTCCTAGAACTGATTTCTCAACATGCAACACGAGCCTCTAGAGTTAATCAAAACAGCAAGAAAGGGCGTCCTGCATCTCTAACTACTGCTGACTTTTGCTCTATGTACCACCTTGATACAGTTCTACTGATTCACCACCAGTGTTCTGGCTCCTGGGATTTCTGGTCATAGTTCTGCCATCTCCTTTGCACTAGGTTATGTTAAAGACCAAGTAATAACCGGTTGTCTACAACCTGGCTCCTTTCCTAGTGCACAGACACAAACACGAATGCAGAACAACTGGGAACCCAGCACTGAAGCTAAAGACCTCCTGCCTCAACACAACAGTTCTTCTGGGTGAAGTTTCATTACCTGATACCCAGTGAACAGCTGTTCCCCATGCTGGAAATGAAAAACAGCTCAAGAAAGAAAATCCCACTTACCACAGCGCCAACTCCGTAGCTAGCGGCAGGGGCAAGGGCATGGTAAGGATCTGCTGTGTACACCCTGCCATAACTGAAGAGAGGGAGAAAAGATTAAAAACCAAAAACAAACAAAAAACCCAACAAACAAAACAAAGAGAAAAAAAAAATAGTCACTTCAGAGGGGCAGAGAAACAGCTGTCTGACCACGGGGAACGGAAGAAGCAGCATGCCCTTCTACACACATGTATGCACACATGCACACACACGCACGCAGGCAGCCCCTCGTCGAAGAGATCCTACGGGCATGCTGCCATGCATCCTGTGAGATGGGCGAGAGAATGGCCTGCAAGGAGGAATGTGGCAGAGGCCCTGAGCTCGACCTGTAGGAAAGAGGCCAGCACCTCTGAAATGACAGCTAGCGCATCCCTCGCCTCGCGTGATGCAATTTGAGAGGAGAGCGACTGCTGGCGCTAGCGCCGCCGGCACAGTAACAGCTGCTAAATGGAAAGCAGTGAGGGATTCCCCAGAATGAGAAGGGAGTATAAACTTTAACGGTCTCGCATGCGCTAGGATTAAAACACGGCCTCATTGCACAGGAGATGAAAATTCTTAAGGCAAGCACTCTGATGAGGATAATCCTTTGTATCTACACAGAGCTGCATGTTAAAGCATCCTAGAGAACTGTCTGAGCTGAGTAATTTTTACTTTATGGATGGGGAGTGAAATGCACTCATTGATTAAACAACCCGCCCAGAGTCACAGCGCAAGGAGCTGGCAAGGCAAGCCAGGTCTTTTGGCTCTGAGGCCGTAACCACGCTGCCTCCTTGGTGCAGAGAATCACAAAGATAGGGAAAAGGCCAGGATTTGTGCCAGCTCGCATACACCGAAGGGCAATATTGCCCGGGAGCAGAGACACAAACCGTGCATTCGGGTCTCTCATGTCAGGTTGTCCATGCATGTGTCTGCGCGTGCGAGTGCAAGTGAGACAAAGGAGGGAAGAAGTAGAAGTGCTGTAATGGATCCCTTGAATCCCTGAGCACAGCAAGCCAGCCCCCACGGACACCTCCCCCTTACATACCCATCGCTGTAAGCTGCTGCAGCGGCTGCAGCGGCTGTGGCTGCTGTTGCAGTAGCAGGCTGTGCATATCTGTAGGCTGCGTATCCACCCTGCAGGAGAGAAGAGAACTGACTTTACAGATACCTGTCCACCCACGCACAGCATAAAAAATAAAACTAAAACAACAAAAAAAAAAGGTCACATACATCACAAGGAGAGGAAGTGTTTCAAACTGCATCAGCTCCCATGTCATGTCTATATCGCAAGCATCTCCCATTAACTCATGTATATTCGTTTCCTTAGAAGGACCAGGGAGACTCTTCCATTACCCCGTTTAGCAGAAGGAATAAACTAAAGCAAGCCTGAGCACGGTTATATCCCTGCAGGAAATTAACTCTGGCATGGAGAAACTGAAAACGAGAAGAGAGCTGAAATCTTGCGTGAAACATAATTTTTATGTTCCCTTCCTCTTACACTAGGGAAATCAGAGGGGTCCATTCAGAGAAATTTCTGTTTCCAGCCCCACCCCTCTTTTTTAAGCCAGAGAAACCCAAAAGGCTAGAATTTCATTTGGTCCAGATGTGTGAAAGTATCAATAGCCAGAGAAGTCCAAAAGCAATCAGGAAAAGACGCGTCAGAGAGACAGTCCCCAGTAGTCTCAGGGCTGGCAACCAGCAAACCGACATTGACACCAACCAGACTGTTCTCCCCTCCCTCCGTGTAAGAAGGAAACGGGTCAGGGGAAATTAGGCCAGAACAGTCTGTATTGCTGCTGTATTTCTGCCCATGCTACACACCTGTAGTAAAGGTCTTCAAAATGCTTACACTGGTAAGAGGTAGTTACTAAAAGTGTACTTACAGCTGGGTTGGCAAAATGTGAATCCTGACCCAGAGGAAGACCTGTGAGTCTCCTCCTGGAACTCCCACAAGGAGCTCTTGGGGCAGGAGAAGAGCTGGCTCAGACAGGCGGCTCTGCACACGCTGCAGTAATGAAGGATGGAGGCCATTCACCTTTCAGACCAGAGGCAAAGGCTGTTGCATGGCAGGCAGCAAAGAGGGCTCTGAAGCCCAGGTTAGATCTTCCTTTATTGTACGCGTCTGAACATCTTTGTTAACTTGGGTGGGGGGCAACGATAAATGAGCCATGGCTTTGATTTGCAAGAAACACAATGAGCCATAAATAACATCAGAAAATTCCAGATTGCTTCTGGCAATTGCTTCTGTCCCCAGTTGACATTTCAGAGTTTGAAGGACCAGAAGGCAGACCTACGCTCTTTACCTCCAGAATCAGCTCAACACACCTCTACCACTTCTTCAGCTCTTTTGTGTATATGTAACTAAGAACACAAGATCAGCTCTACTACAGGATTGCGTGTTTGCTCAGCAGTGCTCAGTTTTGGGCTAGGTAGCCTTTAAATTAGAAATAATGATTTTAATTTAATTTGGGTTGCTTTTGTGGGGGCTGCATTAGCCCCACGAAGGCTAATACGCTACCCAAAACACACGTGGGGACCCTTTCCTACTCTGGAGGAGAGGGACTCACAGCCTCTTCAATCTTCTAGTTAACAGAAGAAAGAGCAACACAACTCTACACCTCTGAAACATCACCAGACTGCCTGAAAGACATGTCATGTTACAGTTTTGTCCTTTTAATCTCACCTAGCTGTTTCAATCTCTGCATTTTTGATTGATGTTTTGGGGATGTTTAGCTCGGTTTTGGCACGCTGTCATTGCACCACCATTACTCTCACCTCCAAAACGTGACGGAGACAAGAGGAATGAGGTGCAGCCTTAATCCAAATCAAATCTTCATCAACCTCACCAAATTAAGACAAAACTTCATACCAATGCCATTGTGGTATTCCCTTAAGTTCACAAGCTTCCTGAACTACTGACGGGGTCTGTCGCTTGGGCACGGCGTACAAGGCATTTTCACCTGGTACCACCTTCCACAGAGCAGCTGGCTTTAGTGCACACCCAGATTCCCACTCTGCCCCACACTTGCCAGCCACATTTTAGATCAGAAGCCATTTCAAATGTGCCTGGCACATACTCTGAACATGACAGCAAGATGCAGTTTGAAACCAAAAAGGGTTATCATGTAATTCTCTTTGAACTCATGTCTCTCGTAAAGTAAAACAAAACCAAACCAAACCAAACCAAAAAAAGAAAAAAAAGAAGAAGAAAAGAAAAGAAGGGTTGGAATCAGGTGTGGGAGGGGGAATGGCGTAACATTTATTAATCAAAATTAAAAAACTAAGCATGCTGACATCTGGAGCTAGAACAACCAGCAAAGTCACCACGTTCAGACTCATATTGGCTAGTTCTATCCATCCCAGCATTCTCTTGGGACAGCAGTTCGCCCTAGGCTCTACCACAAGCTCAGTGAAGTACACAGCCTCAAGTACTAGAGCGTGCAGCCACAACAACCTGCTATTACGGAAACAGTCAGTCACCACTGGAGTTAACATTCCAACCTTAACGACTCCCGCAGCCTCCCGCCCTCGTCCCCCCCAAAATGGCTCCCACCCTAGCCCTGTCCCACACCACAATGTTAATAATTATAACAAGCAATAACCCATCTGTTATATCAGAGAAGGGAACAGAGACTCCACTGAGAGATTTAGAGCGGGATGTTAACATTTCTTCAGTCAACTGCACAACAAACAAAAAACAACAAAAAAAAAACAAAACAGGAGAAATAATTCATTGGAGAAATGAAGTTAAGAAATAGCTGACGTGTATTGCTTTTTAACCATGCACTGATGCAAAATTGAAGCTACTGTTAATTTGAAGAAAAAAAAAAATAAGAGTCACAGGATAGAGGTACACACGCACGGGCAGACCCGCTCCATTCAAAGCGGCCTGCAAATTCTACTTGTGTGTACTTCAAATAAAACCAAAAATGGGGATTATAATGGCCATGGTAGGTTCCTGTCATAGGAGCAATGAGTGTGGACAGCTGGGGGATTTCTGACACGGGGATGTATTTAGCATGACCAGCAGGTCCAAATACACCAAAACCAGGGTGAAGTAAAGAGGAAGAAAGTTGCAACTATTACTTGTTATTTTGCGAATGCCTTCACCAAGCTCCGGGACCAGTACGGAGCAAAGGAGACAGCGTGCAGGTTGCCTTACCCAGCTGATGCTCCTGTTCTCCGTAACCCAGGACCCACCTATAATTCCATCAATGCATCTAATGCCCTGCTCTGCTTGTCTAGTGCACCAGTTATTTTTCTCCTGCTATTCCTGTTCACAGACAATTTTAACTGGTAAGCAGAGCTCATCCATAACCTCAGCTACACGTGGTCCTACCACCCCTGGTGATTTCTGATGCCACTCCCTTCAGGTGCTCTAGTAAATACAAACTATTAACAGAGTAGAGCATCTTTGACAAACAGGAACAGTCGTGTTTCCCAATAAAAGAAACACTAATAATAATAGTAATTTTTTTTTTAAAAGGCCGTTGCTAGCAGCACCACACTCCTTCAGTGCCACAGCAACAGAAGACACCACTGAGTGGCATAGTCCCTGAAACTCAGGGCAGCCATGCAAACTCCCATTCCACCTATTTAAGTGAAGTGATTCCAGAAGGACAGGGTTACCCATCCAGGTTCAGTTTTTAAAATCTTTAGCCTTCTCTCAAAAGAAATGAGTGTGGCTGAGCTTCTTGCGAAGATGTTAAGTCAAAGACATTGCTATCAAAGGGACAGTTCTAAGCACTGCCTCGACAAGGAAACTGGGGAACTAAGGAACAGGCTTACACATTTCTAGTGGGCAGTAAGTAGCAACCCAAAAGGACTATCTAAACCAAGACTGGTCCTTTCTGGTACAGTCTTTTGGATTGTCTGGGAAGCATGCGAGAGAGATGAACACAACACCAAATGTTCTTCATCTTAATTCAAGCTCTCTTTCTCTGGATAGCCTGCCAGTGTTGCTGGGGCTGTGCTAAACCCCTTTTCCCCCATGTGAACGTGTAGTGCTTGAGCCTATAGATCTCAGTTGTCAAACAACCGTATTTGCTCAGATGTTCACAAAAGCCCAAATTTACTCTTCTGTGATGTTACCATCCTTGGCTCATCAATGAAGCAAGACAATACTTTTTTTAAAATTCCTTCTTTAACGTTAGATGACAGCTTTTTCCATATTGTCATATATTCTCTGAATTAACACAAATGTGGTGAAACAACACATACAGGAAGCTGCAATCCCAACTAAAGCAGCGTTCCAATTACTGAGCATGTTAATGCAGATAAATGAGCACTTTAAGACTATACAGTTCAGCTCAAAGTCCATCTTCACTTCCACTCTTCAGGTCCACATTAGGCGATCAATCCAACGAGAACATGAGGAAATCCAAACATACAGCTTACTATGTCAGTGTATCCTGTGGTATAAGCCTCCCTTTTCTTTTTCCCTTGCTGCCTCAGACGGGCGCACAGTGTGTTGCTGGCCCTTTTTACTACAAAGAGCCTTTACGCCACTAAGACACAAAAGCGTTCCCATACCCCTGGAGAAAGGAGTAACTCATGGTACCAGTTAGACAGGTTTGACCACCTGCCAGGTTTAGGCAGTGAGCCCAATTTTAGGATCTTTTATTTGTCCTATCTCAAATGTGTCTTCTCCACCCCTGAACTGCCCTATAACAGAAGTTAAGAAGCAGAAAGGGCTAGAACCATCTCCAGTATTTCTGTATTAGAAGGGTGGCATATGTGCACCAGGAATGAGCATGAATGAATTAAAAGAGGTGACAGGACAACGGCGTCCATTGCAGCAGGTGCTTCTACATGGTAATGGGACAAGCATGACCTTGTTAACCCTTCCGTTGAATTGACATTATTATTTTGTTTTGAATGAAATGCTACTCGGTGTGAAATCTGGACACACGCCGCCCTGCTACAGCAGGGGCTTGGATCACACGTGAGTCTGCGCTGCCCTAAAAAAGCCTCTGTTCCCATCTCTAATGTGGTGCTGGAATGGTTAGTATAATTCAGTTTTTTCCACTGCAATCCACAATCTGATCGGTTGGCAGGTCACACTGGCACTCCTACCTGAGGTATTTTAGCGCTAATGATTGGTTCCTGTAAGACTATTCTATAACAGAACACAGGAAGAGCAGTTCAAAAAAACACAGCTGTGGAAAGAAACAATCATACAAACAGCCCGCGGCGGGGCTCACCAGCCTTTTCTTTCCAGTGGATGCAAGCACGCTTTTCACAGGCAGAAGCAGTCTTCGCATGGGTGGGTTGGTTTGGGTTTCCCCCCCCGCCGCCCAGATTGACCCCGTTGTAGAAGAAAGATAACCTTTCTTATGAGCCGAAATGAAGCCCTCTGCATCCTGGTGCAGGTTGTTTTATGAATTCAGGTGTCTTGCCAGAGTGGGACGCATCCAACAACAGATGGAATGCCTTCTTCACAGAAGAAATGGCTAGCAGGATGGTTGCCCCAGGAAAGAAAAAAGGAGTGAGGAAGAGGAGGAGGAGGAAAATGAGAAAACAGTGCATAACGCGTATGCAGAAAAAGCAGCCCAAACTTGGGACACTTCCCCTTCATCTTGCCTACCACTAACCACTCCCTGCCAGCTCAACTCCTTTCCACCCTTCCTTGACACAACGCTACAGACTCAGAAGACCTAAGAGAACCTCCATTTAACTTCCCCCCCCCGCAAGTCCTAACTGAAGTCTGCCATCCCTTCCACAATCTGGACAAGCCTTTCACAGCAACGGAAGCACTGGATGGAAGCACTGCAGTGAAAAGCACGACAACTCAGTGCGGCGCAGGGACGCTGTGATCATTCCACCTGTGCCAAGCCAATTATTCGGAAGGGCAACTTCCATGTTTGGATTATGGTAACTTTTTCCCATCAGAGGGCTCTGGGCAGCAATAACACAGGAAAAAAGCATTACCATCTACCTTCATGACTCCCCTCTTCTATCGCTTTGCTTTCTGATGGTGAAATCAGAGTCACCAACAAGAAAGTCGACAGAAGTCTACCTAACAGTTCTGACCTGACTTGGAGGCCTGGTTTTGCGCTAGGTGATGACACTGCAGTGCAGTACCAAGTGGTTACGGGGATTCTTCGTTACTGAAGTCTCTGTCCTTAAAAGACATTCAATAAGCCTCTCCACCCCACCTGCAATGGAAGCTCTGAAGAAGCTTTCTCAAAAGAAACAGAGAGTAACCCTGGCCAGTCTTCCTTTTCAACATGACAGCCTCTTACATGCTGTAGTCTGAGGGAAGATGCACTAAGCACTGCTCATTCGCTGGCTTGCTTGCTGTAGCGAAGTCAGG
Source organism: Leptosomus discolor (assembly GCF_034619465.1). Lineage (NCBI taxonomy): Eukaryota > Metazoa > Chordata > Aves > Leptosomiformes > Leptosomidae > Leptosomus > Leptosomus discolor. Next base: position 160,828,042 of record NC_141391.1, read on the forward strand.
GTCTAGTGTTTTGGGAGCGAGGTGGGAAAACCCAGAACCCTCTGTAGTCCTTGACACAGTTTTATAAAGGAACACTTGACCAGGCAAATCAGTTTTTAAAGGACTGTGCACATGATAATATATGTAAGAATGAAGAAATGCACCCAAAACCTCTATGCTCAAAGAGCACGTCTTCAAACTGCTGTAACCACGCTGGGAAAAGCGCCTTTACAAGACTTTACCCTCCATATAAGTCAACAAAATCCAAGAGCTAATTCCATCCATCACCTTGAGTCTAACCCCAGGATCCTCTTTTAAATTGTCAGCAGGAGCACCTTCAAAGGAGCGGGGATGTGAAATCCATGCTGACAACTGTGCCACTACTCAATACAAAACTTCCCCAGCTCCAAAGAGCTATTACTTATAATACCACGAAAGGGAACTCTACCAGAGCTGGGCAGGCCACAAGTTGCGATGGCAGTAGCGGGCCTGAACATTTTGGCTTTGAAAGCCATATTCCTACCATAGCTGCTCTGCAACAGCTCTCAACTGCTTTTCTCACCGGCCAGTCAGAATCTCTCCATCCACAACCCACCTACGTATACACATATGCCCTGCAAATTTGCAATACAGACTGTCTGGGTATGACAAAGACAATGACAGGACAAAGTCTCCTGTGGTATCAGAGCTAATTCCCAGACAGGAGGAGGCTGCTGACTCTTCTAACCGAACATCTCCACATATTTGTACTTTACAATTCCCCAAAGAGGCGAGAGAATCTAGCCTATTTAGGTACCATTTCTACCAGCAAAATGAGATGTCAGTTTTCACTCTAGCATCTCGGTCTCCATTTTTAATCAGTCCCAGCGTCTTCCCCAAAGGGATAACCCCCACATCCCAGTGGCACAGGAACGTTTTTAAACATCCAGCTTGCTCAGTTTAGTGTGGGCTGCACAAATCAAACCTGAAAGGGCCCCAAGAGGGGAGAGAAAGGGGAGGGCGGAGGGGGAGAAGGAAAGGGAAGGTCTGAGGCTAAACCAGTCCTGTTATTTTTATATCCAAATTATGTAAACGAGAGAAGTGTTGAGAGAAATTTTAATTTGCTAATCATCTCTCAGGTTGATTAGTAGCAGTGTGCATGTGGGGGACAGGACACCCAGTAAACTGACCCTGGCAATGATCAGGAAACCCAAAGGCTTAGGTCTTGCACCCAGGGGCAAGCGCAGTGACAGAGAAGCATGCTTGCATTCCTAAATATATAAATATATATATCCACAAGGAAGAAGAAAATTAAAAGTAAATGATATTTTAAAAAAACCAAACCAAACCAAACAAACAAACCAAAAGAAAAGAAAAAAAAAAAAAAAGGCTGGCTTGTCAGGGGTTGGGGACGAGAAGGCTCCGGTGTGTGTACTTACATAGAGGTCAGCACCGTAAAATCCGTCCTGGTAAACCACACTGCAGAAAATCCACACAAAAACAAAAAAAAAACAAAAAACAAAAAACAAAAGAACAGAAAACACATTCCGGTTATTGAGGACGGCAGCATGCACATGCGTTTTACACAGGCAGGTGATGTATGAATCCACAACCTGGGCTTTTGGCAGGAGCAAATCAGCGAGAGAATGTGTGTGCGCACGCACGCTAGACGGCTCCAAGTCATCTTCCACGGCATGCAAAGGGGGAAGGGGTGGGCAGAGGGGGAGACAGTATGCAAAGGAGAGAGGGAGGGGAACCACCATCTTGTACAATAAAAACAGACTCAAAAAGATCTGAATGTCCTGAAGAAGAGAAACAATGGTTTAGAAACCTCCACTCTGGTTATTCTCCTGTAATGATTTTAGTTACCCCCTAAACACATGGAAACATTGGCTTCATGAATTGGGCTTGTGAAATTGAGGAGCCCCTCAGAAGGCTTCCCACAAGGGCTGGAGTCACCTATGTCAGAAGCACGTTTCAGAGTTGTGTATGATTAAGTATTTCGAGCTTCAGAGGGCTGCATGACTTTGTTTCTGACATCCATACATCACCTGCTTTTACCCTGCACATTAGACATGCGATAAGATTTGGCTGATCACACAAGCATGCAAAGTATTATTATTCAGCATCTTAAAGAACCGATGCAACACCTCAGGAAAACAAGTCAATCAATTCTGATCAAAGTAAACACAGAGAAATGTAATTAAAAAGAAAAAACCAAAAATACCCACAATGCATTGCTTTCACAAGCAGAGATAATGAGCTAAAAAGGTTAGGTGACTGGTCCAAGGTCCGAGAATTGAAAGGTGCAGTGGGAGTCCCTGGTAGTAACGACCTATTCCGTAGCAGAGAGGAGCAACTGGAAGGGTTTCCATGGGATGGTGCTTTTTCTGCTTTAAGCCATAGCTTTCTTTCTCTCAGAACTTCAAGCAGGGAAACTGTTAAACCAGAGCCTGGGGTTCCCAAAGAGCCACTCTTACCAGAGCATTTGCTAGGGTAAGATTATGCAGCTCGCTTTGGGGACAGGGGTTCGGGGAAGGATGAGGAAGGAAGAGAGGGGATGCCCCCCACCCATTTGAGTTTAGCGTGCGCTTCACACTGAGGAATTTCCTCCTGCTTTGTCCTCTGAATAGCTCCGCACAAACTCGCTCGAGGCTTTAAAAAGCATTAGCCCCACCATCTGTGATGTTCATGGATCTGATGTGCACGACCTACCAGTAGCATAAGGAAAAAGAAGGTATGGAACACTAGCTTTTCTTTTGATTATCATTTCTTACTCATCAGATGGAATGTGAAATGCTGACAAGAGCCTGCCACCCTCAGACACCCAGCTATTGTAAGGCACGCACACACAGAAAAAGCCCAGCAGATCTTGCCAAAATTCTGCATGCTATTACTAAAAAATAAAATAAAATTAAAAAAAAACCAAAACTGTTGCAGTGTTAGCTACTGCTTGAATAATTTAGTCTTGCTGTCTTCCCCAGGAAAAGTACACTCCATTCCCAATGGACAAAGTTACTATGGTCTCCAAGAGCGCTGGGAGCAGATAAGAAGATAGAGACCCTTGTTAGAGGAAGAGGGAAGCCACTTCAGCAGGGAGAAGCAGGCCATAAGATCATGTTTGTTGAAGCTAAATTTTTACAACCACATAACAAAGAATTTGGCTCCTGGGGCGGTGACTTACATTGCTGGGTTCTCTATCTAGGACCAGGAGTGTTTTAGCAGTGATACTCCACCTGCTCCTGCAGGAAAGGCAAACGCATGACAGAGGAAGTGACTGTTGGTTTATGAACAGGTTAGCAGTTTTAACAGTTATTCCGAACACAATCAGTTGGATGAATATAAGCATTACCACATTGGATCAGGCCACTATTCCTGCAATTTATAATCCTGTCAGCCAGAGATGCTAGCATCAGCTCTCCAGAGAAAACTGCAAGGAACACTGATAACAGGTAAGAGTAAGACTTCTTGAGTCCAAACAAGCAAGCACACGTGCATCCTCTGTCTCTCCTTCAGTTAGGACTCGACTGACAACGACTGCCAGAGCTGAAATTCTGCAAGGTTTATTTACATGCTAGAATATCCATATCTGTAATTCTTAATGCTAGCAAAAACTGAGATAATTCCTTCATTTGAGAACCACAGAGACCATTCTGGTTACGTAGACTGACCAGAAGCATAAAGCAGCCCAGCAGCCCATCAAATCTCAGTGGCATCTGCAAAAACCCCACTAGCTGAGCTAAATCATATCCACAAGAAAAAGAAATATGTCGGTTTTGTAAAGCAGTCATCATATCATTTAGGTGTACCAACTGTTGACTGTGTTGTAAGAGGAATGCAAAAACCACCGCAAATCCCCCAAAGCTCCCTACTGCCTTATATCTAGTCTGACTTTTATCTACTTTTGGCTTCGAGTCAGTGAATCCTCTATATATTTACACTCCTAGACTAAATTATTCTTTACTATGGCGAGCCTACTCTTCATAAAGGTACTTAATGACCATGAACAAGTCAACGCCTAACCTATAGTTTGAGCAATAGAATTGATCAAGCTTATTTAGTTTTGAGAGTTTTACAGTAGGCAAGTCTTTTCAGACTTTACAGCTTTTGGTCTGAAGTGTCAGCATTCTTGTTTAGAAAGCACGGCAGCTACAAATCAGGGCAATATTCCAGTACAGCTTTTACTCATGCTATATATCAGAGGTTATAAAGTCTCCTTACATCTACTGAATGCTGCCTCGGTTATAAATTGAAGGTTGCATTTGTATTCGGAGGTCAGGCTCAGGTTACTATCTAACATCCTCTCCAATTGTCTGAAAAATTGCTTTCTAAAGCATGACTAGCCTTCCCTGGAAAAACATCCATGTCCATATGTAAGTATGTACATTCAACATACTCATAGGTAAATTTTAGTTTGAGTTCTTGAAATAAATGTTAAAACTACTAAGAACAATATGATTTCTTGCACCTTCCTCTGGAGTTATCTAGCACTAGACACGGGCAAAACTTACTCTAACCTAAACGGTGTTCAGGTCTGATCCAGTATGGCAATTCCAATGAGCTTTTATTAATCTACATTCTGTACTTTTTGAATTCTGCTAAGCTCTCAAATGCAGTGATACCATTAAGTTTTGTAACTTAAAACACCACTGAGGTTTGTGAAAACAAATTCCTTCTACCAGGTGTGAGTTAACCTGCAGCTTACTTTACTGTCGGCTTCCACATTATTCACTAGGTCTTGATCGCTCATGTATTGCTGACTGATCTTATCTCTCCCCTGGCTAGGAAGAAAGCAATGGATGCAGGGTAAGGTGTCAGGAATACGTGCCTGCCCCTGACTCCACAGAGGTCAACAGTGCCCATCCTACAGGTTCCTGCAACATGGAACTGAATAGCACATTTTGTACTATTCCACAAGGAATCAGACTCCCTCTACAAAACATACTGTAGAGATTCAGACCGTGATGACAATAAACACCAGAATTAGTTGATTACCTCCCAGTGCTTGGGACTAGGGACAGTTCTGGGCCATTTGTGAACCTGCCTTGTTTACTGCTGCCCTGCAAACATTTACTGGATAGACAGCAGGGTTAGCCAAACTCAACGTAACGTAAGTAAACACAGTCATGAGACAGTATTTGGAAGGGATGATCACTGGAGCCTGGCCCATATTACAAATGGAAATAAACCTTCTATACGGGACTCGGGCTGGATTTATATCAAAGACAAGCCTAGAGTCCCTCCCCATGCGCCACTCGTGACAGCCTCTTGCTAGGAATGCTCCAGCTGTTACTCCCAGGGATGAAGAGCACATCCCCCCTCCCTGGTACAAGTATTTCATATTCTGCTAGACGGCAGCACTTAGCTCAGCTTCGCTTCTCTGTTTCACTGTGGAGTACTTCCTAATAAAGCTGGACTGGGTCATTTTTAAAGCAACAGACAAACAAGTTGCAGGTCAGAGGCTATGGTTAGAGGATATAGAATATGAGCTAAGAGTGGTGGCAAAAAGAGGTGGAGCTGAAAATCCAGAAGAAACACTGTTCAGAAGGCCAGTGTGTTCAGGCGAGAGGTTTAAATTGAAGTCTTCTGCTGAATTAAATACAAACATTGCCAGACTTGCCAGAGAGCAAAGCTAGACAGATACGTGACCACTGCAGCTTGGTTCCTTGAGCTCTACTTTAAATAACAGACTGGACTCTAGAAAGAAAGGGTCACAATAGCTCTCACCACTTAAATCTGCTACAGAAGGTACTGCAAGCTTATCCAGCATATATTAGGCCAGCTCCTTGTACTGATGTGTGTGGCTTCCACCTCCCTTTTTAATAAAAGATTTATAATTTATTTTCTTCCCTGTTGGGGATTGTCTAAAGGAAAAAAGGGTCAGTCCACCTCTCTGCGTTGGAGGATTCATTCCTACCCTTATCCTGTCTGAAAACATTGCCTGCAAAATATGGCAAGTAAAATTCCAGAGACAGGCAATATGAATAAAGCATCCTCAAAATCAGAAACAAACAAACAAACAAAAAAAGACAGCTTGGAAGGGATTTGCTGATTTATCTGTCGTTCCATCACATTTAAACAAACAAAAACCCAAAACAAGACTCACATACAAACCTAGTTCCCTGTACTTTTAAACAGCAGAATACTCTCTTGTAACAGCATCTATTCCACTGCATGACTAGTGAAAAGTCAGAGGGCAAGGAATGCTAAGGCCACACATTCACCATTGGTTCATACAACAGTTAGAAGAACGTTGCACTTTCGTTCCATTTCCAAAACACTCCCAGCTTTAAATTAATGGACTTGATTAATCTTTGTTTTAAACCTTTTTAAAACCGTCTCCAACAAAGAAAGCAAATCCATTGTGGGTAACTGGCTCTTCTGTGTCCTACTGCCAGATGGTGAGGCATGAAGGTAGTGGATAACATTCCTCATTCTTGGATATGAAAACGTACATGGAGTGCAAAGAGCAGAACCTTTTCAGAATTTTTAGACCTTCTCTCTTGTATCCTTCTCAGCAGGACTATAACATATTGGGTCAATGGATGATGAATACCACGTAGACAAATTGAGAAAATTATGAGAAGGAATTAATCAGCGCTTTAAGCTCTTGCAAGTACTGAAAATTGTTTCAGTCAAGAACACAGAAAAATTTAGATTTGCCCCCACTGGATGCCACTGTGTGCAGAATGCTCTGGCACTAGCAATACCCTGACTCTCACCATCCAGACAATTTTAATTATTTTTTGGTTAACCAATTAGCTATTGGACACGGTTGTGCAGAGCACTCTGCTCTTATGACCAGTGCTTACCCTGGGTAGGCAGGGATGGCTGTGGGAGGTACCGCCCGGACTGCCCCATACACTGTCCTTCCTCGGCCCCTCAGATGGGCTCCCCGAAACGCGGCTGCTGTGGTGGCTGCAGTTGGATAGGGGAAGCCTGGAACTGTAAAGACAGACAAGGTAGAGGGTGAAAAGGATCCGAGCTCCTGCCCAGAGAACAACCGTCTGCTTCAAACAAAGTGACACAATAGCTCCACAGCGGTGGGACATTTCGCATCAGTCCTGCAGAGGGGCATGCTTATAACCCAGCAAGCATCCGATACATACTTCCTGCTACACCATGGCCTTTGGGGGAAGAGGAGTTGCAGAGAGGTTTGGCATGCAAGAGGTTAATGCTTTGGCATGCCTCGCCCACCACAAACAGGGTAAAAATCCCCCCGCCTTTTGACACCGCCATGCAGTCTTGGTTAGAGTCTGAGAAGCGCAGAGAGTTACTATCAATATAGCAGGCGGCTCTTCCAAAACTGCAGAGGCTCTTTAAAATAATTTGTCAAGAGGCCCTTAAAGTCAATCAACTTACATCAGTCTCTTCCCTCCTTTCCCCTCCCACTCTTTGCCACCCAATCCTCTGTATGTTCATTTTAAAGCCTGAAAGACAAGATAGCCCATATAATAGCAGCAGAAATTTCCCATAAAGTGCCAGTTTACTGAGAGCCCACCTTCATTTAATGAGCGTGACCAATAACTGGCTCCATATATAGTGGGGCCTGCTTTATTACGCTTTACACTGGAGTAAACTGGCTCATGATGAAATGATGTAAAACCTCAGAGGCATCTGCAAACATGTAATAAACAGATACCGAGAGGGAAGGAGTCCCAGGGCACAAACCCAACCCAACGAGCATCCAGGTGCATGCCACTAGGGGCCCTGCAGACTCACAGTTTAGCAGCTTGTATAATATGTACTTTAGGGATTTGTCTGTTTGGTTTATTTGATTTCAAAAGGGGGAGGGGGGCAAGGGAACGGCCTATTCTTCACACACACCCTCCCCTTGTTCTGCAGCCTCCTCATCACTCAGAAAGGCCCATTCACCAGTACTGAAACACACTGCAGATGAACAAGTTACAGCAAATGCACAGTATACTTTGGCTCAAGGTAAACTCATTCCCAGCGAGACCCATCCTTTCAAGTATATATTATACAGACTGGAGAGAAGAAGGGTAACAGGTCATTGTTAACTCAAGCACAGTAACAACACAGGGGCCAACGGGGGCTACTTACTGATTAAAGGAATGTAAGTGTTAATACCCCCCCTTCCTGACAGGGGCACTGCGGCGTCATTGCCCAGCGAGACATCTGCTTGAAAGCTGGACGCTAATTTAATTTTAAAAAGAAAAAAAGAAAAAAAACACACAAAAAAAAACAAACGTAAAGAGGTTATAAAGAAACAGCAGATTGTGAACATAAACAAACACCACTGCAGTTAAATGGCAGAAGTGGAAGTGTCTACTTAAGCTCTACCTGCATATAACTCAGGGCCGTACACCGCTCCAACCACAGGACTCAACTTCCAACCTGAAACAACAAAGACTGCAGTGAATGCCAAAATCTACACCAAGAGAAGGAGCGGGCAGCGTGGGTATGGGGAAACAGTCTCTTGCGTGCGCCCCAGCTTCACATGCACAGCTCTTTCCAATTTCTGCTTCGCCTCAATCCCCCTTGGTGTAGATGGAGGCCAACTGCCTTTTTCTAATGTCAAGTTCTAGGTACAGGTCGCTGTATCGGAGGAACAGCAAAACATCAGCTGATCCGCAGCACGGCAGAGGCTCCGCTGAGGGAATGCCAACTACCTTATATGCATATTCGCCACAAGCACCTTGCGACCCTGCGTTCCCTGCATGAACCTTGCTGCCAGCTCCTCCAGCTGCTCCCTGCTTTCACTGGGAACGCTGCGGATCCAAAACCTCTCTAAAGCCACCAGCCCAGACTGTCATCCCGGGCAAGTCAATTTACGGCCTCTAATTCTCAAAACACCCTTCTGTCTTATTTGCTAGAGATCTGCTAAAAAGCAACAGTGTCTGAATTTCATCACTAACTGAATTACACAACTATAATGCAGAACAGCAATTCAGTCTATTCAGCTCACATTTTCTCCTCAATGTTATTTTAGTATTTCCTGCCTTCTTTATGCTGCTTTTCAGGTGAAAGCCTTCCCAGAGAACTGATTTTAACATCATCTGGATAATTGGCAAGAACTGCAAATCATCAACATAAAACCTACAGGAGAATAGCGCTTAAACAAGTCATCACTGGGGTATGAGGAGGAACACATCTCCAGTCAGAGCTAGAAACCTACCTGTCCTCCCCTCTCACCTACCTATCAGAGGAGAGAAGGGGTGTCAAGCTAACAACATGATCTGGGCTGGCTTCCACAAAGCATTCCTTTCAGGAAAGATCTCAGCTGTTCAGCTAGCAATCACACAGGTATTTTTATTTAAATAAATCCATGTCCTTCCTCTGTCTTGGAGCCCTGATGCACTTACTGCACTTTAACACCTCTAACCAGCCTAGAAACCCTATGAACAACTTTGTGAACTGCAGCCCATCAACACCACCCCTTCATCTGCTGGTAGAGTATCAGTGAGAGGTGCAATGCACGTTGCCTCCGCAAGACTGGGCACGCTGCTGCTGCGCTGCCCACCTTGATGGCAAAATACTCAAGTGAGTGGTGGCAATGCAAGGACTGGGATCAACCCTCAAATTTACTAACAGTCACACGACCACTTGTCAACATGCCTTAAGCCTGGCCTAATACTAAACACCTTTGCATAGCTCTAAAGTTGGCTTTAAACTGCTGGCTGCAAAAGCAGAATATTCTTGCCCATTACCAGGGTTTCACAAGTCAATCAAGTTTTGTTACCAAACAGTCACACGCATTTTCTTCCCCTTGTTTTCAGGACAACATAACATGTCTGCGTTGCCTTTTGCTACAAAATCTCCTGGCTCCTTTCAGACACTGAGACTCAGAATCCCAGCCTTTCTGCCTGGCCCTGTTTCCCCAGTTCTGTAACCAAAATAGTATTTATTTGCCAAGAGCCACGCAACAGGTCACTAGCAGAGCCACAAATAAAATCCTTATCTTCTGACTTCCGAGTCTTACATTGTAATCAAAACAGATTCTCACACATTAGCCACTACCTATATGCAGCTTCTTGCCTTGCTGAAGCTGTTAGGGAACATTTTTAGACCAAAAAGAACTCTTCTGCCTGTTTCAGGACAAAGACTCAGATTCAAAATCTCTATCAAAGCAGCATTCAGTTCTGTTGGGGGAAGAATGACTTTTTATGCTATATATGCCTGTGCAATAAAATTACTGCACAGACAGAACCACCAAGATATCCCAATGAAACAGGATTCTTCATTACCCAAACAACTTGGGTCTTTCTCTATTCAGGTTCACTGGAAAAAGGCTGAACACAGGCACAGCCTGTAACAAAAAGTGAGCAAACAAGCAGCGCAATGCCTCTGCTCTCCTGGCTGCTTGGGGACATGTACTTTTACAAGTTAGAACCTAACCATGTATCTTAAGTTATGCTTCTACATTCATATTTAGGGATCTACGTGGCGGCAATGAGACTCAGGAGTACTGCACATCCTGCTGTACAGCATCAGCTTGCAGTAGTAGCAGGCAACTCATCAGTCCTTGGCTTCTTTACCCAGCTTGGCCACATCGGGTATGTCACTACTCCTCTCTGTCCCCACTTCTCCATCTGTAAAATGGTAATCCTCCATAAACGCCTAAGCGTTATGCTGAAGAATAATGCTATAAATTAGGGTTTGTATGTTTTGGTCTGTTTCTTTTGGGTTGTTTTTTTTTTTTTTTTTTTGGTCCTGAGGAGAAGTGATGATTCTTCCCTTTTGTCTTTCTTCAAACCTTTCAGCTCATCATTAGTACAGTCTCTCTTACCATTTGCGTAAGGTGTGACCATCTTCTTATTGGTCATCACTCGCGCAGTGGCGTTGTTAACCTAAAAGTAAGAAAGGGGAGGGGGAGGAGAGGGAAGGAAGCAATAGGACATTAGGGAAAATGGTGGAAAACTCTGAGATACCACACACACACACACACATACATACTATACTTCTCTGAGCAAAAAAAATTAAATAATTTTACAAGAATGCAATCTTTAAATTACTTTTAACAGTTGCCATTTAATTATAAAAGTTACAGCTAAACATGGCACTTTAAAATTATGCATTAAACAAAAGGCCAACGAGAGTAAAGTGCAGACTCTCCACCGCCCTGTCACCCCTCGGTGCGTGCTTATTTTCAGCTCTTTGATCAAATGGACAAAACTTTGGAGGTTTTGTCCAGGTTCCGGTCGAAAGGCAGCGATAATTTCTGCAGCCCAGGGCAGGGGAACTGAACCAGGTGATGCGCCAGGTGACTTGAGCTCACCATTGGGATTAGGATCTGGCAGGTCACTGGCAGGTCACTGGCAGACATACTTTTTAGATAGAAAAAGGTAGCCTGGAGTCCATCAGCTTTAGATTTGAACTCCCAAGGCTTGAGGAGATTTCTGGAATGCCACCAAGCGTTTCAACAATCTATGTTCACTGGTTTCCTCCCCATCATTTCCAAATCTGTTTCCAGATTATTTTTTCCTTGTCACAAATCTCATGGAGCAAAAAGAAGACATACATAGAAATAGACCTTTTTTTTTTTTGGTTTTATTGTGCCCTCCACCCTCTTTACAGAGCTCTGCATAGTTCCAAGCGGTTTGATTGCTCAAGCAAGTGGGGTGTTACCACAGAGATGGTGCTGATAAAGAAAAGATGGACCAGTTTGGAAGCCAAGTTACTGCAGCCCTGTGTCAGACAGCCTCAAAGTTCTTGCAAGGAGGGTGAAGTCTTTATACATCATCAGTAATTTATCAAAACCCATGCCAAATGGGAATTGAGGCCAGGGTGAAGAAGAAAAAAGCATGGATATAAAAATAAAAGCTGCCTCGGGCCCTTAAGACTTATGGATGGTGAGCGTACACAGGGTGGGGAGTCTGGAGCTACATTTTACTCTCATTTCGGCCCCAAAACAATAGAAACATTACACATTTAAAAAGAAAGAATGGGAAACAACAATGATGAGACTGAGAGCATGCAGTTAAACACACACAGATAAAAGAAAGAAAGAAAAAAAAACACCCCACAATTGATTCAGAGGGTGGGGAGGGGAGGAGGGAGGAGATAGGGTCTCACAGACAATCATTAAGATGGAGCGAGTGCCTGAAATCAGCTGCTACAGCAAAGTGCAACACAAGCACTTAAAGGAAAAATTGCCAGAACCGATCAGAAACCACTAGTCAGCAAAGAGACCAACAGCTGCATTTAACCGAGTAAAGAAATAAATGGGGGGGTGGGGGGGGGTGGGCAGGGGGGAGAAAAAGAGAGAAAACAAACAGTAACAGCTACAAACAGGTCTCAAAGAGAGAGCAGCAGAAAGAAGGGGCAGGAGAGAGAGAAAAGGAAACGGGTGCATTAATAAAAACCAGCCAAACTGGAGTTCAGTAACTCTGAGTAAGATGTGCAAGGGGAAATCACCATGAAGTCAGTAATCAAACAGCTCAGACTGCTACAAAACGATATGTACATCCAAAGTCCAGGCGGCATTACTCAACAGCATTGAAAATAAAAGGGGGAGAAGGGGGAAGGAGGTGGGTGGGGACAACAAGTCAAATCACATTTCGTAGTGTTAATGTGAGATGGCAGATGGATTTTTTCTTTCTTAATTTTGTTTTTTTTTTGTAATTTTAAGAAAAATTAAAAAAAAAAAAAGCTTCTTCTCTAGCGCTTTTGTTTCACTTACCGCCAACTCGTACCATCGCCAGCATTGTGTATAGTTACCATGGAAAGAGTGAGTCAAGTGAAGGGCCCTAAACGCTAAACCATCGAAAAGGGAAATAAAAAAAACAAAACAAAAAAAAAGCAAAATATGCAGACATCTTACTCAAAAACGGCGGCTTTTTTGTTTTAATATTTGTACTTTTTGTTTATCTTTTTTCTTTTTTTTTTTTCAAGAAAGAGGGAGAGAGGGAAGACGCCAGTTAGCCTTCAACACAGTGGAACACCAAACAGGTCAACACCAGGCATGCCCGATATATGGCCACGTTGGCCAGCCAACATTAACCCTTTACTCCCCTGCAGTGAGAGCTGGAAAATGTAAGGATCAGCTTTCACCGAGCTGACTCGTGACCACAAAAACCAGCGGTGTGTATAGTACAGTCCACCTGGGGCTTCTGCCCTGTGTCTCCCCTCCCCTCCCACCATGGGCATCATCTCACACTTGCATGGAGGAGAACTGGCCTCAGAGGAAAGAGAGGATACTGGCTGGCCCCCTGCTTTCTTTTTTGGACACAGAGTTAGAAGTCGGACAGTACTCTTTCAGTTAAGTTTTGTTCAGGCCTGGTAACAGGAAATCGGAGCCTCGCAAACTGAAGCAAAGGAAAAATCAAGACAGCAGAAGGGCAAAAATTTGGAGTGGGTAGGAAAAAAAAAACTTAATAAAAGAAGAAAGAAAAGGAAAAAAATACCCAAAACAACAACAAAAATATTCCGTAAGGGGTGTAAAATTTTATACATTTCAGTGCAGGGAGGTGAAGGACACAGACACAAACACACACGCACACACGAGACTGGGATCCAAATGTGAAATAAGTGAGGCAAGACACAAAAAGAAATCAAAAGAATAAATATAAAGAAGAAATTGAATTACTGAAGACATGCACCTCGATTTTACGGCCCTCTACCACGGTGCCGTGTAATTTCTCCCTGGCCCTGTCTGCATCAGCACTATTCTCGAAAGTTACGAACCCGAATCCCTGCATGCAGCGGGAGAAGGGGGGAAAACATGCACATCGTTATATATTGAAATACTGATCTCTAGGTAAATAGAGAAAAAATATCACAGTATGAAATCGACATCAGCACAACTCAGCAATAACCTCCTAGAGTCACATTGTTGGTTCATGCATGTTTCATAAATGAAAGAAATTAAATTCAATAAAATAAAGGAACTGTAATCATAATAAGAATAATAAGAGTAATTAAAAAAAAGAAAACATAAAAGCAATTGAGGCCAGACCAAAAAAGAAGTACAAAGTTACTCGAGACCATTTTTTGTTTTGGTTGGTTGGTTTGTTTAAACCCTGCTCAGACATAGGCAACCTGGTCAAGCCCAAGCAGGGCTTCTCTCCCCTCTGCTAATTAACACATGCTTTGAGGGACCCCCCGCCCGCCTTGGACCCAGTACAGGACATCGACACTGAGCAGCACTTCGTTCTCTTGAGAAACTGCTATGAGAGTGAGCAGCGATCTGAGTTCACGCCTGGCACCAGGAATTCTGCGAAGCTTTGGGCAAATCAATCACTGAACCTTGCTTTTCCCACCTGTAAAATGGATATCATTAAAAATAATAATTACCTACCTTAGAAAACTGTTGAGAGGAAGGGCTGTTTGTAAAGCATCCCTTGTAAGCTCTTCGGGGCACAGCTCATGTCTACCCCTACACCTGTAACTTCCCTAGTAATACATAGGGCCCTGAAAGTAAGCAGGGCTTCCAGGTGGCACCAGTAAATAAACATTACTTAATGCGAAGATTTAGAGTATCACATACTCTAGTTTCAAAATTTTCGTTATCTATGAGTACTGTGTTGGACTTGAGTGTAAATCTGAACACCTAAATACCGATTATCTGTAAAGGCAGGTTTTGTCTGACACTGCCGACGCACTGCTACCTCCTTCCCACCCCGCTACCCTTTTGACTTGGCTTTGTTCTGAGATGGCAACCTCTGTGCTGTGGATAGCAACAAACCTCTGCCTAGTTAGACAATGAACTTTGAAAAAAAATTGACATACCCTGCTTGGAGCAACCACAAAGGCTCAAGGACTACTAAAACGTCCCCTTAGTTAGATGAATTTAGGTTTACTGCATCCATGAAGACACATGCAATATGCCTGTCCTACACGCTCATGCTGCTGCCAACTCATGCAGTTGCATAACAGGGCAGGGGAAGAGATCATGCTTCCTTCCACGGAGATGAGTGCACTGACATTAAAACAGAGCCAATGTGACTAAGTGAATTAGGATTTTAACTAGTAACAAACGGTATCTTACTACAGACAACTGTGATGAGATATTCTTCATGCCACTACAGAGAGCAGGGCCAAACAAAAAACATCGTTGCATTCTGCTTTCAGGGTATCTTAAGAACAGGAGTAACTGGCTCCCGTGGCTTGGTATAAAGCAAATACTGGTTTAACGTACAGAGAGTAATCTCTGCCGGCTCCAATACCCTCAGGAGCAGGAAGAACAAAGCTTGCATTTGATGCAATGGAAACTCCTGATATTAACTGAAGAGCGAAGTGATGCGAGCGAGGTACAGCTACGACTTGTCAGGGCAATGGCATGCTAGCCTCGCGGCCCCCCCCGTGCAGCTTGGGGTCGGTATGTATGGACTGGACTGCTCAAAAAAAAAAATAGCATCTTGAGTTCTAAGCGCTGCTAGCAACAAGACACAAGCAAGCCATCATTATTCAAGTGCTTTTTAAAGGTCTTTACAATACTAATCTTAAAAGGCCTGAGCCAATTGCACATGCTGGCCTTTATCATCCACAGCTAGGTTTCCAGCACAAAACTGTTACAGTTTGTAAAATGCTAGCTTCCCCCAGCTGCCCCCCGCCCCACCCCCCCCCCCCCCCCCCAAGCAGCAAGAACAAAAGAACTTGGCCAAGTACTGCAATGTTGAGATCAACAAGAGTGTTCCTTTGGGCTCCAACCCAATAATCTAAAGTTTCAGATAATTTCACTTCTCCAGCTATAAATAAAAAGCTATATAAATAACAAACTAATGCCTTTTTCAGAACAGCATAAAAGTTTTCTGTTTAAATTAATTAGAATTGGAGCTACAAGAGATAGGGGCTAATAAAACAGCCCAAACGGGCATGTAACTCTCAAAATACGTTGCAGGGAACCGGGGGGTGTGTGTGTAATAGCAAACTGACTATGAAGGGATAAGGTATTGTGTCTGCTTCAAAGAACCCCTACAGAGAAAGGCAAGACTGAGAAATAGAGCAACACCTTTCCCTCTGGTTCTATATAATGGGAAAAAAGCATCTTTAAAAGGTTGGGGGAGGAGGAGAGGTAAAAACTGCAACAGGAATCTCTATTTCCCTCTTCTCTTTTCATATTAAAATTTCTGTTTGTTCTAGACAAGCCTGCGGAGACCGAATGAAATTTATGTCTTCGGTGATGATGTGAACTGAAAGCTGGAGAGCAGAGGGAAGGTAATTTTTTAGACATTAATCTGTGCAGGCTAGAACCAAAGCAAGACTACTTTAATTCACATTTGTGTGCAATTAGTGAAGTCTGTACAGGATTTTAAAAACCACATTATCATTAAATATCTTTAAACTGAATAGGAGTTTTCAATGTTTTTAATACGTTAACTCAAGGTAGGGTACAATCCACATGCAGACTATATGAAAATAATTAGCAATGTGAATTAAAACAGAATTAATCTGATTCTGAACAACATAACTAATTAACCACAATTTTTGTTTTATTGATAGATCAGTCCTTAGCTTGCGCAACTCTCTTTGCTGAGAAACATTTAATGTCAATGCTGAATTAATGCTTTACATAGTGGAACTACAGCCAAATCAGGATTCATGCTCCCTTGGTTTGTCATTCGTAATGCATCCCTCAAACATTGAAATTTTCATCAGTAAAAATAGGTGAGCCACACTTGAGGTTTTTCTTATTTCTAAGTTTAGAAACTAGCAATTATATATACATATTTTTGATATGGGAGAGAAAAAAAAAAAGCACACACGAATATTTTTAATTCCTTCTCACAGATGACCTGTAAAGAATAGGGATTAATTTGCACCTAAATACATATACAGCAAACAATTCTCAGTTTTCCCTCCCAAGGTTGTCTTGCCCTTGAAAAAAAAAAAAAAAAGGAAGAAAAAAAAAAGAGGTGGCAGATGTCCAATATTTACTAGCTTAGCTTTATATCAGGTACTGGGTTTGCTCCACAGTAGCAGGTATGGAGCCAGAGAAAGGGAAGATTCAATCCTGGGTAAAGAAAGAGACTTAGCGTTTCTAAAATTTAGATTATACAAATAGCTTGGGTTTAATAATGCTGTTACGATAAGAAGGCTGAAGTTTTCAACAATTCCTCTCCACCAGCAACTGCCAGGAACTTCTCCCAAGCAGAAAATAAGTTTAAGCCTCAGTGTACCCAGCAAACACTAAATAACTCCAGCAAACATTTTTAGGACTGGTGAATAATTTGCAGTGCCAGACTAACCCCTTTTTACCCAAAGGTTTATTCAAAGGGCCTGAAGAACCGAGTAACTGCCACCCTTTTAGTCTGGCCTCAGACTCTGCAATAAATAACAAGCAACATGATGAGCAGTGAAAAAAAAGTAATAAATGTATATATATAGTATTTGAACGTTTCCATCTCTGAAGAATGAGAAAGAAAATTTACCATGTAACCGTAAAGGGAGAAATCAAAAGCAGACGGTTCTCCTGGGTGTGGCCAGAACACAGAAATTAAACAAAAAACAACAACAAAAAATAAAGTAAAATAAAAAAAAAAAAAAAGAAAATAAAACCAAAGGAAACTAAACAGAGCCCCTTGAAATCCATGCATTGTTAACCCTTCATTTGTCATGGAGTTTAGACCAGTCACCTCAGCAGCAGCGCCTTTGCCTTGTACCACTGGAGCACGCAGCCAGCAACTGGCCTTGCCGTCATCTGCTGCTGTGCTTGTTTTTAACCAAGTTTTTTCTTTTCTTACCACCCCCCGCCCCCCTGCCCTCATTTCCATAATAAACCAACTTTTAGGAGCCTGAAAAAATGGCCAAGGAGACAGCAGTTTAGGCTACCTGTTTCCAAGGCATTCGGAGAGAGTAGGAGGGTTTCAGCTATAATCCACCTGAGATGAGCAGGACTGAATACACCGATAGAAACACACCACCAAATTTGGAAACACTGTTTGAAGCTACACACACAAACGCACACTTTAATTTGGTGAGGGAATCGAAGTAAAACAAGCTGCCACCATTTCAGCAGCTCTGCCAGCTCCTCCCTGCCCGCCACTTTGAGGCCATTAAGGCACATATGCGTAAAGCACCCGTCTGCATACCTGTGCAACCTGGTGAATCAGATGCAGGAATTAATCCTGCTAAAAAAACCCCTAATAAATGTATCTTCAACAAACCTGCAGGACTATTTTTAAGCTGGATCGTTTCCCCTGTACATCTTGTGTTGGTCCACTGCCAATCCCTCCTGCAAAACTGAGGAGGGGGCAGAGGCCAGGAGTGAACAGTGGGAGCCCGGCCAGAGCTGCTGCGATGCGACAGCTGGGGCTTCAGAGCAGCTCCAGCCAACTCGGGTCAGGGGCTTCACAGCCCTGCGTTGTCCCTGCTTGTGCGCTCCTCATTCTCCTCCCCTCAACTGGTCATGGATCTGTCTGTGTGGTCTGTGAGTTCAACTAGCTAAACTGGCAGGAAATGAGCCCATTTCTCTCGTTCTCCCTGCTGGACCAGTCTTTTGCTAATTTAGCACCCTGGATTCAACTCCCTACACAGTGAAATGAACACTACTGGGAAGGCACTCCCACAGGAGCAGTAAATCAGCTTATACTATCAAGCCATCAACTTCAGCCTTAATTATTCAAGTTTAAATAAACCAGTTCAGTGTATGGACTAATTTAACTCATTAGTTTAGCATCGCAAAGTTAAAGGCATAAAACTGTACTTCACTGAACTACGATAAAGGGGCACAGGTCATGTCTCCTTCACGCCACTGGCATTATAAAGTGATTTGGTGACCTGAGAAAGCGACACTGGTCACTGGTACTTAATTTGTTACAAAGGCTCTTTGTGTTAATAACACTATCTGTATTTCTGGCTCAACTGATGACATCTGAACAAAAATTGTAAAACTAGAATTAAAATGAAAACAAGACCTCTAATTTACTTTTTGTAACCAGGGGTTGTATCTATATCATTGAGTGGGAACTAAGCCCAGAACAAGAGTAGCTCAACTCCAAGCACCTAATCCATTCAAGAAGAAATAAATGTGTACGCAAACATATAGTCTTTTAGGCACAGTTATCAAACCCTAAATTCATATTATTACCTTAACCTACAGTTAACTGCAAACATAAAAATAACCCTAAGCGTTTCCACACAGCCACCTGCACAAGTTTCTAGTTAGCACATGTTTACTTACAGAACTACACTCACCAATAGATGCAATTTCTTTGTGAAGACAAAATGCAAGCTACTATACAACCGATTTTTTAATTAAATAGGAAGCGCTTCTAGACACTTCAGTCCTATACGAGAACTTGGAGATCTGGGTCTCCCAAGTGGAAGGCAGCAAGGGACATAAACTTACACCCTGAAACCACGAGCCTGCAGTCTGCACAGATATGAACTCTTACCATTTAAAAATCTATATATAAAAAAAAAGCTTCCTCTTCAGCCAAGATTTTGCTGTGTGCTTACGCACTTTTGGTCTCTGAATGTCATCAAGGGCACATCTTGGAATGCCACACGGTACGCAGCTGATGAGCAAAGAGCTTGGATTCCCTTCCCCTGCAGCTTTACGAATGCCACAGGGTACTCGTTACGCAGGCAGACTGCATTAATTCTGCAAATATGTCCACTTGTTCAGTTCAGCACAACAGTGCTAAAATAGGCATCTAGAGGATGCATCTCCACTAACAAAAGGAGCAGGAATCCTCTCTCTTGACTTCCTCTGGAGGTGTTTTATTCACGGTTCAGTGAAGTGCATGGTAAACTGCAACGATGAGCAGAATGCTATTTAAAGGCACTTATATGGGTCAGAACTAGAAATGTAATGGTAAACAGGATAAATGAAAAACAGCTAGTTTCCTGGAAGTGAGCAAAAAACCCAAACACATCAAGGGAAGAATGATGTCATTCTATTAAACCAGAATAAAACAAAATTAAATTCAAGGGATGTCTAAAGTTTGTATCTTGTTTCTCATATGTAGCAAAGCAATATGAGCATGAAGTCTACCAGGGCCCATATAATCCTAGTAAACAGATTGAATCTGGGCAGAAATCGAGTTAGGGAACAAGAATTCACATTGCTTTGAGAGGAGAATCAGCAAAACTAATTATTAACTGCCTGCTACTCTGCTGTCTTACAAAAAGTCAACAAACAACATTTCTATGCCAAATGCAAGAACCTGAGGTGCGAGGCGGCCGTGATGGACACACGCCGTTCTCTCTTTGGTCACCAAACTTCCTAAATACACAGAGATCCTGAAGATGCAGCTAGTTCGATATGGTTCCCCCAGGCTGTCAAAGAAAACTGCCTGGTCATCTCAGGTGGATTCAAAAGGAAGAATGCAAGCCACACGCTTCCTCCAGTCCCTCCTACCGACCAGCACTGGAGCGACCCCAGCAGAGATCTCCTGCCACAGCTTGGCAGGGACAAAGCGCTGCTCAACCCCATTGTACACTGGATGGGGGAGAACCCAGGGCAGTTTGGGATTTACCACTGTACCTTTTAGATATTTACAAAACATATACACAAAATTCTACAACCCTTAGGAACCCCGGGAAGGGAGGGGAGCATTGAGAACACAGCACAAGGCAGGCAGCAGGAGCATCTGCTTTCGGATTCCCAAGAGAGAGGAGGAGGAGAAGAAGAGAGAGAGGTTTCATATCATTAGATTAGAATGGAAACCACAGGGCAGGAAAATGCATTCAGATTTTTTTTTTTTTTTCCTAAGATGGAGGAAGAACCCAAGAGTGAGTAAGTGACCTCCAGAAAGATCCATTTCCTTTGCTTCACCATCAGATCACCAAACTGTTGTTTTTCCATTACTATGTGAATACCAGGTGCTTCGTGCAGCTACACCCCACTCAAACACTGGGGCCTCCCATTTTCATGCTAAGCAGGAATAATCTTGCATTCTTTTAAAAACAGTTATTATTTTGGGTAGAGAAGGATGCAAAGATACAATAAAATTACTCTTCGGGTGTTTTCTCATTCTGTTCAGATTCTGCTCCATCCCTCATATTCAGGCTATCAGTTTTGCAACTGCTTTTTGCTGCAAGATGACAAAAAAAAGCAGTAGAAAACTGCGTGGTCAAGGACTGGAAGAACCATCTCTTCGGATTGCTTTCTTTTTTCATACATTTATTAAGAGTTCAGGATAAAATTCGTCAAGGAACTCTTCAGCAATAATTTTTGTTTTAACTGAAAACCAGAAGCCTTGGGTTTTAACAACTGCACAAGAAGGTACGCAGTCATAAAGTAAGTCTTCACAGAGAGCCTCCAAAGTTAGTGCTGCCTAGAAGGGAAAGGGCAGCCATGGGCACTTAATACAGGGCTGTATGGATGGGTGGGATAGAGTGAAGCTCATGTGTGGAGAGGAAAACACTGTTCTGGAAAGCACAGGCAGTGGGGGATGAAGGATAGAGCTCACCACTTTGCCAGGCCAGTTATTTTTGTTCTTTCTTTTGCAATTACATCCAAACAAGCAGGGATTTGATAGAGGCCAGAGGCTATTCCCAAAGCCAAACAGAAATTACTAAAATCAAGACTAATTCGCAGATAGCTCTGGCCTATATATATCAGAAGAACAGCAGAGAGCAGAATAAATATTTACAAACTCAGCATAGCTGATTGTTTTGGTAAAGCATATAGATTTTTATCCACACAGGGAAGTAAAACTCTCTAACTAAGCCATATAGACTTTACTTGTTCAGACTGTCTTATTAAAAAAAACCAAAAGCAAAACCAAAACCACGCTATTAAGCACAAACAAAGGATGGGGAAAGGGCTAACACTCATTTCTTTTGTATATAGATCAACCGCTTTCTGGTTTCCAGCTAATACTGAAGAATTTCAGAATGCATCTTGGGAAACATGGGTGGAAATTTGCAGAGGGCTCTGAACATGAACATACCCTGGAATATACGTTGAAGCAAAGAGGCCATCTTGAGACTGTGAACCTCAAACCCAAGTGAAAGGCATAGACTCTAAACCAAAACTGCTTAGCTGAATTGCAACTTCAAAATCTCTTGTGTGCATGCACACATGTGCACACACGTGTGTGTGGGGAGGAGGGAAATTTTGTTTTAATTGAAAATGGGAATCTTAGCATTGATTAAGTCAAGCAGAGTATAGACATGCACTGTGCAAGCTTCCCCCATAGAGCTTTGGCAATGCACCTCGCTCCTGACCTGCAAAACTCCCTGCTATTCCAGTGCTGAACCTCCTGGGCAGAGAGAGAATCACATCAATTTGTCATTGTGGTGATACTGGTTACGTGATGAGAACCAATTGCCAATTAGGACAAAGATCACTGAATCTCTCTGCAGCTGACCTGAGCAACATTTGAAATCTCATCTCCAGAGAAATAAATTACCATTAACCCTCAACAAAACCTCCCTCTTAATATATCTGTAAGATGAAAATAGGTGTGTGAATGCAAATTCAGTGGGGAAAGGTCCACATGGGGCAGAGCAAGTGGAATGAGGATGCTTATATTAAGCACCAAATATCTCAAACATGAAAGGTCAGTATCTCAGAAGTACCGAGTAAGTCTGCAGAATAAGAGTAAATAAAATCCCTTCACATATGAGATATGACCATTTTTCTATAGAGGTATTTTCATGCAACGAAAATGTGGTTGGGAGGATGGGTGGGTTAGGCTTTGTTCTTACAGTCTCCCATCACACAAAGCTGTTTTACCTTATTCTGCCTTCTCCACAGGGCACCCATTGCTAGTGCAATGGGAACAGGTTGGTCTGAAGGCTCAAGTGACTGACTCTCTGTTTGTTCAGAAGACTGGGGAACCTGATCCCCCCACTACAGACAAGAATGTCTAGGAGCATTTCTACATGCTGCCCAGAAATGACCATGCTTAGAGTCTGGAGTCAGAGGGAACGGCAGACAGCCCCCAAAATAGCTTTTCCCTTCCCCCATCATACTAATTCCTGCTGATCTCTACAGAGTATATTCTCTAGGCAATGAACTGCCTTTTACCCTGCAATCAAAACAACAGAAGCGGGTACAGAAACAGGACTTACCTTCGAGCCACGCTCATTAAAGATTATCTCTACATCAAGGATTTTGCCGAATTGCTGCAGAGAGACAAGGGGGAAAAAAAAGATTTATTTTTGGCAATCCATTTTTCCTACCTTTTGGGGGCTGACTTAGTGCAGAAAGGGATGTGAAAATATTTCCATTTCTAGTACAGAGGCAAATGCATAAAATCCCAGTGACGTGACCCAGTTCTCTCAGGTTAGGATATGTGGATCTTCTTGGTCACAGACCCCAGGTTTTCTCACAAACGTCTAAAGGAAGAAAAAACAATCTCCAGAAGAGTTTTAGCGATTTGAGGCCGCTTTTCTTTTCCCCCTTTTAATCTAAAAAATTCTTTCTTCCCTCATTCTACTATTTCATCTAAGACATGGTTATATGATTTCATCTCTTGACATCTAACAACATTTCCCAACTGTAATTCAGCATTTCATCTTCTTCCTGAAGTGGTTTATCATAAAAAGAAACTTAACAGTGATGTTGTTTCTCTGGAGGGGATATTCACGTAAGGCTCCCAGCCTCAGGGATTACAAACTCTAAATCTCCTTCCCTCTCCCTCCCTTTACTTTCCAAAATTCCAAGCCTTCAATAGAATTTACTGCAGGTTCAGAAACCATGAAAATGGCCAAGTCTATCAGAAGAAGATCATTCAATTTCAACCTGTGATATACAGTAGACTGTCAATAACCTATGGAAGTTTATCACACATGAAAGAATTCTGACCTCTGCCTCAGCCTGGAGACCCTGAAGACAGCAGGACCACGCTACTCTCTGCATTGTTTCAACAACTGATTCCAAAGACCTCCCTACTTCGCACAGAGCAAATTTCGGAAATGAGAGCTACAAGCTAGAAAGCAGATTTACCATGCTTTGTGGAACCATATATGGATCACATCCTTCACCTTGGAACATATTAAAATATTTTTATTGTACTGGCCAGATTCAAATCAGTAACCTATAGGTAAAAGAATCATCACTTCAACAGAGCCCCGTAATTCTCTGTCCTCTTGAAGTGTCAATGTTGTATTTCCAAACTGAAAGTCTGCCCTCCAGAAAGACAGGTCTAAGATCTCATTTTCAGGAGCATACATATATATGGAGCAGTCATCGTTCTAGAGACACATATTATGCTCAGGAAAAAAAAAAAAAAAACAACAAACCACTGTATTTGAGCATTTCTCCTGCCCCATTTTTTACGAAAGCTTCCATCAACACCGTTTTGATCTCACTGCTTGCAGAAGATTTAAAGGTGGTAGCAAACAAGGGAGGGTCAACAAGAACAGAAAGGACGGTTTCACAGTTAGGAAGGATGATGAACACAGCCTCTGGACAATGGGACGCTCTCCACTTTGTCATGGTGCTCTTAATATAATATTTGCCCTTTTTTTTTTTTTTTAAATTAACATTTCAATTCAGAGTCAAATGGGTGCAATGCTCATTTTGTGGGTGCCCTGCTTTGAAAGACCTGTGGTCAGATTTGCAAACATGGAACATTTACAACAGTGAGCCATGATGGCTGAGGAGAAGCTCTGAATATGTAAAGCAATAAAAAGCTATTAAGTCCCTTGAACAAGTATTCCCACAACTGTCTTTAAGCAAACAAAATGCTTCCAACAATTCTAGCTATAGTTTCTGTCTGCTTCCATTCTGCATTCTTAGAAAGGAGATAGTTGTATTCTTCTACAAATGTTGTTTCACAGATGTTGTTTTTACTGTTCTATTGTTTAAGGACAATACTCGATCTTCTATTCATCCCAAGAACAATTGAATTCACAAAATCCCACGTTACACAAAGTTTGAATAACGCTAATGTAAACATGCATCTTCCCTGAAACCTCAACATCTCAACAGCTTAGGCTTGATCCACGCTGGATCCTCTTTTGACCACTGCTGTGCCAATTGCAGCTAAAATGCATTTTCTATTTCCATCCCACGCTTGGTGTGGGCTTGTCTGTAAAGGAGATTAGCCGTTGATTGCTTTTTGTTGTCTTTGTTGCATATGGCTTGGGCACTGCCATGAAAGAAATCAGTCATGATTGCTTGCTTTGTCGACTATTTCAGTGTCGTTACACGACAGGGGCTGAACCAATTTAACAGCTCGTGGCTGCTGAAGGGCTGCTCCTGCTCCCTTGTCTGGTTTCACCAGCTTCTTAAGGCTGGCCCCAGTTTTCATTCTCACCTGTAGATAAACTGATACAGCTCACAAATCCTGAAAAAAAAAAACCCTAGCCCAACAAAAGGAATAAATACAAAGTTTTTGACTATTTACTGATCTGAAGTGGCTCAGAGGGTCAGGTGAGCATTAGGGCTCTGAGAAGCAAAAGGGAGCGGAAAGCAGCACACCCTGCTTGAGAGCAAGATCTGTCCCTGCCGGATCAGCTCAGCTGCCTAGCCTTGCCACACACGCTGAAACAGCCAGGCTCTCAATAAATGCAAATGCCAAACTTATTTTCAGAATCTTCAAAGCCATCAAAAAAAAATCACCATTTTCTACCTCATTAGAATAATCTTGAAAGAGAACAAACTGTGCAGCTTCTGGTGCACAATTATGCGGTGCCATCTTCCCCTTTCTCCACACCCAGCTGGGCCTGGATCCTCGGGTATTACTGCCAGCGCTGCCTGCCAGCCCCGTTCAGCTGAGCTCACCATGCAGGGTTTCCACACCAACAGGAAATCCTGCCTTGTGTGTTTTAATTTCTTGTGGCTGACAAAAAGGTGGCGGTAACGCTGAATGCAAGCGGTCTGACCTAGCTCCGCGAGAGGTGCCAGGGCTGTCTCTCTGCCCTGTAGATGATGCAGGTATGTCGCTTCCTAGATGACAGAACTAAGATCACAAAATCCTGTGGTTGCAGCGAGCACATGCTTGTTCTCTACTGCAATGGGCTACATCCACCCATGCAAACTGACCCAATCTCTTTTCCACCCAGGAGTTGTGCTGTTTGAAGAGGCAGGAGGGAAGGACCTGTTGGGAGAGAACGAACAGAGACAACAGGGGCTAACTGCTGAACTGAGGTTTGCTGTGGAGGGGTTTCCTGCTCTGTGAAATTCCCTGGACGAAAGCAGCGTGGCCATGAGGCAGGAGGACGTGTGCTAGGCTCTCCGAGACTCTGCTGTGACCACTGCCACAGCTGCTCTGACAGCTCCTAACACCATGGCTCCTGTCCTTACTGCTGCAATGGTTACAGCAGGTCCAGCACTAGAGGCACTTTTTTTTTTTGGTAGCATGCCAGAATTTTCCCAAAGAATGAAAGCAGGAAAAAAGAACTAGTTCATTTTAACAGTTTAGGTCTCCTTCAAAGCCAAATCTAATTTAGTGCAACATAAAAAGGCACTTTGTTCTCTGATGGTGCTTCTCCTACCAAATGTCAACAGCCTACTGCAAACAATGGAAGTTTTACTGGCTCCTTAGTGAAAGATCACAATTTTTGTATGGAAAATGCTAGGCCATCTAAACACAAGGGTCAACAGCAAATGCCCCCATAGTAGTGTTTTAAAATCATGTATACAGGCATGTTTGTATTTTCCAGGAGACAGAGGGTCTGGCCAAATAAAACAAGATCCATGCTTAGGTTATCCATGAGGACTAACCCTCTAATCTCTAACCTTGAAGACATGAATCACTGTTCTCACAGACCCGATGTGTTCACTCAATGATTACCAAGAACTTCTACGTACAACCCTGCACAGCAGCAGGGGAAAAAAAAATCCTCAGCAGAGTTCACAGCCTCTGAAGAAGGCATTGCAGGACTACACATCTCAAATGCTCCCCACCATGACTTAAAAAGCTTACTATGTGACCAAGAAGCCAGCATACCCCATCACATGTCAGGTCATACAAGAAGCTTCCTCCGTTTAACTGCTCATGGACATGCCATATGATGGACAGATGTACACACACACACACTTCCAGTCGTGCCGTGGCATATAGGAGCTACAGCATCTTGTCCTATCTTAGTTCTCCATTCCCTGGAGTCACCTTGTACCAGCTTTTAAGTTGATTTTCTATAAAGCAGGTAAATGAGAATCATCTCCTCTACAATGGTAGCAGGGGCTGTTGGAAATAACAGTTTTAAGAGGCATAAAGATATTAACAGACATCAGCCATGACCAGAACCCAATTTTCTTGCTTGAACATAGTGTACCTTATCACAGATGCAAGGGCATTGTGCAAGGAGAGGCATATGCATGCTGCGTGTTTCTTTTCACCCAGATGACATGAAGGCAGCAGATTTTTCCAGTAGAGGCCATAACTACTTTATATGTAATAAATTTGAGAGATCTGGCACCAGAGAGCTTTTGCCTTCCAAGGCACTGACAGTTTGGTAGGGCCCCTCCTGTATGCTCTGTTCCAGCTGGCCCTGCCTCCTCTCCCTGTCTGGAGCTTTCAAAATCAGCTCCAAAATGTGACAGACACATAACTTAACCCTAAAGATGCGAACAACAGGAAGTACAAGGTGAATTCTCTAGAAGTCACGGACCAACAAAAGGGGAACAACAAAAGGTAACGTGAGCCACCATTCAACAACCTCAAATCCTTACAGGACAACTCTGTATGCCCAAGCAGCTTTGCACTGGCCCTACAAAATTCACTTAGAGATGAGTGCAGTGAACTAGCTAAACTTCAAAGGTGCCAAAGTCCATTCTCAAACATGGTCGAAATTCAAAATAGCTAGGAAATCAGCTTTCTATGCAGGAAACCGTTTCAGGTCTTCAGGCTTGAGGTGCATAAGCAAAAGCACTTCATACGCAGGATAGGTCCGTGCTGCAGAGAGTCCTTACCCTAGCTCCCAGCTCCATAGGATACATACTTTCAGCCGAGAACAGCTGGCTCCATCATAGCGTGTATTAGTCAGTGCTTAGTTATGGCAGCATGGGGTCTGCCAGAGCTTCGCTGCTATCAGTAGATGAACTTCCTCAGCTAAAGCTGGGTCATATCTCTTCAAAATAGTGGAGCCAACCCTCTACGGCCAACCCCATTCAGCCAAGCGACACCAGTATGCTTTGCCGTCAGGAAGATGGAAGCATCAAGGACTTAAAGCACTACCACAGTTTACCAACAGAACACACAGTAAATAAGCACCAAGCCCTTACTAGGGCTGACCTGTTGCCTAACAAAACACATCTTTTGTAACAAAACAGACTTTAAAAGGAAGCCACACAAAGAGTACAGATTTCTAACAGGATTTACAGACTCCAGCCATCCCAGCAAATAAAGTGACGACAAACATAGTTTCTCGGTCATTTGTTATCCTCTGACTCATGAATAAGATTTTCACACAAAACAGTGAGATGGGGGTGCACAGTACCACAGGGTACTTACTGTTCCAGAAATCTTAACACCGGGTCAGCTTCCAGGTCTACACTTCCAGCTCCTTGTTTCTGCCTCGTGCCACCCCCAGAGGTGTAACTGCATCGTAAGGTGGTACTGCTGCCACAGAAAAGGGAGTGGGACCCATGCCCATATTCAAAGCTCAATTTGAGAGGACTCACACATGTAGACTGAATCCTTATAAAACTGGGTTATAAAAGACAATTCCATCTAATTTTACCCAGGCCTTTTATGCAAGTAAATCCAGCTACAGCACAGCACTGTTTCCCAAACGATGCTCAGACCACTCTCACCGCAGACTCTTCCAGTAACTCGTATGAAAACCTAAACAAATGTTAAGATAGAAGTGTGATCCAGCCATCGCTGCCTTCCACCAGACGGACGCTACAGAAGTTTCTATGTCCTGTAGCATCAGCACAGTTTTCTCAGAGCAAGACAGACAGCATGACAGTTGCTGTCAGCTGCACAAGTACCCCTGCCCAGTAGTACCATGGTCCCCAGCACAGCCGTACATGCAAAGCACGATGCTAAAGCA
Organism: Leptosomus discolor; assembly: GCF_034619465.1. Lineage (NCBI taxonomy): Eukaryota > Metazoa > Chordata > Aves > Leptosomiformes > Leptosomidae > Leptosomus > Leptosomus discolor. The sequence goes on from NC_141391.1 coordinate 160,856,806, forward strand.
GCACTGAGCACGCAAGTCACTTGTGAAAGGTAACTCCAGAAATCACATTGGTGAAACAGGTCAGGATAAACAGCAGCGCCTCTTCTAACTCTACCCATCATCAGCAGGAACAAAGTTCTGCTCTGTGACTGGGCTGGAGTGCTCTCTCACTGCAGGAAGAGCTTGGAAACAAGAATCATCACAAAGAGGCCACCTTGTGTCAGAACGTTTGTTCTCCAATACCAGCACACAGGACTTGTTACTGTCCGATCAGTGGCCAGTACTATTCGGAGATGAAAACACTAAAATACATCTTGATATACAGAAGACAGGATTTCCTCCTTCAGATGTCCAGTCCACTCAGAATGCAGAGTCCTTTTTCAGCAACTTTCCTATTGCTATACTTCAGGTCTCGCTGCATCAATGCCTGCAGGTTAGAGTTTCTTGGTCTATTGTATTACTTACCTTAAAGCCTAATGAGTAGTTTTCTGCCATTGCCAATACTTGTGCAACATGAATTACTTGTGTATTTAAATTTATATACTGGTAAATACAGACTTAATTCTACCAAATTCTTGGTGAGAGTGAGATGTAGTCTAGCTTGTTATTGCTTTAGCCTCAAACGACAGGCTGATGGAGGTGTTTTGCACTCTTGACACCAGAACGAAGCTGGATGAGAAATTATATCCATCGAGATATTTTAGGAAGTGCAAAGTGGCAAAATGTTTCCCCAGAGGCCAAGATCTGAAGGTTACAAGAGCTTCCAAAATATTTGAGCTCCCAGAGCTGTGTTGCTTGGGTCATACAAAGCAGAAGTCCACCACAAACATACACCGTGAAGAACCTCGCAGCAGAGATACAAATTGTGCTTAGAAAAGGAAAACAACATTACCTGCCTTAAAATCCAATGTTTAAAAAAACCAGTAGCTACCACTCTGTCACCTTTGATAAATGAAGTTATTAATAACTCCATTAACTGAAAGTTATTAAATGTGACAGAATGGTCACCTTTATATAAAACAGCCATGTATTATTACTGCTGTAGCTGATAACGCACAAAACCCCTTTATCAACTGGGCTGATGATGTTCCCCACCAGAAGCAGTTAACAGCCTACAAGCAGTAGCCACAGAGTGAGCATGTTGTAAAAAAAGCAATGTCTCTATCTGAAGCCAAAGCCTGAGAGAATTCACAACCTGTACTGCGTTATCCCACCTTCATCTGCAATAGTCATCAACATAGTCCTTATTTTTATCTTACACTATCTCCTTTTTAAAAAACAGTTGAAGATTCTTGAGCAAAGAGCATTTCACCATGGTAAACTGAGAAATGTCAATTCTGACTCCTCATGCTGTTGCTCTCACAACAGGTAAGAAGGATTCAGTACACAGACACTCCTATGAACTACCAAAACGATCCACTTTGCTTGTTTTTGTAGAGGCAATTCATGATTCAGCTTGGGAACAGATGGATTTTCCTCTTGCAGGCAGTCCAATCCACCCTCCATCTTCCCCAGGAGACTCTGAAGTCCATCTGACTCTGAAGTCCAGAACTGACCAGAGGATCCCAGCCGATTTTATACTGGGAGAAAACTGCTTCTTGAAGCCTAAGAGTGAAGGACTGAAGCTATCAGCCATGAGGTACAAGCGCCAACACTATCACAGCACAAAGCTGAAAGGACTGTAAATATGTTGAGGGAAACAGGAGCTTTTCTTCTGCATATAGAGTCCAGTAAGGAAGGCGACAGCTCACCAGTGGTTAAGACGACTACTACCATCACGTCACAGTTCTTACGCTACCCAAAGAATGTCCCTCAGAAACTGGATAGCAGTTTGAAGAGAGTTGCTAACTTGTTTTAACGCTGATGGCAACTCTTCTACTGCCTGTTAAGTTGTTCCATTGTTTAAATTAGCCTAAATGACTTAAGAGTTTTCTCTTACTTCAAGGTTAATCGTGTTAAATCTCAGCTTCCAAGTGGAAAATCTTATTATGATTGTAAACAAGACCTAAACCCCCTATTAATAGGTATCATCCATGCATGTGCACCTGTAGAGAACAGACACGTCACCTCCCAACCTCTCTTTAATAAGGTAAATCACGTACCCAACACCTTACACAGTTAAACAACCACTCATCTTTCAAGATCTCAATTATTTTTTTGGCCCTGATCTGATCTCGGAACTGAACAAAACTATGCAGTTACAGTCTTTTCAACTTTGAACATGAGCAAGACCACATCCCTCCTTCAACCTGATACCCCTCTTTGCATTACTGAAGCAACCATCTTTATCACTAAAACTCTCCCAAATCAGTGTTTTCCAAAGCAGCTTTCCAACCTACAATCACAGCCCAGTTCCCACATACTCAGTACTCTGCACTGAGCTGCATCAAACACGTTTTTCTTGGATTTATCATCAGTTAACGAGGCTTTTTCAAGTCATTCTCTAACAGTAACCTTATCTTTCTCTTTCCTCCTCCTCAAATAGGTTTTGTTTTTTTTTTTTTTTTTATAAGCACAAACCTTACTGCCAAGGTTTAATAGTACTGTCTCCATGGGTTGATACAGATACTGAATAGGACCGTGACAGAAACAGATCCCCGGGGAAATCGACACTAGAAACCGTCTTAATCACTGATGTCTCCTCAATAACTACTACTTTCTATTACCTATCATTAAAGAGGCTTTTAATCCCCGAAACGTGTATTGTGTTTGAGGTAAGTATTCTTTCCCTTTAAAAAAAACAAACAAACAAACGAAAAAAAAAAAAAACAAAACCCAACATTGGTCACTTGGATGAATTCAATTGGTTCAGCAATGTTCAACTATATCAGTATTGCTTTGTACAATCTTGTCAAAATAGACAAGACACTATTTGTCTGCAAAGAGGTATATTACCTTAAAGTCACACTGAATAGATATTAAACCATTTCTTCAGATTCTAATGGTTTTTTTAAAACTTTCCAAAGTTATTTTTATCTTGGATCAACATACGTATAGAAAGTTTGCAGCTCTTTGGGTCATCTTTTTCAACTTTTGCAATGGCAAATCCTGTTGGGTGGCGTTCCAGCCTTCTGCAACTCCCCTAGCCTACAAGAACTGGCTAAAAATTAACATTAATGAATAAGAGGTCCTTGCTTTGGCTATTGTTTTTGGACATACCTTATCTAGATCTGCTGTTTTTTTAAGTATTAGCGAGCACTGTCTTCTTCTGCTTTCTTATAAATTATATACAAAGCCAGGTATGGTACAAATACCACCTCTTAAATCAAACACAGCAAACTGGTATTTCTTTGGTGGTGTTTTTTTTTTCAGTTTGTTTTTTGTTTGTTTTGTTGTTCTTTGTGGGTTTTTTCCCCCAAATACAGAATTATTTCCTAATTTTATATTGTACCTACACCTAGATCTTTTCTTTGCGTACAAAAAAATTGATGCCTTCTCCTCTGAATTTACATCACTGATATCTCCATGATTAGCACATTTCCTTTCTCAACTGCTTCTTTGTTTAAGCTTGCAATTATTTTCACTGCCACTTACTTCCTCCTCCTCTTCATCCCACCTGCCTAATATGCAGAATGCTTTGTGTTTTATTAACACAGTTTCAGTGACTGTGGAATCATGCCTTTTTGGCCATCGGTATGATTTTGTTGAATACTTTATAGCTTCCATTAACACTCCCCTTTTAAAGATACCTTCCCAGACAGTTATCCTGCCAATTGTTTAAACTCGAAGAAACAGACTCTTCTAAAGCTCCTTACATTACTGCCTGATGCCATATTCTGTTTGCACAAAGCAAATACAGACAAATAACAATCACTGGTACCTAGGCAACCGTGGGATTTCAGGTCAGCTATTAACTCTTCTTTATCTGCTAGAACAAGGTCAGCTATTGATTTATTCCACAGTGGGTGCAGAACTGTGTGCATTAAAAAATGACCTATTCCTTCTAGAAGCTTTCTGGAAGTCTTTTTATTGGCATCATGAAATGTCAAGTAAATATTACCTGTTTTAAGCAGCCTATTTCATTTGCCTCACTATAAGAAGCATATACATAAGGAAATGTTTGTTCCATTTCTGAGAATATCTCAGGGACCTGTTAGGAACCCATAATAGGTGAGAGACGGTTTGAAACCCAAATAACTTGAATTTGTCAGGAAATCCTTACGTCTGCAGCTCTCACAAATGGTGAAGATTCAGAAAGCATTATGTAATATCCATTTAATCACACATGGGACCACACATCTTAAGTCCACCTCTACCCAAGTCTGGACGAAAGCATTAGCTAATGTTCTACGCCCCAGGACTGGGCTGACCTCTTGCATGCTGTTCCACCCTCGGGGTTCTTCTTTACTCCCTCCCTCCCATCACATTTATTTCTTCCTCCACGGCTTTGCTGTCTACCCAATTCCTCTCTTTGTACAGTAGCTTGGGAAAATCACTCCAGGCAAGGATTTTGAGTCTCTCAGATATGACGTTGAGGAGATGTGACCTGACACACAGAAGGGAGAGGGACAAGATGGGGGTTACAGGCTAGCCACAGCTGAAGACTCAGACAACCATGAGTCCCCTATAGGAGAAAGGTTGGTTTTCAGTGAGTCACCCAAGGGAAAGCATCCTGACCCTGAAAAAGAAATAGGAGCAAGGAGAATTCAGAGAGAAACGCTCTGCTGCTTGAGGCTCTGAGCATGCCGAGAGAAGCAGAACTGAGAGAAAGAGGGAGACGTGCAAGAATCATTGATTATTTCCTTGGCAAAGTAGCAAAGTTCTCTATTACAGGAAAATGGCACATGTTTTTTTGTGCCCCAAAAGATGAATGCTCTTCTGGTAGGCATACCTCTCAGCAAACACGGGGCCAGGTGAACTACCAAAAGGTTTTAGAGGGAATATACCATTTACCCCAGATAAAATCACATCACTGTGCTGGAACTTGGGATGATATTTAGAGAAAAAATAAACAACAAATAACTTGAGAGACACCATGAACCAACTCATACAGCGTGTTTCCCCACCCCTTCAACGTACAAGAAATGGCACCACATTGGCTGAAAAAAAGGACAGGACACCTTAATGCAAGCATTAGGCTGCATTTCCTGCAAATCACTTCTCAGGACAGCAGTTCATTCAAATTGCCTGGGTCTCCCAGTCTGCAAAGCAGAGGTAAGAGTCACCAGGACAGGGATGTTCTTGTCATTTCCATTTCATTCGTGTCCCCCACACCTGGAGACAGTGAGGAACAGCATCAAGGTGAACAAGAGTGAAAGGGGCCAGTCATCAAGCCAAGCACTGGTCCCAAGGGAAGAGGTGGCAACAACATGGAACAATTTATGTAAGCGATGCAGCTCCCAGGAGAGGGGAGCAGCAGTAGCACAGTGCAGGACGTGCTAAAGACAGATTGTAGCAGGTGGCCCAAGAACTGGCTGTGATTTCAGCAAAGGGTTTATCCAAACCGGACGGAACTGCCTACTGCATAGCCCTGCAAAAGCAAAAAAGCAAGCTAAAAACCACAAAAGCAGAAAAGCGACCGAGAAGATTCAGCGATCACAGATTGCCAGGAGATGAGTTTCACCCTGAAAATGTTCCCACGGATGTCAAGAGTGTGACAATCTGATGTATGAGCAACATGGAAGCAAACTCAGGCCTCTTGCAATAGAATCACAGAATCAGGATTCTGGCTGGGCCCTACCTCCAGAGGTCATTTAGGGCAACCGGCTCAAAGCAGGTCTAATGAGATCTGGCTGGCCAGGCTGTGTCCAGTCAAGTCAAATACCTTCAAGGATGGAGGTTCCACAACCTCTCTGGACAACATGTTCCATTATTTAACCACCCTCACAGCAAAAATAAAAAATTTCCTGGTATCTAATTGAAATGTTCCAACTTGTGTTTGTTGTCTCTCATCTCATCATTACACACAACCAAAAAGAATCTGGCTACATCTTTTCCATATCATCTGATCAGTGCAGACAATAAAAATACCCCCTCCCCCAGACTTCTCAAAGCTGAACAGGCCCAGGTCTCAAGACTCAGCTCACATGCTGTTCTTCAGCCCCCTGACCATCTTTAGTGGTGCCCACTGGGCTTGCTCCAGTATTTCACTTAGATGAAGCACACTTCTTTCCCTGGAGAGCCCAAACTGGACGCAGTATTCCAGATGCAGTCCAATAACTGCTGAAGATGGGGGGATGGGGGTGTGGGGGGAATCACCACCCTGGGCCTGCTGCTATACTCACTAACACAGCCCCGGACATGGTCGTCCGCTTTTGCTGCAAGGGCACACTGCTGCTTGTGCTTGATTTGTTGTCCATCTGGACCCCCAAATCTTGCACTGCAGAGCATCTTCCTAAACAAACGGCCCCCAGCCTGTACTGCTGCAGGGGTTATTCCATCCCAGATGGAAGGCTCGAAACTCGCTCTTGGTGGGTGTCTTCAGATTCCTGTCAGCCCATTTCTCCAGCCTGGCCAGGTCCCTCTGAATAGCAACCTTGCCCACCTGCATTTTGACCACTCCACTCCATTTGGTGTCATCCACAAAATAGCTTCTTATGGACACAAAAAGCTTCAAGAACAAAGTGTAAAGACTCTCACAATATATAGCAATTGAGACTTTCATTGAAGACCATCAGTGAAATTTTTAAGATTTCTGCACACTTTGTTCCCTTTGTACTGTCCAAGCTATGACAGATAAGCCCAATTCTTCTCTCATTTAAAGCAGTCTAAGCTTGAAGTCCATGAATTTGACACATTTACATACTGTAACGCTACTCTCCATGCGAAAGTGTGTGTATATGCGTATGCATACACACCCACACAGCCGGCTTAAGAGATGCAATAAGTGAAACAGGAACACTGCGAGATTTTGGAGGAGCAGCTGGCTATATGTTTAGGACCAAGGCATACACTCAAAGCCTAAGGAGGTAAGAGGAACCTTAGCTTTGGTCTTTCCTGACTTGAGCCCTCTGCACTGCATCTTACGCAGTAACTAAATTTAGAGTCTGTTACCTTTATAAATAATAAGAAATATATTTGAAGACTTTAAAACATGCCATCAACCAAGGATGTCATCATCATATCAACAAGTCAAGGATTTCCCATAATGATGATATAGAGAACTTCACCTGAACGTTAGGTCATGAAGCACCTAACTCAATTTCTCTCTGTGTCCACATGGAATGAGTCACCACCTATAGTCACGTGAACAAACTCTTCCTCAAATTGCTTACAAATCAAGAACGATGAATAGCATACAAAGACTAGGGAAGATAAACTATTTGGTCAAAAGAAACAGAATGTATATCATACACAATGTAAAATACCATCTGACTTGCACTAGCTTTTCCACATGCAATAGCTAGCTCGCCAACTCCTTGCAGCAATTTTTCATCACAGAAGTGGATCATGAGGAAAGACATAAATATTTCAACAAGTTTCTAAGCAACTGGAAAAACAGTGCTTTGCAAGGGATATATTAAGTCAATGTTTAATCCTGGTCTTTACTGGGAAATAAGGTGAAGTTTTGTTTTGGTGGGGTTTTTTTTTCCACCAATTGTTAGGTTACACTCAACATCTTGATATGAATACAGTTGTTTTCACGTGTATTTACCAGCTGAAGTAAACACTACCAATTGTCCTAGTCCTGCAAATATTTTACAGTATACTGACTAAATTGAGGGGAAAGGGCTTTTCCTCCACATGAATATACTAACACCATGTGTCCCACCTGTGGGGAAGGACAATCTGCCATGCCTTAAAAGGTGCTGGAAACTTACCCCAAACATCTGCCGAAGGTCAGGATCTCGAAAGCGGAAGGGAATGTTAGACACATGAAGTCGTTTTGGAGTGGATTTGCTCTCGGTATTCTCACTGCTCTGTGTCTGTGATTGTTGTCCATCTGTCTGTGCCCCTCCTTCTGTCTGCTGAAAAGAGAAAGACAAAAGCGTGCACATGAATAGAAGCCACACAAATTCCTTTCACATAGGAATGTTTTGCCTATCTCTTTTTAGGTACTACACTTGCGATTGCAGTACCTGAGCACTTGAAAATTACTTTAATAAAGCCAGTAATGCTTAACAATCGATCTGTTGTCCTTCCCCTCCCCTTTCAGGAGAAAACAGTAATGAGATCTCAGCCTTCCTCCCCTCAGGATCACCTTTTAGCTTAGTAGATTTGCCTTTTGTTTTCTTAAATTGCTTCTCTCTTTTCCCCTGTTCTTCCTCCCTTCAGCTGCCACCATATGAAAGCTCTAATGAAGAGGCGGATCTTTCACATCCTGAAGCTGGGAGGTAGTACCGCCACTCTAATCTCATGTGGCAGGATGTTCATGCAATCATCAAAATCCCACAGCTGAAGCGGCAGCTCTTCACCGGGCCAATACCAGAAATGCATCCCCAGGCAAAATGGCATCTGCTCTGTCAAGCTCCCTTCAGAGAAACATTAGCCCAAAAGAAGATCTATAATTAAATGGTAAAATCCATATATGAACAGCTTACGGATGTCTTTGATTAACTTTTCTCATACATTTAAAAGTCAGCCCAGGGACAGGAATCAGTCATTACCACAGCAGGATTTATAAAAACTCCAAGTGCTACTTTATGCTACTAATTCCGCAGCTAAAACAAGGGAATTTATTCCAGCGTTCCCAAGCACTGACTGGTACAGCAAAGCCAGGTCAAGGGATAGGCCAGAAGTACTTGTGCACAGAGAAAGTACAGCAAGAAGGCGGAAGAATAAGGGAGACCAGCGTGCCAGATGAGAGACCTAATGCCCTTCCAGAGATGATGGGCAGGAGAGAGGAAAGGAAGAGAACGTCAGCCACTTGCATTGGGCTTGGACTATGAAACAGTAAAATTGGAGTGCAGCACTAAATATAAAGGCAAGGTCCCTTTCAAAATGGCTTGATGAGAAAATGGTATTTTTCACACTTTAGTCAGAAAAATGACCTCAAAAACTCAGAGCTACAGAAGGAAGTAGACTACAATTTGAGCAGTTTTATTGCTCTGTCCCTTTCCACGGCAAGCATTGACAGACAAAGGTATTCAAAAAGCACCCACCCACACTCACTCCATCTCCTGCCTTTTGCCTCAGCCTTCTAGGAGTCATGCTTTGACCACCTGTGTGTGATGCACTTTTAAGTGTAATTTCATTTCTTTAGACGCCAACCTGACTTCTTCCTTAACCCATCAAGTGAAAAGAAGTTCTACGAGAAGGCAAGGACTGTGTAATTGCTAGTGTTAGCCTTTATAGGCACCTTCAAGAAGACACACAGGCCTTAAAACTAAAACATGTAAGAGTAGGGCGTTTTTATTGTTTTGTTTGGGTTTGGGTTTTTTCCTGTTTTAAATACACAATTCGTGCACTAAAGAGGAAAGAAATCTCGGGGCAGTTGCCCACACTGACTCCCCAGACACTGACTGGACCTGCTAGATTTCTCTGCACATCATTCAGTATGCAACACTTCATGAATATTTGGAAAGAAACATCTCTCCACAGATGAACTAAACTGGAGATATGAGGAGAGCTTCTTCTGGCCAGAAATGTCTCTTACAGACACGACCTTGAGCTTATATATCGGTTATAAAGCACTAACAAGAGCAGCAAACAGCAAGCACTAGGGTCTTGTCATGCTGAGCAAAGCAGTGGCAGCTTTCCATTTTATTTTAGTAGAGCTGCACAGGCAGCACAAAACACATTTGATCTGGTTAATACAAATTAAGCTGTGATAGAAAGAACGGAGATACTGCCCTGCAAGTATCTCTACTCCCCAGAGCCATACAAGTCTCAGGAGAAGCCTAGCAGAATAAAGCATTTTTATTTAGCCAAGACCCATCCATCCGCCCAAACATCAGATTTTCAAGAACAACCTCTGAAAATTCCATTTGATCATATCTAAAAAGATGCGTCCCCCTTCCCCAAGTTCCTCCTCTTCTCCTATGCTCACCCCTGTAACAAAATCCATCTCCAAACATACAGAGAGTGCACCCTAGGGGAAGAATCGATGCAGCTGGCTTATGATTAAATCACTCCATGCTATTTGGTGGTTTTATTTTTATGACTCCATCAGAGTCCTTTGCTCCTCAGGGTAAATCTGTCCAAGAAGGACAAAACTCAGGGTAGCCCATCCATCACCACTGCACACAACGCCTGCGAGTGCTCCAAAATAACTCCCCAAAAATCATCAACACCCCTGCTAAAAGGAATCTCTACAAGCCATTTTGGAGCCCTGCTACTACAATTTGCCAAATCCCATGCTTTCTACGGCTTCGCGTGGAACCGGCAAGCGGGCAAACACCCACGCACGCAGGTGCATCCTCAAACACACACACACTAGTGCATCTTCTGCAGTGTGAATGAGGAAAGGCACAGATTCTGACCTGTGATGACAACAATGTTTTAGTCTTTAAATTCAAATATAGGTTGCACAGGACTGGATCTGTCCCTTCCACAGGGGAGGAAGTCGGGAGGTTGTCTGCACTCCTCTCCCATCCATTTGTTCACAGGCAGAGGGCAGAACCCCTTTCTTACCAAGGGTGCGATGTATCATGTACAGTGTCCTGCTCAAAAACACTCACAGCTGTTCCTGCATATGGCAGACTGCTGCCGCCACACAGGAGTCATTTTGCAGCACGTGCAATGTGCACAATAAGACAAAGGCTTCAAAAAGGAGAAACAACAGAAGGAACGGGATCTCAGTCCACTCTTACCTTTTTGACTACACCAAGAGTCCCCAAATGCTTTTCACGCTTTCACATATCCTGACTTTTCAGCAGTAGTTTAACATTAAATACCTTCTCTCTCTGGATGCTGCAGCTCCCTCATTTCTATCACCCATGGCCCTAAGGTAAGGTTTGAACTTTCAGCCACTATAACATTATCTCAATACATTTGTCTACTGCCACACATTCAGCTACAACATAAATGAAAGAAGTAGTCTCAGATCTTGATTTTTTTTTTTTTTTCCCTTTTATAGTTATTCCTCCTCTTAATTCATTAGGAAGGAGATGAAAGGAAGGGCCCGGAGCCTATTCTCAAGCAGCACATAATGGAGACTGGCAACAGCACTACCCTGACCAAGTCAGATGATAAAAGCCTGCATTTCACCAAGCGCCCACTCCCCACCCTGACTCCTTCCCCACACTGAGTTTCAGCTCCTTCCTTCTGGCCTCACGTCAACACTTCACAGCAAAGAACCGTCCCTCTCCCTTCACTACAGACAGTAATTCAGCTCAGAAGGAAGCTAATTCATGTTCTGTAGGTCTCAATGCCTGTCATCAGGCAACACAGAAACGTGCTGCAGCAAGGATCCTGCGTTTAGAAACGGTATCGGATCCACCTCACCACCTCAGCATAGACTGCGTAACACATACTTACACAGGTGATAATGTCATTCATGCCTGCACACGCAGGCTTTGAGCTCTGCTCAAGGTCACTGAGAAACGCATCAGAGCTCAGGACACACGCAATATGTGCTTCACTTTTAACTGCTTGCTGCCTGTGCCCCCGTGCCAGCTTCTCCCTTACACCCGGCAGCAGTAAGGAAACTCTGAGCAAGAGGTGGCAGCTGCAAAGAGAAGCATGGATGTAAACGTGTGCACATACGCACGTAAAAGGGGAGAAGGACACCTGGCAACACGAGGGTGTTCTGAAAGGTTCAGGGACATCTCTACAACCATCTTCCTACCTCTCGACTAGACTCTTTTGTCCTAAAGGAGCTGGTAAACAACCAATTGCGAAGATTTCTCCTCCGTGGGAGGGAGGCAGGGGCTCCAGCGCCACCTGAGCACCAAGCAGATCTCCATCTGTGTGGACAGACAGAGGGCTACCTCCCCGATGAGCCAGACAAACACCAATGCGACAGGACAACACAGAGACTATTAATACCCAGCACATTCTGTTTCCATCTCCCACTTGCTTCTAGGTCCAAGTTATAGAAAAGCAAAAAACAACCCCCTGTCCTCTCCCCCAAGAAGCAGGCGGTCCAAAATGTTGTGAATCATAATGAGGAGGTTAAGCGCCATAAATCACTGCAAAGAAAATATTTACAAAATACAAACTGTAACTAATGACTATATTTAAAAGGGTACTTGGGTGGCTTACAAAATCTGGGAGACAGACTGTGCTCACTCCACTGCTTCTAGACCAGTCCCTCATCCAAAAAAAAACCCCCCACCTTGTTTGGATTAAGAGCTTGAGGAACTGTGTGGAGACAAGGACTGAAAGCTACGACTGGCAGAAGGCAGTCTTCCCACCACAAAGGAGTGTGCAGACAACGTGGGAATATCTCTGCAACTTCTAGTGAAGAACTTGCATCAAAACAATCAGTCACCCACCAATGAGCAGATATCCACTGAGTAGGTTTGGTGGAAAAACAAGTGAAGAATTAGAACAAAATCCCTCTCTGCCCCACCACTCTGTACCAGAGTAGGACTGAGGTCCTACACATCCAAGAGCAAAGGCCATGGGAACTTCTGCTGCTTAAATGACACTTGTTTAGCAGACAGACCACCACAGGAAGGACTAATAACCACCTTTCAACAGCAGCAAGTTCAATTTTAGAATTATATCCATGTTCTTGACTTTGCAGAGATGCCAGCAGCATTACATTAAAAAAAAAAAAAAAGGGCTACACTACAGGCACAATTAACGACATGCCCGTGTACTTTGTATGCCAAAAACTGGACAAAAGAAATTGCTAAGGACATACTAAATAACTTCTGCTAGGCTTTTAACTATTTTCAATATAGTCAGATTAATTCAGGGCATATTTTTTCTCATTGTTAGTTACCCGTTTTCAGACACACTGACGCTTAAGTCATTTTGTTGTCTTTCCTCATTAAATAAAGATATACCCGACCTGAAGTCAGAACACAAACCTAACATCGGAAAGCATATAGGAAGCTTTGCACAATGAAGCCATCTCTGATGTGTCAGACAACATTTTCCAGGTAGTGATGTTTAAAATTACTCTGTTTTTCTAAGCAGTATTTTTTAACAGGATTCTTTGGCGCCTTTTTTTTTTTTTTTTTTAATTTTATTTCAACAATTGGTGACACGAAGCCCCCCCGAAAGGCCTGCTCTGCTGGTCACAATGTCAAAACCCTTTGTGAGCAGTTCCAGCCCGTTCCTCACAAAATAAGGATGCCCTGACAAGGTGAAGGAGGCAGCAAGACTTCCCAAGCTACTGGTTACCTCTGGACCACTCCACTGACAGTGGCAGAAGAATAGCCGCACAGTAACAGACTAAGTTCCATCCAGCCCACTATCTTATTTCTGACTGTGGTCAAATCTGTGGCAGATTTGGAAGAACATAAGAACAGGGCAAACGTTTGGTGACTTTTCTCCGGCACAGCCTCCAGCAAACTGAGCCAGTTGGATGTCTCAACTTCCAAAGCATCCTACATGCAAGAGTTCCAATGCTAAATTCTTCATTATATGGTAAAAACAAAACCCAAAACTCTCTTTTTTTTTTTTCACGTGGCACCCAATTATTTCCTGAATACATCCTAGTAAGTGAAAATGGGAAAGTTCCCTATTTTATTTCCCATACCATTCAATACTCTGTGCATTTGTCATATGCCTTCATTCCTGTCAGCTCTTTTTATAAGTATTTCATTTCTTCTCATAAAGAACCTGCTCATCCCTTTCATCATCACTATTATCCTTCCCTGCACTACTTCTAGATCTGCTGTAACCTTTGAGAGATATGAAGTACCACAGCTGTATACTCCAACATAATGATATTTGTCAATTTATTTCCTATTTCTTCCTAAATAATTTTTAAATCTGCCTCACTAGACACAAGTCTACAAGTGCTGCCAATAATCTGCCTCATACTCAATAAAATAATCTGCCTCATACTCAAAGCAAATTCCTGATGTTAAATGTCACAGTTCGCTACCTCAAGACAGCAATTTCCAAGCTGCGGTGGCCAAACAATCAGCAGCTAGCTGCTTATTTGAAGCTAGTTCCTCCTTGTGTCTACCTGCTCAGCAGTATCAAAAGATAAGTGAGGATATTCATTAAACATATTCTTCACCTGAAATACCTCACATGAGCAATTGCTTTAATTACTAAAGTGATGAAAAATAATTACAGAGGAAAATTCTGCAATCTCAGACTAGGCAAGAAATACCCAAGGGAAAGTCATCATTATAACATCATCCATGTGTTATAAAAGTCAGCTGAGGAACTCTTGGTGCCGTTGGCTTCCTTCTTTCCAAGCCCTTGATAGATGGATGGGGCACAGCTAGATGACCGAGCACCTGCCCTGTCTTGCTTCCAAGCACGATATGTAGGGGTCCCCCACCACAGATGTGTCTCCTTTAAGAAATCAGAAAGTCAATATCCCTTCATGGTATAGCAGATGAGTCAAACATGTTTCAGTATGGCACATCAAGAAGCTGAGAGACACGATGCTCTGTAATTAAATAATGCTTTATATTGGTTCTTGACGATGTAACACCAAGGCGACAGCACCTGCCATTTCCAGGCAAAGTAATTTACATAAACTTATTCCTCTACTTCTGTACCTCCAGCTGCATTCCATAATTTATACAGACACACAAATTCTTCCCTCTGACATTAACAAGAGAAACGAGTTGAATAATCAGCTCACAGTATTAAGTGCATTGCATTTACTATCAAGCAAGCTTTTTTAGTTCAGCGGATGATTAATCTTCCCTCCGCGGGTAGAGTACCAGGAGATGCAGAGAGCTGACAATTGCTCTCGGCTTCTGGCCATGCACTCCATACGCTTACCTTGCAACAACAGCATTTGCTGGATCCCTCCAAGAGCTGCTCTAATTCATTAACCCAGCAAAAGAATTGGACAGCTTTCTGCCAGGTCAGTGAATTAAAGTGGCTCACGTAAGGAATGCCAGAGCCAGTAAATAGGAGTGGGAGTTTGCGCTTGGAGCCAGATCTCTCCTTTCTGACAGCAGTGAATCTTTAGATCAGCTCAGCTGCCAGAGGTACTGCAGCCTAATTAGCATCTCCACTTGCAGCTATCTGTGCTGGGTGTCTGCATTGGGGCTAAGCGTACTAATGTAAACCAAGAAGGGGGAAGGGGAAAGAAACGAGGTGACCCGGCACCGTAAGAAGCGAGGAGCAGAGCGCCAACGGTTTAACAGACAGGCTGCAACAGGCAGACCGAGTAGGCCAAATATGGTCTGGTACCTCCGTCTATTTTTAATCCAGGTCTTTCAGCTGTGCTTTGGGACAGTATCAAGAGAAAGGGCAGATGCTTGGAGATGAAGACCGCGAGACCCACATGCCAGGCAAGAAACAAAGCCCCATAGATGAGGCTTGATCCTAAAATAAAAAAAGATTCCAAAGTATTAAGCTGTTTGTATTATACCACCTATTGTGCCCATTTCTTTTCCATGCCCCTGGCTCTGAGCGCTCTGAATGCTTTCCACTACACTCAGACCTCCAGAACCAAGCTCATCCTTAGCTGATGACACCAGCCAGTCATTCCCCTTTGCTTGGGGCTGTTAGATTGCATAGGAAGGCATGGACTTTGACTCTCAAAGTTTATTTTACTTAAGCTCACTGCTGATGTTTGACCTCAGGCTTACAGACCACTGCCTATTAACTCACACACCACAGCTAATCTCCAATCATCCAATCTAACTTGCCCCCCAGAATCTGCCAAGTTTCTGTGAAAAGGTGCTCCAACACAGCGTGTTAGGGGCCCCGTTACAGACCCCATTATATTGCTGCACAACACCTTACCAACTAGATGAAACTCCCCTTTCCATGAGGGACCTTTAAGCCATCCCATATTCTCTGCTACTTTTGCAATTATCCTAAAGGCTACCAGCCCAAAAAGCAGGAAAGCCCTGCCATCCGAGCACACCTTTTACTATCTTGCGCTGTCCTGACAACTGGATCAAGCACAGGCCTTGTTCTTAAAAGTAAGGAGAGACCTTATCTGTCTGGCTGAAGGAATTCCTGAATCATCCCATGGGAGCACAGGCTTCAAGTTGGCAGCTAAAAAATCCACCGTCTGTTCGGTCTGGGTTATCGCCTTCACACACGTGACAGCAGCTGCGCTTGTCAGTCTCAATAATGGGAAGGAAGGATCATACATCACCCATGATGACTTTTTGCTCTATTAAAGTTAGCACTGTTGTTTAGACAAGACAACAAAATGGTGAAAGGAAAAGTTGTCTTAAAGAACAGAAGTCCCGTTCTGCTCTATTTTAATAGCATGCTTTAGCTTGAATAACTACTAAGCCCTCTTCCTTCCCCTAGTTCCTACATCATTAATCAGCATACTGAGAAGGAGAAAAGCTACAAGCAATTACATCCCAAGGCAGCCCACAGAATCAAAATAACTTCATACAGAAGGAGTCCTAGACAGAAAGAAAAAGGGACTCAGAAGATTCAGGACCCCATACATGTGAAAGTCTGGCATGTGAAAGGCCCTTGGCTGAGGCGCCTTCCCCCTCCCCCTGGATTTCTTCATGTGCCACCATCTGGGATCCTCTGGGTTTGATCAGTCCCAGCCATAGCAGCAGCAGCAACGTGCTCGTCTGCGCCCTTACCCTTTCCCGGCTAGCTACGGTCTGTAAGCCCGACTCCGCACGCTCAGCTCGCACATCTTTAACCACCTCAAACGGTCAGACCAGACGTGCCCACCTGTTTCCAACAGCCAGGACAAGCGTTACGTGATATTCAGCCTGTTTCTCGGATAACCCCTGCCAGTCAGGCTCCCTCGGCAGCCTCCTGGCAACACCACTGCCTCCCAGCAGTCTCCCAGCAACGCTCCCTCCCCCACAGATGGGCTCCCAGTCCCTCCTCGCAGGCTAGCCAGCCTCCCTGAGCACTGTGGGCTCCTCGGAGCTGGCATTAGTTGATGAAACGCAGAGCTCAGCCCTGCAGCGCCACGGAGATGGCTCCTAATATGGAAAAGAAGCAGGACGGTTGGCAAGAGCTTACATCCAAGGTCAAAGCTTGCATCACTTTCATTAAAAAGAAATGCTCTTAAGCTCTGGGCAAGGATGGGAACAGCAAAAATACATGGGGAAAGCCCCTGCCCTGTTTTATTCCCCGTTTCCAGCTTTCCCATCCAACTGGCAGTGCTCAATATAGCTGTTTGCTGGGGATGGGCAGCCCGGATCTTACGGGCCACAGTGACATCGGACAATCTGGTATTAAAATGATGACTTGCACTTCTGCACACTGCACCAGCTACGAGTTTTATTTCCAGCCTGATCTCTTCTCACCTACATTTGCGTTTGCCGAGTAAGGCACCAGAAGTTCCTTTTAGGCACTATCAATGTGCTCTACGGGGTTTGTACTCTTTTTTTCTTCTTCAAGATGCTGAAGTTGCAGCGTTGCCAGGATGAACTCAGAAGATATCAAATTCATAACCAGTGGTGTCAACCACGCAGCCACTGCCCACTGCAGAAGGAGCAGAGGTGCATGCTGGGAACTACACACACTCAAGTTGGCACCACCAGTTCTTCCAGTCGTTGGCACTGAATTCACTCAGTATTTATGGGGCAAAAATAATCTCTATGATCCAAACACCCAACTACAAGTAAAACTGAAAGCATTAACAGATTAAATCCGCCCCTGAGCACCAAAGGCTCTCACCATAAGGCTCTTTATTAGGAAGTTAAGTCTTAACAAGTGGCTTAAGAGGTGGATAAAGATTTTCCTGGGATAATCTGCCAGCATGTTGCCCAGTGCCAGTTCCAGGCCATAGGAAGAAGAAAGCAAAAAAAATACAAGGTGAAAATCTTTGTTTGGCAAATGGATGCCCAGTAGCTGAGAGGTCCTCTCCTATCTTTGCCCCTGAAGCTCCCTGTGATCTTCAGAAAGTCAAAGAAAAGTATTTTTCTACTCTGCTAGCTTCCTGAAAACAAAACCACATACACCTACAATGCATGTGCTCACTCTAATCCTTTGACTGTCAGCCTTCCAGAATTTGCCTCCATCGCATTTATTTGAACTGCCTGCCAATTAAGACAAGGTAATTAACACTTTTGTAAAGGACTATCTTCGGGCAACGCCACCATGGTAAAAACACTGGGATCCCAAGTGCTACCGCTCTTTGCAGACACGTATTTATGAGGCGAACATGCACAAGGGGAAAGACAGGAACCCAGTACTGGAAGGTCAGAAGCTATGTTTTGTTTATAATTCTGTCCTTTTCAAGTCTACCGCTGATTCACTACATACTTAGGAACAGTCAGCAATCTAATCAACAGCTGCTTCTTCCCGAATCACTGTGCTGCTCTCCTGCTCTGCACCCTTCCGCACTTACTGCAAGAGATCCGTTCTGCGTGCTGGCCGTGTTCGTGCTCTGCTCTCCATGCGGCTGCGTGCTTCCGTAGAGCGTCAGATTGTGCTCGCTGGTCTGGCCTGCATAGTCCTGAGTGTGTGGCACCCCATACTCTGTGGGAATCCCGTTCTGTGGGGGTGGCGGAAATGGGATTGTGGTGAATGGCTGCACCATTGCATCAGGAGTTGCTGCTGGCTCCTGGTTACCCTGAAGAAACGGAAAAGGAGAAAACAGCTTTATACTACAGAAGATAGATCAAAACATCAGCCTGAGAAACGATACATGCACACACATGTTCACGTGGATAATCCACCCACCACCACCACAATACTGCACAGTCTTCTATTATCTTCTCTATCAGAAAGAGCATGCCTTGCTCCTCTAAGCCACGACACTGTTTTCTTAACCTTTCTCGGGCGACTTTCTTGCTATCAGGTGGCATATGGAGAACAAATTATAGGTCTTGCAAATTGCATACCCCTGTAATCTCACACAAGGCTTCATGCACAGTAAAGCATTATTTTGGAAAGGGGAAGAGGCACTGAAACACTGGAATGGAGAAGGAAACACAGACAGAAGAACAGGGTTCTTTAATATGCCTAGAAGTACCATATCTGGGTCCAACTCCTCCAGCCTGACCCTCATGGCTCTGCTCACAAGCAAGCAGATCGTGTGGTTCAGAGCACACTCTTCTACGTTGCATTGCAGTGAGAGAAAAGTAGTACTGATTTTAAAACGAATCTGTGCAGCAGCCCCCTCCTTTGCTCTGGCAGCACCGAGTACAGAGGACAGGTGCTCAGGTCCCAGACAGTGGAATATCCCATTTGCTTTGTGCTGACTGTGCAGAAGACACCAAAGAGCTGTGGGACCTGAGTCAAGAACACAAGCCTGGAGCACGCTTGCACCAGTCCCGAGCATCACCACCATCACACAATGCATTAATTACCCACTCCTCCCTCAGCTTAGGGTATCCCACAGAGACCTCTACACTAGGACAGTGGACATTTTAGCAGCTTTTAGCACTGCCTTAGATGTAGCTGATGCCAACCAGATGACTCAGAAACAGACAGCTGACCATGCAAAAGATATCCCCAAAAGACAGAAAAAGAACTACCCCACCATGCCTGAAAACCCCCCGAAGCAAACACAAAAGCATGCAGTCCTGCAGCCACTGCAGGGATCTCACCGAGGGGGGAGCAGGGAGCTGCATTCAGCCACCTGGGGTGAAGGAGAACAGCCTTGACATTGAAACCCAACCCTGGGAAGCCCAGGCTGCTGCACTGCTCCTACTGCTTCCACCGCCGCAGCAGAAAAAAAATCCACAGAAAAGATTTATGATAGGAGGGCTGTTTGATTTATGTGCGTGTCAACAGACTAATCCTGACTTTAAATTTTGGCTGCTGTTCCAGCCCTGGGTCCTCCCCCACAAAGCCCAGAGGTGCTTGAGCCTATTCTGACACCAGCATGCTTAAATCAACGGAGTAAAAAAAGAAGCAGACCTTATCCTGAGGACAGAAAAGTCAGAGTAGGAATTACCAAGCAGCCTTTCAGCAGAGAGCATGCAGGGGCTGACGGACCTCCAGTGCAGCCGGACAAACCTTTCAGTCCTTTTATCAGCCTACCTGCAGCTTTCCCTTCCGGGCGAAGGCAACAATGATAAATGCAGCGTACCTCCAGCCAGCACCAGGTCATTCAGACACTGGCTGAATCCCAAATTTGCTCTGACATTAGTCTATCTGGCCTGCCTCCCCAGGGGCCACGTGGCCACGCGCTCCCGCAGCTGGGGAGAAGGAGAAGGAAGGGCATTCAATACCACTTAGCGGACCTGAGCTGCAGCCTTGGCCCGCGCCGAACGACGGACGGTTTCATTAACTAAAGTCCAGCTGCTGCAAAGCCTTGCTGCCTGCAGAAACACAAAACTCCGCAGCCTTATCTTGGGAAAGCAAAATTCAGGCAAGCACGCCAGCTACGGCCGGTGCTCGGTTCCTTGCACGCGCTCCCCCGAGCAGTTGCAGCCCCGTGTCGCGTGCTAGCAGCTCTGCAAAGGGTTTTCACGCAGCGAGCACATTTTCTGAAAGCAGGACAGGGGGTTTTCCCCCCTCCCCAAAAGGAGGGCAGCTCCATCAGCCCTCCACTGCTGCTCACTCCCTTGCCATTCCTGGCTTTGAAGCAGGGAGTTTCTGACTCGACCTCAGCCATCATCAAGATCTGCAGGGCGAGTTTTACAAACGGGAGGGAGGCGAGGCTGAACGATGGCTATCCCACTGCAAACTGGCTATCAGCAACCCCATTGCTCACCCACTCGATCTATTTATCCCCTGTCATGACAGCTCCACTCCATCCACATGCTGCCTCCTTTTCCAGCTCTTCTGCTTACAATATTTTATTATATACAATTGTCTGCATGCTTCCCACAGTCCACACCGTCTGCCCCTATCTTGTGTCTAAAATAGGAGTTAAATATGAAAGTGGTTTGGTTTTGGTTTTTTAGTTTTCAAAAATTTGTAGGGTAACCCCAGGAAAGACGCAGTAGCAGAAACTATTTCAAATTTCTTAGAACAAGCGAGATTTACAAGCCAGTAGTACCCCGGATAGGAGGAAGAGAATGCTAATTAGCCACAAACAAAACCTATTCTGCTGTCCTCTGAACAGTGCAGGGCTGCTCCCCAAAGGACATACTCCAGTGTTTTGTTTAATCTCACTCTCAGACTACTTAAAATGCCAGCCCATAAACCTTACATAATCTTATTTTCAACATTTCTACCCCTCAGTTAATACTGTTCCTTCCAGTTTAAACGCATTTCAACCTTTTAAATATTTTCTCTCCCTTCTTCAATTATCTACAAATGTTTGAAGGATGAAAAACGTTCGCTCTCTCTTCTGTTGCTTGTGGCATTTTGATAATACATATTTATTTTGAGCTTAATCACATCTCGCAAGCCAAAATATCCTAGTAACTTTATTTATTACTGCTCTCTGACCTCCCTAAGATTTTCAAATAAGGGATTTCTGCTGCAGAATGAAATGTTTTTAATACCGTTGTCACCCCCCCCCACCCCCCCTCAATCACGCTAACATGCAAACATTGAATCTTTTATTATAAATGTATCCTTAATTTAATGTCTCAGGTTATCTGTGTATCTATCACCATTATGCTTGTCCAGGTTTCATCATTCCATGGAGTATCTGTATCTCAAATTATTTTTCTCTTGATATGATTATGTACACGTTTCCTGTCTGAATTTTTTTTGTAATTTTAATTTCCTTTGATGCTTCAGAATTACTTTTTTTTTCTGTTTCACTAGTGTCTACAGAAAAGGACTCCCGATGAGATCTCTGCAGGTTTCACAGAATACTGATATCCTCCAAACCCAGAGGAGATTCCACCTCTTCTGTTATTCTACCAAATTTCAACATTGACACAACACTTCATATTTTCAAGAACTAACACAGAAAAGAAAAAAAAAAAAAATCCCATTTATCTTCAAATATATAGAACCTGAACTCCTTTCCCTACTTCTAAATGACCTGGGAAAATCCTGCAGACCAAGGCACTACTTTTCCACCTCTCAGGAGGTACAAAGAACATGGAGAAACCCCCAAACTTTCTGGTGAAGGTAGGACAGACTCAACTGAAAGTATTTTCTCTATCCAGTCTTGATAACCTACCTCACTGCATTGCCAGGCCTGCCTGGTTTAGCTCACGACATTCTCTTAAACACTGACTCAAATGCAACCACAGACTGAGATGGATATGTCCAAGAGCAGTCATCATCCTCAAACACATGCAAGGATGCCATCACAGCACTAGGGAAGCCCAGCTGCAGCTCCCCACAAACGCTATTGCTGTCTTCAACTTGTGTGATGGCATGAAACGAATCTTAGATAATGTTCAGGAACAGACAGACACTTCTCTCTGATACAATGCAGGATGGCTGGCAGTCTCCAGAAGGGGACCTTGAAGAACATTTGGCTACAGGAATAATTTTGGCAATTTCAGGTTAACTGAAACGTAGCCATGCACCATCCATGCTAACTGCCATCCCATGCTCACCAAACTGGGAAAGGCTGTTCAATGCAACTGGAACTCAGTGTAATTAATACATGCTCCTTAAAATAAATAAATAAATAAATGAATAAATAAAAAAGGGAAAAAACTTAATTACAATGTATGGTAACCTATAATTCAAAGAAAACCAGCAATTCCTATGTTTTTTATTCATTCTGTTGCTCTGCTCCCACAGAAATCACCCATCCACATCTGCCAGGAATTCAAACCAGCTCCCCCTCTTGCAAAACATTGACATCTGATTCATCAGCACCCAAGCCCTCAGGGCACAAGAGGGATACAGGCTACCTGTCTGGGCTCCCCCTTCAAGACCCTATTCTTGACCCTACAAAGGTCCAGTCACATCCTCACAGATGCCAAATTCTTTCCTTAAGTCAGGGTTTTGCCTACACAGCTCAGCATAAACCCATCCCACGTTTTGTTTAAAAAACAAATTACCTAAACCAGTGAAAAATCCCTAATGGGGACACATTTCTAAGAGTTAATGCAGCTTTAACTTACTTAACAAACTTTATAGCTCCAAGCTAAGCAGAGGAACAGTAAGTAACCGCACACAGGGGTACCTTGCAGAAGGGTGGGAGCTGCGGACCATGTCTCAGCAAGGAACAATGTGGTTCAGCAAATGCGACATGGGATGAATTCTTTCAGCAGACAGCAGGTGGTGATCCAAGATCACGGCACTGGAGCACCGAGAGTGAGCACCAGAAACGACCACAAAGGCCTCTTACTTCCATAAAACTATCAAAGATCAGTCTATTTTGTGAAGGTCTGGTTTTGTTTTGCTCATTAGAGAAACGGGTGCAATTACAGGGATATGAAAGGAGCCTTACAGGAATACACCTCCAGATCCCTTCAGTATTGGCACGCCCTAATATGCATAGATATTAAAGCATATCCAACCAAATAAAAATTATAATCCTGGTAAAGCTAAACTGGTACTATTTCTATATAGACATTTCCATGCAAGCTGCCACGAGCTAAATGGTCTGTGCTGTCCATAACCCTACTGCGAGTCATAAGCAGCAGAGAAGGGTGCAGAGAAATGTTACAGCATGTAAACATCAAATAGTCTCTTAAATATGCCTTTCAACTCTGCTAACTCCCAAATCACTGGGATAGGTGTGAGTATATGCCCATTAGTGGAATGGGGTTTGTAATACATATGCCTTCACCGAACTCATTTTATGAAACCTTGAAGCAACTGACTTGCAGCTAACGGAGGCAATTAACCTGTTTGCGAAGCCCAGTGTGTTTCAGGCTACGACTGTTTGCTCTCTGCGCTAACCTAATCTCTTTCGTAAACAGCAAAAATGTTTGTAGCTCAGATCTTAAGAGCCTGGCGTGACCATTCAACCTGGAGCCGCTGCCCGCCCTCAGCTCTTTGTATGAAAGGGATCTTTGTGAGCAAGGGGGATGTGGGGACCACACCATCCCTCTCCTTGTGAGCGAGAGGGATGCAGGGACCATGCCGTCCCTCCTTCAACCCAGGTCACAGCCTCCCGTCGGGGAGGCAACAGTGACACGAGGCTCTGGCAGAAGAGGCCAGCGCTGCTCCCCGGCTTTATGCACACAAGGGACAAAGGGCCCACCATACACCGCTGCTGCCAGGAGCAGAAGAATAACAGTAATAAGGAACATGGGCTGGAGTTCCCCACCACCACCTTCTCACAGTTGAACGCCAATTAAGGTGGCTATGGCAGGCTCCCCTTCCCAGACCCTTCCAACACAGCCTCCCCTCACAGTGATCCTCTGCAGAAGCCCCAGGGGGACTCACGCTGTCAGCTGCAGCTCCAGAGGGGCTCTGGCCGGAGCCACCGCCACCGTCCCACCTCCAGCTGTGTGCTCCTGCCCTCTCTCCCCTGCCAGCCACGGCACTCCGCTGAGCCCTTTCAGCACACATCCCAGGGAAAAAAAAAAAACCAAAAAAAAAAAACCCAAAAACGAACTCACTTTTTATTGTCAGGTTAGTTTTGTTCCCAGCTAAGAGTGCTGAAACTGCTTGGCAAGGAGCTGGAGGAGAACCGGAGCCAGAACGGAGAGGGGGTGGAGAAGCTGCAGAGGGAAGGGCCACGGGCACCACAGCACTTGGATGAGTTCAAGCTGTCAGGGAGCTGCAGCCTCCGGCCTGCATTAACCCTCTCCCCAGGCAATCCCAGAATTTGCCCGCTGATAACAAACGTATCAGCGAGCAGTTTCTTCGCAAACGGGAATGGATACAAAGCTGTGCGAGGGATGCTCCAAGACCCAGCAGGAACTCGAGCATTATCCCTTCCAGAAAACCACAGGCTGGGGCATTACACCAGAGATAATCCCCAACCTACAGTAGTAGCACATGGAACCTAAGCCTTCATTTTAAAAATTGTGCTTTTGCACAATTTAGGGTCATGAAGATACTCAAACACAAGGCAAAGTGATGTATAGGATGACAAAACGATGGCTTTGCAACTCCCCAATCATGCCAAAACAGTTACTTGGCCATGTGAACCCTGCAGGTGCTCACAAACATCCTACAAGCTCTTCACCCCAAAAATGCAGTATAACACTTTCTTCGTCACAGTCATTTCACTATAGATCAGTTTCTGAATGGGAAGAGTGGGTAAAATGCCTACAGAAAGGAAGTTTGGAGGTGAAACGGATATATGCAACACATTAATATAAGGAAAAATTTTCACTGTGAGGGTGACAAAGCACTGGAACAGGCTGCCCAGAGACGTTGTGGAGTCTCCTTCTCTGGAGACATTCAAAACCTGCCTGGACGTGTTCCAGCATGATCTACTCTAGGTGGTCCTGCTTTGGCAGGGGGGTTGGACTGGATGATCTTTCGAGGTCCCTTCCAACCCCTAACATTCTGTGATATAACTGTCTTGTATTCTTCTTTGTACAAACCTGTTCCTGGATTCAGAGGGCTACGTGACCCTAACCTGACACCCACAGTCCACACTACAAAGGCATTTCTGTTCTCCAGACAGCAAGACTGACATGTCTGTCTGTCTGGCGACCCACACTGATAAAAATCAACTCTCTTCTTCTTGATGTGGGTTGATTATAAATGTACCTTGAAGAGGACCACAGTAGTAAGAGGTTTTGTATTTCATCTGCACATCTGGAGCTTCATTTGATCTATGACATATTGGAGTAAAAGAAAAGGATGGTGGATTTTGACTCTACTACCATGGGCATACGAGTAATTCTTCCTGAATTCTCCCAAAAGCACTGCTCTACCTATAGGTGGTTTTGCAAGAGTTTGGTGGAGCTTTATGCTAGTTTTCTTAAAACAGAGTAAAGTTTCTATGTATTCGTTCTTTTTTTTTTTTTTTAATTTAAATTGGATGTAAACATTTTAGGAAATGCTTTTTGCATTGGGTTAACTTAACACTAAATAAGCAAATCTTCTATCAGGAAGAAAAAAAAAATTTAAAAGTGGTGCACTCAAGCTTGCACCTAGCTAACCATTTAAAGGCATGTTTTCTTCAACTTCCTGGTGCAAGCTTGCACTAGATTATCTAATCTTGTCCTTCCTTCTCCTAGATGTGTAAAGCAAGGGAAGAACAAGTTATCTTCCAATATACACACTATCATTCCAGGCCACCAAAAACTGTGCTGTAAAATAAAACAGCTGGCCTTTTTTTTTTTTTCTAAAATGCATTTAAGAACTTTATGGAGAAGAAGTTCAAGCCCCTCTTTTGTAGGAAAGGATGAAAGAAAATTATAGTCTTATCTCACTCTTACACACAGGAAGCACTCACTCATCCCCATGCTGTCATTATTTCCAGTAATGGTCAACTTTTGCTCTATCCCAATGCACAAACGCAGGCTCTTGGTGCTGAATGGGTACACTCCTAATTAAGAAGCCCCTGGGCAACCTGCAAAAAGGTTTCCTGTTGGATATAGCCAAAGCTTTAGAGTTATGCAATACTATTAAGGCCCAGAGCCATATCTACTTACCAGCCTGAAACGTACCTTTTGGGTTTTAAAAAAAGCACTGCTTTACTGCTCCTGAAATCTACATTATCCCCTGTTCCAAAAAAATAGTTAAATGTTACTGGCATGAAGGCGTCCCAACAAATGCTTTCAATCAACTCACGCTCTCTGGGGTTGATTAGAACGAGAGAATTGTGCTTCAAGAGACAACATCGAGGTCTCAAGATCTATTTCCATTCCATATTAGGAATGAAACTACCTCTGAGAATTATTGGGGAGACGGAGGTGGGGGTGTGGAACAAAGGAAAAAGTCACCACGGTGGATATGTCCTCAGCAGCAAAGCCAGCAAGTAAGAGAAAGGCTGAGGCTCGATTTTTTTGTTCCAGATCGGTCCTTTAGCACCTACCCTGGCTGTGTTCTTCCCACCTCTGCAACATTCCAAGTGAGTATTTTCCAATTCACATTCACAGACAAACATTTTGGGTGAAAAAAAATATTTCCTTAAGACAGCTAGCTTTCAGCAAATCAGTATGAAAATAAAGACTACAGAACTAGTCGTACGTTAATCCAGCAGGCACTCAGAGTGGCAGAAGCATCTCCCACACAGGCGAGATGACTGTCGGGCGAACAGGGTTAAGTTTCTTCTTTCGGACCAGAATTCAAATGAATCATAGCTAGGAAATGGTGCGCTGCAGATCTGTCACGTATGTGTAATCCAAGCTAACCGTGATTAGCTTTTCAGCGGATCGGCAAACCAATCACACTCACAGCTGCATGACTGTGGATCCTCACCATCCAGGGAGGCAGCAGGAACCAGAGGCCGGCGGTGGGGGAAGGAGTGTGGTAACTGCTCCTTCAGGAGTGGCCCATGGTTGGTTGCACCAGAGCACCTGCACACTCCTGTACATGACTCTAAGACGGCACAGAGTATCCGCCTGTGTTGGTCCTCTGCCTTACTCCTGTCCACTAACCAGTGGTTCCTGGTGCTGCTCAGTGAAAGAAGGGCTGCAGAACATAGAAATGCAACAGGGAAGAAAAATCCCACCCAGTCCCGTACTAACTCTTGACCAGGCTGTCAAGGTAGTGTCACAGCGACTGTCGCCTCAGCTAATTCCACAGTCAGATTGCTCACTTCACACAGCTTTGTTTCAAGGAAGACAGTAGCTCTCCAGGTGACATATTTCTAAAAAAACAGTACTTGCTTCTCCAACCCCAATCAGGTACCTCAGCTGGACTGATAAGCAATCTCTCATCCCGTGTCCCTGCTCTGCGAATGGACTATCACCCTGTATCTGCAAGCACATCACCAAATTTCAGAGAGTGCGGAGGGTTATTCCTGCAACCTCAAGAATTCAAACTGCTTTCCTGAACGTTTAAATCCTCATGGAGATCATTCGGCCCCTCAGAAAGATTTGTATCTACTTTAGTCACAAGAATTTTTCAAAGCCCTTACTACATGATGCAGCTATCTGTAATAGACTCTTCCAGATCTCTCTATATATCCCATGCTCTTCTAAGAAGGATTTTGAAGATTTTTGGCATCAGACTTCCCTGTCGCACTCTCCTCTGCTGTAAGGGGAATGCGCTGAAGGCAGTGCTGAGCTATGCAGAGGTGCCGCTCTGAGCTGACTTGGCTCCTGGAGGGTGGACAAACCTCAAAGCCCCATCAGGCACCTTCACTTATACAGCACTTAACACAGGCCCCTTCAATTCCCCCAGTTTCAGTAACCAGCAGTAAAGTCCTCCTGCCCACCTGCATTATTTCCAGCACCTCACAGGAAAAAAAAAAAAAAAAAAAAAAAAAAAGCAGCCCTGCCTCTGCTGCCAGTGCAGGAGGAGGAGGAGGAAGGGAGAAAGCGCCAGGAAAGGGAGAGCACATCTGGAATCAATTGGAGAACGCTGAATGCCTCGGAAAGAACTGCAGAGCTGGCAGAAACCATAGCGAGGAGCCGCGCATTTGGACGTGACTATGGAGTAAAGGTGGGGGATGAGACATATACAGCATACTTAAACACAAAACCAGAGCTCCTCCTGGGGCTCTTTTTAATGCAAGCAGCTAAATGTCTCAGTCCTGTCACATTTTCACTGCCACTGGCCTATCATGGGTACAGTCAGAACGCAGCACAGAAGACAGGGGATGAGACGAGCACAACCCCAGCAGAGGTAAACAGGACTCATCTGTGACTTGAGTGCCAGGACTCAGTAACACAGCAATAAAATTATATCAAGCTGCTCTCAGGGTGGAGGAAATCTGTGACTGATTTGGCACACACTCGAGAACAGAAATTCAACGGTTCAGAAACACAGATTTCTTCCCACAGTTACTTTCCATTCCAGCAATGCATTCTCCTATCTCCTGCTACTCATTTGTTCCAAGAGGAGTTTTCCATTTTCAAGGAAGCCTCCACTATGTGTCCTGGAAAGCAAAGGTTCTGGAAAGGAGCAGAGGGTCATGGAGAAGCAAATCACAAGTGCAGCAGCCTGGTACGAAGAGTGACTACAGTTGTTTGGATCTATTATCAACAAGTAGGATGTGAGAAGCATTGCATTGCTACTTTGGTAAGTGGCATTGGCCAGATGAAAAATAAGGTACATGCTTCCACATGTGAATTTTAAAAAGGGAATTAAAAAACTCAAAAGGGAACATGAAAAAGCCACAAAAATGACTGCAAGATTGGAAAAAGCCACATGGCTGTACACTCAAAAACTTGAAAAGCCCAACCTATTTTGCTTATAATTAAAAAAAAAAAAAAAAGTGGCAACTGATTATTTTGTGAAAGTATATTAATGGGGAGGGGAAAAAAAAGTAGGCACTAATATATTTAATCTAATGAACAAAGGCATCAAGAAAACCAATAGCCAGAAGCTGATAAATTCAGCTCTGTTAAAAGACACCATTTTATTTTGTTTACTGACTTCTAAATGACAGTCATTAAGTCAGACAGTGAGAAGGACTCAGCCGTTTTCATCTCTTCATGCCTTCGTGATGAAAATATTATGTCATTCAAAACAGAGGCACCTGAGTGAGACATAATGGCCTACGAGGCACATATGGCCAGAAAAGATGATCTAAAGCCAGATCTATAGGACAATATTCTGGAAAGCTAAGAAGAGCTGGTAGAGGTCGATGCACATAAATTAAAGCACACTAAACTAAGCAGCAGACACATTTATAAGTAAAATGACTTCACCTTATGGAGAGGAACAAGCTATTGAGAAGTATAGGTGCAGTTTCATGTACCACCTAATATGATAAACTACCAACTGGCCTCAGAAGCGGTGGCTCTGCTTCCCTCCCCGGCTGTTGTGAGATCTAGTCATGCCACGGCCATAGCCAGAAAATTAATCCAAACAATAGTCATCTGTTTGGTCATAAACTGAACTGTCTCGCTTTATATCTGCCTAAGCATGATGCCCAAAGCAGCAAGGAGGCTGAACATATGGCCAGGGCAGAGAGAAGAGGGGAACTATTCTTCTCACAGCAGCCCATAGTTACGCTACATTAAACGCAACTTCAAAATGCACCTGAAAGCCACTTCATCCCAGAACAAGAGGTTACATGGACATCTAGCATATGTTATTGCCACTACCTGCTTCACTTACGCTTAACTTTTCGAGCATTCCCATGTAAGCCAGCGTAAAGGTGGTTTATACACAGTGAATTTGTCAAGTATCTCAAGAAAGATTTCCCCTTTGTTACAAAATCCTTTTAAAGCTTCTTTCCCCCAGGCTTTCCCGCTAATGTATGTTTACTAAATTCCTGCTGTAACCATGAACCAGCACAGACTTCTTCCCTACACAGGCCACCTGCACAGCTCAAAGGTGAAGCTCGAGGTCAGCAGCACATTTGACCACCTTTCAGATAAGCTCCTCCTGGGCTGGGTGTTGTTAACGCAGCTCCTGCAGCCCCTGCGCTCATCGGCATCTTTGGAAGCATGCGGCTCTCCCTTGTCACCACTGCATCAATGCCCTGGTCGCATAAAACATGTGCGGATTTAACAGCAGCAATATACCAAATACTCACATTAAACTACTGCATATTACTGGTAGTCCCACTTTTCAACTGCTCTATTTTACTGAAGCTAAATTGATAAACCTTAAAAGCTAAATTGATATAAGAGCATCTCATTTTGGTGGTATGCCTGTCAGCATCTGCAGCTCCATTAATAAGTTACTGCATGAGTTCCTGTGAAATTTACCCCTCCATAATTCCCAGCAGACCTCCACCTTCCACAGCCAAATGCATTAAAGGTCCTTTTTTTCCCCCCTTCTTGCTTTGTTTGTCTGCTCACACTTACAGAAAGACAAGAGAACAGGCTACGGAAAACTTAAACCTTTTCAGCCAGTCGGTCTCCCCTTCTGTACATACCCTTTCACGCACACAGTGTCAGGCTAAACAAAGCCGCTCGCTCCAGGATACAGGCCTGGAAAAAAAGCATTAGCATCTGGCAACCAAGAGCAGCACCCCGGCATACGAGCCTTAGAGCAAACACAAGTCTCTGGCACGAAGAGGAAACACCAAGACATACGGCTGACTGCTCCTGTCAATCTTGCAGTGGGGGAATGCCCGATTTTTTTTTTTTTAAATATATTTTTATCATATTACTGAAAGGAAATGCCAGGGACTGCTGCAGCCCCTGTCCCTTGAGGCTCTGCTGCTGCCATCAGGCTGCACTGCCTTTGCAGCAATGAATATTTAAACAGGGCAATAAATATTTCAGAGCACATTCATCCCGATGAGAAGTCTACTAACGTAAGAGACACAAGACAACCACGCAGGACAAGGGCTGCTCCCTGTTCTGCCCCTCTGGCTCCTGCACCACCTGCCCTCCCTTCAGCCCTCAACAGGCACCTGAGAGCCTCAAATATTCCCGAGCACAGCTCTGGTTACTTTCCAAACAAGTAAAAATACCATGAAGAAGAAAAAGGTGCTCTGCTTTCCAGAGACATGCAGAACACAGCTACCACATGCTTTGCTTTCACCTCTTCCAGGGCCTCTGCCTTTTGGGTGTAGCGCTCACACTCGGGGAGAAAATAATGTGCTTTAAGACCCCACAGGGTCTTAAATCTTTTAATATTACACCTTGGAAGAGCAAAAAACCAAGACCACCAAACGCAAAAGCTTGTCCAGTGCCTAGTCGAGAGAGAAAGCATGAAAGCCTGCCTCTTCCCCTGACAACTCCCTCCCTTAATTTCAGTGGTGCATTTACTCAGGCATTTCTTGGTTTCTAGCAGCTCCACTGGGCTCTCTGTGGGATGCTAACAGATGTACACAACTTGGCCATCGCTGGCACAAATAAAGTCAGCCAGAAAACAGGTTTAGGACATAACAGAAAATACATTAATTTACTCGGCTGTCATCTGCATGTCATTCACCGGGGTCTCTTTTGACTTTCATAGTGCTAAAAGCTTGGGTTTTTAACTAGGACCTTAGCTATGCCCTCACCTATGAACAATTTTTTTTTTTAAAAAGACAATTTCTGGGGGTAACTAAAATTTTGCAGTGAATTTTGAAGGAAATCAAAATCACATATAGGACACTGGTTCAGGATCAAATTTACAGGGCCACAAAACCAACGGCCATGCGCAAAAATGGACTTTCATACCAGCTTCCACTACATATCCCACTGGATTCAAGACACAAGATATTTGCTTGTCACAAAATATATGGAGAAGTCTTCAGAAAACAGTGAAGGGAAGCCAAAAAGACACCCTCACAAAGAGCAGACAGCAGCCGAAGGGTTATCCCAAGTGTCAGGCACAAGCTAGCCTGCCCTGGCTAACTGAGCAGCACCAAGGCATCTGCTTTCCAGGTAAAGGCTGCAATTCATAGTATACAAAACGAGAGGCATCTGTGCCTTTCCTGGTGTCCACATTTTAAAAGGTGATGGCAACTAAACCACAGTCTCAACGTGTCACATGCTCTCAACAATGCCTCATGGACTGCACAAGGAGAAGACACTCCTTGTACCTGGATCCTGGCCCAGCTTAAGGTACAAGCTGGGCACCAAATGGTTTAGCCCTGTCACGGCTTGGGCACAGCAGGGTGCATGCAAGGGTATGCGACAATTCAGCAAGGTCTGCAGATGTACAATCTTGGATTAAACTGCTCACTCACCCCACAGTCTCATTTCAGCTGTTTTAGACCTCTGAAGGGGAACAATCAGGTCTTTGCTATGTGCAGGAGGGGCGCTGCAGCACATCGAGAGTGAGCTTCCTACCACAAGCCAGAGCTCCTGCCTTTTCATCCATGGTCCTCATGGACAAGGGAAGAGATCAAGGCAGCATCCAAGTGCTGTATAATCTGCTCAGGATGGTCAGTTTCCTATTAATGAAATTCTCTCTCCTCCCCCCTGCTCTATGGCACGAACTGGTGTCAAAGTGAAGTACTGAACTGTCAAACAGCAAAACCTCTCTTCAGATAGCATTTCAAGGAAGAGCAGCTGCCTGCTGAATAGGTGGAAGAATCACCTGCCGCTGCCCTCTGTTCCTTCTCTGACCAGAAGCTCCTGGAAGAGCAGCAGCATCCCTCCTTCAAGACTGGCCATCAGCTGCACCACCAAAAAGATGCCGTTTACATTAAAAATATAAAATAGCAATCATGGCAGCGTATTTCAGAGAGTGACAACAATCCCGCTGCTTTGCCAGTGGCAAGTCCTGGGATTTTTCATCTCTGCTCCTAATCACCACCCCAACTGTCCTTCATGTATCATTAAAATTAAAGGATCCAGTCAGAACTCAGCCAGACCCAATCTGGCCCAAAAAACACCTTGTACTTTCCTGTCCTATTAACAGGCCTCATACACAGAGGAAGCAAAATATCCTGGAAAATGAGCAATTACCTCACCAAGTAATTTAGAGCAGGAGCCACCATTTTGCAGCAGACATCAAAATAATGAGTGCTCCTCTGCTGACTGTGCAGCTCTGTGTTATTCCCATGGTGGGCCGCACATCCAGCAGCAAACTAACATGGAAAAAAATGGCATCTGATCCCAGGCGAGAATGAAAAGATAATGTTTGCTACAATACAAAAAGTGTTAGGAAGGAAAACAACACTTAATCCTGTGGCTCCTGAGGACCTCTCATGACTCAGAAAATAAATGTAAACAGATGAAAAAGTTAATTTGGATCATATCAGCCCCACTGGCACGCAAAGGGCAGAGCAGGCACCCTGGGGAGAGAGAGGGAAAGATTTGCCATAGATCAGGTTAATATCACTGACAGCTGACCTAAAACACCACAAGATTTCAGCAGACTCTGCCAGTTCTTCTCATTTTCAAAGGTGCAACCGCCTCCTTTAAGAGTTGAGATGTGTAAAATGCGTAACACACTAACTGAGGTCAGGGAGGAAGGAGATCCTGCAGCACAAGTATATAAGCATTCAAGATGATAATCCTCAGTGCTTTAAAATGAGCATAATTAACTGAAAACAAGAAGAAAGCAGAAGTGAGTTGATCCTTTGAAGATGTAAAAGTTTCAATCCAAAACAAGGAGGACATAAGGAAACGGATTGTTTCTCATCAGTCTGAAGCTACTGTGTGGAACAGACAGACCGACAGTTGCTCTGTCCTACAAACATGCTCCTTCAAAACAGATGTCCCTCTGCAACCCAACACACTGTCAGCTTGGGAAGCTGAAGACCCAGCTTGCTGGATGGGCTCCACACAATCATTCCCCAGATGGGCCAGCACAGCCCACAGACATACCTCATCACTGTCAAACCTGAGAAATGTTCTTCAGCATAAGCCCTCAGCACTCGGTTTGAAGTTCATCTCATTTGATCTGAACTGCCCCACTCCACTGGAAGCAAAGGGTCAGCAATACTGAGAACTTACGGGACTAGCCAGGTGCTGAACGCAAGAACAAATCAGTGCTCTCTGCAACCTGTTTTTCTGTTCTGGGTGATCCTTTCTAACTTCATGCATCCAGGCTGGCAAAGCTCATCACAAACTAAGCATTTTTTGTGCCTTAAGTTTTTATGAAGAGTTAATGTTCAAAAGTGGCCAATAACAGCATGAGTAGCAGCCCACAGCAGCCAACATCTTTATTGTTACCTGAAGTCCCTTTGCTTTGTTGGGCCTTCAAAATGCACTAGAAGATTCAAAGGAACACTGATACATGTGAAAAACTTCCTTTAAATCATTTAAGACAAAAATTGCTCTTATAGCTTCCTCTTGAATGTCCAGAAAGTAAAGCCTTTCCAGAATCCAGCATCACAGGGTATGAGGACCACCTGCATTTTATAGCTGTGGTCGATCTTTGTTGACCACAGAGGGAATGGTTTGAGCAACCGCCTCTAGCTCTGTGCTCTGCTTCTGCTGGGTACTACCAACATCAACCTAATTAACAGACTCATCTCCACGCACTTCAGGAACAGCAGGACTAATGCACCTGACCTCACACGGGTGCAGCAGAGCAGCTCACACAGGCTCAATAACCCCTACAGAAAGTTGGGACGGACATAGATGAGGGCAATTCCCAAACCACTTCATAGCTGGATTGGCTACAGGAAGCCTAGCCCCACACTAACACCTACCTACTAGGACAGCCAGAATAGTAGCCAGGAGGCTCTTGCATTTAAATCATGTCAATCAAACGTGGTTCTTTACTGCCACCAGTTTCTTTTCTCCTAGATTTAGGCCAGACAGTATCACAGAATAATTGTACGGTGACACACAGAGACTCACACAAAGAGCTAACCTAGAGGCCTACTACACTTGTGAAAGCCGCTACAGCCCTCCATAAACCCTCTAGAAGAACGAAATTTATCTTCCTTTACGCTCCTCAAAAACATTAAGAAATTCCTATTACTCAGCCTTAGCTATTCTTCTCTGTGTTACAAATAACATAGCTCAGAGTTTCCTACCCACCCACTAAAAAAAAGCCACTTTGGCTTTCTGGATACTTCTGCTTTAAGCAGAGGTCTGGCCAGGAGATGCGTTCTTGGCCACGTGGCTGAGCTGCCAGGCAGGACCCCGGCCACCCATCAGGCAGGGAGGCTTGGAGCTGGCAGGCAGGAGGCAGAGCAGGCACAGATCTCAACAGCGAAGCTCAAGTCTGCAGCCTCTGGTGCAGCTTTCTCCTGACTTCTGTACCACACTTGCAGTAACTCCTGCAGCTCATTGTCAAAATCAATTAAAGAGTATTCCTAACAACAAAAAAAAACATCCTGAGAAATCACATTTGAGCTGAAAGGGACAGTAACATCACCGCCTCTCTTACCTCCTCACAGCAGGGCTTGTTTCAGGAGGACCTTCATTTTGTCTACAGCCAAAGTTGCCATCAGGCTGCTCAAAGCTACAGTTTCAGACTTGATGGAAAACATGGCTCAGGGATCTTTAATCTAATTTAACCCAGTTTATTTAGATTCATCTGATTGAAGACGACAAGGCATTCAGAAGCCTTGCTTTCTGACAGAGCATCAAGATCTCCGCAGTATTTTTTCCACCTTTCTGAAGTCCATGTTACCAGATAAACTCATCCTCACACCCCTTGCAGCATTTTCACTAAAGACAGCTTTGAAGATCTAGGGTCCCTCAGAAATTTTCTCTTAGGATGAAGGTTTGCAGCTGGTTTTGGATGACCTGAATTCTTTCTGCCACCAAGAGGGTCAGTCCCTCCTTGACTACACTTCTTCATCAGTCACACTTAGCGTATGCTCATTCACAGTCTGTAACCCATGTCCCTGTGAAGGACACCCGCAGCAGGGAGGAAACTGTCCCAAGTTCTCACCACAGCCTCCAGTCACCACCTTCCTCATCCCTCTTTCTCACCACAATACACTCTGTACCACAGATTGGCTCCATCACACGGTCTAAAGTGACCCCAAAAAAACATCAACACCCCCCACCCCAAACCAAATTTGTATGAGAGGGACTCCTAGAAGTGCTTATCCTTGCTTTTGTGCTGCTTGGAGACAGAAGAGAGCTTCATCCTGGAGCAGGGTGGAGGCAGACCAGGGAATGGCTTTGCAAAGCAAATGTAACAACATTAAACAGCTTTATCACACACACACAAAGAAAAGCAAGGGGAAAAGTTAAAGCAAACTAATGCACATTGAATGTTTGAACACCAAGCAAAGCTAACATACCACAATACCTTATAGTCCAACCAACAGTCAACAAATCGACTAATTCACTCCTTTCACCAAATTACCCTGTTCTTCCTCCTCTACTTCCCAATTCAGGCTGGAAGGATCCTTTGTAAGATAATAAAGATCTAACACTCTGCCTGCTGAAACTCTGAAATCCTTTTCCCTGCTGCCCCATTTATCTAAACCACATTTTACAAAGCAGGAAGAGACACATGCTGGAAAACAAAAGCCTTTCTTACTCCTGCTCCCTAATAATCCTAAGTACTTTGCATAATTGTTCAGTTTTGATAACCTCCTTTCATACACTACAACAGCAAAAATAAGAAAAGCTACAAAGAACAACAAATCAAATTAAGGGTTTCACTCTTCACAGAGGGTACGCAAGACAAAGGAGAACTAGTACTATCCAAGAAATCCTACCTCCTCTCCAAGGCATTTTTAAATCGCTCTTTTTAAGTAATTTAAAGCAGGTTTTGCTATTAGGACTGGAGGGAGAGCGTAGGCTTCAGATAAGGAGCCTCAGTGAGACCTGATAGGTGAATGATGGTCTGTGCACTGCACAGGTCAAACTCTGATTATCTAAATCTTGGTTAATCAAAAGCAATTATCTGAAAGTCAAATATGCCCTCTAAGTCAGATAGCTCCGTGAGACCAGGACTTATAAAGCACACAGAAATCCTAAACTCCACAGGACCACAACTGCAGAGACTATGAATTTTAAGCAGGATAACCGAGAGGACAGTTCAGAGGGTTTTAACCACACTCAAGACTCCCAGCCCGCGGGCAGTCTTCAGAAGCAGCTAGAAGATTACCCTCACAATTACTGAGACACTTTTGGTGTCTCCATGCACCCTCAGATTACAGGCTACTTGGAGTACAATTCCAGCTAGGTATTTAGAGACTACTCGGGGTGAAAGCCTCCATTACAGGAAGAGCTGGTAGAGCCAGGATGGCTGATACTTCCCACTGCAAGACCCTGTTTTCAGTTGTTCATAATTCTGAGAACCATTTGAACTGAATTTTTTTTGGTGCTATCTGCATTTGATTTCAGTTGGTTGGTAATTTTTTTTGTTACTTCAGCTGTATCAATCCAACCCGAGAAAGAAGTAGGGGGAATATTTTGTCTTGTTTATGATTAAGAGGGGGAGGAAAAAAAAAACCCCACCCCACACTTTGAAAAGCCTACAAGACCTTCATATTTAACAGAATAATTTGTACTTCACGGATCTATATTTAGCAACCATACTAGAAAGCCACCATAATCTCACCAACATTATAAAAAAACTATGGAAAACTACAATGCTTCTCTTACATTTCATCAACTAAATCTGCTAGTAAAGCCATATACGATGGTCCAAAAAGGCTAAAATCAAGAAAAAAAAAAATCCCGCATGTAAAACCTGCCGAAAGGGAAAGAACACATCCATTCTTCCTATTTATCATGGAAAGAACAAATGGTGGCAACAAGCTTTAAGATAAGTATTAGCAAAGACTTTGCAATGATCAGAAAGGAAAGGACTTGGACTGTCAAGGCTGGCAGTAGCAAATGTTTTTAAGGCAGGTTACTCGCCATCAGGAATTGTTTAGACCTAGTTTATTCCAACAGGAAATAGACGCTTTTGAGGGTGGCTGGCAGTGCCACTTACACCCTATTTTCTGCAATTTCATGCTCTCATTTGGGTCTTATCCACAGCTTCACAGGACATACCAGCCATGTCAGATCCATGTCTGGAGATCCATGACAGCAGGGAGATAACCCACCTCCTGTACTTTGCATCAACCCCTTTGCAGGGATCAAGTAACGTAGAGTAGTAGTTACCCACCTCAAATCCAATAAAAACCCAAGAAACGGATCTGGAAGTGTGGCAGAAGGAAAGTAAATTGGGACAAGAAGCCTGAGTGCCAACAGGATAGACTTAGTGATGGGGGAAAACGGATAGATCAGACAAGTTTGACTGCAATAGGAGCAGAAAAGGCAAACTAAATGGGGAATGCAAGGAGTGGGTGGAGAAGTTAAAAAAGCATATGACAAGGAGACTGTAGTGAGGACAGGGAGGAGGAGGAGGAAAAGAAACAGAGAAAGAATAAGCAGGCCTAAAAATCAGCTGAGAAAGAACTGAAACAATCAAGGTAAAGAAGCAGTGTGCTGAAACAGGGTAACACGTAACTGGAGAGGAATGGAGGCAGGGCAGCACGTACATGGACTTGCATGGGACAAACTACTGACCAGGGATTGTGAGGAGAGAGTCAGAG
This sequence comes from Leptosomus discolor, assembly GCF_034619465.1. Lineage (NCBI taxonomy): Eukaryota > Metazoa > Chordata > Aves > Leptosomiformes > Leptosomidae > Leptosomus > Leptosomus discolor. Next base: position 160,895,402 of record NC_141391.1, read on the forward strand.
GAAGAAGACCCACCCATCCATCCATCCATGATGGATGGCTGAGGTAAGACAGGTCATTTCTGCGTGGAAGAAAGGGGAAAAGTGCCTACTCATGTACACTCCCAAAGCCTAAACCAGAGCCTAATATTGCAAAAAGTTACCATCCCTCTGGTGTCAGCAAATACAGAAAACCAACTGGCAAACAGAGATCAAGCTGGCCTGCACAGAAAATGACAGCTAATTACACACTCAGTGTAAGTGGCAGAGGTCTGTGGGATACATCTGGGACAGCCATCCCTGCTACTGATACTTGCAGAGGTCATCGTGGTGCCACATATACTGGAGCTGATGGGGACGGGTGGAGGGTTGTCTGGTTTTTCTTTCCTTTCTCGTGGAAAAAAATAGCATGTAATCATGTGATTAAAGACTATCATAAATAGACACAGAAATAAAGAGAACAAATGAAGGCTTCTTTCCCAACTTAAAATATGGAAATGCCCCGGAATTGAAGTGCCTTCCCATTACCATCTTGATAACTCTCAATTCAGTTTGTGAATAATATTGCTCAATGGACAGTTTTGCAAAGAAAAAAAAAATCAGATATTTTAAACAAAGCACACTGTTGAACAGGCCCAGCATTTGTCGTCTTTTCTTTTATCCAGGCAAAGCGCACACTGTTTCTTCAAAAAGCTTTCATAGTTGAGCATTAATTGCTCTAGCTTCTGTGAACCTTACAAAACCAGCCCATAGATCTCCAGCCCTCGCTGGTCATAGCACAATCTCCAGCAGCCCAGCAAAAAAACATCCTGCATAGCACAGGATCATAAATAACTCTACAGGAGCAAACCAAAATACTTTTGGTAGGCAAGCTCACATTTCTCTTCTCTGATTCCAGGGAACATGTCAGGAAGAATACCTGACTATATCCTTTTAAATAGTATCTGAGAGCAGACTAAGGCAAATTAACCACCTCTTCCCTGGTACTTAGACCTCCAAGGGATGCCCATTAGTGAATTCTGTGACTTCATAGCTGGGAGACAAATAGGTTAAGGAACTCCTTGCAAAGGGGCAGCTAACTGCACACATCATCTGCTGAAAACGTATTAAAACAGGAACATTGAGGATTTTACCTGAAGCAGTAAGACCAGAATCCAGGGCTAAAAAAAACATCACCACCACCCCCCCCACCCCCCCAACTCCTTGCAGCCCCTTTTTATACTGGTGTTAGAATTTTATAGTAGAAGGCTGGTCAATACTAATTAAGTGCAATGGAGCCATCATGAATTAATAACCTGCAGGGAAAGACATGGCTGCTTTTAAGGGCTTCTCTCCTTCTCAACCTTCAACTTTTAGTATTTTTTGGTAGCTCACTACAACCTTTTCACCAATCCAGATACTTCACAAATTAATAGTTCTTAAAATAACACTAAAACAGTATGTTAATTTTACACAGCCTTGTCATCCGAATATCACAGCATGTACTGTGGCAAACTTAGGCATCCTCATTTCTCAATTCCCAGGTACCTGGGGATAGTTACCTAGTCACCTGCAGAAGTAATGCATTAGGGAGCAGCGAGGTTATTTCTAGGACAGGGACTTAAGGAAATGGCACTGCTGTATCAAGTTCCCTTTTACATTGCCATCCTGCCTAGGCAACGTTGAATGAGGCTTACTGCCATCCCAAGGCTGCTCTGCAAGTGCCTACAGCAGTTTGCTTCTACTCCAATGTGTCTGAAAGTGCTCAGCAAAGGTGGTAAAGAGAAAAGGACTTCAAAAAACACTCACCAGGTTCTGTTAGGCCACGCTGATTTTTAAGCCCTTAAGCCCTTCTCAACCAGCAGTTAAAACTCTTAAGTATCACAACCCACAGGTCCACCTCAAGCAACCATGTCCTTACATCAGGGAAAGTGAGAGACAGATCCATCTTAAAATTCCCAGAGGAGACTCTCCTGGAAAAGTGACTGGCCAGGATTCCTCTCACACAAACCTCTGCTGCTGACATGGTGTCTGCAGCGCTAAAACAAAGTCCTACAACAAACAGTAGAAGGGAAGCAAAAACTAGGGGATAGGCACAGGCACAGAGTCAGGTACCACGTAAATAAGCACTGCTTTTCAAACGGCAAAGAACGGGGAAGAGCACAAGGCCGTGGACAGAGAAGAGAGCGATCCCCTTCAGACAGCTCACCCAAGTTTGCAAGAGTAACACCAAACCGAGGAGCAAACAGCAAGGACACTTGGCCCGAAGGAAACAGAGATGCAATCCTCAAAGCAAGGAAAGGCAACAGGGGCATAGTGGTAGCTCCTGAGAGAAGTCAGAGAGAAAAAAAGGGAGCCTTTCACTACGCATAGAAAAAGCTGGTTTGTTTTTTTTTTTTCTTAATTATTTCTTTTAGTGGGGCAGGGGAAACCTGCAGCATCCAGCTTGCTTGGAAGGGAGCAGATCCTAAAGCGGACGTAAGGGGACGGGAGGGGGGAGGCTGTTCTGGGACTTGGTTTCCCTTGCAGACAGTTCAAACAAAGGAGGATGGTCTCCTATAATGGGATGCATTGTACATTTTTAGTGAGCACAAGGTGGCTGTCATGGCAGGGCTCCCCGTCTCCTGTCTTCCCCCCACTCCAAACACACACCCCTTGCATGAGCCCAGCACAGAACAGAGACAAAGATCCGTTTTATCACACCATTACTGTAACGGGAGGTAAAGAAAGATAGGGAAAGGGAATGAGGCAGAGGAACGAAAAGGAGACAGAGAGGCCTTTAATGAGTCAGCCGCTGCTCTGATTTAAATAAGATCTCCATTTAAGGAGCTCTGCATTTGTTGGGGGTTTTTTTAATTAAAAAAAAAAAATCACTAACTGAGCAAGCAACTTTTGGCTGCACAAGGTTGTCCCACAGCTACACAAGGATCTGGGAGGGAAAGGGTTATGGAAGGGGGAAGGGAAAGGGAAGAAAACCTCTGGAAAAAATGAGGCTGCTTGCCGGTTCATTTTAACAAGGACATAAATTAGTCTCAAAGCCACAAACGCCATCACCTCCCTGAGCCCTGGGCAGAGTGTAGCGAGTCAAACACGTGCCAAGATAAACGGCGCTAGCTGGAGCCTCCAAGGGGTGCTGGGGGGGAACAAGAGTGGGCACGCCGGCAGGCAGGGCAGCAAAGATGCTTCAAATGGTGCCACAAAATGGAGACTAGCAATCCTATAGATGCACAAAAGGGGACCTTCAGATGTTCCTGCCTACACCCACATCAAAAGCTGGGAACTCAAGACAGCGAAAGAGGGAAAATGGGGTGCTGCAGTCGGAAAATAGCAGCTTTCCCCAGTCTGGTTTTAATTACCACGAGCAACCCTTCCTCCTCCTCCTCTTCTCATCTTGGAAGAAGGCCCACGGGCAGGCAGCAGCCCAGGTGAAAGGCTTCATCGCAGGCAGCACGGAGGGGAGCAGACAATGGCGGGGGGATTCATTACAAAGGCATACATACATACACGCACACACACATGCTCGATCAGCACTGCTGGCTGCCACATGGGCTGGCGGGACTCCTTAAGGAGGCAGCAGCTCCCTTCCCACTCTCTGAGATGCTCGACACCTTCCCCCTCTCCCAGCCCTGATGGGAAACAGATTCAGAGGAAAACGCCAGCAAGGCACTGGGCTGTCCAAGAAAGGGAGGGCTTTGTGCTCCACGCAAGCCAGCAACCTCACTATGCACCACACAGAGAAAAAGCCTTTTAGCATATAATTCCCATCCACCAAAGACTCTCTCTTTTATCTGCAATTAGTACATGATGTACTGGGCCTCGTTTAACACTCATTTTCACTGATTTAGTATTAAGAGGGATAAGACCAGGGTACTTTCTGTTAATGAATCTGAGCTCTTGCTCTCATTAGCAATTTTGGTTTCCTCTTTTTCAATCACATTTCTACCTTCCAGCATCTCCCATTTATTCCCATCACTGTTTCTAGTCTTCCCACCCCACACACTCCCACATATTTTGTTTTACCAGCCCTTCATGCCTACACAGAAGCTGATCTCTCAGATTTCCAAGGAAGATGGACGAGCTTGCTCCCTAAAACACAACAGAACACAGACCAGGCAGGCAATGATGTCTGGAGACTGAATCAAGCAGAGCAAAAGACTGCAGCAATGCTGAACTCGTTCAGTGGCAATCACCAGCTTAACACACCAACAACATTTACTTTTTATAAATGAGACAGAGCCCCACTGAAATACATTCACAGGTTGCGAGTAAGGCCACCCCACTGCTTCAAACAGCACCACAGAATGAGAATAACGTGGCTGGGGATACTGTCCTGGATGTGCCACACTCCTTCAGTGCCACACTCCTTCAGCCCCACACTTGGCCAAACCTGCAGTGAAGTACTGCTGAGGACCAGCCTCGCAAGCCAAATGCTCCCCCTACAAGAAGCAGCACTATGCTACACTGAACTCACCTTCGCTGTCTTCCTCAACTCTGCATAAAAGGGCTATCTGTCGTTCATTCGGAGACCCCAGCTGAGACACAGCCTGAGCTCTCCTCCCCTCCTGGTTATTTTAATATGCATCTTCTTCAGCATCAGCATGTAAATATGCAGCGCAAATTCTGAAAACCTACCCTAGATAGTACATACTCTTAAGACAGCCATAATTCAAGGTCAACCAATACTAATAATGCACGGTCTTGATGCCTCCCTTCCCACGTCAGTAAATTAACAATTTCTGTGGAAGACAGACTTCCCTGAAGTCTATCAGGATATCCCAAACCTTTAAATGAGTTTATACCCTCTCCTGTCTCAGCCAGTGCTCCAGCAGAGTCCCATCCTTCCCAGCTCTGCACACCTCGTGCTTCAGGGTGCTTGGTCCTAGGCACGCACAAACTACACACACTTGTGTACTGGTGACCCAGGCACCTTTCTGTACCTCACAGACACGGGATATGTGCGTAACAGTTGTGACCGAGAGCACACTGCAATACAAGGCTGCACAGAACAACTCTCTGAAACGTGCACGTGCCAATCTGCAGCTTAGGGGCATACACCTCTACCTAACAACAAGGCACACTCTGAGCATGCAGTAATACACAAATGGATCCTGATTAGAGACACAGCTTTTCAGCATCATTCTCTAAACTAAATATAGGCACAGAAAGCCTCAGGAGATTTCTGCAGAGCTCTTCCATCTCAAAACAGAGAGCCTTGGTCCAGATAAAAAGGAATCAGTAATGGAAGGGACTATATAGCAGAAGCAGAAAGTGGGGCTTAGGAGCCTGTGAAGACACCTTAGGAGTGGACAGAGACCTATTTTTCAGCCACTGATACTCAATGGAAGATGAGAGACGGAAAGGGTCAAAGTGGGTGTCACTTCTTGCAGCAGGTTCATTCTGAGCCAGGCACCCGCGGAAGCGCTGCCCCTTGCAGCGGGACATGCAGGATCTTGGTAGCAGCTAACGAAGGGGGGATTCAGCCAGGGCTAAGGAAAGCCAAGATGACAGTAGGCATCTAGTCTAAAAGCCTGCAAAGCTCCACAGAAAAACAGCACTTGTGAAACCCAGATTTGAAGAAAAGTTCTGATAATCCTTCCCTCCACCCCCTTTGGGAATATCCCCCAAAGGCTTCCAGCTCCGCAAGGCACTGCGGGGACATTATATAATGCCTAACTCCAAAGGATTCCAGCTCCACGATACCACTCTCCTCCTCCTCCCTCCGGTGACTACTTGCAGATGCCATGCCAAAAAAAAAAAAAAAAAAAAAAAATGAAAAATCCCCAAACACATAGCAGCCTTAAAAGGCGAGCACTGTCCGATAAAATCCCCTTGCAAGGCGGGGGAAACGCGATGGCCCCGGCAGCTGGGTGCGCTCCCCAGGAAACGTCAGCCGCTTCCCCTGGGAAGACACGGGCAGCTCCACGCCTACAGCTACCTACAAGGGCTTCCCAGCCCTCATGGTGACCGGCAGCCGGATGGAGAAACGGCTGGGAAGACGTTTACCTTCGTGTTCGGCCGGGATCGGTCGTTCAAAGGCGGGTTTAACCTAACTCGGGAGCAGGGGCACACGTTCCACACACACCTCTTCTCCCTAGAGGACACTGCGAGGCTGCTCCGGGCAGGGCGACTGCAGGAACCCCTTCCCCAAAGCGCCCAACCCAGCTCCCCGGGGCGGCGGGGCTCCCTCCCGCCCCAGCGCCGGGGGTGGGCAGCGGGGCAGCCCCGCTACCGGCCGCCCCGCTCCGCGCCGAACCCCGCTCCCCGCCCGCCGCCCAGACAAAGCCGGGCAGGCAGCCGCCGCGGCGCGGCACCGGCAGCCCGGCCCGCCCGCCAGCCTTACCTGAGTTACCATTTTCTTTTTCTCCATAAACCAAAATGGGGGAGCCCGGCCGCAAGGGGGGGGGGGAGGGGGGGGAGGGAGAAAAAAAAAAAAAAAAAAAAGGAGGAAAAGATAATTTCTTTTTTTTTAAAAAAAAAAAAAAAAAGGCAGCAGCCCCGTGGAGGCGGGCGGCGGCGGGTGCCTGCGCTGCGCTGCCTCGCCGGCGCGGTGCCCTCCGAGCCCTTTTTCCTCCCTTTCTTCTCCCGTGTTCCTCCCTCCCCCCCCGCCGCCCCCCCCCGGCTCAGCCAGATGGCTGCGGGAAGCACCGCCCCGAATGCCGAAGGTAATTAATGTGAGCCGGGACCGCCCCCGCCGCGCCCCGCCCCCGCCGCGCCCCGCCCCGCCTCGCCCGGCTCGGCTCGGCTCGGCCCGGCCGGGCCACCGCCTCGCCGAGGCGCTCCCTCCCTCCCTCCCTCCCTCGCTCGCCCGCCGGGACACCCCGCCCCGGGAACGAAGGGGGCTCGGCGGAGGCGAGCTGGACACAAAAGCGGAGGTGGCCCCGCGCAGCACTGCTGCCGGCCCGGCCGGACCCTACGGCCCGCCCGCGCTCCTCCGCACCTACCATCGCCAGCCGCCCGGGGCTGGCGGGCTGGCTCACCCCGCCCGGACCTCTCGGGAGGCGGGAGAGAGCATCTCCCGGCAGGAGGATGGATGCTCGGGAGGTAGCTGTCAGGTTTGCACAGACCTCCCTCCTGCCACAAAGGGGAGAACGCGTGGGTTACACGGTGCGTCGGGTGAACCGGAAGCAGTATCCGTGCCAGGATCTGCATTTCTTTCATCATGAAAACTGGAGAGCGCTGGACGCCTTCCCAGTCCGCCTTTTTCCCTCCCATTTATCTTCAGGAAGCCTCTGGCCCCTAACACCTGAGCGCGCCACGGCTGGCAGCATTTGTTCTCCCGGCAGCCCCGTACAACGGCCCGATTCACTGCTACGCCATTCGGCAGGCGGGATCCTCGATTTTTCCCAAAATTGCACCCACGGAAACCCACGGACAGGACTGAGCACAGGTCTGTCAGTCCCTATGTTAGGCAACAGGACTGTGCTGATGCTCCAGCACTGATGACACAGAGACAAAACCAGCTCAGGTGACTGCCCCTCTGATGTATCTCTTCTTGACACCCGGTGCTCAGGAGACTCCCCAGGCTTTAGCAGCAGCAAAGCCAAATTACAGTGCGCTAACACCTTGCGTCCCCGTGTGTTCTCCTTTGCATGAATAAGCCCAGTTACAATTTACACTAAACAACCACCACAAAAAAAAACCACCTAGCGGTCTTGCTTCATGGGCTTCTGCTACCGTGCTGCTCTCCAGGCAGCCCACGCTGACCCACGGACCTTTTCAGTTTCCCAGTTTCACTCACTGCAAACTGACCTCTGGCTCTTTCCCTCCTAACTCAGCAGAAGGCCAGGAGGAGCGCACCTCCCAGCGAAAGGCCTGAGACCGAGACACCAGCAAGTCCTTACATCCCACCAGAGCACAGAGGCAGAGAGCCACGGGCCAGCCGCCCCGCATGACCAAACAGCCAACTGAGGAGTGGAGTCCTCTGGGAAGGAGCCAGCCTCCACGGCCACAGCCCACAGGGCTCAGATTCAGAGTCCACATTTTTCTGAGCTATCCTCTCTGCTAACTTGCATCTTACGGTGCTACAGGTTTACAGGCAATATTGCAAAACCAGGGGAAGTATTGGTTTGGGGTTTTTTTCCTCCTGTATTACAAACCTGAGATTCTGGAGCATGATTCTGTGTAAATTCCACCTGAAAGCAGCAAAACCCACGGTGACCTCCGTGTACCTTTGCCCTGACAAAGCACCAGGTTTCAGCAACGTGCATCTCATTCACCAGACCTCTGCAAATCACTCAGGATAATCTCCTTATTCTCCCCACTTAACTATTGCATTCGCCCAGCCTCCTCTGTACTACAGGGTGTCGACTCCGTGTCCCAGATCTAGGGCTGTAGCAAAGACCTTCAGGATAGAGAAATGACATGCTGCCATCATCCCACCACTGTTACCCAGGACAGCATAACTTCTAATCCACTTTGGCCTTCACCTTAGGAACCTCTAGAAATATTTGCCATCAGAAAGAATCCTCTAAGGAAAACAAGGTGCCCAACCACACACTGAACCCTCACTTGCACTGCCTCCCACCACCCAGTTGGTACAACTGCTTTGCTCACGTGCCAGCAGAGTGGGAATTCCCTTCAGTGTGATCTACTGCTGGTCTCCCTCTTTCATCTCCACTGTAGGCTAGAAAGCATCTCCTCCCACATGCTTGGAATATATCCACCTTTCCGCCCTTTTAGCAAAAGAAAAGCCCCAATTCCAACGGATGTGCTAGGGCAACAAGAAACACAGGTCTGCAAGGAGCTCCAATTGCCACAGAAACAGCTGAAATGAACATCTGATACAGAGTTTCAAAAGCTTCAAGAATACCATGGAAAACACCATCAGACTTCATAACACTTGAGGACTTTGATGTCTTGGGCTCTAATGGAGCCCACAAAGCAACACCTGATAATGAACAAGGCTGATAAAATAATCGGTGAATCTGTGCGACTCACCGTTCCCCACCGAGGCCTGGGGGTTCAGATGTTGTCCCATAGCCAAGTGAAGTAAATTTGGTGGGCCTCCACTTAGCTTCTCTTACATGCAAATCACGGAACCACTGCCCAATGTACCATCGCTGTTTGCCCCCCTCTACTGAGGAAAACCAGAGACTCAAACTGAAGAACGTGCTGTTGGAAACAGAGAAGCAGGAGAGCTGAAGGCTGGAAGCCTGAAGAAGATCCAGCTCAGAGCCATGAGATCATCCCTTCCTACTTACTGCATTTATTCAAAAAGCAACATATTCAGAACAGCTCTAGACACCAATACTTACGAGTTCCCATGATTTCTTGTGCATCACAGGCACATATGCACTGAAATTTCATTACCGTGGTGTTGAAGTAGCACTCTGAAAAAACTATGGGCAAATTGAACTATTCTGCCTCTGTAGCGCCAGGGCACAGCTTACCATCCTTATCATGCCAGGCCAAGCTCATTGCTCCCACCTGAGCACATCTGCACCACTTTTATATTCTCTTCTGTGTTCACTCAGATGTACATGATGGGGTTTGGTTACTCCTATCATTCAAATTCTAATGGAAAAGAAGCAAGAGAAGGCTGTTTATGCAGCAGGCAACAGGGCAAGGCCACTGAAATCACACTGGTGAGAGCACAGAAGAAACTAACCTCTAGTTTGATGAAATGGTCTACGTGTACACTTCGAAATGCTTGGGTTAGTTTAACACTCATAGGACAAATGGGGAGGGGAGAGGCCACAAGTACTCTACTTTCAGTGAGTTTCAGAATTTGTTTTCCTTTTTTCTTTTGCTATGCCTATCATTCCCCTCTGCTGCTAGGGTGGAAAGAAAGCACAGCCTTCGATTTTAACATCCCATTACCTGCATTTCTGTGCTGGCTCAAGTTGAGATGGAGCAAACCTGCCAGCTGGATCAAGGCCAGAGGGAGGAAAAAAAAAAAAAAAAGGTTTCAAGTGCAAAGAACCAATTTATCAGGAACAAATCTTAACAACCAAAAGACACACTTCTGCTGGTGGATTCTATTCATGTGCGTAATAAAACCCCCGGTACAAGGTAACCTAACAAAATACTCTTTAGTGGCTATCTGACGTATCTCAGGGTAGATAATCTTCAACCGCTAGTCTACGTTTCACGTTTTCTGGATGAATTTGGTGCCTGTGAGGACAAGGAATGCTGATACTGAATAGCCAAGGATTGTGCAGAGAACATCATCTTTCACTTGGCTCCAAAAGTATTTGAGCCTGACCCACAGCCTCTGGCTTCTCCAAGACTCCACACGCCAGGCCAGCAAATCTCACGTGTGCTCCAAATATAGCCCCCTCCCCCAGCAGAGGCTGCAATAGAGGCTTCGCCCTGCCCCAAAGCACTGCTCTCAAACCCACCCATGCCCATCGCCCTACACTTCCTCGCTGGACCTCCACAAGTGAAAAGGTGAGGAACAAGACTTTGTCAGAGGTTTTGTGGGTGGTTTCAAAGGAGGGAGGAGGAAAACAGGTGAGGAGCTGCTCTGGGTGGCTCGCCATCCCTGCGGGACGGACTGCAGTCACACGTACAAGTCACATGCGCCCGGACAGTGCAGTAAGGCACGCAACAACACACTAGTTTGCAGAGCACGGCATTGCTGTCAGCTCAACACCTCTACAAAACAAAAAAAAAAAAGAAAAAAATTAAGAAAAAAAAGCCAAAAATGCAAATCAAAACACACAAGTCTCAAACAACACAGACCTTGGAGTTAAAGCATCAAACAGTAGGGCCCGTGGGCAGGAGCCTCAAAGCCCTCTGCAGAGCCTCCGGGCTGCCAAGGCCTGGCACGCACCAAGCCAAGGAGCCCAGCACGGAAGCAGTGTCCCTCTACAAAACCAGCAAGTAAGCTCCAGTTTTGCCCAAAGAACATACAGAGCAAACACCAACACTCTATAAAGTCACCACTGTCCTTTTGCTTACCTGGACAACTGGGTATTGGTAATCCATACAATACACACCATACATAGCCAAAGATCCTCCAGCTAAAGGCCAAATGGACAGAGGACTGGAAGCTTCAAACCCGAGTCTCCGTCTTTCAGTCTTGTGGGAAGGACTCTGGCAGCCCTGCGCAGTGCTTGGCTCGGGCCTCTGGGGCCACTCAGGTTGACACTAGCTCAGCTGAAAATAAAAAGGAGCTGCCTGGCTCGGCTCGGCTCAGCCCCTCTCTTCTGGGATCCAGCAAGGCAGCGCTCAACCATAGGCGGCAGACGCTCCTAAAATTAGAAATCCCCTACTGAAAACAGCCCTGCAAGCCTCGACTGAGGAGCGTCCTGCAACTCCTGGGCAGCAAACAGAGCGACTGCCAGGAAGAGGGGGACACAGGATCTTCACAGCCACCGCCACCAGGGATGGGAGGAAGCAAACAGCATTTAGGATTGGAAAAGAGCATATGTTCTGGGCTCTAGGTGCGTCAGAGGGAACACTCCCAATCCAGGACAGGGAAAAACATATGGGACTGTTCCTCCCCCACCCCCATACCCTTCTTGCTGTCCTCGGCAGGGACAGGTGCTGGGATTAGCATAGTAAAACCCTTTGGTGTTGGGGAGGGAGGGAGGGAGAGGGGAGAAGCCACATTGATATCTCACGCTGAAGGGATCTCTTTCAGAAGGGAGTATGTGCCCGTATCGTTTAACGCCTCTCCCTCCCTCTGCACTTGAGGCGGGCAGAGACAGCTGCCGGAACCGGGGCTGGCGGGGGGAGCCAGGCCCCGGGATGGCCCCCACTGCCCCAGCCGTGGGCCAGCAGGTTGCCCCCCTTCAGCTGTTCCAGTCAAACTGGGGGTGGAGGGGGGGGGGGGGGATTAACACTGCCACAGGGGACACTGAGCAGTGGGGAGAAGGGGGCAAGGCTGGGCAGGGCCAGTTGTTGTGCCCGTTTTAGGAAGCCCATCCTCCCCGTTCCCAAGGAGGAATCTGCTCCCTGATGGACAGGGACAGATGGGGAGGTGTCCGGACAGAGGCCAGCAGGCTCACCCCGCTGGCCCTGCGTGCCAGACGCCTTACCGGACACCCGAGAGCCCACTGATGATTCTTAGAAGACACCTCATGGCCAGGGGGTGCTGGGGGGGCTTGACCTCCCATAGCAAATCACATGAAGTTTCACCCATCACTACGTCAAACTGCATCAGGTTGACACTGGCCCGAAACCCGGGTTCCCAAAGAGTTAACAGCCCCAAACCACAAAAGATTCCCACCTTCCTCCAAAGGACAACAGCGATAAAACACCTCCTTCCTAGGTTTCAAAAATAAGGATGTTATACAGTGATCAAACCCAAGAAGGGCTATCCAAATTTCCCACACACCCCCACCCCCATTTTAAATGCATACAGGCGGGGTTTTTTTGCATTTCTAATCTTTAACTTTTCTGTAGTGCTGATGTGCACCACTAAACACCTACCTCAGCCTAACTCTGGGGTAGCTGCCTCTCCATCATTACAGATAATTTCCTCCCCCTCAGAAAGAGTTAAACTTAAGATTTGGTTTTTTTCAAGAGGTTAAAGACATGAATCATTATCTAGCACAATTTGCACGTGTGGTACTTTGTAATTTAGGTAAGGGGTGCCTAATCTGAAGCCCTCTGACACCCCCCCCCCCCCCCCCCCCCCCCAGCCCGGCAGGACAGCTCTTGGCTCGTCCTCTGCTCCCACTGCCCTTTCCTTCTGAGCTGCCTCGGAAAAGGACAGCCATGAGCTCCCTGAGTGGTTACAGCAGCTGCCGCCCACTCTCATCATCTTTCCTAGGGCCACGGGGCCGCTTCTTCCTTACAAAAGGAGCATGGCCAATTTGGGGAGTATAAAGCATGACATTTTCTACATCTAACCAAAAAAAAAAGTTTCTATAGCCATTGTTTCCGTGTGAAGATTTGCACAGAGAGAGAAATTAATTGCCCATAAATGGGAAAGCAGCTATGCTTCTAGACCTCTTCACTGGGGAAAAAGGATGAGGCTCCCACAATGAACTTCCATTTCATTCTGCCTTTGGCCAGTTTATTTTGCCCCAGACCCAAACTAGCTTTCTGGAGCTCACATTACGCCTCCTCCTCCTCACCTTCAGAGGGCTGTTTGGCCACCCCTCAGCACACCCCCTGCAAGCCCTTGCTTTGGGGCACAGACAGTATCTGGTTTCCTCTGAACCACCAATACTTTTTTTTTTTTCCCCTTCTCCTTTCTGCAACTACAATTTCAATAGGTGCCTGCCCTTCATTCTTTTGCATAGCTCGTTACTATGCACTCAGGCAATTTAGTATCTTCAATAACATCTTTTTATGAAAAGGCATTAATTTATAAAAAACCATAAGTCTTTTCCACAGCCTGTTTTTTGCTACTCCATATTACTGCCCCAGGTTTTAAAACCAAACTCCTAACTAAGTTAAACACCTTACATTTCTTTCACAATCCAATTCTTGTCATTTCCAACCAGGCCTCAGGGGAATAAAACATTTCCAAATCCTAGCGCAGATACCTTACTATCTATAAATAACCATCAAATGATCAAAGCAAAACAAGGAGAGGGAGCAATGAGCATCACCTAAGCTCCTCTGTTGTTTTAACTACAGATCCAGATAGAACTGCCACACTTTAAAGTTTTTGATGCAGATTTAAGCACTCTGCCTTAACCAGCATTAAGATACTTGGGTGACACTTTGGTAACAAAGCATCACACCTCCTGTGTCCCACAGAAAATTAAATGACAAAGACTAGTTTTAAACCTGCATGTGCCAAGACAGATACAGCAATACTTCACTGACCAGTAATAAATTACTGCATTTTCTGCAAGGCTGGCCATAATGGTTGGTTTACAACTGCACACTGACTTGCAACAAATATTAGTCAAATATAAGATGGCGCTGCACTCCATAATTTTATTTTGAGATAAAGGCCCAACTACATTACAATATAACCTGCTAGGCACATGCATTTCCAGTAACACAGGTTAGGGAACTGTTATAAAATCAGAGCCTTGTTCCTCCAAATGCTTACACATACGAATAATTTTAAAATTCCAGAAATATTAAGACTGGAAAAGACTTCCTGACACACAGAATCAGCTTAACCGCTATCATACAGCATCTTCTAATCTTTTCATAACATTTATCATGCCACATCTTAGAACTGGGCTTTGCAGCTACGCTACCTCAGCCAAAGGGCTGCTCTAGAACAGCACTCCCCAGCAGCTGGGATCTGTGTTCGTCTCCAGCTTAATGTTATTCCCGAGTAATTTCTGTTTATTCTTTGTTCGTGTGCCAATACTGTCCTCTGGCTTAACCGTATTTTCTCTTTCCCTTACAATTAACCTTCCTCATGTATCCCCTACCAACCTTAACAAGCAGCTGTTCCAGCCTTTTGTCACATGACAGGCCAGGCTTGCTATCCCCCAATCTCTAGAAGCCCCTTCTCACACCTGAGCTAGCCTGTGCTCTTTTTTTTTTTTTTTTTTTTTTTAAAAGGCACTACCCAGAGCAACATTGTTAGGTCTTAATTTGTTTCACAATTCCAGCACTAAACTGCATCTTCTCTAGCCTCATTAGTACTTTCCTCGTAGCACCACATCAGATGCTGTAGGACCTGTCTTCAGCAAGACATGTCATCCCATTAAGAAAAATGCCTGTTATCAAGAAAACTAGTTCTCTTAAAAACAGACAGGCTGATACAGCACAACCCTATTTTGATGGATTTGTGTTACCTTCTATCGCATTTTTGATTTCACCCAAGCCTCTAATTAGTATTTTTGTGTCAGCATACAGCTGAGGTTGGACCAACAGGTCTGTATTTACTCAGATCATCCCCCACCACCAACAGGGCTATTACGCTTCCTGTCCTCCAAACATACGATAGCACTCCTGATTTGATAGATTAAAATTTGTATCAGATCTGCAACTTCATGAACCAGTTCTTTCACTTTCAGGAACAGGTATCACCTTTCCTCAGGCAATCCTGCTCCCCAGCCCAGCCTGCACGCACTAGGGTCTTTGAAACATCCAACGTGGTTGCTTCTACGGTCCTTGCTCCTATGATCAACTCCACCTTCAACAATGAAGATTTGTTCAATTCTGTGATCACAAGTGTATCCTCATTAACTACCCTATCCCCAACACTAAGCAGCCCCACATTTCCCCTTCTAAATGTATTTTGAGAAACTGTCACCCACTTCCTTTGCAACACTCGCAAGGTTTAACTCAGCCTGATTTTTGGCAGTTCTCATTTTATCCCTACTGACTTTAAAGGCTCAGCAATCTCTGTGGATAAATTCTCTTTTGTAAATTCTCTTTCTGCACCTAACAGCCTTGATAAGGTGATTATGCCTCCAGTGAGGCTGAAGTTTCTTCTTACAAGGTTTTTTTCCCCTTTACTTATTTCATCAAGAATTTGTATCCAAAGTACCTCTAACAAAAAAAAAAAACCAACCACAAAAAAACCCCACCAAACTCAAAGCCATACAGTTCTGCATTCAAGTCTGAGTTCTCAATCCAGTTCACTGACTTCATTAAATATTTTGCTTCATTTGGCAAAGGCTGTATCATGATCACCCCATCCAAAGGTGGGGACACGGAGTCTTCTAAACAGCCTGTCTTCCTGTAACAGTCATAGCACCAATAATTCACTCACTGTCTAAACAACAACTGGTGATGATGCTACAGTGATGAAATCTTTCAACCCTATTATTATTAGCAGCATTTGTTCTCCAAGCTATATCTGAGAAATTAAAGTTTCTCATACTAATATTTATCTCTCTAACAGTAGTGGGAATAGTGGGAATAGTATCATTTTAGAGCCTGAAGTTTGTATCTGAATCCAATCCTATGAGGGATTACTGCAGACTCACAGTACTCCCTCTGGGACCTCTTTTACCATTTCTTCCCCACAGCAATTTTGACCAGAAACAGATCCTGCGTTATCAGCATTACTCTTCTTTCCAGTCTACTGCATACAATACAGCCTATCACCTTTTACATCTACCCTATCTGAACCACACATAATCTTGAATACATGTTAAAGCCACGATTACTATTCTTGCAGATTGATATTATCCCTAAAATATCCAGTTTCATGTTCTGCACCAGTAGCTCTGGTTCCTCTGCTTGTTATTTCTAATGCCAGGAGCCTGAAAAAAATACCCTGATATGTTTCTGTATTCACCGATCATACAGCTCCCAGCTCCCTCAACTACAAGTATCGCCCATCTAGTTACTGCTGAATTTTATCATTCTTTTTATAACATTGAATTTTACTACCTACCCATCACTTTGCCTAGAGATACTGTTTTACATGCTACTATAGCAGCATTTACCTAATTTTCCTCTTCTTGTGTACTAAGCAAGGCATGGAGATGACATGAGTTCTTCCCAATGTTCTCAAAACCCAGTCTTTTGCTTCACATGCACTGCTCTCTTTGATGTCTGCAGACTGAAGAGCGTTTTTGGAAAACGCAAGACCACAGCCCTGGGCTTTGCTTTGCCTGCTTTCTTCAGGCTGCTTATAGCAAGCATGCTAAGTCTTAATTACAAGTACAGCTATAAGAACATAAGCTAGCCATAGTCTTCCTATGCTTGAAGTGCAGCAATGGTAGTTCCAGACATTTTCCATGTACTTTTTTTTTTTAATTGCTAAAAACTGTGGGGCTGTGGGGACACAGCAATACAGCATGGAGTCTGAGATATTTCCATGCTGCACAGTCATTATACCACATTGATCTTTACTAAGGAAATTACACCAACAGTTTCATTTTATAAACTGAATTTATAAAATCTTTAGTATAATTCTCTGTTCTCCAGACAAATTAATCCAAGCCTTATCTAGTTACTCCCACTAAAGAGCTCTTACCTCTGCTGATTCTAACTCTTCATCGCTAGAAGCCTGGCTGATGCTCTTCCTCTCACCCACCAAAAATGGCATCTTTAACAATTAGCCAATCACTACATCTGCTAAACTGGGTCATCAGGGATCTGATGAGCAGCTTACAATATGTCTCTGCGTTTTAAAGACTGATGTAAATGTAGGAAACATGCCAGCAAGCAAGGATGTATTTTCTGGCTGGGTATGTACTGATTTCCATAGCAGCTAAATAGATCAAGCAGCTCAGCCAGCTCGTACCGGTGTTAGACAAATAGCACAGGGTACCAAGATTACATCTTTAGAGCTGCAAGAGATCCTCATTCTGCACCAAAGCAAGTCCCACGTCCTGAGCACGAACGTGGCTTTCGCTCACTCCAGGTGAGAATTTATACTGGAAAGTCATCATTCCTCTACAGGGCTACATTTTCTGGGCTGTATTGCTTGTTTGATTTGAATAGGTGTAACGTTTTTCAAAAAGCTGCATGATTTTTTTTCTTCCCAGTTTTAATACAACCAACAAATAGAAAAATTACATATGGTCTAGTTGTTATTTTGATCCTAAAATCATTAGCGATTCAAGTGGGGAGGACATAAACGCAGGCAGCGCATGCACGGGAAAGCTCAATATTCCAAAATGGCAAGCAGAAGCAAAGATGATGACAAATAGGTGACCGCATAAACGGTTCTTCCTCACATTTCAGAAACCTGGTAGTTTTACATAGGTGTCCTGATCTCAAGAGCAAGAAGATCTGGTGGTGGATCAGCTATGCAGGAGAGCGAATAACCAAGCCAGCGAGTTCTTCGCGAGTGAAACATGTTAAACATGCAAATGCTGCAGATCAGGAATGAGCCGCATTAAGCAGAAATGGAACCAGCAGTTCTGCGGGATGCGGAGTAGCAGCAGAAGCAAACCAGAGCGTGTTGGATTAGCGTAATAAGGACATCACAGGAATGAATTTGAATGTGTCGGTAAAGCCATAGGAGCCACTGCTTGCCTGAACCCAGTCTGATTAGTCAGTGCTACTGACTCCTCGTGTTCATTAGGATTAATGTTCCTAAAACACATTAGCACAAATGAAATTACCAAAAATACACTTTGAAACCAAGGAAACTAAAATCCCTCTGGCAAAAGGCCTAAGAAGCCCAAAGCTAGAGAAAGCAGCAAATACCAGGTCATGTGTAGCAGAGAAGATAGCCCCATCACACTCACTGCTTCTGCCAAGGAAACACCTCAGGCAGACAACGGAACCTCAGTCATTACACCTTCTAGTTTTCATAGATGAAACTCAAGATTTCAAGAAAATTTAAGGGAGACAAATGCCAAACACAGTATTTAATAAAACTGAAACTCTGAAATAGCTCCTGGGCATGTCCTTTCCTCTCAAAGCACTGGAGATCTCCCTTTTCAATCTTCCTCTGCGACACATTCTCCATTTGCAAGGCAATTTACTTACAAGTGATGGAGTTTGTTTGCATCTGCCCCTGCTGCTCTAAACACTCCCCAACCAAGCTCTTTAGTCCTGAAACCGATCTAAAGCAGCTTAACAGCTAGGCAGCACGCATGGTCTGAACCATGGACATAAGATACCTGCATCCTGTTACTGCACTCAGCTCTTTACTGCATCATCTATTAAATATTAATGGTTTGTCTAGACTGGAAAACTAGCATATTTTTAAAACACCATTACATATACACAGCATAAAAAGACAGGTCAGAATTAAAAATAATTATTTCTTAAATACCACTTATTTTCAAAGCCTCAAACAACTCTACTTTAGGGAAGGAGGTGGAAAATGGAGAGAGCGCAAGTATAACACGTCGGTCTGCTAAAGCAACACATTGCAAGACCTTTGTTTGTGGGACAACTGGCTGTTTTTTTTGGTTTGTTGAGCTTTCTTACAGGCATCCAGTAGAATGGTAGCATCAGTAAACTCCAGAAACCTATGGACTAAAACAGGACTCGTGAAATCACAAGCCTGGATCTTTCTCAACCAGAAAGAATCCAATCTACACAGTCATGGCTGTCAAGAGAGACAAAGGCTCTCGATCCTGAAGTCAGATCTGTGTAGGCAGAGTGTTCCTGAAGTCGGAAGTACAGATCCTGCCCGCACAACTTCAGCTGCCGGACAAGGACTCAGAGATAATTCAGGCAAAACTCAGGTTGCCCAAAGTCTGTCTCTGCAATTATTACGAAAGGAAAATGTAAGGCAGCAACGAACACTCATCTGAAGTTTGAAAAATCCTCTGTCAAAAGACCATGCTCCCAGAACCGAGGGTTTATGCACGACACTAGCTAACGAGCTGGCTCCCAGGAAGGCAGCTTTAACAGAACAATAACTCACAAAATTATGTTAGTGATTAAGTTGTAAAATAAAGCTGGCAGCAGTCTGGATATACCAGCAGCATATAGAAGACATGACTTCAACTTGCATTTCTACCCCAATCCGTCGCTTTACACGCATTACAAAACAGGTTTTAATTACGCTATCTTGAGAAAACTCCAGCACACCTGAGTATAACATGCAGCAAGTCCAAAAGCAGCTTCTAAAACCAGGCAGGCTCCATCACTTTAGTTATTACCAGAGGCACAGCATAAAGGGGGAAAAGAAAGTATACACACATTCTCCAGAGTAAAAAATACCCATGTGTTGGGCCTGGGCCTCCTTTCAAGGAGAACTCCAAGTGCTCGGCACTGCTTCAGGAAGAAAATAAGTGTACTTTCAGGCTAAGCCATTTGGCAAAGAAGGTGATTGTAGCACAGCCTTCTTTTGGGACCACTTGTATATGCTCTGATCTTGGTAGTGCTACATGTCCATCAAAATGCTTTTTGCCTGTTACATGAAAAACAAAAAGGTGTCCAGATGCAGAATTCCAACATCAAAGAAGATAAGGAGTTTTCTTGTGGTAGTGTAGACATTACATGACAGCTACACTGCCTTTCTATATTCCTGCAGGGACGGTGGAGAAAGGGGAAACAAAAAGAATAGAGTGGAGGTAGTTTTCCTTCACTACAGAGGCTGCTAGATCCACCGGCTAGCTCCAGAACCTCAGTTAGAGAAAAGCTTTGCCCATTTTGTCTCTCATACGCCCACTTGGTTCTTCACTTAACAAGCAGCAGCAGTTCAATTAGCTGATCCTTAAGGGGACAACGGGAAGATCCGAAAAAGAAAGACTTGACTCTTCTACGACATATAGCAGCTTAAGCCTGAGCATTTCTCCAGATCTACGCTAAGCCTACAAAAAGTAAGGTTAATTCCTTAATTAAAGAACTATCTTCCTAAGAATAAATATTATTAAAAGTCACCAGATGGTAGTATCACAGATATTCTCACCAAGTATTTTTAATTGAATGAATCACAAACTAGGGCTGGACCACACTGGCGATTTCCCCCGCAGTGTAAGTGTAGCTACGCCGTTATCTCAGCCCCACCAGTGAGCCGCCACGTGGCAGCTGCGGGGCTGTCGGTGACGCCACGCGCATTCCCAGTCTATCCAGCAAATGCTCACGGGACAAACCACTTTCGCCGAGGGTTTGAGCTAACACGTTTTACCTCGCCTCTGCCTGGGGTGAAGGGAGCACATGATCAACTATCGCAGAGCATTTCAGTATGTGACCGTGTCTTACTCATTTAGCTGAGCGCTCGCTCCCCAACAGAGACGGTTTTGGTATGGATTTTCCTCCCCACCTCACCTCACAGCTTATCAAATTGCTTCCACGTGACAAACTAAAATAGAAAAAGGTGCCTGTTCCAAGTTAAAGAGTGTCCACACAATAAATTACGCTAGTATCGACTTAAATTTATCCCTACCTTAGAGTGGTATGGCTTCCCAGCTACACAAACAAAAGCAGAATTTGGGGGAAAGGTTTTCTCGGGCAGCATTTTGTTCTGACACAGGAGCAATGGCTTTCCCTGCCCAACTTGGTTCAACCAGGATAGCAGAGCAGCTGCCCACACACTGTAACCGTGTAAGCAAGAGACAAAACAAGTCAAAAACATAAAACTAAACTCTTAATTGAATGGAAGTAAAAGAGAAATAAACAGGCACCACAGCCTACGTGAGATAGCTGGGTCTGAGACTGCGTTACTGGCAGGAACTGAGGAATTGGAGAACATCACGCAGGCAGGACCTTTAGCTGCCGCAACAGCAGGTCACCAAATACATCACGCAAAATCATTTGGAAACAGTTCCAGCATGGCAGTATACAGAATATGACACCTTCAGCATAAGACTGCAAAGACCATGTCATGACGGAAGAATTACATCTGTCCATTCATTTCCGCAGGCCTCAGTTCAAAATCTTGTTCACCTGCTAAGCTTCAGATGATGAATCCTGCTTTTTCCCCATTCCCATTTAAAAAAAAAAATAAATCCCAGACTCAGGGAGCTCCGAAGAGATTCAAGAGCAAAATACCAGAAGTGCTGCAGTTAAGGGTTCGATGCATTTGCTGAGTGCACAGAAAGGATCCAGAAATAGCACGCAAAGCCGAGGTTTGGCAAGAACGGCAGAGTTTACCCTGAAAGAGGAAAGTCAGACAAGCTAAATGCATGGTGACAGCAGCAAGTCATGCTTTAATGTATGCAGTGGCCCCAGGGACTACTCTTGTTGGGGCAGAGGTGCTAGTTATTGCTGTGTCCCTCCTCCAGTGGTTTTAGCGGAGAAGTAGAAGGCTGTGGTAGAGAACAGAAGAGGTATGTTGAGGCTACGCCAGCTCTTAGGCAAGAAGTAGTCTTCACATCGCTTTCTGCCTCAGACTAAGACAAAAATAGTAAAAGGCAGCAAACACCTTGATTTTGTTTTGTTGAGTTTTTTTTTAAACCTATCTATTTCTGAGAAAGCAGCAGTGATCAAAGCTCTGTAAATCTTTTCATGCCCACACAGAATCCCGAGACGTGGGCACAAAGGTCTACTATGGGCCCATAAGCTAACTGCTACCCACACTTCTCCCCAAGAGCCAAGAGGGCAGAATAAAGCTTCACACTGCTCAGACCAAAGCCCTTTCCTGCGCGCTAGCTTCAACTCCCAGCAAGTTCTAAAACAAGCCACAGCAGCTGAAATCCCTGGACAACGACCACCAAGGGCTTTCTCCGGTTGCACCAGCTGCATGATCCAGATCCCTGCTCTTTTCAGCAGCCTTCTATGACCTCTGGGGAAAAAAAAAAATCCACATACTCATTCACCCCAATTTGCCACTATCTGCATCCTCTGTCCCAAAACCAGGAAGCCATAAAGATCATTTCCTGGCTCCCATGAAAACCCTTATCTCTGCTTTCTGTCACTATCGAGAAATCTCCACCAAAGACTTGGCTCATGTTCTCTGCACATTTCTCCAGTTACTCTGCAGCGGGGCTACTCTCACTTCACGGTAACAGGACTGCCAATGCAAAAATTAACTGCAGCCCCTCTGCATTATCAGCTTGGGATATCAGCAGCACTCCAACTTCAGCCTCTATGGCTTTACAGGTCTCTTAGCACGAATTTAAAAGAACCACTTATCTCAGGATAGAGATTCATGCATAGGCCAGAGTTAAAAGTAGGGCAATACTTAAGCTGCATCTCAAGCTCACATAGTAATAAAGCAAAAGCTGCAACTTCAAGCTCTGAAGGGGCACAGCAGGCACACCTCCTGCAACTGCTCTGAATTAGATAGCTTCTGAGAAACTTGTGTGAATCTTGAAAATCTAATACAGCTCGACAGTCTGGAACTGAACTGCTTTAGCAGGCAGGTTGAGCTGCAGCATCCTCTTTCACGTACACTACTGGGTCCTCAGTACAGCGCTGGGAATGAGACCCTTTTCTGCAGCAGAGGAACGTGGTAGATGCACAAACCCTGCAGGAAGCAAAGCTCGGAACGGCAGATTGCCAAGGGCATCTCTGGGCAAAATGAAGAAAACCCATCACTGCCACCCAACTGCCCCAGATTGTCTGCAATAGAGCAGGAAAATACGTAACGGACATCAAGATTAAAACAAAGAAAATGACGACCACATGAAAATCACTCCACGTTTTCTGCACATTCTGTTCCTGACTTACCTTCTTTACAATTATGGGACAGATCTAATAACAGCCCCTAGAAATCCAGCTGTCACATTTTGATAGTTCACTGATTGCCTACATAGATCTAATTACCTCAGCCAGTCCACATGCCTAAAACCTCACGTGGGCACAGCCATTCCTCAGCCTTGCCCCTCCAGAGGTCTGGAGAGTGGAAGCCAGAGTAATGCTACGACGATCAGATGGTTTTTGGAGCCACCAAGGTCAAAGTATAGGGACAAGAAGAAGGGAAACAGCTGCTCTAGAGCTAGAGACAACAGAATGCCTAAAACCCTAGAAAAATAATTAAATGAACTAATGAGCCATAGTTGGCAAAGGAATCACAGGTCAAGGAAGATACAATTCCTCAGTGAGGGGAGAGGTGAAGAAGGGGAGAAACAATCCCATGTCGGGGCAGACACAGATCAAGTTAGCAGCTCCATAGCGGGGCTGTGGCAAGGAGGGTAGAGAGAAAGGGACTTATCAAGAGAAGAGGCGATTTATTCTGGAGTTTCAGGGCTGGAATAAGCAGTAGAAGATGAATGAAAGGGAACGTCTGTGGTGGATGTGAACAGGAGACAGAGGTGGGATGGCAATGCCACAGGGTTTGTTTTGTTATTGGGTTTGTTTGTTTTAAAAGGAAGTTAATAGAAAAACACCAGCAGCTTAAAATGCTCCAAGCATACCGGCTGCCACTCCTTCTAGGTTATGACAAAAAATCCCGCCCCTTAATGAGAAGGGCTTCTTAGGATCCAGCAGCCCTCCAACTCTTCACCCCCAGCTGGGGGGCGGAGGGGGTTCCCATATCAGCGGCTCAGCAGCACGGAGCTCCCCGCGCTGGCACCGACGGCCTGCCCAATTCAGACCTGTAATCTCCCTCGACTTTGATTTAATGCAGCAATTACTGGTAATGTGGTTTGAAGGAGATAAATGCCCAGTACAGGGCTGGCTGGCACTGACGCTCATTCCGCTCATGATGCGAGAACAGTTTTAATTAAAATCCCCTTTATGATAAAGGAGCTGCTTGACTGGATGTTTCTGTGCAGCCCTGATACGGAGCCTCCTCCAAAGCGGATTAGAAATCAAAGTTTCCCCCTTCTCGCTACTGGCAACACACAAAAATAGGGAACACAGTCACCGTGTCACCCCTCTGCAATTTCCTTAACCCTAGAACTGCTGGGAAAGCAATTGCCACCTCTTGTCATGGCTCTAAGTGTTTTCCAAAAACTAAGCACCAGGGCTGCTTTAATTAGAATAAACACATCAAGAAAGCTCAGTCTCCGTGATCCAAAACCGGTTTCCTCTCTATCTGGTTTAAAAGGGAATCAGCTTGGCGGCTACTAGGGCAGACCCATCCCTACAGCCCGCATCCTGGCGAGGAGGGAAATCAGACCCTCAGTGCTCTGGCAAGATGGTAGGAAGCTGGGATCTGGCTGAAAGGCTGGAAAAGCAGAAGCCTCTGCTGGATGAGGCAGAGCAGCACGGACAGGGAAGAGGCAAGGAGCAGCACTGCAAGATAAAGGCATAAAATCTGGCAGAGCGGTCAGGATCCCAGCACAGACATGTTCCAGAAATGATCTGTCAGCTCTTGATCGAGTTACAGCAAATGTAGGTGCAATTTTGGGTTGGTTTTCTTCTTTACAGTATAGGAAATACCAGAGATGAATACATTAAGCACAGCTAGTTTCTATTATTGCAAGTGCCAGGAGCAGATTGTCACAGTGAGAAATTGGCCTTGTGCATTACACAGAAAAGGCAGCACTGGGTTTGGAGGCCTGCAGACAGTGCAATGTGAAGATAAAGAGCCTCAAGTCTGAATGCACATTATTCTTCTCCTTAAGCCACCGAACACGCGTAAACATAAAAAGGCTGATTTAAGCAGCTGAATTTCTCCGTGACCTTCAGAATAGATCTGTGGACCATGCCACTGTCCAAGCCTTCTCCTGGGAGCTCCCCCCCCCCTTTTCAGAGGCTTTGCCTCATCACCCTAGCAGTGCTCCACATTCCCTGAAATTGCCTTCTCCCCTAAAGCCCTCAACGCCAGCCAATGGGATTCTGCTCTGAAAAATCTTTTCCTTTCACATTTCTTTCTTATTTTAAAGTGGCTCTCATGTTCCACGACTCCCCACCCCATTCAGACAGCACAACATTAAAGAACAGATAAAAGAAAAAAAGTCTAAAATATCCTGAACAGAACCAGGAGGGATTTGGCACAACAGCGTGACTAGCTGACTCCGTGTGAGTCTGAAGCAGCAGACACCAGACCACCAAAGGCTGATGTGGCACCGTTGTAATGGTAAAACCAGCCTTCAGAAGTACCTTGCTCCTCAACAGGAAGAACAACGGGTAAAACCACCAGGTCATAGACAACAATGTGAAGACTTAATGCGGTTTTACTAGTCCACAAGGGAAAAAAATGAAACCAAAAAAGGCCTGGTATAATTAACGAGATTAAAGGGGGATTTAGGATCAGGACAGAAAAGCAACGGGCCAGATTGATCCTTACAGGATTAAAGCTGGAATCCTACTAAGAGTCCAGTGGTTGAGAGATCAACGCAATGTAATGGGATTAAATCAACATCAGCTTTTGTTTTTACACAACTGAACCCCCTACACCCGTGCTTTTACCGCTTCAGGTAAGCGGTAGAAAAGTTGACTGGTACCTACAGACAACTGGTGTGCAGGTCAGCCAGGCACTTCCCCCTTCAGCCCTCTCACGGCAGAAGAGCAGTAGGTACTGCCGCTTTCAGAAACAAAGGACAAAAAAAAAAATGTGCTTTATAACAAATTGTCCAAACAGCCATGAAAGCTGAAGATTTACCAAAGTCCATGTTCTAGTCAGCTCTAAATTAACTGGTATCAAGTGTGATGGGATCACCCCAGGACTGACGGATGGGAAAGCCAGGAGGACAGTCCCAGCTGCATGCAGACATGCTGCCGACAGGCAATTGGAGATTGATATTGTCTCTTGCTGGCAAGGAACAAAGGACGCAGTATACTCTGCGGAACGTATCAGCAAACACATTTAAGACAAATTGTCGCATGTCCCCATTGCACAACAATATCCAAGAATTACAAAAGTGAGAAAAGCCTCTTTCAGCATGTATCATTTGCATTACAGCTGGTGCAACACATGCAGGCCAGCTGCACCTCTGTTCCCCTGCCCCAAAGTTTCCAAAGCTCGCCGGTAATTTGAGTTGGTAGCGGCAGGGGGGTGGGGAAGAGGGGAACAGACAAGGCACTCCGTTCTTTCTAGGTATGTATACTATTTTTAATTATTTTATTCTTGTAGGAGAGAAAAACGTGCATGTTTAATTGTGAGGGTATCCATCACCACGCTGCTCGGCTGAAGGAGGAAGGGGTGTTTATTGCACACCTGTTTGCAACAGCTAAACAGCTGCATTGGAGAGCAACACTCCCCATGCAAGGAAAAAGCATTAAAGCATCTCATATTTCTACAGCACTTCTTAGTCCTAAAGGTGTTTAAAAACAGCAGTTACACATACACTATATATGCTCCAGCAAAGCTTTTGCTACAGAAGAAAAATTTCCCCAACACTAAAATTTTAAAATGTAGATACCACCCATCTCTTAAAAGATGCCACAATCAGTAGCCTCACCTATGCTGAATGCGCTTCCCCTTTTCAGCTGGTGGGGCCAAAAAAAGTAACCAGCATTCACTGCTCCTCCTCGCTCAAGCAGCAGCCAAAATCTCAGTGTAATAAATCAGGGTTGGAGGGAAATAGCTGAAACGACTGCTGGATCCAACAGGCCTATGAGCAAAGCTGCTCTGCAGCGTCGCTGAGACTGTCCTGCTGGAGCTACATACCCCAACTCATGCTGCCAAACAGGCTTTGTCACCTTCCCGAGAGATGCTTCGTCTTTACTCAGAAGGGGTCTCCCTCCAACAAGTACGTCACGGACACAAGTAGACATCACCGTAGTGATTGAGGATGGGATGAAAAAGGACGCAGTTATGACCGAAATTAAAAGTTAAAAAATAGCAACAGGCAGATCACACTGCACATCATCTATTTTCCAGCCAATTATATATATATTTTAATTCCAGCATTTTTCTGTACTTAAAACTTTGTTACAATGCTAGATGATGTATAAATTATAATAAGGAAGTACAGAGAAGTGTTTAAGTATCATCCTATGCCAGGCTCCTTAAAGCACAACGAATAATAATCCCCAAGAATATCTAAAAAAAATTGTCATCTGGTCAAAATATTTTCACTTCATCGTTGTCTTAATGTCCAAGATTCAACTAGAGCATTGTGTGGGGGACAGCATGTTTCATTTGAGGCAGGAGAAAAACTAACTGCCTTTGCCCTGGATTCTGCTACAGACCCAAGAACCATCTGGTAAAAAATCAGCCAGAGCATTGTGCAGGCAGTATATTAGTCATGAGACGTAGGACTCTGAGAACAATGAAACCTAAATTTAAGGGACAGATGAGGGAAACTTAATTACTTGTTTAAGCTTCTTCACAGCTTTGAGGGATCTTTAACACTTTCAGCAAAAGAATTTAGCACCAGAGGGCACAAAGCACATCCTCGATTGATTTCTTAATTTTCTGCAAGCCTGTTTTCACTTCCAGCGTGGAACTATCTGCACTGGTCCATCAGCACAGCTTGCCTCTCTGGTGCACGGCCGCAGGATGCGTCACATTGCCCTCAGTACGGAGTACCATCCAGAGCTGTGGTACTGCGGATACATACTGCAGATCCTCCTCCAAACTGACAACTCCTTAAAGAAAACATTTTGTCTGACCCCACAGCCAGACTCAAAACCCTGCTGTACTCAGTAGCCCTCGCTGAAGGACGAAAGGGTCTCTTCCAGCTAATCGCACAAGCCATCCAATCATACTTCTGGTTAAGCATGCACATATGCACAGTTGATACCCTAGTGATTGCCTAGAGCTGTGGCAAAAAAAGCCATCAAATTCAGATCCACTCAAAGACCTTTCCTATACCATCACCGTAACCTTGGGGGTTAGGAAAAGGGTAAAGTTTTGGCACTGGCAGAATTAAGATTTGCAAATAAGCGCCATGGGAAGTGCAGGAAACACAGATGTTCAGTCTCAAATTGCTATTATCTGTGCTCTTCCTCAAGCTTTCAGCTGGAAGCCAGGAAGGTTGAGGTTTATTCTCTTCTTATTCTCTTACGGTTTATTCTCTTCCTTCCAAGATAAACACACTGTTTTGTGAAAAACTAACTTAAACAGGACCCGGTCCCTGTCAGTCTCCCAAGACTTGGACAGGCTTACAGCACACAGAGTCCCCTGTGCTCATCGCTGTTTGGACAGGTGGGAATAGGGCAGTCAGGAAGAAGAGCCGCTGGAGATATTCACACCGACTCCGCCAGCCTACATCCCTCTAATTCTTTTGTTTAGACTCATCAGGGAAGGAAATTCCTGAACGTGATGGCAATGTGCAGGGCACTGATTTTACCTGGTTTTATATTAATCAAATGTAGCCTACAGAATAGATCATCCTGATCCTGACTCTCCTTTCTCTGAAGCCAGTAGCTTCACTGGAAATGCCTTCTCTTTTTGAACTGCACTGGGCTTTCTTGTCTCAGTAGTGACCTTGGCATCTTCCAGGGTTACAGGCTTGCAGGAACACAGAACTGGAAAAGACCACCTGAATTATCAACTCTAGTCCTCTAATAACACAGGCAATCATATTATATAATCTCTTTTGTAAACTCTTCTTTCCCTGTTTCCCAAATCCTCAAAGCCTATATAAAACCCTAGATGCAAATAGATGCAAGTTGCTTTGTCACACTTAGCCCCAGGGGAACACAATGCAGACATCCCCAAACCAGCTGTGCACAGAGCAACTCGGGTGTGGAAGCACTATAACCATGTTCACGAGGTGCTGCACCAAAGCCAACAAAC
Source organism: Leptosomus discolor (assembly GCF_034619465.1). NCBI lineage: Eukaryota > Metazoa > Chordata > Aves > Leptosomiformes > Leptosomidae > Leptosomus > Leptosomus discolor. The sequence goes on from NC_141391.1 coordinate 160,924,110, forward strand.
CTTATCGAGCTGCAGAACTCATTATCTCAGTTGCACTGCTGGACAAACATAACTATATTACTTTTGGATTCAAGCTGGTACATATGCATGCTACGGGCATGACACCACGGGGACTTGCAGGCTGGGGAATGAGCTTGCAGGCTCGGGGATTTTTGCATGAGCTCCATCTTGTGATTTTCCAGAGCCTTCCTGCTCCAGAGCAAGAATCCAAAAAATCGGTGTTTATATTAACAGGAAGTGCCTTTTACCATATTCACAGATTCACCCAAACCTGACCTCTAACATGCATTCAGGAAAACCTTCCTGCACCCTCAGAGCCGCAGTCTCCCAGAGGCTACCACATCTTAACTTCTCTCAGTGCTGACCACAGCATGCGGGCATCTTTCGCACACAGCAACTGCGCGCTCTTCATCCCGTCAGAGCTTCAGTTCATGGCTGACGTGTTTATTTGCCATTCCTACCAAACAGGTTCCAGCCAAAGACCTACAGGCACAGCCAGACTTCCCCAGCAATAGCTGCCCCTGGCTTGGCACCAGAACAGAGCAGGGAGGCCATTTTCCCTGGACAGCCACTTGTTTTGCTGTTATCAAATGCATGCTTTGAAAACCACGTCGTAATGACCATACTTTTCACTGGCAGTACCTACCTCTCATGAAAAAAAAAAAAAAAAAAAAAACCAAATAATAGAAAAACATTGCATGAGGAAGAGCACGTTGCTAAGGCCCAAGTTTGGCAGCAGAGTTGGGTTTCCAATCCCTTGGTGGTAAAGCTGATGAGCTCGGAGCCTAAGGGGAAAAATTATTCCAGTGAATGCAAAGAGAGGCTTTTAAGTGACAAAAAGGCAAGTAAAAGGCAGGTCGGGAAGAAAACCAACAAAAAAAATTTTTCAAAATGAGCTTGGCAAGCTTACTAGCACTATTCTTGCTTGTATGGTGGATAATTAGTAGGTCTAGGTAAGATCTTCACTTTCACAGGGCTCTAGAGAAAGAAATCATTTCTAGCTGCAATAGGCAGGCAGCCCTCTCACAAACACTCAGCATGTACTCTGTACATGTCTGCAAGAAATGAGGAAATTATCTATACCCACTATAATCTGAGATCAGAGCGATGAATCCAGTGCTTTCCTATCAGAAGCCTAGCAACAGCATGGACCTCCCCTACCTTGGTCCCTCCTGCCTTTGATAGTTTCAGCTGTCTTTGAGCACAGGAGAAGGATGGTTGATAAATTGCTTGCTAGGGCTGCTGCCCCTTCCTTTCAACCTTTCTTGTAACAACAGACCTCCAACAAGGCAACATTCATACATGCAACTCTCAGAACACATCATGCTCTTTAGAAAATACTTGGAATGAAATGACTCTAGATTATATCTTATGACTCACAGTACACAAAGATTCATCTGCTCATAAATGAAAAAAAAAAAAAAAAAAGTAGAGCTTTCTTATCCAGAAAAAGGTTGAACAGTTTTCCTACACTGAAACCACTCTGCTCCCAGCTGTCACCAGCAGAATGCCTGCCCCCATGCTGTCAGTACACACGTCCCTCCAAGTGAAGAGCCTTTCACCTTCATGGCCCTAATTTTCCCATGTCCCATCCAGAGAACAGATGACTAGGAGCCCTCTTGAGCAATCCAGGAGCCTAGACAGCTGCAGGCAAAAGTGGCTGAGTGAGAGAAAAAGACAGAGGTAGATTTAGATGGTCCCCTACGAACAAAATACTCTCGTCTACAAAACCAGAACTCCTATATGTAAGTGAAGTATCCACCTTGAGTTTCAACACTAACAGTCAGACATATGCACTCAAACGGTGTGCAACATCAGAAAGACTATCATACCATCTCTGCTTCAGAAAGACTTTATACAACTGCATCCTACAGCATAGAAGTGTTAAGATAAATAGTCTCTCTTGATATTTAATGGCACAGCTAGTCTGCCGCCTTCACTTCCCTCACAATGCCAAGCATTAGGTCACCACGACAGATATTTTAAGTTTCCCACTCTTCAGCTCTCCACAGCCCACAATCCCCTGCAGTCTACAAGGCCCTCATTTACGCGTATCCTCCAACAAGTTTCACCCGAGGGAATACAGTTCAGCAAGCAGGAATGTCAGTCTGAACCAAGGCTACACCACCACTGCATTTCAGAAACAGCATTATAATCAGGGACTGTGATGTTGCAGGTAGCCTGTACTTCTGAGTTCAGTACCCACACCATACTATAGCTGCAGAGCAACGAGCGTTCTCCTTTTTATTTCATTATTTCTCAAATGTGACAGTATTGAACATTGCACAGTCTCTTCAAGGAAGATAATTCTGTAATGTGCACCCTTGGGGGGCTGGGGGGGTGGGGTGGAGAACCATTATGGTTGCTGTGGGAACCTTAATTCTGGATTTCAGGACTTGCATATTTAAAACCTCAAATTTAACATTGCGTTAATGTAGCTTCATGCACTGAATTAAAGAATGACTCAGTACAAATCTCCATGCATCTACTGAAGTCCTGACGTTCCAAGGACAAGAGGCACAGAACAGAAAAAAAACACAGCACGGGGAACAAGGAGAGAATGGGGGGGAACCTGTGAGCAAAGATGCAAGAAACCAGCACAGCTGAGGCACAGCAAACCCCACACCAAACCGGATCTGTCATCTGGGGCTGCTTGTTCTCACCACTAAAGGTTATGTCGCCCATCAGGACAAAAAGAGCTTAAAGCAGAAACACAAATCAGCATGGAGGAAAAGGTTCCTGAAAGGATCAAGGAGGGGAAGATTCCCCGAAAGTAATAGGGTAACCCGTACTGAGAAGAGAAAGATCATATGCAGATAGCACAAATTCACTAATTTTTTTTAATTATCGTGGCACAATGCCCAGATGATGCCCTTAAAATCCCTTCAGCTGTTCAAGCATTTAACACTTATTTTCCCCACTCCTCTGAAGTTTAACTGCAACGCAAGCGCAGCGACAGCTCTGCCCAAAGTTTAGGATGCAGGCAGAAGCGGCAGCCCACGGAGGGGTACCAGTCGTCGTCCATCGGCAAGTGTCCCAAAACTCAATCCTCTCTTAAGAATCTAGCACAGCGCTTCACCTGTTGGGCCAAAACTGGTCTTTAAACTGGCTGACACCTCCACTTTATACTACAGTGCTCTCACACACCCCTCACCAGCCAGAGGCGGCGAGACAGCAGGGCAACTCTCCACACTCCCACCCTAGCCGGCATCCTCCGTGTTTCAGCCCGGTAAGGAACATCCCCATTGTTTACTGCTTATCTAAAATCAGCAGCAGCATGGCTGAATTACTTCTCCTCTTACCCCACCCACCAAACGAAACACAAATCTTGGCTGAGCCACGGGTCCTGCCCAGCCTTTCTTGCTAAAAACCGGCACCCCAATTTGGGGTCCCGCATGCCAGGCTGCCGGGGGGGGGGGGGGGGGGGGGGGGGGGAAAGGGCGGGCAGGGAATAGAGCGGAGAAGGGGGACGTGCCTGCCAGCAGGGCCTGCCGGACGAAACCAGGCAAGTGTGCATACCCCAGCGCAGAATCAAGTTACCCTGCAACAAAGATAGCGTGTGTATGTGCAAAGGAGGGAAGTCGAATCCTTCTGCCTGGGTTCTAAGGCTCGCTTTGTTGCTAAAATAAACCAGTGTTTGTTCCTGGGAGTGATGGGGAGCTGGACTCTAAAAGCAGTTGCAGTGAGATCCCCCACCTTCAGACTTAGGAACAGATTTAAAGAGAAACAAAAAACAACTTGGGAAGTGACTGCTCTTCACCTCACGTATCTAGGTAAGGAACCCAAGGGCAAACTGCTGAACTCAAGGGTGCCCACGAGCAGACAAAACTACACATAGATGACTGACTGAGCAGCCTAACAGCTGACTGCTCCAGAGGAAATTCCAGTCCTTGCTCAAAGGCTGAAAATACATATGCTTTTATATGTTTTTACTTTGCTTGCTGGATCTATATAACACTTCACACATGTTTTTCCTGACATTATTTTCCATACTCCACGAGAAACTCGAGTAACCGTGCCACTTCTGGAAAAACAACCTTGCATCCAACTTTTGTCAAAAACAGCTTCTCCCGCCACCCCCAAAGCCCCAAACTGCAAAACTATCTATTTGCTGCCGGCTCCTCTCTTAACCTTCAGTGACTACAGATCCCTTTCAGCAGCACTCTTCCACTACCTGGGATGTCTCTCGGTAACACCAAAATCCCATAAAGCAGAGGCACATGGGAACAGTCTTATGAATGAGAAAAAAACAATATATATAGGTCTCACAGACAACAGACAGTGAGCAGCATTATATGAGAAATTTTGTCTCTGAGACACCTGCCCAAAACTGTTCTCTCCAGAAGAACTTATAACCGCAGGAAAACCCTGCTCAATACCCAGCTAACATTACTCGCGCCAAATATTATTTTTTTTACAAGGGAAAACTACAGCCCACTGTGCGGAGAGGCTGCAGAGAGCTAAGCCCAACAGCGAAGGCCACTCATGTTAGTGCAGAGTCCTTCAGCTTTCCACTCCTTATATGTGCAAAGTGTGCAAGCTCTCACACACGCTTCTCTACTCACCCAGAGGTACATCATGTTAGCCTGGGTCCTTCAAACCCAGCAGTGAAATGATCCGGCAATGCAAGAAGCACTTCAGTAAGACTGTCGAGACCGAGGCTGGCTGAGGTGTTTTGGGTTTTTTTTTTGTTTTTTGATTTTTTTTTGGTGGTGTTTTTTTTTTTAGGAAAAAAAAAAAATCCCGAACGGCTCAGTTTGTGGCTTAGAAAGCGTCTCGCCTCCTCCACCCCCCTCCTCCAGCTCTGGCTGCTCTGCGCTCTTCTCTCGCACTTAATCTCTCCCTGGGAGTTCCCAGCCCCGTGTGTCTGTACTGGCGTGCACAGCACACACTCTGCATTCGCCTCCAGGGAATTTCTCTCTGTCATTCTGCTTCTAAAAACACAATCTCGGCTTCACAAGATTCTTGCAAGAGGCAGGGATGGGTGGGGTTAGTAATAAATGCAGCCCGGCTCCCAGCGCTGGAGCATGCTTACTTTAGAAAAGAGATCTTTAGACATGAATGAGGTAGAGCGTTGTCCTCCAAAGTCACTGGGGGTGAGGACCCATTCCCCCCCACCCGCTAATTGCTTCTCCAGGAATCATCCACAGGTGCCAAGAGCCGTGCACGGTGCCATAAGCAGGCTCTGCACGTCTTCATCTACCCCATTAGTCAACACCCAAAATTTGGTCACAATTCAGTAGCTGTATTTAATCATTAACCACTGACAGGCGCCGACGAACACAACTTGAGGGAACCTGAAGGTAAGAAGAAAATCTGTCGTGTGACAGCCACCCTGGAGCTCCCGCAGGAGGAAACAACCACTGTCAGTGTGAGCTGCGGAAGAGAAGAGACTCTCACAGAAAAAGGGGTTAATCTGCTTTTGCAGGTGGCTCTGCATGAGTATTTTACAGACTTGCATATTGCTAAAGGGAAAGCAACAGCTGGATCCAGTTCCTCCGAGTGTATCGGGTTCCCACTTGCCCAGAGGCAGCTTCCCCCCAAGTTTGATGGGGGCAAGTGCCCTCACCCTCGCAGCCTTGCGCTCCCAGCCAGCTCCAATTTCAGGTTTGCAAAGCTCTGCCGGTGGGGTGGCAGCCCCAGCAAAGGCGTGCTGAGCAAAAGACACTCTCGCCCCAGCTACCTCGACAAGCTCCAGCAAGTCCTTCCCCGCACGAGTGAATCCTCATCCCATCCCCCATGCCCGATGCCACAGGACAAGTGTCACCTCTCATCTCATTAATCAGTTAAACCGCTCTTCCAAACTAGGAAAACAGGTTTCTCGCCCCCTTCCCACCTCAAAATGAAGAATCGACTTCCCTCACTGGGCTCCAAATGCTAAGTTAAATTTGGCCTCGTCTCAAACTGGGGGGGGGGGGGGGGGAATAAAAAAAAAAAATCATGTTTTCATTGAGGCACTGGTCTCCTTGGAAATGAGTTTTGAAGAAATATTTTTATCTCAGCTGAAGATATAGAAATGGTGCTCTTTCACATATCACCTCTACTTCCTTTACTTAGAGATTACTTAAACGCAACCCAGCGGGCTCAGAGTAAAGCAAGCACCCACGTGGCCTGCCGCGCTCCACCCGCAAGTCAAGCCCTATCTACGTGGGGCAACAAATGGACGTGCCTCCTGCCGCAGACGTCCCAGGCGTGCTTGGCGCTCCCCAGGCTCCCCTCGCCTTCAGCAAGCTGCAAAGGCACCCCAGGCCAGGCCTGTCCCAGGTACAGATGCCAACACGCAGGACGCCAACGGGCTCCAAGGAAATACATGGCTGTCGTTGCAGTCCTGCATAAAAACCTGGAGGAAAGGCTTATCATTGCGACCAGGATAGAGCAGCCAGGGGGATGCGCTCGTTAGAGACAGGCAGGACGCCGCTGGGCTTTTCAGCCAGGAAAACCCAAGCCCTGATGCTCAGGGGAAGGAGCAGGAGCCCAGATTCAGGAAGCTCGGATGTCACAGGGTTGTTCAACTACGGCATCTCTCGGGCCTCCCATCTGCTCTCACCTTTTGGCATGACGGGTCAGGTTGAGCGGGTGAAAAGAAATGTTCCTAAAAACACTTACTGCACCAAAGCCTATGTACCACAGTCTCTAAAGAGCAAAGTAGGTGATCCATAAACCTGTTCGCGAATGCTCCGAGAAGAGCGAAACAGCAGCAATGCTGACATTTGCATCACGGTTAGACACTTCAGTTAACGTTTCTGCAGCAGGGTCACACCAGCAGTAGCTACTAGTTCAGCCAGCCTGCAGACTCAGGCAGACACTTCTGCACTAAATAACCTCGATGGCATTTTCAAGGTATTCTTCTGGTCCAGAATGCCAATCCAAAAATCTTACTATCATTTTAATGAAAGCTAAGATTCCTTGTGTGCAGAGTAGAAAGTGAGAAGGCATACGGACCAGGTGAGCAAATCCAAAGAAATACATATTTTCATGAAAGACCTGAAAAAGAAGAGTGCTTAAAACTAAGCTGAAGAGTGACCAACAAGCTCCCCAATAATAATCTAAAAAAAAAAAAAAAAAAAAAAAAAATTAAAATTCTCCCCCTTCTTCTCCAGGCTCTCTCATCCTTTATGGCCACTCTTCCATGGGACAGAAAAGAGAAACTTTTTAGAATAAGGCCGTTCCTTAATGTCAACCACTGAGACTCATTACAGATCATCCCAGCAACTCCACAGTTGGACAGGTCACATTCAACCTCCAAAGTGAAACAAGACCTACGAACCCTCCTCGAATCATCCGAATACCAGCTTGAAATTAATTTGTCACTGTTGCTACTAGGCCACCACCTCTCCATGGAAGGTATATGGGAAGATTACTGCAAGCAGCAGACTTCTGGTGACGAAATACCCTCGTCCTGAAGCACTTTTTGATGGAACTGCAAAATCAGGTTTCTCAACGGTCGGTATTCTCCAGCAGCAAGAGGAGTAGCCAACTGCTCAGGAAACAATGCTGCGGGATGCCTCTAGAGGCACCACCGCTCTGACTCAGAGCTGCTGCTGCCCAGGGGTTCAAACCAACACTGAGAATACAAAATGCGTGCCCAAGACTATCCACAGTTACAGAGATTACTGGTGGCAGTGGGGTAAGCAGGCTAGCCTCAGATTATAAGCAAGAAAAAGATTTATTTGGCTGATAGAATTATGTTGCGGGGGAAAAGAACTAGATGAGCTATTAGGCTTTCTTTAAGCTTTAATTTTTTATTTTTATATAGATTTTCAACTACATTAGGGCATATGTAAAAGATATCAATAGAAGACTTTTTTTTTTCTGTAAAACTTATCCCAAGAAAACACAAAATATTCTGTAAGTAGCAAGAGGACAACAGTATGTTAATGAGTCTAATTCCAGAAAAACACAGACAGACATGACTAAGATAGGCTTCTGAAACAGGTAGCTAGGATCCTCTGCAAATGCTTTGTCTTAATCCTAACAACGGTGCTTTACAGGATATATGTCAGGGAACTTGGAAGGCTGCTGTGTGTGGAAATACAAATGATCTCTTAGGGATCTTTCCTGTCTCAAAAAGGATTAAAAGCAGAAAGAAAAAGATTTTAAAATTCATATATACCAAGCTAAGAGAAAAATGTTCGGAGAGCTGTAGCCTGGTGAAACATTGCTCCCTCTTCTCTGATGGGAGGCTGTTGTGTAAATCAAAGTGAAAGGAGAAGAAAGCAGTCTGCAAAGATATTAACGCTTGTTAGACAGGTAAGGAAAGTCTTAGCAAGTAACAAAAGGGGAAAGAAAAAAGGGAGCAAGTAACCGCCTATTTAATACTATATCAAGCTATTTGGCAAAATAAGAGGCACTGATAAAACAGGAAAAAAAAAAATCTACCTGCTTCTGTACCAGTATGAAAAGCCTCAATTACATATAAGAACTGTGGCTGCTCAGTTATGAGCATAAATTCAACCCAAAAATACTGCTGGTAAGTAAGTTTCAAATAAGCCAAATGCTTAAAAAAATAATTTACAAAAAGTTCTAGCCTATTTAGGAAAGATCTGAGTGGGCAAAGGGGGAATAGGTATGGCACAGTTTCAAACTGACATTATCTGTTTCTAGCTGATTGTGTCTCAGAGGCATATGATTTCAAATGCTCATGGATTAACATTCTAGAAGATAAAGCTCAAGACAGGGTACAAGCTGGTGTGCCTGCTACACACTACTGAAATCACATTAGATAGCATGCAGGATGAGTGGCTAGCTAAGCACCTCTTCATAACAGAGGGAAAAACCCATCTGATCACCAGGAATTTCAAATGCAATGACACTTGCAGGAGGCGCTGGGGGGCTAATGCCAAAGAACACCCTTGAAATTTCTAAATTACAGAAAACAATTTCTTAGTTCAAGAAGTGTTACATTGGAAATGAGCAATTCCATATTAGATTCCATCTTGACAGAAAAGAGCAATCAATCGTAAAAATAGAAATTAGCGGTAGCTTAGGTAAAAATGATTGTGACAATTGTGTTTGGATATATGGAAGGAGAATAGAGACCAAACCAGCGTATCGACGTACATACTCAGCGCTTGAGTGGGACGAGAGGTACATCTGCATATTTTCCCTGTCACATCCCCACACTTGAACACCTGTATATATTCTAGCAATTGAAAAAAAAGAAAAGCTGAGAGACTGAAACAGAAAGGAAATTAGGAAGGGGAAAAACAAAATTTACAAGGGAATCCTAACAACAGAGGCAAAATCCACAGCCAGAGCTGGAAGACAATAATTAGTTTCTCAAAGCTTCAAGAATAGCAACCCCAGCAATTGCACTGACCTGCTACTACAGGGAAACGGTAGAAACAACCCCAAGACTGAAGAAAGAGCCAAAGCATTCAATACGTATTTCTGTTCTATATTTAGAGAGAAGTCAGCTGTTGCAGTCTGTGATAACGAAATGCTTTCCATTCCAGCAGTAACTAAGGAAGATGTTCCAACAGCTACCCAACAAACAGCACTGTCGTCCTCTTATCTAGCTCGAGCTCACAAAACAGAAGGGATGTAACCAGATAACACGTGGGGTTTAACCAAACTACAGCTGTGAATACATTCAGATGTGGATGCTCAGGAAGGCCTGCAGTCCGCCTCGAACCGCACGACCTGCGTTTGCAGCTCTAATAAGCCGTAACTACAGCACTAACATTAAACCCGCCGTAAGGCCGAAAGTCCAACTGTGATGCAATGACATCCGCAAATGCAGGTGTTTGTTGGACCCCATCTTATTAAAGCCCTGCTGCTGTTCGCAAAGCTCAGCCAAAAGATTACGCCCCTGTCGACACCAGAAGACTGCATCGGGAGAGCAGTCCTACTGGTGAAGCCACCAATACCAATTTTCGCAGCATCTGAATTTTCGTAGAAGCATCCAGGTTGGAACTTTTCCACTAATGAGAGCTAAAATGACACCTCAATGCTAAGCAAAGCAAAAAATGAAGTGGGGTCTGTTAATGGGAGGTTTGCAGAACAAAGGCACAGGTAGAAGGCCTCAGGTACGGGAGAGCAAATTAAATTGTGCACCTGAACACATCCGGGAGAGCGTTCAGATACATGAACGAGAAATACTGATCATAAAAATATCCACTCCTGATGTTTAGTAAGGCTCCCTGGCAACCTCTCTTGTAAAACAAAACCATAAAACAGTTTTTAAAAACAGCCTGAACTCTAAAATAAGATTAAATTCTTTTACGGTTAGTAAGTGCTATTGAATCTATGTGTTCCTCTTCACTGTGCAGTTTCCCTCAGCTGAAAAGTGGGAGGGGAGGTACTCTGAGGTTGGGGCAGGTTGAAGAGGGAAATTTCATTTCAAACCAAAGGAAAACAGTTACTCTCCCAGCAGTGAGCCAGACCAAGCTTTCACATTTTATGCAGAAGCCGGATTCAGATTGAGGATGAAGACTCGATCATTATCCCACCACGATAAACACTTGGAGAACCCTCTACAAAAGGCCTGACTGGAGATGGGAAGGGAGACATGCTCTGCGGTGCTCAGAGGGAAGTTTCTCCAACTCAATGGCTGCTTTCCACAGCTTATCTGACTCCAGCAGAACGTCCCGGTAAAAGAAGAGGGGAATCAGACTCCTAGTTGTGGGGTTTGGGCACGCCTTGCGTCTTGGATTTTTATTTGGTTTGGTTGGTTGATTTTTGTTTTGTTTGTTGTTTTTTGGGGGAAGGGGGGGTGTTTAAGAAGATTAGAGATGGGGCTGGGAGCTATCTGGCGAGAGGCACAGAAGTTCAGCCCTGGGCACACATGCAGTTCCTACAGAGATAAGAGGATCCTCTTTCAGGTTGATTTACTCCTTTGGGTGCCACTGGAGACTAACCTGGTGGCACAGTACTGCTCATTTGAGAAGACTCCCTCAGCTCAGGATCCTGGCATTATCTCTGTTTATCAGAATTTCTAAACCACAAGGTAGATTTCCGCTCAATGTCCAGAAGGACTCCAGGAAGCCTCTTTCTGCATTATCCTGTTTGTGAAAGGAAGCAAGAACACAAAGTGCATACAATAAATCACCCAGAAAAATACCACAATCCCTTTTAGATGTTTTGCCAAGCAAATAAGCCAAACATTGGCATATTACAAGAAAAAAAAGCCATTTTGTTATACAGCAACCCATTTCATTACTGGAAAACTGGATTCCCTATTCTCTCTCCTGCAGGTATGGTTCAGCTACACAGCAAGAGGCTTCTGAAAAAGAGATTACTTATTTAAAAGCAAACTATCAAGGGCTTTATCTTCCTAAATAAGCAGAAAGCCTGAAACAATAAAACACCTTGACATGCAAACAAAATCCAACAATTTTCAGGGACTGTCCTGCTACTGCCTTCACATAGTAATTAAATTTAAGTCCTTACATAAACTTCAGAAGGTCTCAATTCACAGGCTTGTCATTCAAGTACATAGAAGAAAAAAAAAAGAAAAAAAAAAGGAAACTGGTACCAATAAAAGCTTTGTAGACTTTGTTTGGGATTTTCCTCTCCTCACAAGTACGCTCAAGAGCACTACTTCTGGAAGGCACTGTCAATCCTTCAAGAGAACCGCAATAAGTTTAGTAACTAGGAAAGGTACTTTGCTGAAAATGTGTTCCCAGACAAAAATACACTTTTAAATTAAAACCAAGAACACCTACATCAACAAAACTAAATCGTGAAGCCAGAGAATTCAATGTTAAACATTCAACAGCACACAAAGAGGAATTTCACAAGTAAGGAATTCTTACAGCTGTAGTATACTGGTTTGGGCATTCATCTGCAGAAATGAAATGGTGATGCAACTGCTTCCAGGATATAGCAAACGTGAGTTTGGGCAGCTGAGTGGGCATCTCCATAAATTACACCCGACAGCCTTACTATGGCAGAACAGGACTGAAGTTTGCAATCTTCCAATGCCTTCTAAGGAGAAGCTAGCAGGCTTAACGTCTGCAGAAGAAAGGGCATCTCTGCAGCTGTGTTGCCACCTCAGGCTTGATTTTCAAGCTGTATCTTCTCCATTCTATCACACCTGGATCTAGTCTGAAGTCCATACTGAATTGGGACACAGCAAATGTATTGAGATACTTGTAAGAGGGGATCAGAATAAGCTCCAGTGCTGGTATTTAAATCTTTAAAGTTTAGTTAACTAATAGCTGCCTTTGTATCTTCACTAGTAACATCCAGTGACCAAAGTCTGGAGAACAAAGTCTGATCTCCCTTCAATTTCTCTATGAAGTGGCAGAAAGTGTTACACTACAAACTCCAGTAAAAGTCCATTTTTAGTGTCAAATCATAAGTACAATATCCAGTTGAACTGACAAAAGACAGAAAGATTCTCTGTGCCCTAAACCAACTTGTCGGTGCTAAAGAGGGTATTTATTTGGTTGTGGATTTTGAAGAGGAAGTCAAACAAAAGGATACAACTCAGCTCCTACATCGACAACTCATCTCTTTATAGTCCACAAGGGAATTTGTACCGAAGGACAAACTGATGGCGCCCAAGTGTTAGCCTATTCAAGGTGTGAGATTTCAGGTGGTGAAACTGCTTCAAATACCTCATCAACGGAGCTACAGCATCATTACACCATATTCTTGTCTCCATGCTTACCATGTCAAGCGGCTGTACCACATCAGTGATTCATCAGAACGGCAACAACCCAGCAAATTAAGAAAGGATATGAAGATGGATTGCAACCGTGGGGAAAGGAGAAGACAGGGCGTAGCTCTCTTCCCTGGACCACACAGGCGTTTATTAATATGCTGGAACTCTTGGGCCTGCTGCTGCTAAAGGGGAACACAGACAGAACAATACCATCTTGCAGAAAGGGACTCCTCTGGCTTGTTTGTGCAAAGGAAGGTTAACAATGTTAGCGAGTTATTCAGGAAGTAATGGATACCCTCTTGCCCTGAGCAAATTCCTTTTCAATAACAGTAGTAATTTCCTAGGCAATACAACTGTATCAAGGTATAATGGCTACTATATTTATCTACAGAGGCCCTGTACTGCTGGGATCTAATTTACTACAGCGTAGAAAGCAGTTTACAAATCCTGGGATAGTAAAGTTGCTAGAGACAGGAATAAAATTCTACGCTGTATCGCTTGGTTTGAAGAGTGGGTTTTAACATCCCTTTTAAAGAGTGTAAAATACATTCTCTCCAACTTAGAAAGACTCGAAGACTAATAACCCCAGAAGCAGACTGCAAATACACCTATGAAAGGGAAGAAATCAGCTTAACAAATACTACATTGCGCACATTTTTTTTAATCCTTACTGTCACAGCTGCTTTATTTCTTCTTTTATTCAAATAACACTCTTTCGTTTGACCCTATGAGAAGAAAAATAATCCATGACATTACCTAGAAGCCTTATGTACCTAATGAAGACAAAACAGATGAAATATGGTTTCAGTATGAGAAATGGCACAGGTATATAATCAGCAAAGGAAGGAAGGAATGACTCCAGCTAATGAAGAGGTAACACCAATAAACACTGAATGACATCTCCTGAGAAACAAGAAAACTAAATTGCTAAAAGACTTTGGTGGAACACAGCATCAACCTGTGATAAGTAAGGGTGGGTGGAAAGAGACCAAACACACATGTCAGGGAACTGCAGATACTTCCATTATGTAACGGTAGTAAGAAAATCCAGGCAAAATCGCCATTAACAGAACTAAAAGCGAAATATTTCAACAAGGGTATTGGCAGTTGTCAAACCACATAAAGGAACAGCAGACTGTTCAAATGTAAAAGGCATTAATAAAGCATAAGACGAGAGGCATAAATAGATACAAAACATAGAGGAAGATTTCTAGAGGACAGAAATGCAACTGGAAAAATTTAGTTATAGAGTACAATACCCCCAACTTCAATTCACAATGATCAGCAGAGGTCAGTTGTCAGAAAAGCAATTCTGCTTCTGGTCTCCTGAGCAAAGCAGTCCTAAACCATACCTGCACCACCACCATCTAGCTGGGTTATTCTCATGGCTGCAGCAAATAGCTCCCTCCATCTGACTGGTTCCTCAGGGAATTATGAGCGTAAGACAATTTTAGAAAAGCCCGTGTATGTAAAGACTCACTGCACTACTTGTTTCGTGCTTTATAAGCAAAAGATAGTCCATTCTTCAAAGTATTTTCAATGTCTTTGTTTAATATGGGAATTCCAAGAAGGCACGCAGATAGATACCTATCTATATCTTTTACCAGGGCATTTTGCCACTCTGCAGATCTCACGTGCAGTGAGTACTGGGAACATCCAGCGTTTGTAACACGGGATGTTCCAACAATTCCAACAGATGTATTTCTTGGCACTTGAGTCAACTGATGTACTTGAATCAGGAAGATTTTGGCTCTTGTAGGAGCAGACCAGCTATAGATCTGGTTTTCAGCACCACTGCAGTCTGTGGGGTACAAACGCACTGTGACCCTCAAACACCTTCAGCTGAGCTTGTATTAAGGCTGTTCCACCTTCCCAACTTTCCCACACAGCCTGCCATGACAAAAAAAACCCAAAACACCCCAAACCACACCTGTACATTCCTCTGATGCCTTTTCTAACCAAATCCTGGCAAAATTAGACCCTTCCATTAGAGACTGATTGCAACTTCATTGCTCTTCCGATCCCTTTCTAAGGCAGACAAATTGAATGAGCAGCAGCTCCCTCACATTCAGTTTAGATGAGATGAATGGTATGAAGTTAACTATGGCCCGTCAACAAGTGCAGCTCTTGTGCCCTAGGTCCTATGCAATACATTTTCATCTTGATCCAAATTGAAGCTTTGAAGTGTAGTCATACTGTCTGACAACTACTATACCTCCTAGAGAAGCTACTCACTTTGACAACAAAGCAACCAGGACCAACAATATATTAAATTCCTCCCTGTTCCCAAATTCCCAGAAAGCAACAGTGACCAGAACAATCTTTTTTTCATCCTTGTGTGACCTGAAGAATGCATGTTTCCTTTCAGATAAAGGCCTTGCTATGGTTATCTAATGCTAATGTCACTACAAACTGGATTAGAGACGCCCAGAAACCTCAAAATATGTACATGGGTAGTCGGCTGTATCCTAACTCTAAGTCTGAAGGCAATCAAATGCTCCAAATTGTGCCTAATGTAGTTAAGTTTGCCCCTTAGGTAGGACAGGCCAGTAAGAACGTATTACACAGTGATTAGATTAATTCTTGAGTGAAATTCAGAGGGCTGGCTCTATCTGTCTATTGTGCCAGTATACTTCAAATTATTTCAGAGACTATCACTCTTCCCGTGCTCTGCTCCACAGCAGCAGCTGCTCAAGAAATGCTCTGTCTGGGGTGAAGCTGGCAGCAACTGGGGACAATGCTGCTGTCAAGAGTTCAGCTCCCAGTTCTGAAATACCATTCTACTGGAAATACCGAAGACCCTAAATCCGGCTACATATACCACAGGATGTAAAATATCTGTATCTCAGCTTTCAACACAAAGTTCCAGAGTCTCATGACATTTACTCCTTCGGCCCCTGCCAGTCTTTCCCCAGACCCTGCAAAGGATTGGAGCCTAGCTGCCATAAATGGCTGGAAAACAAGATGTTCTCCAAGCACTTGGAATTGAGGAGCACTGTTTTAGCTTAGAGAGACCATGGCAAGGAGCCAGGGTGACAGGTGCCCCAGAAATAGAGATGATGTTCAAACTGTTGCCAACATGAGCCACTGCTGTCCTCTTGACCTGTAAAGAAAGGATAGGCCTTGCTCTCCAGGTGTATGGGGAACAATGGACCAAGAAAAGCAAGGGGGTGTGTTTGATGGCAGCACCTGAAATCTCTCCTCAGTAAAATCCAACCGTGAAAGACTTTGAATGGGCCTCATCAGACACAATCCTACTGGTAAACCTTCATTAGGCCTGGCAGCAAGCACAGCTCAGTGCTGCTGCGACATCAGAGCGCAGCCCATCGCAATCCACAGGCACCAAAAGAGTTAAAAACGCAGATTCCTGCTAAAACTGCCAAGAGCTACAAACCTTCTCCTGTGTGGGTGGCTGCAGCAACTAAATCCACTCCCCAACAATTGGCTGGCCTGGGGAAAGAGAGGCGGGAAGAGGCAGGTCATGGGGGACAGCCCCCCCCAAGTAAATAGCAGCACAGCATCTGCTCAGGTTTTCAGCTAAAATCGGTGAGACAGTTCTCTTCATTTTATTGCCAGCCTCTCGAGACAGCAGCCTCTGACCTTTATCAGGAAGAGCACCCTTGTCCTCTAATCACAGACTTCCTGGAAAACGCAATCTAGCCGGCAATTAATACAGAATGGGGAAGGGGGGGGGAGCTTCATAACATCAAATTACCACTGCAAGTTTTTTTTAAATACATTCCCCCCCCCCACAATGACAGAAGAATTCAAGCATGTTCTCACAAACCATCTCGCTCCCACTAGCATTATTTAACAGTACTTATTAAAAGATTTTCTCACCTCTCCCCCCCACCAAAAAAAACTGTCCCCACCCCCCCTCAAGTCTTCTTTTGCAGATGTTGCCTGCAGCAGCATAGCTTCTTGCCGTGAAAGCTTCAACACAGGTGTGCAGAGCGTGACCTGGGCACAATTACATGTGCCATTTCCACTGGGAAATCTAAGAGACTTATTAAGCCAGGACAGTGCCGATTAATCTACTAATGGAATGAATCAAAAGTGTGTTCCTGGCCCTTTCCCTTTCACATCCCAAAGCCTCGGGGGAGCTAAAACCATCTGGCAAATGCCTGCTCCGAGCAACATTATGCTACTGCTGGAAATACCTCTCCCTTAATATTGAGAAGAATGAAACCATCTTCTCTCCACCAGCTATTCTCGGGAGCGTCTGCATAGCTTGCTGAGGTAGTCTGCTCGCACGCAGCATCCTTCCCCAGCCAACGCAGAGCTGCTCACTCACCATGCAGGAGAAGTCAGCAGAACAGAAAGTGATCCCATTCATTTACTCGGGGTCCTGCAGAAGCGGCCGGCACGAGCGATGCGGTGGAGCAGTTACCGTGCTCGGTGTAACGCAGAGGCTGCCCTCCCACAGCACAGCCCAACCGCAGGCAGGCAGAAGCACGCTCCCTGCCCAGACTGAGGAAGTGCTCCTGCTGAATTCTCTCAGTCCTGTCTTCATGCAAGGGGAGTTGCAGGTAGGGTAGCAAGGAGATGTTTATGTTAATTAAAAAAAAAAACCCTCTCTCCTCTAAGCACACCTGAAATGGAGGTCTGGCCAGAGAGCTTAAAGGGAAATCAAGATATCAAACAGCTCCAAGGTTCATACATGATACATGTTATTACTGTGAGACAGGGGGAAGGACTGACTCAGAGATGCTGAACACCCTGCACCCTTTGAGTAACAAGCTCAGGAAGAAATAGAGCTATCAGGCAGCTGTCACAAAGAAAGGATCTCTGGCACTTTTAAGATCATATAGGAGCAAAGAAGCATCCTATCTTGCAATTCAGACAGATTAAAAAAAGAGAGAAAGGCCCGAGACAACAGCAGTCATACGGCTGTGGGATTCTGCAGATGGTAACAACTGGTTTTTGACTCTCACAGAATAACCCAAGTACAGGGCAAGGGAGACAAGAGGTCCTCCGTGCTCAGAGGCAGCACTGAGCATGTTTAGACAAACATCCATCGGGAATTGCCTAACTTGTTATTACAGACTCCTAGGAACAGGAACTCCGGTCCCCTAAATTACTGTTCCAGTGCTTCCCTACAATGAATCAGAAAATTTTGGGTTACCCCATAATATCCAATTTAAGCCTTCCTTGATGCAAATTAAGTTGCCTTCATAGTAAATAATAAATCCTCATCCTCTATACTTCTCTTTCTTTTTTTTTTTTTTTTTTTTAAGAAAGGAACAAGCTCAATATTTTCCTCCCATGTCAGGCTCTCTGAGTCTTCTTTTCTGTTTCTTTCCTGGACTTTTTCCAGATTCTGCCTGTATCCTTCCCGAAATGCCTAAAACTAGGTACAGTACTCCACTCGCTGTGCTGAGCTCTGAAGAAAAAATACCTTCTGCACAAATGTATTCCAGGTTTTCAAGATCACAAAAACCAGCACCATATACTCCATTCCTTATCTCCTATTACCCCAGATCTTTCCTTCGGTATTACTGCTTAGCCAGCTATTCTCCTTTTCATATTGCATATACAGTTCCTTTTGTTAATACAGCTTGGTTTTGTTGAGTTTCACATTGTTGGATTTCAGGCCATTTCTGCAATTTACTGTGATCTTTCTGACATCTAATCCTACCTTCTAGAGGCTGCCAGCCCTTCCACATACACATATTCAGTCACAGTTTCATTACCTTGATGTTTGATGAACAGTACAAAAGAGCAGAGCAGCCAGAGCAGATCACTTTAAGACTCCAGATCACACACACAGAGAAAAGCATGACATAATTACTCCAAATACAGGTTTTCCAATGAGGTGCTCAGCCCCTTCTTCATTTCACCTTTCATTTGCCTAGTTTATGTAAAGGTCATGCAGGACAAAGTCCAAAGACAGTAGCTATCTCCATCTGTCAGGCCTACTGCCATGTCAGAAGAAAAAATTAAACTGATCTGACATGTTTGGTCCTTAAAAATTAGCAATCTATGTCTGTTGTTGCCTTAATTTTCTTTAATAAAGGATTTGACCATAAGCATCTGATCTTTTTAAGTATCTTTCTAGGTTCTGTAACTACGCTAACCAGTTGTACTTCTTGGGATCTCTAGCCTCCTTTCAGACCAAAAAAAAAAAAGGGAAAAAAAAAAAAAAAGGATGGAAGACTAATTTATTCACACACACACTCCCTTCATTCACTTGAAAGCTGTGAAATTTCGTGATATGCAGAATACACACTGGAGACAACCAGTCACTCAAGCACAGCCTCCACGGACCCGAAGGAGGACATCCCTGAACCTGAATTCACGGTATCTTGCACTGCCCTCGAAGCAGCAGCAGTGCCGTGCAGTGCACGTGCCTTTTGATAAAACCAGCTCGGGTCAGGAGCCTGCTCAGGCCGGGAAGGTGCTAGAGATTGCCTGCTCGGTCTCCCCCCTAAATGCAACTCTCTATTACCAGCACTCCTCCTCAAACACCGCTCCTCTATTGCCCCTCTGCTCACCCCTGAGGCATTTTGGAACAGAGCGAAGACTTGCATTATGAAAACCCTTTCCTCCGTCCCTCTTCGAAGAATCAAACGCCCAAGTGGAGAGGCAGCAGGGCTTGTGTCAGCCCTCCCTGGATGCTCCCCGTGCTGCTGAGTTCAGGCAGTGGCACGTCCTCTCCCCAGTCCTCCAAACGAAACTCCCCTCGCCGAGGACTGCCCTTCCGCAAACTTAGGAGAAGTCACCCCCAGACGCTTGCGGGACGCGAGAGGCCGAGCCCTCTTCCCCCGCTCTCCCTGTGGCCTTTACCCTTCCCGCCCTACGGCCGAGGCTGATGCCAGGGGAGGGCCTAGCAGGCACGCCGCGGGGAGGAAGGCGAGACGCCCGCCCCGCACCGCGCCCCGGGCCGGGCCTCAGCGACGGCGGGGCGGGGCGGCGAGCGCTGGCCGTGCGCCGGCTGCCCTCTCCTGGCAGCCCGCCGCCAGAGCGGCCCCGGCCCCGGCCCGGGCGGGCAGCTCCGGCCCCGGGCCCCGGCCCCGGCCCCGGGCCCCGGCCCCCGCCCGGGCGGGCAGCTCCGGCCCCGGGCCCCGGCCCCCGCCCGGGCGGGCAGCTCCGGCCCCGGGCCCCGGCCCCCGCCCGGGCGGGCAGCTCCGGCCCCGGGCCCCGGCCCCCGCCCGGGCGGGCAGCTCCGGCCCCGGGCCCCGGCCCCCGCCCGGGCGGGCAGCTCCGGCCCCGGGCCCCGGCCCCCGCCCGGGCGGGCAGCTCCGGCCCCGGGCCCCGGCCCCCGCCCGGGCGGGCAGCTCCGGCCCCGGGCCCCGGCCCCCGCCCGGGCGGGCAGCTCCGGCCCCGGGCCCCGGCCCCCGCCCGGGCGGGCAGCTCCGGCCCCGGGCCCCGGCCCCGGCAGCCCCGGCCCCGGCCCGGGCGGGCAGCTCCGGCCCCCAGCCCCGGCCCCGGCCGGCAGCCCCACTCGCCGCAGCACCACCCGTCCTCCTGCCCAGGTCTCCCGGTTGCACACCCGGGCAGGACACGAAGGCCGAAACCGCCCAGCTGAGCCCCCTTGCCCGCCGCAGCAGCACCTTCCAAAAGCCGGCTGTGTCAATCAGCAACGCGTGTGTGTGTCTAGGGGTACCTAGAGATAACTTTTGCAAAGGTATTATAATCCTCCAGGAAAAAAACAAACAAACAAAAAGATAGGCTAAATGCATACAAACTACTTACATTTTCTTCTAGTTTTGTTTTTCTGGTTGGTTTTGTGGGGTTTTTTTTCTTCTAGTTAAGAACATCCTCAGCCATGCAATGACAGTGCAGCTGCCTGAGCTGAGGACTCCACGCCTCCCTCACCTGAGAGCTTTATAACCACTTTAGTTTCAAGTTAGCTTTGCACAGGGCTTTTTCCTCATAAAACATACGTAAAGTGGGGGACTTGTTGCCACAGGGTGTTGTGGATGCCAAAGATTTAGACAGGCTCAAAAAACATTTAGACATATTCAATAAAGAAAGAAAAAAAAAATATCTATCACAGGTGACTTAAAAAAAATAATTTATGGCCAGGAAATCCCAAAGCCACAGGATTGCTTCAGGAGTATGGAGGAGGGGAAGTATCACCAAATCTTGGCGCTGCTCCCTCTGCTTTAAGTACTTGCTATTAGACACTGTCAAAGGCAGAACACTGGAAGGCAGAGACCTTCCGTCTGACCCAGAAGAGCCGATTCCATGTCCTCCATAGAATTTAATATCCATCAACAGGCTGTTTTCTCTAGACCACTTGGTTTCAGTCAAACTGCTCATTTTACAGACTACTTCTAACATATGTGCCACACTCTCTAGCACTCATATAGTCATTCAAAGGGGAAATCTAAACAAGATGCTGTCCCTCTTGCCTAAATAACTGAGGGGCTTTGGATTCTCCAAGACTCTTGCAGACATCGGGTGACACTTCAATGGTCAAAAAAGTACATTGCAGGAGAAAAAGTGGTCTCCTGGTCCTCTCCCAAGGATGAGTCACATCCCCGCTCTTTAACCCCAAGCAGAGATGAGAAATTGCTTGAACCAGAGGACTCAAACATGAAAGGCATTTGTATTACATCATCCAGCCCATTTCCTGCCAACGCCTTACAACCCCAGAGCTTTGGCCAGGCTATTCATCAGCAAGGTAATCGTACTTCCCTTGAGAAGCTGTTTATAGGACCGAAGGAGCTTACTGTCAGGAAGTCTTCCCACGTATCTGAATTAGATGCACTTCTTAACTTTTTCTCATACAACTTTTCTCCACAGTTATTTTTTCTCTCTTGTTATTGAGTAACAGCAAGGCATGCACTGGTGTGGAGCTCGCTGGAGGTGTTTATGAAATGTATTCAAGATTCTACAGGGGAAGGAGTCCCTGCCCTGTATTCAGAGAGGCTAGGAAGGCAGCAGACATGAGGGAAAAGTGAAATAAATACACGGTCAGAGTGATCTGTTTTTAAAACATGTGTGTCAACTGCAAGACACTGTGTTTCCTGTATTATTTAAGGGTTTTGATGGTAGGAAATTAGCTAAACAGAAAGGAAGAGAGATTTGGGGGAATTTGGCCAATGTAAGCACAGCAACTTGGTTCACAGTGAAATTTCAGAATGCAATTTTATAACAAGCTCAGTTATTTAGTGATGTATGCATTACATTTTTTTCTAATCCCAGTTCCTGAACCTTTCCTGCAGTTCCTTAGGGATGTAGTCTGGGCTTGAGAAAACAAGGAACCACTTCATGCTTCAAGTGATCAATCAAGTGTCTTATCAAGACAGTTCTGGAGCCAGGGGAGAAGTATTACTGGATTAGTCTCAGTGGATCTTTTCCTTCTTACAACTCATCCTTGATTGTTTGAACTTTAGTCTGTAACCAACTCCTCCTTCAATTTTCAGCTAAACACTCTGCTCTTCATTTTCCTTCTCAGATATCATGATTTACATCGCTTTTAACTTAACTCTTCACTCTATCAACATCTTTTTACCTTCTGAATGTGCTGAGAGTTACAAGCAGTGTTGGATGCAATCCAGTGAAGAAGATTTCTCAAACTCCCCACCTCCTGCAGTGTTAAATGCCTTTCCATAACACATCTTCACTGTCCCACATCCTCCACAGCTTAGATACTAAACAGTAACCCCCCAGCAATTATCCCACCACACACCCTTGAACCCCTCTGCGTGCAGCTGCCCCACAGGTGCTTCACATCTCCTGAATATGTTGGACATTTTTGCCCAGACCACATTCTCCAAAGTGAAGCTCGGTATTTTCTACGGGACACTGCAGCTAGGTCAGTAACAGAATATCCCTTAGGTCTCACCTCGTACAGAGTGGAAACATCTCACTGCTTGCCTGAAGAGAGGCTGTGGAAGCCAGGAAGCACTAGATTGGGCAGTCTTAACCCTAATTCACCTCATTTTAAACATAAGGAAGATGTTTAAAAGAGTTTCTCCTCATTAGCTTGTTCCCACCCCAAATTTTGGGTTGTTTCCTTTCAAGCAAAGAGGCACTCCTCAGACACACCAGGAACACTAGGCCTGGTCTTCTCCATGTTATATGGAGGACCTCACACACTTCCTGACCTTTGTCCTGGCTATTCACTCAAACAGTAAAGTGTTAAAACTTGATTTAAGGCCTTTCTAGAACCTCCCTCTGTCCCTCACTTCAAGCATTTGTATTAAATACACTCTATTCAAACCAAAAGCATAAGCAACAAACAAACCAAAAAAACTCACAAACCACCTCCTTTCTAGCTCCTGAATAACTTAACACTTCCACTGCCACAATCTCACTGGTTACCGAGCCAGTTAGTATACACACCAGAGGGTTTATTTTCATGGTCAGTTACAAGCAAGAAAACAAATTAAAAACCAAAATGCTTTTCAGGAACACTACTTACAGATTTAGACTCCTGAGACAGGGAGTCTTTGTTCCAAGACCGACAAAGTAGGGCACTGGAGAGACTGTGGCTGGTGCCATCATGGCACAAATAAAACCAAACAAGTGGCCAAACCATTTTCCTCCAGAAGGTCACTTTCTATTTGTTTTATAACAAGAGCATCTCAGTCTGTTAATACTAAACCAGGAGATTTTTGTGGATATCCTAATCCATACTGAGCCACTCAGCTGCTAATCCAGTTGTGGCAATATCCCCAAACGCACACTTCATCCACATGATGGAGAAGTCAAAGATTGGTGAAGGAACCTCAGACCACACAGACAAAAGGACAGAGGTTTCCCCCTCTGAACTCTCTGCCGAGATCCCCACTGCTCGCTGCAGAGAGACCACCATCGGGAGCAGCCACCAAGAGGAGCAGCAGTGCCTCCATGAAGACAGTTCCAACAGGAAGCCTGGTGATCTGCTGTCCTGCCTCCCCGTGGGAGCTCACGCACACCCTTCACATCTCAGGATGAAGGGCTTCCTTGCCGAACTCCCCACATCAGGAGGGACTGGGTAAAGAAAACAAACAGGGGGAAAAAAAAGCAACAGGGGAGGCTTCCTGTTCTCACAGCCTGCCACCACCACTGTTGAGTTCACCCACACGGGCTGGTGGCCCCGGGGAGGGGCCTGCACGCAGCCGCCTGCTGCCTACGGTGCCCCAACAGACAGTCCAAAGCAGCGAGTGAGTAAAGACCCAGGGGAACAGGCTGACAATTGGAGAGGATTTAACAGCGTTTCACCTTAAGCTTGAAGTCAAACCGAGTGGACAGTGATAAAGCTGTTCCTAGCAGTTGCCATGGGCACCCACGATACCTTGGGCTGCAGTCTCATCTACATACACGAGAACAAGGGGTCAGGCCTGGTGAGTGCTCAGATGGAAAACCAGCCACCGAAATTAAGCTGTTGAAGGAAGTGTCACTTGTGATAGGTGACGATGTTTCCACCACATTAGTACCGAGCCAATGGCCCATTTTGATTTAAGAATTGTACTCACGGAAGTACAAGCTTTTAAAAGAGGCTTCAAACCAACATCCTAACCCGTTGTGATAGCTGAGGATCACTTTCCGTAACAGAAGACGTGTAATAGCTCTAACATCCTGACCCAGTTCTGGTGTGTACAATTACCTCTTGCTTCCATAAATTCTCTCTCCTCCTCTCTCCCCTTCAGTGGCAGCTAAACAAGGTGTTCTTGCTCATTTTGCTTCCTGCTGGGGAACAAAATTATTCTGTGCAGCTGCCAAATTCTGCCACAGAAGTGCCAGTATTCAGCACTCAAATAAATTTCAGATATCATGTCTAATATATTTGGACATGAAAAGCACTAGAGCAGTACGACATTGGCCTTGGCTATATATAAAATGAGCTGGCAGTTAGCATGGAATAGCTTTCTGGAAGCAGAGTATTTATTCTTGATGAGTTTGTCTATATGTAAAAGTTATATCAGTATAGCTGTATCAGTCAATTTCCATGTTGAGACCAACTCACAGTACCTCTGAGCTGTTTGTCACAGCTTGGGAAATGAAGCAAGGAAGTCTTGGTTCACTGCATTTTAGGCAGGTGCTCGTGTAACAAAAAAAGAAACACCATTTTGTTGGCAGGCCCAACAGAAGGATAAAGAACTGAAGAGTCCCCAGAGAATAAGCTCTCCTCACCAAAAGACTTGGTTGCCATCTCGGTTAACAATGTTACACTAACACTTCCCTTATTTTTCCTTTACTGGGGGCTTTGTCCCAGCCATCAGCCTGGCTCTGGGGAAAAGGAGGGGCATCCTGCCATTCCTGCATGTGCATTAGACGTCCACAGGGCAAACCTTGAATTCTTGAGAACACTCTCAGAGAGCTCTCCAGAAAAAGAAACAGAAAGCCTTCTCTTTTTAGGCAAACTTACATCGTAATGGTTTAGCACACGTGCTCCCGGGGCCCTAGCACCACGAAAAGTCCAGGAAGCCAGTGCTCTGACAGGGCAGGTGAGAAACGAGGGGGCTGCAGAACAACCCAAAGCTCTGGGTTATCATAAAGGAATCACTCAACACCAGAATTAAGAGGCACACAGCCTCAACATGAACCCATCTCATTTGCCTCAGTGCTACTGCCTATGCACGATGACAACAGAATGCTTAAATATTTAGGAAAGGATACAAAATAAACTTCATGTTGTAGACCCAAACATTCCCAAATAAGCAAAGTGAAGACTCAAACCAACCACATTATTTCCACTGGCAGGAAGAAAAACTACAATAACCTGGAACATCTGGGTATGAATTAACCACTAGAGGGTGTAAAAACAGCACAGTGAAAGGTCTGCAGCCAGCAATTAACGGCATTTAGAGCTTGAAGGAGTGAAAAGGAAGTGAAGGATGCTACATAAGGTGAAAGAAAGGGCAAGTTATAGCCACAGAATTTTTAGCAGGGCTACTGTGATCACACGATGAGAAGCCCTAAAAATAAAGCTCTGCTTTGCTATTTCTGCTAAGGAAAACATTGTGGTAAAAAGCACAGTACAAGTATTTACAATAAAGAACTGCAATGGGAAAGAGCAACATACAGAGGCTTACGCTCATCAGCTCAAATACAGCCCCTAATCTGAGGAAATCCAACACAATTGCTCCTGCATCTCATAATTAGTTTGTTACAGGTTCAGGATCGCTACACATATTCCCACATCACTTCCTTTGTCCTTCCCCAGTGCAGAAAGGCAGGTGATGGATCAACCACTGCTCTCTCCCACACCAGACCCGTTCAGTGACAACAGAAGACTTCTTTCTCTGCTGCTGTCATGTTAGAGGCTCTCAATCAGATTAGCTAAAAGCCCTGAAACCTCATCAGTGAAAACCAGACCTGAATTTAAGCTGCTTCAGGGCCAAAAGCAAGATAGAAGAACAAACACCACAGATCAAGATGCTACCGAGAGCAGAAGAAAAAAACCACACAAATCAAGAAGCCACCCCAGCCAAAAAAAGATTTTTACAAGTATTTGCTAAAACGAAAACACCCAAGTTAAACCAAAGCTGTTTGTCCACTAAGAAATCTCCATAAAGCTGTCTGCCATCTGAAACGCATACGCACGCTCGCTAATACAGATTACTTCCTGTGCTCACCCATACAGACCTCTCCAGGGCTGCCCAGGCCATAATTCTCATTTCACACCCTGACTTCTGTACAGCTTCCCGTACCCATCTCTGCTAACCTGGTGACCTGCCAGCAACAGCAGTTCTGGACCTTCAAATCAGAAGAGCTATTAAGAAATGAGACAGAGGAAACCTGTGAAGTGGGACATACTGGTAGTCACCAAAACGAAACACCCGAAGACAGCCCTAAGTGGGTAGGTACAGTGAAGCACAACCAGGGTGTAGAGGTTGCCACCAGAAGGGAAAAGCTGAAAGCAGGTATGAACCGCTTTAAGGATCTGGGACTGGCTCTGCCTCTCAACCTAGCGTACCTTACATAGCCTGGACAGAGTAGGAGCACAACTCTCACAGCATCTCAGCGCGTAATATTTATTTGTGCTAGTTAACCGTTTACTATATCCCAGCAGACATTCTGAATAACTTCCTCCTATATGGAAATTCATACACACGTTACAGGCACCAAAGATTCGAGCTCTTCAATTGCTGAGGCTGCACTATGCTGCACTTTCTTCATAAACACATCTCCCATTAAGCTGTTGCTACATATACCCAGGCCTCATCAAGATACGCTGAAAATCACTTTCTTTATATAGCAGTACCTGAGAGTATTAAAGAATTTTATTTTGGTTTTGTTATTTGCTCATTACTGAAATGTGCTGCATTACTGATTTTCCGTGCATATTAATTTCCTGTTACATATTCTGGTTCATATTCTGCTTTGCAGTAGCACTGCAGAACACTGAAAAAAAAAACTTCATTCTAAGAACGAAGATTTAATGTGTGACAGTTGTATTTTACAACCCATTAAATTTCATTTGTTCCAAAGCATCTCCTCCTTCCATCGTGCAAATTCATCAACTGGGATTTCTCTGTCTTCTGCTAGGAGGCAAGAGAATGCTTACAGATGCAATGCACCGAACGGTATAATTTTTACTGCTGTAGAAGGAGAACATCCTGAATAAGAGCAAGGGGCAGGGGCCCTGCAGGCCTTGAAAGGAAGGCAAGACAAGTTCACAGATACGAGGAACAGCCCAAGGGGACATGTCATTCCCTACTCCACAAGCAAAGCAGACTCTCACAAAAAACTCAGTGTTGTTTTGCTCCCGAGATGCCAGAATTACAGCAATAAGTATAAAACAGGGCCAAGCATGCACTGGCACCGAACATCTACGTTCATTAACACTGAGGAGATATAGTGGGAGCTTAGGACAGGGATTTTAAGTTGCGACGTTTTTAAGTATAAAGAATTTCCTGAGCCGTTGGTAATGTGGACCATGTTTAACCCCTTACCAGGCACATTGCCACATACTGCTGGAGGCCATAAAAAACATTCAATTTACCACATACATCTCCACAAGCATTCCACAACAGAACAAAACAATTTCCACTCCATAACAAGACAGCCAGGAAGGTGTTGGACAAAACATCCATAAATGTACAGACACGCATGCACACATTTACTGCAATCAGACTCTTACTTGATTGTCTCTTGCTGGATATCCATGATAACCTGAAGCCAGAGGCTCGTTCTGCAAGACAAAAAAAAACAAAGAGTGAATTTAGTGGTTACAAGGAACAGAAACCAAGGAATTATAAGTCTGCCTTAACTCAGCCAAAAACAAGAGCCTGCATGAAATAGTGGAAGAATGAGCCAAGATTAAAGTATTCTGCTAACTTCCTATTTTCCATGTAAGCCAATACACCTAAAATTAATTTCCAACTCCTTACACCAAATTGTGCTGAAGATAAAAAAAAAAAATCCATAAAATAAGCATAAGCTAATCCTACCTTACCCTCTATAATTTCAGTTATATATCATTTTTGTAACTTTCCGAAGAATTTTTGTATGCAAACTTCATCACAAAAACTGCACAAAACAGAACACAAAATTACAGAAGCTACTGCCCACTTCGCTCAGTCTTGAAGAAATATATCCCCAAACATTAGCCATAAAATTTTCTCCTTTTCAAAACTACACTATAGTCTAACATGAACTTAAAAAGGAGTCAGTGTAACTTCAAACACCCCGGTAACCTGAGGAATATACCTCACACACTCCCAACAGGAACTCAATCCTCTAGACTTGCTTCCTTCACCCCAGAAGGGGCTCTAAGCCTACAGACTGTGTGTTATTGGCAGCTTCATCAGCCTGCTCTGCAGGAATACATGAACCTCCAACATTTCTGGAATCCCTCCATGAAATTCCCAGACTCATCTCTATTTTAGCAGTGCAGTGGGAATTAAGATAACATACTTCATCATACTCATTAAATGTTTATTTCTGTTTCTTAATTTATTTTCTGTTACTCTCCCTCCAACACCTCCTATTCAAAATGGGGAGAGAGCGCTCACACACACCCCATGTGTGCCCCTCTCTCTGGATGGAGAAGAAACTAAGCTAGACAAAGCCGCTATCAATTCCACCCGGGCACCCCTGTGCATTCACAAGCAACTCCCAGCAGAACGCTAGGAGGAGGAAAGGAGGCAGGCAGCCACCCTCCACAATCAGTTTTTAAGTCTGTTCCTATCTCTTATTATGACTTGCAAGGAGGAACTCCTAAGCCAGCCCTGCATCTTCTCCAGCAGCTCTTGGGGAAGGGCAGAGAGAGAGAGGCCCAAGGGGAAGACCGTAACAAAACACAGCAAAACAACCCCAAATTGTCAAAACCAAAAATATATTCTGAGCATGGAGGTGACAGAGACGAATGATCGCTGTCAGGAAGAGTTCTTGTTGAGATGTTTTGGGGTTTGTGCCCGGGATATTTGGGTTAAAGAGGCCAGCTCCTACCAGAAAGAGGTCTTCTGCCCTACACAGGGTGTGTGGCCACTGGCACAATTTCAGTTTATATGAGAACACTTTAACACAACTTCTGCTAAAAAGCAAGGTGCTGATATTTCAACACAGAGACTAGCAATGCTATTTTAAGTTTGTATTCATCCCCTTGTCTTCCTCTTTACCTCAAACCTGCCCAGGGGATTCTCCAGGGAAACTTGCCAGTAAACATCCACCCTCTCCTCAGGCTCTCATGCTATAAAGCTAGAGTAGCACGCACAGCATGAAACTTCAAGGACAACAAAACCTCTGGCAGCCAGTTTTTGGGGATTAACAGTAATTAATTAGGTTGACCACCCTGCGAGTACATTCTTCTCAAATACTAAGAGCCAGCAAGCAGGTAAAGCACAAAACTCTGCAAGTAATACAGAAATGAAGGAAAGACACAGAAGTCGGAAGGAGCAAGTGGAGACTGACAGCTCCACCCAAAGCTTTTGGGTTTTGACTGTGAACTTAATTAAAAGCCAAGCAACATCACGATGAAAAGACATGGCTAGTACTTTTCCCCCCAAATGTAAGTACACATTATAAGAAAGTACTGCGATTGTTTCTCTCACACACTACAGTTTACTAACTTATATCTAAGTGCCATAAACATCCACCTTGTATCAGTAGATATGGTCTTCTTGTGAAAGACCATTCCAGGTATGCTTTTAACACTACTTGTACACACACCTGCGAGGTCAGTACCTCAAACATGCTTGTGTGCCAGTCTCTCTCAACACCTTGGAAACTAGAAAGATTTCCACACAGAGAATAAGCAATAAATGGAGAAGTTGCCCCTACAGATACTAAATATATGGCCAGCAAATGAAAGGAAAAAGTTATAATGAACAAAGAAAAAAGAAATTGGTGCTTTTGAGGATGATGTTCTTCACATCAGGAACTAACAAACCAGACTGTCACCACGAGGCTGCAGCAGAAAAGAAACAAAACTGAACTTTGCGGATTTTCCTGAAGTCAAAGTACCTGGATGCACAGAAACCACCTCTAGAAACAGACCAGTTTCCTAAGTAGAAGCAAACCACACGAGTGTGAAAAGGAAGAGAAAGACCATTACAGAGATCTGCAGGCAGTCCACAGTACATAAGAGGTCAGAAAGAAACATGAAAAAAAATTGAGTGGAGGAAAAAAAACCCACAGCCAGCAATCTCAACTTTGTTTTTTGGAAGACATACTCCACAAACAGCAGACTGAAAACATGTGAGGGATACACTTGCATCAGAAGGTAAAAGAAGAGGCGAGAGAAGGAAAGCAAGGAGTTTGGAGAAAGCAGAGGTTAGGAAAAGGGTAGCCACTGGAACATTAAGGTCACAAAAAGGCCAAAGATATCTCCGCCTTTCATACAGCAATGTTACCACCAAGTACTGAACTCTGCAAAATCCCCGCTGTGCGTATCATTGCTCTAATTGAACTTAACTCTCCAAGAGAAGGCAGGAAGCGCCCAGGGAAACCGTCTCCCGCCAATAATCTCCAGTGCTGCCAATTTTACAGGTCACTAATGGTGAATCCGGGGCCTGCTGCATGATTATTCCATATGGAGTTTGCTTTTGTTGAAAACCAAACAGAGCAAGAAGTAAAAGTGTTAAACTCCTGCAACTGGAACAGGACAGTCCTGCAACATCCAGACAGAAACCCCCTGTTAGCTAGCGGGTGATCTAAGGCAGCAGAGGCTGGGGATACAGCTCAATCTCCTCCTCTGCCTGCACACGCACAAAACTAGTATCACAAAACGGAACTGAAAAGAGAGAGAGGAGGATTGACACAGGTAAGTACCCTGCCCACAAACACAGAGGGGATCCTGCCTTCTGGCAGCAGCCTCGTGGGAGAGGGAATCCTCAGGTAACTCCACTTCTTTTGCAGCTCTCTCCTGCCAATTACATTTCTCTTTCGATACCAACATGCAACCAGACATTTGTAAAGAAATTGAGTTAGGCAGTGCTAGCCTGCAAAATCAAATCAACCTGACACTGGGATGTTTCATTCCTTTGTTTACCACTGAAAGGCATTTCTCAGGTACTTGTGATTTGCTGTAGAGTGAGGAGAAAAAAAAAAAAAAAAAAAAAAGAAGCTAACATCAGCTTTCTGCAACACATTGTGATTTTATTCTAACCATATTGACTATCTCACACATGGGCTTCCACACTTCCACAGGCTGTGTGAGCATTCTGGTTGTACCCCAGTAATAGTCTCTGTGCTGGCCACCAGGATTTAACAGGATGAAAGTCACAACTCGGTGAAATCCACTAAGCCTTTAACCCCCGCCTCTTTACTTCAGATTTTCCCCCTCCTTTAATTTCCCAGCCTTGCTAACACAAGTTGTTTTCCATTGGCATTTGCAACAGTAAGATCTGCCACAAACTGCAAGCCACAGGTACCATCTCAGGTCACACGATAAACACGGCACAGACATTTGCAGGTGACTGAAGAGAAAAAGGGAAGCTCCCGCACTAGCAGAACAGCCAGGCATTGGGATCGTTGGGTTTTTTGACACCTCTCAACTTCATAAATTTTAAAAGTCACTGAATTGGACACATCTTGAAAACACAAAGAATTGTCAATAAACCAGGACACCAGTAAAAGAAATGATCAGCTCTGCAGGTGCTATTAACTTATGAAAGGCCACAGAGGACTGGAGTAGAGTCAGTCCTCTGGAGAAAATGTCACAGCTTTAATACATAATGGAAGGTCTGAAAGTCCTCTTACTCTTTTCTTGAAAATAAATTTCAACTTAAAGAGGCAAGAATCCTCTTTGACCTAACTTGACCCCAGAACAAATTAATTTTACATTATGGGCTCTCCATTTTGCCAGACACAACAATCAGTGAGGCCTGATTAGCAATTGTTTCTTGACAGCCAAACTAAACCTAGAACCTGCAGATTAAAACTCTGCTGGTAGGAACTGTTAGCTTAGTGAATTCATCAGTATTTCACTAGCTGGAGAATCAGTTCCTACTGAATCCAAGCTTCAATCTGAAGTGTCGAGTCCTTTTGGTTGCAAAGATAACCTCAGAAATAACAATCTCTTCCCTGGATCTTGCAGTGTGCCTGTTTTCCTGATGATGCTGGGAAAAGTGGAGTGAAGTTAATGCAATTCTTTCAAGTTTCACAACCACCTCCCATATTCTGAGCAAGAGCAGCAAAACCAACACTAGAACAGCTCATCTGCCTCTGGTGTGGCTGCGCCCAAGAGTCACTAGCAGTGCACCAGCCTGGTGGCTTGGATAGAAGCAGTGAGGGAGAACCCCAGCTCCAGAAAGCCAGAAATGCCTAGACTACACAGAGCAATGAAATAAAGGCAACAAGAAATTACTTGTTCCTCCTGAAAGCAAAATGGGATTTTGAAGTGGTGAGATAGCAAAAGCTACACATTTATCAGAGACTTGTGCTAGACAAACAGAAGCCACCTCTCCAGAGCAGAGAATAAGATGTTTACCAAAAAAAAGGTTGAAAACACTGACAACTAAGCCATTAATCTGAAAGTGACAGTTGCAAAAAAGTAAAGCTGGTGAACCAGACAGGAATCCCAGCACTATTCATCACACAGAAAACCTATGCTGGGGGAGGGGAGGGTCTTGAGAAAAGCTTTTTTGTACTTCAACTTCTGCAGAGCTCTAGTAAAACTGTAAATGCCTGGACCTTATTATCAGCTATCAAGAAAACAGGTAATTCTTCATTAGATCTTTACTTGCACAAATTATTGCATATAAACACAAAGGAAATATCCGTTTCTTTGTCCAAGTGTATCTGATGCATTCAGTCTGCCTTCTCAATTTTGTGTGCCACCTCTCTACCCCAAATTGTCCGTGGATAAAATTAATGGGAAAAGCAGCGTCTAAGGCTGAATTACCGATTATTAATGAAAAACTGAACTAAAGTAGCTTTTAAATGGATCTTAATGTCACCCTTCTCCCTCGATACTTACCCTAATTTGATATATAGCTCTGGCTAATCACTCTGCAGTTCCAATAACTGCATCTATAGTGTGGGATGCCTCCCTTCAGCTGTCTTCACTTTCAATTAAACTTGCTTCTCGTCTTTGGCCAGTTTCCAGACGCGCAGACGTCACTTAGCAAAGGACTGCCATTTATTTCCTTCCTTGTTAGTGTCCTAACATCAAGAACCTGTACAATTTTCTGGACGCAAGTAACAGGACTTACATTTTACTCCTTACTCATCCCTTTTTTTTTTTTTTTTTTTTTAAAAAGAGTATTTGGGGAACAAAAGCCCAAAATTTTGACAAAAGGCACCACACCAAGTACACTGTGTGCCACTGCCCTTGATGGGTAGCATGGCCCTGGCTTCCCACACCCACCCAAATTACTTAGGCCACTTCTTGAGGGACAAAAACCAGAGGTGCGGCTGCCAGCACAGTGCTCTGGCCGGAGAGGCCTGATGCCGGCAGCTGCCCCGCAGGAGCAGGGAAAGCACCCATGGGCTCTCCAGTCCGGGGCCTGGAGGCCAGGGCCTGGCAAGGCTGGGATGGAGCTCCTCTTCCTTCCTGGAATTCTGACCCGGTTGCCACAGCTACGGCAACCTCCGGCCTGCTCCACCCCCTGCCCTCCAGGTTTCCCCTTCTCCTAAAAATACCGTGTTTTCAGCAGGAGCTGGCACAATGTCGGATACATCAGACAGGAGAGCTTCTGTGCCAGACCCCACCACTTCAAAGGGCTCTGGATCCCTCGGGGGGGGCAGCTGATGGGGGTTCCCCACCTCCGGCCTCTCACTTGCTCCAGCCCCCCAGCACAAGGGGGTCTCCGTCCTGGGTGCCCACACCAGCCTCAGGGTTTTGCAGGCCCACGGCTCTCCAAAGCCAGACGCCTGCCTCTGTAGTGAGGACACAGCACCCCACAACCCACCGGGAGGCCTGCGGGCCCCCCTCTTGGCCATCACTAACGGGCAGGACCCCAGCAGGGCCCGGACGGAGGGAGGCCGGGCCCGCCAGAGGCTCCCTGGGCGGGAAGCCCAGTGACACAGTAACAACGAGAAAGTAAGGTGATGTCAGATTAGTAAAAATAGCCTTTTGCCCCGACCAGAGTCTGAATAGTTTGGAGCAATTAGCTAGGCAACCCCACGAGGTGGCCAGCAAGACAGAACAGGGCGACTCTGGGGGAGGCTGTTTCTCTTTCGAACAGAGCCCCGGTGAAGACGCCCAAAAGCGTCCGTGCAATTTTCTGTATTTGAAATCTGTATTTTCTTAACTCCAACCTCCTCGCATTTTCATTCTGTGAAACCCTATATATAGTACAAGAACAATAACTGGTTGGTATAGCAGAAGCTGCAGAATGGAATACACAATTTGACCAAACCACACAGAAAGATAGTATTTAGACTTTCAGGTCTGTTAAAAACTTCAGTACACAACAAGTTTACAAATGCACACCCAAGTTTTAAGGCAGCAGCATCCATGTGGAGTTACAATACAGATGTTTAATTTTGCAGAGAGAAGGGAGACTATCACACACAGAGAGCTAAAATGGAATAGCTAAAACTGAAGAATTTTACAGAGATTCTTTACAACACAGATTCTTCCCCCACCTTTTTTTTTTTTTTTTTTTTTGGAAAAAAAAAAAATAATAATGGAAGTAACTTTCTGGAGGTCAGAAGCAGCTTTTCACCGAGTTCATCTTCCAGATCACCCAAAGGGCATTTTCAGCTTCTCAAAGAGATGATATTTCATTAATTTAGGGTAATTTAAATGTGCAAAACATACATCTTTTTTTGGACTACATATGGCAGCATCCTCATACTGCTCCAGGGATAAAGGAAATAGAGCCTGCCTCTGCTGGTCCATGACCTACGTTGGCAACAATAGATCCAGTGCGAGTTAAAGCCCCTGGGAATACTGTGCACAGTGTGACGTCTATGATCCAGTAAATACAAGGACACTCTGCATGCACAGAAGTCAATAGCACAGAATATTGATTTCCCTCCTCTTTTACTAGACAGAAGCATTTTAAAATAGCAGCTTATCTTTACTTCCACTCTTACTCAACAGGAACAGGACAGGGTTCATAACAAGGCTTTAAAATCCAGCACTGGGGGCATGTTTGGATGCCATAATTGTTACATGGGGCTGAGGAAGCATTTCGCACGCAATTCATGCTAAGCCACTCATTACAGGGCAACGTGCTCATGGCATGAAAATCCAGCTTGCTCAAACATGACGGCTACAGGCTTTTGCAAGGTGAAGAGGACTACAGAGTTTTGCCTTAGTAGACTGCTTCATTGCTTCTGCTTTCTCAAAAAACAGGATGGAGAATATGGGAGAGAAGAGGACGAGGGAGATGATAGATCTCAGATCCAGAAGGGAAGTCAGTTGATCACAAGCTTCTTGGCTGATTTTGCAGATATTCAGAAGCTGTTGCTCAAAGGCTAAAAGGAAAGAAGAGTACTCCTACTTTCCAGAACAAAATTATAGTTGTTACACTACCTGCAGAGGAGAAGGCTGAAACTCATCTGTTGGTTGGGTGTGAAAAGGCTGTAATATAAAATTAAACCTGTCTTGCTTTTATGGAAATTGGCACGAGAAAGAGAGCCACAACAGCACATGATTCTGACGAAATCGTGCTGTATATGAAGTGCTGCAGGCAAATAGGTGAGAGAAATTTTCTGTGCCCTGGACATGCTGGTCTGATTGCATAAACAGCCCTAGATAGTTATAGAAATTATTTTCCCAGGTTTGCATTACAAACCAGCTTCCCTTTCCCCAAAGACATAATTTTTTTGAGCAGCCTAGTCAAATGCAGTTTCATCTCTGGGGCACTGCAAGTGCCTACAGCCAGCCTGAGAAAGGAGAGAGGCGAGGCAGGCAGGCTGATGGGCCCGAGTCGTAATGGCAAGGGGTTAAAAAGCCTGGAGGAGAGAGAAAGCACAGGGGCTTGGGGCACAGGGTGAAGAAAAGGCAGGCTTCAGGAGCGCCTCAGCAGCCAGGGCTGTTTCTGATTAAGCCTGCAGGATTGTGGAGCTGCACAGGAAGCGCCGGGGGGGGGGGGCTGGAGGTCTCAGCCGCCGCCATCCCAAACACACTAGAAATCTTTGTGTTCCAGCAGCACCATCTGGAAACAGTTAGAGAGGAACAACTCCCAGGCCTTCCCTCCCAAAGTTTAAAAAAATAAATAAATAAATAAATAAATCCACTCTTAAGACCATTAAGCCTGGCCTCTTCATCCCCCTCCTGGAAAGCTCCTCTCCCTGCAACAGTGGGGAACAAAAGGGCATATATAAAAGGGAAAAACTCCCTGGAGTGCTGCAAGGCCGACTTGCACAGCATGGTAGCTCCCTCTGCTCACAAGGGGCATCCCAAAGGAGCATTGCAAGGGACAGAGAAAGACCAAACTCTCCATCTCCTGAGCAGCACACTGCTTCAGAAGCGGCCCTGATGAGAGAGCATCCAGAGTGCTAATTACTCCTAGGAAGTTCAACATGGGGAAAACATGGGCAGCCAGTCATTCCACAGCTAGAATATCCCCAAGTGGGAGCCATGCACATTGAGGGCTCGCCCTGAATTTTGGCCCCTTGGAAGCTCTCATTTCTGTGCCATAAATCAGCACATGGATGTGAGAAAACCCACTCCAGCAGAGACAAATATTCCAGATGCACACAGGAGATTTAATTCTGTTCTTAAGAGCACGGAAAGACCACGATGCAAAGCACATCATCACGGTGATGCTCCCCGGCTGCCTCAGAGGGACCAAGAATCAGAAGGGCAAGAGACTGACCCAGCCATTTCCAGCTCCCGAAGGGCTCCTTCCGATAAGGGCTGGGACAGCCTGTTAGTGCCTCAGCACATGTTCTGGAGACAAAGAGGGTGTCTGTCTCCAAAATGCCATTCACTAGTATTTTAAAAGGGAAAAGAAGAGGTCACGACTGTTGAATTTTACCAGAACAAATCCCCATGTAACAGTTTTACAGAGGTAGTCCCCTTGCAAGGATTGCTATCTCCATGACAAAGTAAAGCCTGCAGGGCTTTTACCCTTCCCTCCTTGCTTTTACCTTTATTCACCTCTCCCCCACACACATCAGTATTTTTCAGGGTTTTTCTTCTAATTAGACAGCCAAGTGCTACACATTTGCCTACAAAAATGTAGAAACATATCAAAGCAAAATCAAAACAAAATCAAAGCTAACCTTTCAACATCCCAATTAAGCAATTACATATGAAAAGTAACATGAGTGATTCCTGCTATAACACAATGCCATTCCACTACAGAAAACACACCTTCCTTCTCACATCCACCCTGTAACTGACTGCCATCTCTTTATGGGCCACAGACAGTCTGGATGGGATGTGGCCACTTGCCAAGAACCTCTATTACCAGAGTGTAACTCAAAAATAAAAAAAGTCTTAAAATAACAAGTTTTCTCAGCCATTAACCAAGGACTCCTTGGATTCCATTTCACTTATACAAACCTCCTTGCTGATCCTGCAAACCTAACTGTTGCTAAACACAATTGCCCCAAGATGCCAGCATTGGTAGCTGCAGTCACACCTCTCTACTGAGTATATGAAAAGAGAGAAATCCTGCCTAAGCTACCAGAAATATCCACCCTAGACAAACAGTCCAGCATGGCAGGCTATTGCTGATGCCCCAACGTAGCCAAATAACTTACGCTGGAGGAATGAAGCAACCCTGTGCAGGCAATGGTCACAGTTAGAAAGCGGTTAAAACAGGGAGGAAGGGAGCACTAATCAAAGAACCTCCTTCCCTCCCAAAGGAGGAACACCTCCTCTCTGGAATAGTTTTGACAGGAGTTTCAGTAAGTGCTTTGTGTCAAAATTTTAAGAGAAAGGAAGAAAGACCTGCCCTTCATTTGGAAGGCTGCATCCAAGAAGTCGGGAGAGTGCTCTGCAAAGAGGGGAAGATTCAAAACAAACCACCGCCCAGCTATGGGGACAAAACCCGGCATTTACAGTAAGTTACTGTTTCCATTTTGTTGCACGCAGAAGCAAGGCAAGGCACTCTGAAGGCGTTTCTAAGAAAGAGATTGTGTTACTGGGGAGAGCAAAATTATCCAGCGAGGTATCTGTAAGTGGTCTGAATTCTTCAGTTTGGCCCAGATGGGAGTGCCAGCCCTGCTTATAAGGGAAAGGCTGCTGCTGCCGCCAGTGTTCTACCCAGAAGGGCCAAGAACTTTATGTATTAACGGAAAAATGAAGTGAGAGACTGCCAGCAGTCTCAGGCATTGGATATTCTTATCCTATTGTATATCCCGTGTTTAAATACGGCCGTCAACCACAAAAATAAGATTTCAATTAAAGAGCAAGAGGTCACAGGAACAAGTCGGGCCTGCGAAAGGTCAAGACAGGTGCCAGAGAGCTTTGTGGTGACTGCCGCCTGGGGCTGCTGCACCCCAGGCACCTAGGAGGCTGGAAGACCTGGATCTGCCAAACAGGCAGGAGACAGACAGTTCTTGCCTGCAGCATCCCACAAGCCTGCAATGCATTTCTCTCTTTTTACCAGCTCTAGGTTTAGTTAAAGCCCAGGAAGCCCTCAGAAACAGCAGACAACCTCCCTACAGAGCCTCAGTTCTACCCTATTGTCTTTACGGATAATCTGAAGCCACTGGAAAAAGACCCACACAACCCCCCCAGGAGCTCTCAAAACTCCCGGATTGCACATTCCTGCCAGCACCACACAAAAGCATCAAAGCCCCCTCCCTTCCCCGCCTGCAAGACAATGTAATAAACAAGCCACTCTACCAGCGGTGGAACTAACCGAAACTAGTTCCTCGCAGATTTGTGCCCTCTGCCCCTCACCCACCGGCTGCTTCCCATCCCAGGCTCCCGCAGCTATAACCACAGCCCCCCTCGCCATGTCCCCTGCCATGGTCCCGCCAGGCAGAAGGGAGCACACGCCTTGGCGTGGCCAGACCGATCCCTCCGCCTGCTCCATGTGGAGTCTGCAATCCGCAAGTCCTGACCGCCTTGCTCTCCTTTCCGTGGGGCACTTCTCTGCATCTCTCCCCACCCCCACCCCATCACCTTTTTTTCACGAAGCTTTCAGGAAGGCGATAGCATTCCAATTCTACCAACTTTTAAATGCGATTGAAATTACCACTTGGTTTGCAAGCGTGTGCGCGTGGGAAGGGATTGTCGCAGCATTCACCTAAAGCTTGTTTCCTTCACAATTTTGTCTAAAAACCTCTTCTGTGTGCAATCCCGAGAGACTTCTTTGCATTAAGAAGTTACATTTCCCTCCCTGAGCCTACAGATCAAATGCAGAACAGAAGAGACCTAAAAACACTTGGCTCCTGAAATCACAGCATCGTGTATCTTCCTATGCAGCACATTCAGATGAAGGAAACAAAAAAGGCAGCCACCCTCCCACTGAACACATAGACATCTTAAATTAGGTAGAGAGAAACTGGCAGTACAGCAAACTCCTGAACCGGTGCAGACCAAAGGCACTATGGCAAACGGCAGACGAGAGCCAGTCAAAGCTTCAAACCATGCCAAAGCACCACTTGCCTTTTTTCATCTTATTTCTCAAGGTTTCTTTGTAAGTATAGCCAACATTTTCAGTCAAAGCTCTAGACAGTTGCAGCTCTATAAATTCAGTTCTACTTGCTCCTTCCTTCTGCATACTTGGTAACAACTGTTTGGCCTAAGTGTAGAGAGATTAAAACTCAACTCCCTTGAGCTGCGCAGTAATACAAACCTTCTAAGAGCATGCTTTTTACAGTCAGATTAAGCCAACCTCAAAAATCACACTACCAAAGGGAATCACTCCGGTTTTTCCCCTCCTGCTCCCAAACGAACATCCCGACCTCATCTCTTACAGTAGGGATCACAGAAGAACACAGCAAGTCAGATCAGCTTGCTGATCCTCCTGGAAACTAATCCCTCAAAAAGCAGAAGGATTAGCTTCATCAACAAAAGTGGTCACTACAGGCCACGTAATCCCCAACACCTGTACATGGGAGGGTGTAGGACCACGTAGGTGGAGTCAGAGAGAAGGCAGGGCTCCTCTTTCAATGAAGGCATAGTCTTGGATCAGCTTAAACCAATGATGAAACTGCAACAACGTGAGCTTTGCTGACAAGCCTCCTTTTTAGAAACTATGAATCCTTGACCTCCATGCATTTCAGAGCTTTTTACATAAGCATCTTAAACACTGCTTTAAGACTCAGTTTTACTCCTTTGAAGAACTGATCATAAGAAACACCAAGCAGTCATCTGAGGCAGCAGAAGTCAGTCTTATTTCTGATCACATTTCACGGCTTCCCTTCCTCATGCCAAAACGTCTCCAATACTCTGTGGCCTAACCAGGTACGGGTGATGTTTGCTCATACTTTTCTCCTTTCTTCATCCCTCAGAAGCAGGGAGCAACTCAAGTTTGCTGCCACTCTACCAAAGACTGGAGCTGCTTAAGTGAGTTTTCATGAGAAAAGGGGTGCTCTATAGATAGTAGCCATGAGTATCCAAAACCAAGCTGTCACGCTTGGTCTGTTAATTATTTACAGAGTTGTGAGACTCCAGGAGGGAAAAAGGCATTTTTATCAATTAAATCTACCCAGTCTTGGTAGCTAATTTTCAGATCAGTAATTGGGGAAGACCTACAAAAACAGATGCTAATATTTTTTTTCCCCACTGAATTTGCAAAACCACACATAGACCCCTTCTGTTTTCAGTGCTTTGAACTTCTGACTTTCGTGACTTTAAGCCAAAAGCACTGTTCTTCGCTACAGGCTCAGACACCACTGTCACAAAGAGATGCCAAGGATTTGACAAGGCCCACTGCAGAAATATTGGTTGACACTGACCCTGGGGAGGATGTTGATGGTAGGATGAGGCTTGTAGAAGACTTCACCATTAAGCATGTTGAAAGTATGCATTCTCTGCCATCAGCTATCCATATTCTAGAAACGTTCCTGCTTCTCACCCTGATGCTACAGCCTTCAAAAATAAGATCTGCACACATCCAAGGGCCGCACATGTTCCAGAGCTGAGAGACTCTACCCCAGCTTGGAATACAACCTGGCTTCAATGATTAATGATT
The DNA here is from genome assembly GCF_034619465.1 of Leptosomus discolor. Lineage (NCBI taxonomy): Eukaryota > Metazoa > Chordata > Aves > Leptosomiformes > Leptosomidae > Leptosomus > Leptosomus discolor. Next base: position 160,965,099 of record NC_141391.1, read on the forward strand.
TCATTACCTCTCAGCCGGACTACAGCATGGCAACAGTGACAGCACAAGACTTCAGCTTTCAGGAAACTCCACACAGAAACTGGGGCTGACAATTTCATGCCTTGAACCACTGCAGTTCTCCGTACAAACGGCTAAGCAGATCTCATCGTGAACGTCTACACAGGTCATACTGCAAAACAAGCTACTCTTGCAGCCAAGGAGCATCACAAACTTTATCGCTTTCCAGGAGTGACAGGCACATGCTTACCTCAAATCCTCTCAAAACAAAACAAGCAAGCAAGCTAAACCTTTGCTTTACATTAAAAATGTGAACAGAAATCTTAAACTAATCTTGAAAGAGCATATTTTGCTTTTGCTAAAGAGGACAGGAAAGAGCAAACATCATCTCATTATATTAGTCACATTGCTTAATGCATTCCAAGGCGGCACCCAAACTATGACCACAGAAGATAATGTTGTGTGTATATATAAAATATACATTTGTGCATGTATGTTAAACACATCTATATGAACTTGACCAAAAATGAAACATAACAAATCCCTAAACTTTCCAGGCAATGACCAACACCAGTGGGGATTTTGCAAGACTAAAACTGTCACAAGAAAGGAAGAAAGGCCTAGGAAAGTTGCTGGATTTGCAGCGCATCTTCCTAGTGCCAAAAATCAAGTCTTGAGGCACCAACACTACCACCTGCAGTATACAAACGTTTGAGTCAAAATGAAGCTTGTAATCCTCCCGAGTGAAAAAACAAACCTCCCAAATCCCATCCCATATGAAGACAGCATTGCATCAGTCAGAGTCTATAGAAAGACAACAGTGGTGCCTGGAGGATTACTTGCAGCTTGAAAGCAGCAGCAGAAAAAGAACAAAAAAAAAAATTAAAAGATGCTGGAATTTCACACAGATGCTGCTGCTGCATGGGAAAGCTGTTATCAGCTGCACAGAAAAGCACTGTACAGATTCAGGACAGAAGGGCTGAACACATGCAAATCACAGATTGAATGAGATTGCTGCTCTCCCCCACTGCTCTTCAATCAGATCAGGAGGATAAGGGAAAGAGCTAGAAATCTGCTCCCTTCTGGAAACAGTCAAAAATCTCCTGGGTGAAGACAAAGAAGGAAGAAAGATGAACAAGTTTTCCCCTTCTCCTGCTGCCATTACTAAAGTCAAAATGGGTATAAATGAGAAGCCCCAGAACTTAAAAATCTCTACTACACAAAGATAATATAAAAGCGTACAGCCCTAAACTCTGGTGATGGCAATTCCAGCTCTCTCCTGCATCCTATAAGCCACGTATTACAATAAGGCTTAGCTTCTCAACTTACTACGTGTAGGCCTCACCATTCATGAGTCACAGTCCGCCAGTTTTTGTATTTACTTCTGGAGGGGCTGAATACTTTTGCCCACAGCAAAAACACATTTGCAAGCCCTGTGTGCTAATGGGGAAGCACAGCCTCAGACCTTCTCCCGGTTGCTGCACAAACACCACTGCAGGCTTCACACCTTTTCAACTCGTTTCCCTTCCACTCATTCAACTTTAAAAGCAATAGGAGAAAGCTTGTTTCAGACATTTCCCTCTCCTCTGTTGACAGGGAATACTACACCTCTCTCCATTTCTGCCTGTATAAAGGACAAAACAGGTGACTTCACCTTCTGTTCACCTGAAGTCCCCTCTCCTGCTCGCTGCAGAGAAGCCACAGCAAGCAATATCGCAGCCATCCCTTCAGAGGCAACAGCATACTCCACTGCTCCAGGCATAAGAGTCAAACAGGGGAAAAATGAGGACAGCACATCCTTTCCCCCAGGTTGCCCATCACAGCCACACACTGCAAACGGAGGCTGGGGAGACAAGCAGCGACTCTGAAAGACTTCGCCTTTGGCTGAGGGGATGACGCTCAGCAGGAAAAGCTTTCCGCTGGCCAGCAGAAAGGTGTGCCCCTTCAGCATTTGCACTGGCGTCAAAGGACTGGGTTTCTCTCTGGAAGGGAGCTCTGTTTTGTCCAGCATCTGTCAGACCCTAGGGACCCCTCAGCGCTTTATCAAACACTAAAAAAATCTGAGAGGGCTCTAACAGCACAGGATTTAAAAAATTAATAAAAAAAAAAGCACCAGCCCCTGCCACTTTGTACTCAATCATTTACATATCGCCTCTATTACAGAAATCAATTTTCGAGGGAAATTATTGGTCACAATTCTGATTATTACCCTATTCTGCTTGTCAGATACACTAGTTTTTAAATATCAACATAACTACTAAACAAAAGTTCAATCCGATGTCAAGGCTGATTTATTCATCAAAATCACCAGAAGGAGATTCTGGACAAAGACGACCAGACAAAGAAAGAGCGGATTTACATGATCCAATTAGAGGTGAAAAAACACTCCTCTGTGCAGCCAGGAGGAGGACCTGAAACTCCATCCGACACCATCAACCAGGACCAGAGAAGACTCTGGTCAAAGGAAGCTTCCCCAGGGACCAGCCACCTGCTGTAATGGCTTAAAAAAAAAAAGAAAATTTAGAGGAACAAAGCAGAGGATAGACACAATGAAGATGGTACCAAACATACGTACACCAGAAGCTCTTGCAGAGAGAAATGATAATCTCCTCCAAAAGTATAAAACGTGTCCTCGGTAGCTTTTATGAGTTGTGATAATGTGAACAATAGAGACCTTTTAAACACTTAACAAAAAAAATTATTCAGATTAGTAAGACTAACAACATAGGCAAATGGGAATTGGTTTCCATTAAAACAGTAAAGGAAACATTTCCTCTCAGAAAATGTGAAATTGGATTGCTTTTTAGCACAACCACCCTTGAAAACTTGGGATGCGGAGGAGAACCTCAAATTGTGTGTAAAAAAAAAAAAAAACCACCAAAAAAACCCCCCATGGTTTGCAGAGAAATCCACTCCATGAAGATGAAATACAGGTAGGATACACTACCAGACATCACATACAGAGACATGGTAGAAAAAAAGATCAGGACCCAGGAGCCCAGGCAGACTTCAGCACGGCTGCAAGGCAGAGACAGACACAAACACACAAACCTGCCAACAACCCTTCAAGCAGCGAAAGGGCCGGCGCCCACCTACGCTGCGGACGGAAAGACCGCGGGGCAACCCGGTCTCACCAACCCACAGCTACAAAACTCCAGGGCGAGCCTGGCGCAGGCGGCCGCCCCCCCCCCGGCCCCGCTCCCCAGAACGCACACGGCGCGGGGTGCCTCTGGGGCAGGCGCAGCAATGAATTCGTCACCGGGTGCTGGCAGGGTGCCCCGACACGGGGAATTCAATAGGAACAGCAGGCCGAGGAGGAGTGAATAATTCAGGCGCTCCGCTCGCTTACGCCGCGTCGAGGAAAGACGAAGCCAGCTTGCATCGCCTTCAGCCACCCCTCGTGCTTACGTTCGGGGTCCAAGCGGGAAGGCGGTGTGCGAGCGGCACACGGGTGGGCAAATCCGGCACTGCCTGGGAAAGCCACAGGCTTGCCGAACCGTGCCACGCTGGCAGGAGCCGCCGAGCCCTGCCTGCCCTTGCCACCAGCGGGAGCAGAGCGCCGACGCGCTACACAGCACCTCTTGTTCCCCTCGCACACAGCTCCCTGTGTCCCGCCGGGAAGCAAAAGCCACTGGGAGGGTCATGTGCTCTCCATCAGCTCGGCTCCCAAAGCTTAATGCAGAAGAGGACAGAGGCTAATCTCTTACAGCCACGGCTCTGCCCTAGGAAAGGCTAGTGTTAGATTACTCTATCAAAAATCGGAAAAGCTGGAGGGGGGGGGGGTAAAAGAGGGATAAGGGAAGACAATAAAGAAGTGCTGGGGATATGAAAGCCGTCAACCTTCAAAGCGACAGGGTTACTGACTCAACATCGCATCATGCAGCAGAGGAAACAACTTTTGGAAAAAATTCTCTGTGCCGGTCAGTAATATCTACCGACGACCAGGAGCACACATAAACACTGGGGAGAGTCTCCATCTCCTTCACCCAGACTGAGAACAGACACTGATTACAACTCAACACACTCTAGAAACGCAATTTCTTTTTGCCACTGCTAGGAATGGGAAAACCTCAAGAAGGGCAGAAATTATCTCCGTATTTCTTTCCTCCATTTCCCACAAAAACACATCTAATACTGAAACTGTTCCGTCAGACCTCGAGTCTCAAGGCCAGAAGAGACCCGCCAGATCAACCCGATGTTCTGGGTGCTCCCATTTTAAGGCAAGCCTTCCCCAGCACATGCTGCAACATGGCAAAAATGCCTCCAGCACATAATGAGTATGCTTCCTCCTCCTCCAGCCCAGCAGTCAGCTTTGCCCTGAGACCAGGTACTCCATGGTATCCCACCAGTCGGAACAAAAGCATGCCAAATCAGCCAGGGCATGAACAAACAGCAGTTACAGCAGCCGACAGCAAGACACAGAGCCTCACCACATACCAGGTGGCTGATAACAGCACTGAGTCAGTCTTCACCATGAGGAGTTCTCCCCATCATTTCTGCTCCCAAGGACTTTCCAACTGACTGATTCGGGGCTGAGCACTTCACAGAGCGGCAGCACCAGCACTGTCCCAGCAAGCTGTAATTTCCTGGCATCGCACCACAGCTCACGGACACGCTCAAGCAAACAGCGTGTGCGATGGCACTGTACAAGCCTAAGCAGATGGAGGTAGAGCAGGTCCACTGTGCATAGTAGGAGCCCCAGGGCGAAAAAAATTAAGTAAAAAAAAAAAAATTAATCTCATTTGCTACTACTTCTTTTCCTGCACAGGCAGACGGACAGGGCAGGGCATCTTAAGCACAGATGTCTGTCCCATTACTGATCTCCCTGGGGCCTACCAGGACTTAGGCTGTAGTTCAGCAGACAAAGAATCCCAAACCGAACACGAAGCCCCAAGTAAATCCTCACAAGCCTGGGCTCCAGCAGCAGCTTCTTTATCTTCACTACTTTTTTTTTTTTATATTTTTAAAAAACGCTTGGCACTCTAATGACTGTCACAAAGGTAATGTTTGGAATGTACAAATCTGCACCAAAAACTATGCAGAGAGTAAACCTTAACAACTATATTTTAGCTGACTACAAACTTAGTACACAGCAAATTTAGACCAAGCCTTTTGACGTTTCAGATCATACTGTACAAACACCTGCAAACCAGGAGATCTTCCTTTGTGAAGGTCGGATGAGAGAGGGGGAAGAAGAGTATGAAGTCCCTCTCAGTCTAAATCTCTCATTCCTTTTAACAAACAGGAATTACTGCATCATTAGATTTAGTGGTAATACTTAAAAACAAATCAGATTTGGCAAGAGGAAAATAAAGTTATTGATATTTGCAACTTTGAATATATTAGACCAGCTCCTCCATTTATATTTAGTACACGGGTAAAGAAAGCAGCAGTCTCTAATTAAACAGATGCAGCGTAATCTTTACTGAGGGATCAAACGCACCAGAAACCTTCCCCTTCCTGGTGCCACAGCTCCCTGGGAAGCCAGGCTCTCGCACGCTGCGGAAATCATCCTGGCCGGCCGAGTGAGTCACCGCTCATTGTATGATCCGGAGTGCAGTTGGAAACAGTTGCTGGGAGATCAACCAGAACAGGGAAATTCAGACAAGGTCCCAGTTTTGCCTGCTCCAAGAGGATATTTTATTCTTCTCACTTTGTCCAGACCACAAGCCTCCCTCACACCTCCTGGGACCGTTTCCCCATCAAAGGGGACCACAAAGATCATTTTAGCTTCACTAACACCATGATGGACTCCAGAAGCCAGAAGAAACTTATGTGACATGCCTCTTGCTGGCCAGGGAGGACGCCCTGGAAGAGCTCCTGGGCAGCGAGGTCTCAGGCTATTTCCTAGCACAGGGGGAAAGGGAAAGCTGCACAAATTGGAAGGGAGAAAGGGTTGCAATTTGGGGGTGCAGGGCCCTGTCAAACACGGCCAAAGCAGTTTTTGGTATCCCTGAGTTTTAAGAGAAGCTCTCACCTACTTCCCCAACTCAAATCTTTCAAGAAATTTATCGATTTCCTACAAGCTCCTCGCTATGAAACGTTCCCTGTTTTTCTCCTGTTTGCACTGGGTATAAAGAGCGCTGGCACTGCTTGGGCACATGCTGCCCAAGTTCAGCAAAAAAAGATGAAGGATGCAATTTCCTTTTAGTCTTTTTAGCTTTAAATTCACCATGAAAAGCACGGAAACACAGCATCTGCCATATGACCACATGACGCCTGCAGGTACACAGAAGTCTACACACAGGTCCATAATCAAAACATTTTGTCCTTCTTGTGTCACAGTCACACACATGTACCAGCGAAGCATTCTGAAACATAACTGACCTCAGTTTTCATAACCGATCCTCCTCACTCCAAGAAAATTGGAGTTATTTTATATCATGACCTTCAACCTACAGGAAAAGGCAAAGTAAGAGCAGAGGAGAAATATTTACAGAGAGGAAACAGCTGGAAAGGGGCCAGATGAGCATCTTCAACATGTATAAAGTTTTCCAGATCCCTGTTTCAGTCCCTGGGCCAGCTGAGAGTCACCGAGCAGCACTGAGCTGCAGCCAGCTGCAAACGTGAATCTCAATCCCGAGACTCCCCTTGACAATCAAAGGAAGGGTGGGAATCTCTCAATGAGCCTGCCCAGGAGGTGGAAATACGGTATATTTGGCCAAACCTCATTACAGGGCATCTCCGGCCTTTCTCTCCTCTGCTGCTTGCTCACTGTGACAGCCGATCTATCAGTCCCACAGTTCATCAGCATGCAGTCGCCTATCCCCCCCTGGCCCACACCCTCCCCATACACTCCCCAGCATGCAGCAGTAATTGCCTTTCCTATTAGCCCACAGCGACAACAGCTGCCATGGCAACTAGCAATGATTTTAATAAGTTTGGTCTGTTTTCAAGGGCAGCACGCGCGTGCCGGCACATGAGCGCGTTGTGGACACAAGCCGAGGAGGAGGGCCTGCCACCAGCTACAAAGGCAGAGTTGAAAACGTGGTTTATCGGAGAAGCTGCAGACAAACGAACGTTTATCCTCCCTCCTCTTGCACTAAATCCTAAAGCAGTGTGGGTGGGAGAGGTCGATAGAGGCGTGGAGTACTAAACACGCAAAGGGCTCTCCTTGTGAGAGCTGCAGATGCTGCCCAGGTGACAGAAGTGACACGCAGCTGCACTGTGGGTACAGCATACCACATCAACGTACACACTGCTGCTCTTGGCACCAGAGAGACACGAACAGCAAGCACTCAACACCTCCTTCCCTCTCGAAGGGACGGCAGAGGCAACCCAGCTTCTTCAACAGCTTTTCTTTCTACAGTATTACCAGTCTCCTCTCAGGTCATTCCCTGAGTCTCCCGGACTCCAGAAAGTGAACATGCAGTTACTGTTTAAAAAAAAAAAAACAAAACAAACCCAAAAAAACCCCACACAAAACACAACACAACCAAACACTCAAACCACAGTACTAAGGAGAAAAGTTTCGCCATCGCTGCTGTGCACACACACAGAAAAATCCTGCCGATTGTGCTTGACTGCTTTACTTTAGCCCCTCAACATCCGGGGTTACCTGTCACAGTCTCAGCTACAAGCATCTCCCCTCCCCCTAACTGCACCCACAGGCAGGACCTTCCTGGCACCTGCACCCTTCCAGCATGCCACAGCCCCAGGCCACCCTGACTCTCCAGGCAGCCGCCAGAGCCCTGTGTCCCTTGCTCCAGCACCACGGCACAGAGGTCAGGCCTGCGGTACCTCAGGCTAGTCTGCAGATCAGTTTAAACTACCATGGAAGATGCAGTTGCTGCACACCGAGTGCAGTTGTGCGTTATGAATAAACTACTACAACAACCGGCGGGATTCAAAAGGCACGATCCCAAACCCTTCCCCAAACAAACAGGGAGTTCACAAGCCATCCCCTCTTTTTAAACATGACCTAGCAGACAGACAGCCACCACATCCACCACAGTGGAGTCAGCTGGATTTAGCGATAAACTCCTTGGCATTACTCATTTTCTGAGAGATCACGAAAGGAAACTCAGAGCCAAATGGAGAGCAGAGGGAAAGGATCACTTCTTTCAGCAGCTGTTTACCATCCGATCAGCTTAGCCTCAAGGTAAGGTTTGACACCACGCACCCCAACACAGGGAGTCACTACACAGGGGCTGTGCCTACTGCAGACACCCCATAGACACAAGTCCTTGGTGGCCCAGAGCAAAGGGGTGTTATCAATCAGACCAGCCTACAGCAGGTGGCCTAATACTGCTTAACCCAGTAGTACTGACACAACATTTGCAAAGCATAAGTTTAGGACTACTGATTTTTTTCAAAAGCCTTTTGAAGGTTTGGGTTAATCAGCTGTTTGTCATCCACTCATCAGCTGCTACAAAAGGGACAAATTCTGCTACACAAACTGCACCAATATCTGTAAACTCCACGTAAAAAAAACTGAAGCAAACAGACAAGAAAAGTAAGCATGGCACAGTGAAGTCCAGATTTCCGAATCGGCTGCAAGGCTATGCACACGGTATCATCCCAGCCTCACAAGCTACGCAGACTCATGGGAGAGGGCATTAAAAAAAAAAAAAAAAAGAAGAGAAATCTGTACAATCTTTTCCACCATACCACATATTTTACAAAAGCCTAAAGAAAATATGAAACATCTCTAACAATAGAATGCAGATCCATGCATGTGTTTAATTTTAAGTGGATTTTGGTGGTAAGGAAAGATGCTGTAGTTAAAATGCTGCAGAGCGTATCTTCTGTTAACACAGAGAGCTAAGGCAGCACAAGATCATAACAGTGTGAAGCTCACCATGATTCCCAACGTCCTCCAAGGACCACCCTTAGATGGAGTGGGCAGCAATTAAGCAAGGAGGCTACCTAGTTCAAACTAGGAGAGGAAGGATGGCCCACTGAACGCAGCACTCAGATTTCTGCTCCTCCACAGGTAACCTGGTGGAGTTATTTCATTCCTCTGTGCACTACCTCACACCACACTTTTCTTCCTAACATGAATGCTATGCAATTACACGCATCAGGATTTAAGAAGGGCTCAAATCCATGATAATGGAGGCTAGGCTAAAGAATACAGGGATATTTAACAGCTAAAAACAAAGGATTAAATCTATGAACAGGAACCAAGAGATCTGTTTTGATTCCTGTAATGCTATCTGCCTTGAACAAACTCTGTGGATACATTAGTCTCCAGCCAGCCCAACATGACAAAAAACCTCACACTACCTAACTCCCTTGAGTGACTGAGCCACACTGGAAGTGGTGGAGGAAAAGGGCTTCTGGGAACCTTCTCTATACCCTTCGTCTGACATCTGAGCTGTGACTATGAACCTCTCCCCCAAGCAATAACACTACTTCATTTTGCTGTACATCCTCCCTTCCCAAGCAGCACGTAAAAATTATGCTCCATCCTTGCCAGATCCATTCCTGCCCAGGGGGTTAAATAGAGCCACAATGAATTGACTAGTCTTGTTAATTTAATTCAACTACATGTGAAATCTGTAAACAGAAGCAGAAGCCACGACAATACTATCAGACAGCTCTGAACACAGCATTGTATAATTTGCTTTTGGTTATCGCTGCTAGCTGTGCAAGGAAGAATTTTCCTATCTGACATTTTACATTTTTACTGTTTAAGCTCTTCCAGGTAAGAAGAAAGTTTCCTACAGGCACATCACCTTCTCTACCCTGCAATTAGCTTCACACACAACATCTGAATCAGCATTTCATAAGACACACTTCCAGCAACACTAGCTCAGGGCTAATTCAACAGAAGCCGGAGGTGAAAGTCCCCCTCAAGTCACAGGAAGGCAGCACCACCTGCCCTGGCTCCGCTGGAATGGAGCAGCCACTCCATTCCAGCCATCGGGAGATAGTGGTACCGCATCCCATCCTCCCTTCCCACTTCTTTCCACGGTGCCTCTGTTCAAACATAGCCCATACAAAATTCACTGTAATTTTTTCAAGCAACTTCATGGAGTTGCCTCCATGACGAACACTATGCAAGAACCATCTGTAGATAAGCAGATCATCCAGAGAGTGAAGCTAACCATCCAACAGCCTCCATACCTCAGAAAAACCCATACAAGACAGAAAAATACTCACCTAGGAATTAAAGTTGAGAAGTGACCTATTAAGAAGTTCTCTGTTACTTAGTGTGACCGTATTCATCGTCAAAATCCTGCCCAGGAACTCAGAGGAAGAGAGAGCCTTACAATGGTAGGAATTCACCCATGAAAGGGGAACAATACCACATGTTTACTCCTGCCCAAAGGGGCCACCGATGTAGGGATTGTCTTTAAAACCCTGTTCTGGACACGAAAGTAAAACTAACTAGACAGATGTACAACCTCTGAATCTTCATGGCAAACTCCCAAGAATTCAGGCATCCAGAAATTGGTGACCTACAATAAGCAAATGCTCAGAAGGATGGACATAAAAAAAAGCCAACCAAACAAAAAAATGTTTTTCAGACTAACCCTGAGGATCAAGGAAAGCACCCAAACCAAACAAAACACTGGATACTACTGCACCATCAAGGCTGGTCAGTTTGCCCACTATACTACACGTTTTCCCGAGTCTTGCATCATCTCTTTAGTAAGAACCAAATCCAAGAGAAGCAACTCCACATAATACATTACCATAGATATGGGAGTGCAAGCACAGAGATTTTCTGCTTATTTAGAGACACAGACTACAGCGTTCATAGAGGAGCTTCCTAATGCATTGTCAGCAACAGGGATGAAAGAGCAGAGATCTGGCATCTTGGAAAATTTCAGTGCACACAGCAGTCAAACACACCCATCTCCTGCTACACCTCCCAAGGATGGTCAGGGACAGGCACTACTTTGGGCAGACTGTCACCAAGTTCATGTCGTAGCCAGAGGATTCCTCATTCTGAGGGATTTACCTCAGGTAAAAAAAAATCTCCCCAATTTACCTGCAACTCCCCCACCAACAAATACTAAAACCCGACAGAAACATTTTTATCATAGGATGAGCCAGACCTAGTGAAGCACTATCCATTCTCCATGTGCATGTTAAAATATGCAAACTGGCTAGTCTTTTCCTTACACATATGGAAGCCTCAGATTTTCAGATGCCAGCATAATAAAGGAAGGAGAACCAGATCACCAAAGGTGATATAAACAGTGGCTGGTACAGGAAAGATGGAACAAATACAGAAAGGACAAATGCTGTATCAGAAGCTGCACTGCAAAGCAAGCCAATCTCCCCAAACTCCAACAGAGCTAACAAACCCTGCCCCATGAAGCTACCAAGACTGTGAGCTACTTCTATGGTAAATGCCTGCAGTAATCATGAGTTCCAAATTTGAAACAAACGCCAAGCTCACAAAAAAAAAACCCACGCAAAAACTCTTCCTGTTTTCACTGGAAAGGTCATGCCTATTTAAGGAAACCTTCCCAAGCAACATGGACATGTTCCATCTACATCCATCAACTAACAGCCCAGAGTTAAGTGTAATCACTCATCAAAAAATTCCTAGTCCTTAAAGTAGTCATGGTTCAAGCTGCAAATCCAACCCATGCTCCTCCTGGCATGTAAAGCAGTCACATCACTAAAGATGAAAACATCAAAGCATTGAATAATAGGAGGAAAACACACACAAAAAAAAAGCACAGCACCTCCATCTATTCTAGTTGACACCTTCCCCATGGGAAACACCCATCCCCAGGAGAACCTATACATTGGTCACAGCCTGGCTGAAAAAGATACGCGCAGGTATGTTCTCAACCCCATAGATGGAGAGGTTTCAGGACAGAACAAGAATTCTTAGTGGTGCTAATTTGTGATTTATCGACGGAGAAAATTTATTTTTCTTAATCTGCAGTATTTGGCACTGATCACAAGATGCTCCTGTTGAAAGACAACAGAAGATATCAGGCTAGATGGTGAAATGCAGCAAGTCTTTTCTGGAAGGATGCAATCAGTGGACAGACACAAAAAAACCCACCCAGACCTCATTACAAGCATCGTCTCAATTTCCTGGCACAGCCATACACAGACATACATATAAGACACATATCAGATAACTGGTCAGACAGCATATACTCAAATGCCAGTCTCAGTCTCACTACATCCAAGTCCATCACGACAGTCCACTTCTTGGACAAGGGTAACTCGCAGGTCAGAAGTGGGCACTGGAAGGAGAGATGGACAGATGGTGTGCTGGTTTTGGCTGGGATAGAGTTAATTTTCTTCATAGTAGCTAGTATGGGGCTGTGTTTTGGATTTGTGCTAAAAACAGTGTTGATAGTACAGGGATGTTTTAGTTGCTGATGAGCACTGCTTACACAGAGTCAAGGCCCTTTCTGCCTCTCACACCGCCCCACCAGTGAGTAGGCTGGGGGTGCACAAGAAGTTGGGAGGGGACACAGCCAGGACCGCTCACCCCAACTCACCAAAGGGATATTCCAGGCCATATGACATCATGCTGAGCATATAAAGCTGAGGGAATAAGGAAGGGGAGGAGTTATGGTGGTTTTATCTTCCCAAGTAACCATTACACATGATGGAGCCCTGCTTTCCTGGAGATAGCCGAACACCTGCCTGCTGATGGGAAGTGGTGAATTAATTCCTTGTTTTGCTTTGCTTGCATGTGTGGCTTTTGCTTTACCTATTAAACTGTCTTTATCTCAACCCACAAGATTCTTTACTTTTACCCTTCTGAATCTCTCCCCCATCCCACCAGGAGGGAGGAAGGGAGCGCCTGCGTGGTGCTTAGTTGCTGGCTGGGGTTAAACCACAAGAGACAGAAACTCTACAAAGAGTTAAGTCCCACTGTAACCCTCTTTATTTGAAAATCAAAATCCACAGTTGGTCCCTTTCCTTCTTCTTCCCCTTCTCCTGTTCTCTGAAGCTTTCTCTGGCCTATGGTTGACATTTAACCATCAGACAGACAGCACTGTTCACAAATGCCACTACCACCTCCTGCTGAATCCATCCCACCCTGGCAAACGATGGCCTTACCTCTGGTGTTTGTGACTGCGACCTCTCAGCCCAGCTTTCACAATATGAGGTGCTTGGCATGCCGACCACCACTCTTAGGGAAATCTAACTAAGTCAGAAGTTTCCAAGAAGTGCTTAGTTGTAAAGGTCATATAGAGAAAAAGCTGTTAGATCCAGCTGGTAACATTAGCAGATGCCAGATCTCCACTGGATTCATGTGAGCACTGGAGAGGCCTCCAGCCTCACCTCCTCCCCTCGCTTCAAGGCAACCAGAGTTCCTAGAACACACGCCGAGGCACAAAGAAGGCACTGCCAAGTTGGTCTTTAACTCCTCCTCAGAAAAAGCGGTGGGATGGGGTGTTTTTTCTTCCCCTACAGGTTTATACTACTTCCAGTGTCGTAGTCCAACGATCCTGGCAACAAGATAGGGCATCCAGTCCAAAATCCTGGTCTTGTTCTCCAGGGCGCTCTGCAGATGACCGAACCCCAGCCATACAGCACATTTCTGGTCCTCCCTTTTCTCGGCGCTGTACTCGGCTAAGAAGAGAACAGAACTGAACACCTGCGCCAAAGCAATAAAAAGCAGGCAGGGATGGGATGCATCAGGGACACACTATCCAACAAGTAAAAGGAAGGAGATACCACGTCCACGATCACCCAAGTACTTTCCATCCCCAGACACCTGAATCCCAAGTATTTTTTTGCAGCCCAAATGTTCACAAAGCCTCCCCAGCAAAACATGCCTTACCTTGCCCCTCTCTTCTCCCTGCTAACCCCACAGGCACTCACACTGAGACCCGCAAAAGTTCCCCAGGAAAGGGGAGAGTTGCTTGTCCCCCACACAGCCAGCACAGGGAGCACAGTCAGGAGCCGGATCCTGCCTTTCCTGTCCACGCAGCAGCTTTCTGCTCGCTAACAGACTGAAACATGCTTTTAACTCAAAAGGCAAGGTAGCTACATTCTCTCCTAAAATAGCATTTCAATTGGAAAAGTCAAGGGCTGTGGATTAAAACCCACCAGTTACAGCTATCCATGCAGCTTCCACTCTGTTTCCTCATGTGCAGCGATTGTTGTAACAAATTGGGCTTACATGATATTTTTTTCCTGGCTCCCCCCGCTTCATTCAAGCCTAGGAAGTGCTGCATTCTGAGCAGAAAAAATGGCTGCAGAAACCAAAAGGTATGTGGTTTTGCAGATAAAAGACAAGCAATATCCCTTCTACTTAAAAAGTTAGATTTCAAACCTCATCTTCCAAGTAAAGTTTTGCTACATGATGACCAAGTTACTTAACTCAAGCTTTTCCCTTCTTTGTTTTGTTTTGGGCTTTTTTCCTGTTTTTTTAAGATGAAAACAACATCAGTTTACACTTGCCCAATATGATACACTTAAGGATCAGCCTGTGGAAGTGGTAGGTATTCATGTATACAGTGGAAGTTGTAGAGAGCTGTAGATCAAGAATTTAAACATTAACAAAATGCCATCAGCTACAATAAAAAATACAAATAAAAAAGTAAATCAGGTTGCAAGTGTCAATGGGATTTTTGCAAAACTGGTCTTATTACCAGTACCTCAACTCCCCATTTCTACAATAAGAGATAATATACCTTTTCTACCTCTCAGGAAAACAGCAAAAATAAGATCATTAGTATCTGTGAAGCACCCACACTACAGCGGTGAGTACCATAGAAGAGACCATTAAAATTAATAGTTCTGTACTCAGTGCAAGGTTTAAATTATCTGCAGTAAATTCAGTTCAGGGTCACACATGAGATGAAACGGAAGAAACAAAATATTGAACAGCTCTCAGTCCAAAGCCTGACCTCACACCCATTTTAACTGATAACAAAACTCACGCTGGATTTAATAGCACCTCAGTGAGCGTTACCCATTTGATGCACTTAGGGAGATTAAGTCATCTCCAAAAACATAAAATGTATGACCACATAATTAAGACCTCACACGGTGCCTTCTTGTCACATCCTCCTGCTGGGCACTTGCCGGGCACAAGCTCCAGCCCCTACCAGGCTGGAGGCACCATGTGTTCAATCTCCCCTGGTGCAGCCCACTGCAGCACTGTTTTCTCTGGCACACTCTCTATCTCCTCACCCATTCGCATTGACGAGACCAAGCCTAGCAGCTTCAGACCACCCAGAACAAATACCGACACCCACAGCATTGCTGTAGTTTAACACACCTCTTCCTGGAACTGGAGCATTGGGGGCACTCTGCGTTTTCACAGACTTCCGCTCCTGGACAAAACAAATAACAGGACAGGCAGGAGCTTCAAAAGTCAACTGATTTCTCCTGCAGGCTGCCCAAGAGACATTCAGATCTCAGCAAACCAGCAGAAGTGATGCGTACACTTTACCGCCTCAGTTTCCTCCACAATCCAGATCATTCCTGAGGCCGACATCACGCAAACTCCTGCTTCCTGCTCCTGTACATCCCACCAGCCCCAGAACGTCTGCCCATACCACAATGCCAACTTCCACCTCCTTCAGTATGCCCCACAGTTCAATCTGCTGCAGCAACACCACAGCCTAGGCTTCCGTCCCTGAGCAAACCTTTTGGATCTCTCCAGGTTGCGTGGCTGGTCCCAATCACAGGAATAGAAGCAGAATCACTTAGAGAGAGTGGTCTTTAATCCCAGGAACCACCCCAGGTCACTCAAATCCTGAGCTTTGAGAAGAACTGGTGCCTACAGGCAAGGAGAAGCACCTACAAAACATACTCCATCCTGGTCCAGCTTTGCTCCAAGGCTACACAGGGCTTTTAACATGAAACAAGGATAGGAAAGGGGCCTCTGATGGACCTTCTCTCCAGGACAGGAGAGTACAAAGGGTAATAGAGAAGCCCTTTAATGCATGCACTTCCCCTCATTTCTTCTTCCCACAGAAAGGAAGCAAAGCCACAGAACAGAATAAAAACAAAAAGCCAGGCAGAGATGGTTCAGAAGCTCCATGTTACAGCAGCTGCTCGGAAAGTCACGCCTGGCTACGCTGCCGGCAGAACCGGGGCCCCAGGGAGAAGGTGCCCAGCCCTGGAGCAGGGCAGACCCCAGCCTTTCCCCCGCCTCGCCCACTCGAGGGGTGCGAGTTGGCTGGAGGAAAGGCGACCTTTCCACCCCTCTCCGGGTAAGGGAACGGCAACCGCAAGCAGCAAATTATAGGCCTAGGATCCCAGCTACAGCCTCTCCTCAGCCCACGCAGCACTAAATCAAGGCTTTTAAGTGACGCCTTGGTGGGATTTTCTTCCCAGGCATCGCCCCCAACGGTGACAACCACCCCAAGTGTCTGCAAGCATCTCCTACAGAAATAGCAGGGGAAAAGCTGTGCAGAAAGCCTCAGCTAAAAGAGCATGCTCCAGTCCCTTGAAGAAACCTGAGCTGGATCCAGATCCCAGGGCCTCAAAGGCCTCTGGGGAGAATATTTTGATATTCGCAACACACAGAAATGCCACATAAGGTTGCTTTTTCAGCCCCTCTATTAAAGGAAATTTAACTACGTTCAGCCAGAGGGTAAAAAGTGCTGACACATTGGGTCGTGGCCCCCCTCCGCCTTAAATGGTGCAGGTTCTTCCCCATCTCTATGCTAAAACTTGCACCATTGCTGAGGCAATTATAAGCAGATAAAACCCAAAAAAGTCATACAGAAAGAGCAACAATTGCTTCTAACCCATACTCTTTGAAGCAAGCATGCAATCTTCCTGCACAACGAACTCTCCCAGACAAAGACAAACACAAGCAAAAGCCCCGGGAACGCAAAGCCACTTCAAAACCATGTCAGACTGAATCCCACTGTCCTACCCAAGAGATGCAAGTAAAAGATCTCGTGACCTCTTTTCTAATCGGTATGAATCACAAGTACACTCTGCCCACACTCCAAAGGTTAGGAGATTGCAACGGTATAGCTGATTGAACACCAGTGTCGCACCAACTGAGCTGGCAGAAACTGCCAAAGTTTCCTGCTCTGCCCAAACAGATGCTGGATCCAGCTCAAGTTCAGCTGTTGTCCCTCATTAAACAAGGGGGCTTTTGTATAAAACCTTTCCTACTTCACAGCTACCTAAATACATCATATCATTGCTAAAGAGTAAGCATCCCATTTCCTTCAGTCCAGCAAACAGAGCTGCTGGGGTGGTTTCAATAGATGCTGTACGTACACATGACAAGCCAAATGAGAAAGAGACTGGAACGGTTCACAAGCCTCTTCCCAAACACCCTGGAAAACCTCCAGAACCAACAACGCAAGTTAGAAACTTCAACCTATGACAGACCCTTCTCAGCAAAGCCAAGCAGACAGCAAAGCTTTCCTGCAGGAGAGGTGCCCTGGCACAGCTCAGTGGGACAGCTCGGCGCAGCCCTGACAAGGAGCGGAGCGCTGTGGGTCAGGGTCAGGACGGTGGCACGGTTCAAGCCTGGTAAGGACTGTTTCGTACAGCCCCTGCCATCGCTGGGCTTGGCTCCTACAAACATCTCAAACCCAACCCGGAAAAAAGGGAGTGCGCTCAGGATGGTGAAGCAGAGGGAGGGGGAAGCATGCTGGGGAAAATACATACATATCTTCCAAACTAGCATTTTCCTGATTTTAGAAAAGATTGCTGGCAAAATTAAATTTACTGGAGAGCAAAGGGAGTTAAGGCCCAAAATGCAGTCAAGCAGCTCTAATCCCTAAACATCGGGATTATCTCATGACAGCTACACTCCAGCGTCCACTCAATACCACTGTAAAATGTAGATCAACAGAATGCTTCAATGAACTGGAACTCGTTACCTCTAATTGCTTCTCTCACTTCGCTTCTGGATGTTCCTCTGATCCCTCAGCCACCACATTTCAAAAGCGCACGCACACACACACACACAGAAGGTTAAGTAATATCCGAGATGGGCAAATTAAATAAGAGGTTTCCAGCTGACCAAAACACTTGCCCTCCTCTTTGGCTTTGTATGAAAACTAAGGTTTGCTCCATGCCATGAGACAAGTCAGCAGCATAGAGCGACAGGTTTTAAAACATCTTCAACTGATGCAACCCCTAACATTTTCCAAAGGAGCAGAGGTTCCTGTGCAGCAAATCAAAGCCTGCTAGCAACAGGCTTTATTTTTCCAAGCTAACAGGGGTATGGCCTCCAGCAGCAGTCCCCAGGGGGCTGTGGACCACACACAGAATCCAGTTCAGGTCCATCTCGACTTCGGTTTGGCTTCCCTACCACTAGTGCAAACAAAGCAGTTATTTCATTTTACTGCTGCATCCTTTGCATCTCCTGTGTTCCCCTATTCCTACTGCCACCAGCCCTCGGTGCAGCCACAATAAAGCACGAAGCTAGCACAGCAACACAGCTGCTAAACCTTCACTGACCGGCACTTCTTTGAGACAGTCTTGAAAGCCCGATGCAAACATGCAAGGCGGGAGCCCTGCTTGCTAGGTCACTGGGAGGAAAAGCAAGACAGAGGGCATTTCTCAGGACATGCCTGGGAGAGAGGCATGCTGCTGCAAACTCAGCTAGGTGGGCAACCTTTTCAAAACACACGGAAGAGTTCAGGCTTTCTGCAAAATGCCAGCAGGTTCATGTTTCTACATGGGAATTCTGAAAAGGAAAAATAAAAAGCGTATGTCTACAGCTGGTACACATAAGCAGAAGGAAACCATCTCCAGTAGAGCCCGACCCCTATTTGGCTTCCAACCTCTCAACTACAGCCATCACCTTTAAACACAAACCTCTGAAATCCAAAGAGAAACACAGACAGAGCCTGGAGGGGTACTAAAGCATCCAGAATACTTTACTTGGGCTTTCCATTTTCCTGAACACAGCAAGAAAAGAGCCAACATTAAAGTGCTCTTCACATCTCTAAAATCCCAACTTCAGCCTGTTTGCCAAACTTTTTCTTTGAACTGGAGATTTTTTAAGCCTTCCCAGACTGTGTCAGGTCTAACTCATAACACTCAAAAATTTGAAAAAAACAAAAGGACAAAAGCAAACAGAGAAATAACAACAAACTTAAAAGGTGATTCATTATGTCTCATCACATCGGCAATAGTACGTCCAAACAGCATCCCAGGAAACCTCACCCTGGATCCAAGGCAAGGGTGAGCTTCTAAAAATTGGAACATTTCTTTTCCAGAATATCTTGTATACCCTGTATTGCTCTGCATCTCTTTACGAAGATGGCCATGCCGTGAATAATAAGGGAGAGGAAAAAGCTAACCTGATTATACAGCTTTTCCACGGTTTACTGGAGCTAGATGTTCTCTTCTGTAAGATTAAAAAATACAGATTTCCATAGGGTGCCCCACAGCACAAAAGCTGTTATTCACTGGCCCCTTCTTGATTACAGTCCCAGACATCCCTCTTACTTGTAAAACCCAAACCTGTCTTTGGAAATTATCAGCAGATTGATTTCTTGCACTCCTCTGGAGCACCACAAACAGGCCATAGTTTGAATGAGGACACTGGTTGTCGTGAAGCACCAGCAACGTCCCTGCTCTCCCCTTTCTGTGGCACACTGCCGTTCAAGGGTTCCAGTCTTTGTGTTGGAAGGAGCCAAGCTAGTAGAGGGTGTTACAGACCATCTTCTGGCTTGCGGTAGGAAGAGAAACCGCAGATTTTTCTTGCAGAGAGAAGACTTATCATCTATTACGTCATTATTTAGTCACAGGAGACTGATCTCAACACCGCTAGTCATCTTTATGAACCCTATGCAGACACGCCTGAATGCCAACACAAAGTCACCACTCATCGCTGCCACTACAAGTTTACGTGGACAGCATAAGGCATAGACCACAGCTGCATTATCTGTCTTCCCTGACCAGTCCGCCATGCTCATGGTTGCAGAAGAACAATTCCCCCAAATA
Organism: Leptosomus discolor; assembly: GCF_034619465.1. Taxonomy (NCBI): domain Eukaryota; kingdom Metazoa; phylum Chordata; class Aves; order Leptosomiformes; family Leptosomidae; genus Leptosomus; species Leptosomus discolor. The sequence continues at coordinate 160,984,917 of NC_141391.1, forward strand.
CTCAGGGATACTGAGCACACAAGTCATTCGTGAAAGAGGAACAGGGATCAGCTCAGTTCACACCTTGCATCTAACTCCAACCGCATATTACCCCAGGTATAATTTTAATTCACTAACCATCCTAGACCCCATTAAAAAGTTAAATCAAAATTCAGCTTGGGGACGGAACAAGGAGTTGATTTAACTCATCCAACCCCATGCAAAGCAACCAGAAGATATTTTAATAACTTTCTTCAGCAGTGTAAGCTGGCGGGTACACCTCTAGCACCTCAATGGGGAAGACAAACACAGTGCACTGGAATTATCCCCTTGTCTGCAGCTCCAAAGAGAAAGAAGGGACACTACCCAGCTAGCCACAATATTTCTTGTCTTTCATCTTGCGAGGAACAGAGGAGGAGAGAGATTATTGCAAGGGTACTTTCTCTTCCATCTGTGCAGCAATCAACCTCATCTGAAAAGCAGCAAATACAGCTGCATCAACAACTGCATTTTGGTGCGGTTTCACAAGTGACTTAAGCCAATATAACTTCCCCCCCCCCCACTCCCCTCTGTTAGGGACTATTTTTACCCAGATCTGCAAGCTGATCCAAACGATTCAACCTATCCAAGCCAGCACACAGAGAGCAAGCTAGTTCCTAGCTAGTATTTATACAGTTATAAAGCAGCAGTACCTTTGGGGCCCTTCACTTCCAAAGCTTACAAACATATCCAAATACTTCCAGGAGCCGTTCCTGGCCAGTGGCGTTTGATTTTTGTTGCTTATGGACCAGAGGCAGCTGAAAAGCAGCCGTTTGAACTGGACCTTTTCCTCCCACGCCACGATTAACTGAAATATGTCCCAGAAGCAGATAGCAGCCATGATCCGATTTGTCCCAATCCCAACTCAAGCAGCTTTACACCACCCTCCTAACAAGATCAGCACTGGCCAAACACCATTTATCCGGCCTGATCAAAGATGGATTAGATAATGAAACCCTAACTGCATAAGCTGTCTGAGCATGCTGGCCTGAGACAGCAGAAAACAAGAAGCCTAGTAAATTTAAGGTCTACTTTAAGCTTTAAGGCACACTTTGCCCCAAGATCTTGGTAACTACCTACTATCTAATCTTCCTATAGGCTAGTTTTTATATTTCATGTTACCAGACCCCAAAAAAACCTATCAGTTTTACAGCTGCATTAGTAATTTCTACAGCTAAATGATTTATTTCAGCATTACAAGCCACGTTCATATCCTGAACCACTGGTAGGTAGGGGTTATGCAAAGAAGAAACTGTGGCAAGCGTGGCACCCCAGGACTCCTCGCTATCAGCCCAGAGACACGAGGTCACCAAGTTTACACAGCAACAGCCTGTGGCTCTGGAACAGGAAGTAGAAAATTGACAGGATCTGCAGGAAAAACAAGGTACAACAGTTGCTGGTGTTATTTCCAGCTTCCAGAAAGCCTGTAGCATATACTGGGGGGAAGGAAAAAAAAAAAAATTTAAAAAAAAATCAAATAATAGGCTCTTTATTCCTCTTGTAAGCATTATGTACAGTTAAACATAGAGAATATACTAAAAAGAACCCGTTATTCTAAAATAAGGTACTTCAAAAGAATACATTATCCAAACAGAAATCCTCATGAAAGGCAATCTTGTGTTTCAACTTTTAGGTAAAAAGATATCCAATTTCCAAAACATTAAAGAACATAATCTTCCTAGATCTGATATTATTTGTAATTTTTACTTCATATTTAGTGTTTCTCGCTTACAACCACGAGAAGACTCTTCAGTTAAATAAACCACACTCTTTAACAGTAAAAAAAGTCAAGGGAAACTCTTGGACATAGTGGTATGTGTGTGTGGATATATACATACAGTCATATATATAGGTTTATTTTCATCTTTTACATTGAAAAGATTGAAAAACCTTTTCCATCTGTATACATACGGAAAGATTAAAATTATACTAAGAACACAAAGTAACTACAATACAGGCGTCCCAGTCTAAAGAATAGTTATACTGACTACAAACACACTCAAATTTAAATTTGGAGAAGCTGCACTTCGCCACCTAATTTCTCCACCGTTTGCCAGCATTTGATACAGAAATAACCCCCAACTTTCCACTACGACCCACCATTAGTCCCAACTACCATTACCACCAGTATTACACATTGCTGCGCACGCACGCTGTGGTAGCCCCATGGTTGAACGCTGCAATCTTAATATCTTGTACTACTCATCGAACAGATAACAAAACGCTTTCCTCAATGTAAATATAGAGGGGAGCCTTTCATGTATGTAGAAATTGTACTCATTTATTTTGTTAAACCAGTTCAAGTCCCTTCCTGGGCAATTTTCTCTTCATTTACCACTGGTTTACATCAACAGCAACCAGTTTAACCACTAACTACAGGTAAACTGGTGCATCCCCTGTAGCTATGCAGGACCTGTGCCTCAGTTTGACTCCAAAGAGCTGGAAGAATTTCACGTCACCACATTCACGTGCTCGTTCATAATTCCTAGTAAAACACAACGTATAAGCACTCCTTCAATGCTGAGCATCTTTCTCCTTGCAATTATACACATTGTCTGAGTCATACTTGACACCTACGTGTGGGAGAAGATAGTATTTCAAGGAATAAAAGACCACGGCACGGTTTTCACTGGCCCTTGCAGGAGCACAAGCAGCAACACTCAGGTGTGAAGCTCCAGCCTACACCATCACGCTGGGGAGAAAGCGATGGTGTGAGGTGGAGAGACCACCACGAAAAGGCTGACCATCAAACAGAACCACAAACAACACTCTCCTGCTGCAAACTATTTAAAATAAAAGAAAAAAATCTTGAGCACACAAACTGGGGACAGCCTAGGAAATAAAAAGGGAAGCTCACTGGCCAGCATTTGACATCTAGATGAGAAGCACGCTGGAGAGAACAGGATGCTCCTCTCTGAAACCGAGAGCAGCACTTACCAACCCAAGAAAAGGTGAGAAGAGAAACAAGTTCAGATGAATAAATCACGCTGCTTCCAAACAGCTCCAATATACTCGTCACAAGAAAAGGAAGAAAAAACGCCAGAGCAACTGCCATAATAAAACAACCCCGTACAACACCCAGACAAAGGAAAGCAGAAACACCTTGGCAGCATCACCCCACAAACACAAAAGCGAACGCACCTGGAAAGAGCAATGTTTTGCGGACGATCAAAATGTGCTGGCAGAAGACGACAAGAACCTAAAACCCTGTTGGCAGCCCCTGCACCGAGCTGGAAGGCGCCCACCCGAGCCCTTTCACCCTTCCCGAGCAGCACCTGGGATTCCTCCCGATGGTTTACAAGACCCAAGGTGGAGGCGGGTAAACCCCACCGGCCCCCAAAGCCCCGCCGGCGCCCCGTGCCCAGCCCCGCCATCCGCGGCCTCCCCAGGGTGCCCGGCGGGCGGAGAACAGCGGTACCCGGAGCGCCGGACCCGGCGGCGGCTCCCCGTGGGCCGCGGCCCCGCCGCCGCCCCACGTGCTGGGCTGAGCCCCGGGAGCCGTCCGCCCCGGGCCGGGGAGCACCGGGCATGAGACCCGCTTCCCGCCGTCAGCCCCTCGGAAAGGGCCGCACGCCCGTAAGCACCGCGCTGAATCCCGCAAACCGAAATTAAACGCGGCCCAGCCCGGCCCGGCCGCCCCCCTCTCGCCAAGCTCCCGGTGCGGGAGAGCCGCCGAGGGCCCGCCCGGCCCGGCCCTACTCGGTACCTGCATGCCGCCGCCGTCGGCCTCCGCCTCCGTCCGCAGCCGCTTGCTGTGGCCGCCCTCGGCGCCGTCCCCACCGGGCATGGGCTGCTCCAGCTCCGGCTCCCGCTTCACGCCGCGGGCGGCCCCTCCGCCGCCGCCGCCGCCGGCCAGGAGCTGCGGCTGTGGCTGCTGCTGCTGCGGGGGCTGGCCGCCCTCCGCCATCCGCGCCGCCGGAGCCCCGGCCGCCCCCCGCCGCGATCGCCCCGCTCTGTCACCGCGACGCCCGGCGCTGCCGGAGGAGGAGGAGGAGGAGGAGGAGGAGGAGGAGGAGAAGGACGAGCCCCACGCCGCGACCAGAGCAGCGGGAGAGACGAGTTCCGACCCACCGGAGCGCCTCGGTCACGGGCTCGGCGGCGGCTGGGGAGGGGCCGAAGCCCCTCGGCAATCTCCGGAAACGCCGGTCGGGCCGCCGGAGCCGAGCGACCCCCGCTCGGCAACCTTCGGCGGCGGCGGCGGGCGGGGCGGGGGCGGGGCGGGGGCGGAGCTCGGCGCGGCGCGGGGCGGGGCGGGGCCGCGGCGGGGCACAGGCCGCCCGCACCCGCCGCCGTCGCCACCGAGGCGCACGGGGCGGCGGGAAATGGCCGCCCGCCGGCCCGGCCCTCCCGCTCCCCCGGCCGCAGGCGGCGTCCGCCCAGCCTCAGGCGGCGTCCGCCCAGCCCCACACCCGGGCTGCCTCGTCCCCCGCGGCCTGGGCTGAGCCCAGAGCGCAGCTCGGCGACCGGCGGCGGCGGCGGCGGCGGCGGGAGGGGGGCGGGGATGGCCGCAGGGTTAAGGCGCGAAGGCGGCCTGGTCTCTGCCTGCGCCTGGCGGCGTCTTTTGCTAACGGGCCTGTGCATCTTTTTAATGGACCGCGGTGGGTTTAGCCCCCCGCCCCCTCCCGGCAGGGCTGGGGCAGTCCTGCTGGCCACAGGGGTGCGGAGCGCCCACCCTTCGGGCAGAGCCGTGTCCCCCCGAGCCCCCAGCACAGGCACGGCCATGTTCGTCTCTGCTCATGCAGGGCTTCCTTTCAGGGTGAGGAGGATGCAGCTCTGCCTGTAAGGAGCAGGACTGAACTGAGGCGAATTTGGGGTGAGGGGTGCTGGGTGCATTAAGAGTGTGGCCAGCGGGTCAGGGGTGGTTCTTCTCCCCCTCTGGAGAGCTGTGTCCAGTTCTGGGCCCCCCGCTTCAAGAGAGACAGGGAACTGCTGGAGAGAGTCCAGCGGAGGGCTACGAAGATGGTTGGGGGACTGGAGAATCTCTCTCATGAGGAAAGGCTGAGAGACCTGGGGCTCTTTAGCCTGGAGAAGGGGACCTTATCAACCATAGAATCATTAGGTTGGAAAACACCTCTAAGATCACAAAGTTCAGCTGCCAACCCAACGCCCCCACACCCACTAGACCGTGTCCCAAAGTGCCACATCTACACGTTTTTTGAACACCTCCAGGGATGGTGACTCCACCACTTCCCTGGGCAGCCTGTTCCAGTGCTTGACCACGTTTTCAGTAAAGAATTTTTTCCTAATGTCCAATCTAAACCTCCCCTGACGGAATTCGAGGCCATTTCCTCTCATCCTATCACTTGTTACTTGGGAAACGAGACCAACTCCCACCTTGCTACAACCTCCTTTCAAGTAGAGAGTGATAAGGTCTCCCCTCAGCCTCCTTTTCTGCAGAATAAACAACCCCCGTTCCCTCAGCCGCTCCTCACAAGACCTGTTCTCCAGACTCTTCACCAGCTTTGTTGCCCTTCTCTGGACACGCTCCAGCACCTCAATGTCCTTCTTGTGGTGAGGGGCCCAAAACTGCACACAGGATTCAAGGTGCAGCCTCACCAGTGCCGAGTACAGGGGCACAATCTCTTCCCTACTCCTGCTGGCCACACTATTGCTGATACAGGCCAGGATAGTTGGTCTTCTTGGCCACCTGGGCACACTGCTGGCTTGTGTTTAGATGACTAGTCGCACCCCCAGGTCCTTTTCTGCCAGACAGCTTTCCAGTCACTCATCCCCCAAGCCTGTAGCGCTGCATGGCGTTGTTGTGACCGAAGTGCGGGACCCGGCACTTGGCCTTGTTAAACCTCCTACAAATATATAAATATATACTCATACAAATACCTAAAGGGCGGGTGTCAAGAGGATGGTGCCAGGCTCTTTTCAGTGGTGCCCAGTGACAGGGCAAGGGGCAACAGACACCAGCTGGAACACAGGAAGTTCTGACTCAACATGAGGAAAAACTTCTTTACCGTGAGGGTGGCAGAGCACTGGAACAGGCTGCCCAGGGAGGTTGTGGAGTCTCCTGCTCTGGAGATATTCAAAACCTGCCTGGATGTGATCCTGTGTGACCTGCTCTGGTTGAACCTGCTTTAGCAGGGGCGTTGGACTAGATGATCTCCAGAGGTCCCTTCCAACCCCTGCTGCTCCATGATTCTGTGATTCTGTGACTTGATCCCCTGCTTCAGCAGCATTCAGCTTCTGGGGATGTGCTGCCCAACTCAGTTCCTCATGCTGCCCCTGCTCAGCACAACCTCCCTCACTCATGGCATGTGTCTTTTCTGGCCTTTTCCAGGCTTCCTCCATGCTGTTCTGGGCAGCTCACCCCAGGGCTCATCTCACAGCCCCCTTCTGCATCTGATCTCTTGAGAAAGGGGCTGATCTGCTTTCCCATTCCTCGTAGCCTCCATGAGTTTCTCCTGCATCTTTCTATGTAACTCCTGATTTGTTCTGCTGCAGATGACCTCCAACCAGATGGAGACACCATCTTCAAAAACCTGAAGCCTGTTCATCAGCCCTTTTATATATCTCCACATTTTGATCTTGAGAAACAATTTTGGGATCCTCAACAGAAACGTGAAGTTGATTTTATTACGCAGCTGCTGTCTGGTAGCACCAAGAATGATGTCTGCTCTAGAACAAGGAACACAGAGGCAGCCTGTACTGTCCTGAAAGTAGTCTGGAAGCCATGGCAACTTGAGGGAGAACTAATCTGCAGATCATAATACAAATCTGCAGTTGGCTTTGTTAGGCAATGGGAATGGCACTCTTCTTCCACCTGCCAGCACTTTGGAGGAAAAAGAGAAAAACAGGAATGGAGGTGGTCAATGGGGAGTCAATGCCCATAGGAGGAAGCCCTTCTTGACGTCTCAAATATCACCATGTGTAACGAAGCCTGTGAACCGGTTGGGTTACCTTGGTGTGTCTTTACACATCTGCTGATCTTCATGAAATGATAAAGCCTTTGGTTTTGAGTGACAGTTACAATACGTGACTCCAGTCTTCCCTTACACCGCATTTTTCCAGATCCAAAATTAGTTTTCAAGGCCACATTAAAGCTATTTTAAGTGGTATGTTTTGTGATGAGGTGCCAGCTTGTCTCCTCCAGTGACGGGGAAAATCTCTTTTTTCAAATTACAAATCTCTGTGGAGTGGCAGGCACCCAGAGGACAATTACATGCAGCTTTTGTCTGCTCACCCACCAAGGGTAAACACATGTCTCATTCGTCTTGACTGGGTTTGATAAAATGAGCCAGACTGTCAAACAACATTGAAGGAATGTGTTCGGTCCATGTTTGGCTTGAAAAGAAGCTGAGATTCTCGTGATTGGGATGCTACTCATTCAGAGAAAAGCAGCTTTTTTTTTTATTTATCTTCCTCCTACTTTTAATGAGGGGTTCTAGATGAAGGTTACAGGTTAAGATATTGCCTGTGAGGTGCTGCAGAAGGCTTCAACAAGTTAGGAGTAAACAGTTTGGAGACAAATCTGTGTGTGCACTTGGGAGCACTTCTCTCAATGTGATCTAGGCATCTGTCCAATACTCCCCTTGAAGGATATCTCAAGGAGAAGCTGCTCTACAGTGCCCAGCCTCCATTTTTATCTTCATCTTCCCCTAACCCCATTTCTACCACCTCCTGCCACGCAGGCGCCAAGGCTGCTGCCCGTTCCCCCTCGTATCCTGTGTTCACCTGGTCTGTGCCACAGAGCGACACCCAGCAGACCTGGCAGTGCCGTAGGCAGGTCCCTTGGAGAGGCGTTTTTGGCTGGCTGTGGTCTGCAGCCCGCCAGCAGGGTAGCTGGGACCACCACAGAGCACCGAGCACCCTCAGCTGCGGTGCGGGTGAAAAGTGCTGAGGCAGGGTACTGCGCCCTCCCTGCCAAACTGACCTGCAGTTGCCGCTGCCGTGCTCTACGCTCTCATTTGCTTTCTGTCATTATTGCCGTGTTATTTCATATTATTATTTCTCTAGCTCTTTCCATTTCCTCTTAGAAAAGATTAATGAATTAATCTTCACATTATGCTTGTGGGATAGGTATTATCTCCATTGAACAGATGGGGTATGAGGCATTCCTGAAGACACAAAAAAGCTTTTGAGCTGGGTCTACAATCTTAATCCATTGATTTCCTTTCACACAACCCAGCTGCCTTTTAGGTATTTGTATGTGACATCTGAGACATATTAAACAGACAGCTGACTCCTCTGTTAACCCTTCCACTGCTGCACAGCGCTCTATGCCAGCTTACGTGCCGTGATTTTATGGACAAGTTTGCAGAGTGCTCACCGGTGCTTTGTCTTTGACAGATCATCAAGAGGCAACTATAAGAAACATTACCCTTCCAGAGAGCTCTCAGAAGCTGGTGTGAAGAATATATCTTTCTGAACAGATTCATATCATTCTAGAGTAAAGTTGTGGGGGTTTCCCCCACCCCCAGAAAGACACCCTCTGAAGGGATTCTTTGGAGGAACATGTGCTGGTGCTTCCACTGGGCTGGAGATCAGGCGGCATCAGGTCGACAGGTGTGAAACGCCTATGGAAGTTCAAAGGGCTGGCTCCCACAGCCTGCTCAGATGGAGCAGAGGCAATGACTCATGGAGGTTCTAAGGCACAGGCGTAAGGTGAGGCACAAACTCGGCTGTTATTCTTTGACCCAAAGGCACAGAAATCGTTAGGAGACAGCGCAAAGCAAATCTCTCCTCTCCACCACAACTGAGAATGGTTTCTTGCTGCTTCCATCATCTACACATGATGTCTCATCCTGCTGACCAGCTCCCTCTCGCCCTCGCAGCCCCCCCCAGCTTTTCCCCTCTCCTTCCCAGTGGATTTGGTCTCTCTGCTAAGCGGGTCAGGGGAGGTTTATGGGGTTGCCCAACCATGCTCGTTCCTGCTGTTTCTGTCCTTCCAGCCAAGCTCCAGGAGCCAAACACTCTTCCTCCTGACACCAGCACTCCCACAGGTGGTGAAGTGCTGCCAAGGTAAAGTTTCAGCCTGCGCTTTGGTCCTGGTTGCGCAGGAAGCGGTGATGGAGCTTTCCGTAGCAACGAGCGCGGGTAAATGTTTCTCCTTGCTTGTCTCAGGCCAGCTCTTTGCTATCAAATTTTGTTAACAGGAGCTGCCTTGTCTTGTCACCAGTTAGCACACAGCCAAAAGTACATAACCGAAGTCAACGAAGTACAAAGACCTCGTCACCTGACTTACACTGTCTGCCGGAAGGATGCCAGTCCCCAAGCAGTGGCAGAAGGCCAATATCAATATGTCACTCTGACGCAAGGGCGCTGGCAGCTGTCAGTCAGTGGGTCAACACCCACAACGCACCTGGTCTTTTCCCAGTGCCACCTCTTGCGGTGAGGACACCTCGCTTCAGAAAACGCCACCCAGCACCTCGGCGCTCCGGCAAAGCAGCAATGTCAATGGCCGGGAATCAACCGGAGGGCTCAGAGCAAAACTTCCCTGACTCATTTTCCTGCTGGCTTCGGACGCCGCTGCAGCGCACTGATCGTTGCTAATTGCTGCGTGGTTCTGTGGGGTGTCATCGTGTTCCAAAGTTGTGCCGTTGCAGGGGTACCGATGCTGCTAAAGCAGTCCGACACCTGCAGTGCAGATGCAGTTATCTGCGCGTATGCTGTTAGCATAGAAATGCCGTCTGCCTGCACTGCTTATGCCTGGAAGGATGGGGAATAAAGTAGGTGCTTCAGCACTCCTAATATGAAGGGGCCTCCCACTATATCCCCAAAACATATAATAACAGGAAACTGGGTGAAGAGCATGTCTGGGAAACGAAAGGTCTTTTGCTTTCCTGTTGAGACAGCGGGGCTGACCGTCTCGAGGTAAATAGCGTGAGCCATGGCGGTGCCACAGGGAGTGCATGGGGACACAAACCAGAAGAAAAAAAGACATGGGCTCTCCCCCACCCTCTGGGTGCCAGAGATCAAGAAGCGGGGAAATACCTGGCATTTGTTCCCCTCGGCTGCCTGTCATGAGTGAACCAGAGGTAGTTGGAGGCTGGAGTCTACATCAACGGGCCAGCAGTGATGGCTGTCGATGCAGTTCTCTGGTAGCCTTGCTGGAGGCACAGCCCCCACATAAATACATCCCTGGCTGTGCCTCTGAAGTACATCGGGGCTGTGCCACCCTCTTCTCTCTCAGACACAAGTCTGTAGCAGCCAAGTGGCTGTGTCATTGTTATTCAGCCTCCATGGGCACACAGACGAATAGATGGGACCGGATCATTATTTGTCGCTCTTCGTCTCCAAATAGGCTGGAGGCTGCGCAGCTGGAGAAAGGCAAATGCCTCGCTGGAGGCAGCGTTCGTTGCCGGTATAACGGGCAGACGGAGCGAAGGACAAAGCGAAACACCCGCTGTGGCAGCTGGGCACGTCGTGCGAACGGAACGGGTGTTACCACGTAACTCCCGTTCGTTTTCAGTGAAGCACCCTGTTTATGAGGGCCCCTTAGCTACAACTCAATTTACTACATGGCTGATCTCTGGAGTCAAGGCTGATTCTTTCTCCCTAATTGGTTTATTGAAAAGCATCTGAAAGTGCCTGGTTATACACAAAATGCCAAACTAAGCTAGTCCTTGACACGATTCAACTAGCAAGAAGAGCTGTCTCCCAGGGCAGAGAACAGCTTGCAGATTATTTTCTACAGCAAGCCCTGTATCACCTTTCACTTCTGTGACTGATGCAGGGATAAAGAAAGGGTGTGCGGTTGAAGCAGGCCCACACCCTGATGTTTCCCAGCTGTTCAAGCCTTCCCTTGAGACGGCCACCATCTGCGCGAATTACAACAGCATGAATTACGCCTCGGGATCCAAGCCACAGGAGCGTTTCCAGGATTGCTCCAGCTTCTCGCTATTCCAAACATTTTGCAGGCCCCTCCTCTTCTGCTGCTAAAGTTTTAGCTCTTTGTGCCTTCTGCGCACGCAGGGTTTTCCAGTTCCATTCCTCATATTTTCCTTGGTCTCAACTTTCAACTGATATTTCCACGTGTCCAGTCGTACTTACTCAACTTTCCAGACCGCAGCACAGACATTACAGATGACTCCACCTGCTGGCTATGCAGCAGTGCAGCATTCGTACCAGAGGGACCGTGAGACGCTTGCTACTTATACGCATAAATATGATCACAAAATCTTGCCCTTAGATTGTGTGTTTGCTGCAAAAGATCATCAGTTTTCCTTTGCAGAGAAAAGTGCCATGTGAATTTATAACATCTTAGCAATAAGCACTTGCAATCTGATTTTACCCTTTCACGATGCCATTTGCTGATGATACAGCATGCATTTCAAATAAGATTTGAAAACATACTTTTTTTTTTTTTTAAAAAAATGTGATTTCTCCACTCTAAATATAGTTACTGCCTTTTTGGCTTCAGATCCAAATTAGAAAACGGCGATGAAGCACAATAAATACTCTACATATGAGCCAAGAGGATATTTTCAAAGCTAGGCAAACCCCAGTTTGTAAAGAAAATCCCCCATACATGCTACATCTGCATAAATACTAAGAGTTTGCATAAAAACCCGATGCGTGCAAGAACACAGAGCCAGCTAGGTCAAGGGAACTGACTGCAAGAGCGCGAAGAAATCCCTTTCTTGTGATTCGGCGTGACATTTAAGCACTTGCTTAACTTTAAGCATGAGAAATATCATTGCAATCAATGAGGTTATTGACATGCTGCTGGACAAGGCAAGGACTCTGGTGCCGGGCTGAATCAGGGCTGTGCCTTGTGCGCGCGGCCAGAGGGGCCGTGCAAGTTGCAGGCAGGGGAAGCTGCCTGCATCTGTCTCGGAACAACGTCCGTCTGCCCTGCCGATTGCCAGTGCTCTCTTATCTCCAAGAAAATGAAATTATTTCAAATGCAATTTGTAGCCCCCACTGAAAAAAAAAAAAAAGGCTAACCCTCTCTCCCGGAATCATCCGAAATCCAGACAACACATAATCCACTACAGGAAATATAAACGCCTAATGCAATTTTACAGGCGGCCGGAGGGTGCCAAGTTTGCTAGCCCACACAATAGGTTGCAGATTTCTCTGTGGGGGGAAAAAAAAAATAAAAAAAAAAAAAGGGGGGAAGGGGGCTAGGCTGCAGCTCTTCTTGGTGCTTCTCAAATCTTGGGAACTTCAGCTGTGGCTGCTGGCAAGAAGGGGCCGCTAATCCCGCAGTCTGTAGCAATCAGAAACACAGCCATATTTAGTCATGTTTTCCAGCCCCTTCTCCCGTTCCTGCCTGCTGAACAGCCATTTGGAAGGTGAGCAGGGCTACGAATTCAGACCAAAATAAAACGTTACCAGCCCGTGCAAAACTCAGAGGGGGGGATATCCACAGCCCTGCGAAGCTGATGATAAAACCATGGTGGAATTCCCTGCCTGAGTGACACTGGAGCTGGCCGGGGACACCAGCCCTGTGCCGTAGGGTCCGTCTGACCCAGAAATTGGCTGTATGACTCAGGATTACCACCACTGTGCTGGCCCCACTCCCTCCAGAGGCTTGCCTCCGACTTTATTAATACCACTTTGCTTCACGCAAGTTGCACTCAGATGGGGTTACGGTGGTTTGGGTTAAATATGGAATGGGGAAATTGCCATAGTCTCCCAAGTATGTGCTATAAATTCAGGCAATTTAGGGCGGAGGGGAGAGCTGGAAGCAATCTAAGCGTGTTCTTCAGCAGTGGGAATGCACAGGTAGGGCACCTAAATAAATGTAATTGCAGTACCAGGCTATATCCACGTCATTCTGGAGGAGTCACTTTGGTTTTATCTCCGGGACTTGCTTACGCTGATTTTTAAAGCCACAGTATCTTTTTCTCCCTTTGATTCCCATTCTCCGGCCATCAGCCTGTTCGGGTGCCTCCGCTGTACATCTCTTACCCTAATACACTTCGTATTTGACCTCAACACTGAGTTTCCTCAGTTTGCAGTATGTATTTAAAGGTTAATTACAATATTCACGTGATGGACTTTACCCTGGATAACATCCGTATTCTGCTTCATGCAAACTTACATACATGCGTCTGTTTACACCCATTTTTAAGCTTTATGTAAACCACGTAAGGGTTTAAGAAAGCCTCGGCACTGCTCTTTTCTGCTCCTTCAGGGGGCTGCTTCATGCACACAGGCTGCTCGTCCCTCACCGGTGCCTCTCCCAGGGCCTCCATCTCCTCCAGCTACTCATCCCGCCTGGAGAGAGATGCTCTGCCCCCCACCGCCACCACGCCCACCACCAGACACTGGGGCCCAAGGGGGGCCCTGGGCTCCTGCTGTTAGAAGGTCGCTGGGGATTTGGAGGCACATCCTTGCCTTGCACCCTCCTGTGCATCTTCCCCCTGGCCTGGACCGATGGGGACCCAAGCCTGGATGCATGGGGGGGTGGGGGATGTCTGCCCACACTGCAACTTCCTCACCAGCATCCCTGCCTCTGCAGGCCCGTTGGAGGTTGCTTCCCCCCTGCATCCCTCATCCCTCTGCTTTTGTGGTTTTTCTTTTCCTCCCCTTTCCTGCTGCAGGATCTTTCCCTTGGGAGCCATTAGTAGGGGAAGGGAGATGAGGAGAAACGAGAGCCAGAGGGTCAAGTCATGAACAGGCATGAACTCCCCCCTCTGCTGCCAAAACTTCATGGAAAGCTCCAGAGCTACTGGGAGCGTGAGCCCACAAGCCGAAGGCTCGCTGCCCTGCCTCTGCTCAGCCCTCTTCTTCCCCAGCACCCACTGAGGTCTCTGCAGCGTACCCAAAATCCCTGCTCATGCTGCCCGTGGCCATCCTGTGTCACTGGGCCCAGAGCCCTGCTAGCCCAGACATCATGCCAGGCAATCCCTTTCATAAATTGCTCGAGCTCCAGCTAAAACCACTGTTGAAGCGGTTTTCAGCTCCTCTACCTCTGCAGGGCAGCTGCTTCAGAATCATTTCACAGCAAAGCTCTCCATTTAATATAAAGCTATTATCAAGTCATTGCTTGGGTTTCAAGAAGATCACCTCACGCTATCAGCTCTGCGCTGTGACGAAACGCCAACTTGAGTGTCACAGCACCCAACCAGCCAGAAACGGGCCGAAAAAAAAATTGTCAGCTGAAATAAACTTCGCTGGTGTGCTTTAGCACTCATAGGCGAGCTGAGAGGCGTGGGATCCCCGACCCTCGGAAACCAGCCCCTGCTGCAGCCTGCAGCCGGTAATCACGTCTCAACCCGGCGCAGACAAATTCCTTTTGCACTTCCTCCGCGCCGCCGAGCGCAGCACGCCCGCCTGGGAGAGCGGATTATAATCAAGCTCAGCGGGGCTCATAATCAACACAGGTAAGTACACATCGCGTCTCGCTGTGCTTCGGAAATAAATAAGGCAACCCCTTTTCGCCTGCTGTATCGTTGATAATTCATTCCCTTCCTCCAGTTTTTGACCCACAAGAAATTTCTTCAGCTGAAACCATTCTTCATTAGTTTTCTGAGATACTTAATTTTTAAACGCATCCCAGTCCACCAGTCGCAGCCGGTATTCTCCATCCACAATTTCCACATCATCCTCTAAGGCTGTAATTTAGCAGTAGGATCCACGCATCCCCAAATGTTACCCGACAGCTTCTGCATAAGCCTATGCCCAGCTGCAGACATGGGTGTGAGCATTCACTAAAGGCAGGTTTTATATTTTCACCACTGGTCTTTCTCCCATCAATGTTTGTCTTTTTTTTTTTTTTTTTTTTTAATGAAGAGGACAGAAGTTCAGATTGCAGAGCAGGAATTGCCACGAGCACTTCTTCTTTTCTGTGAAATGTTGCGCTAAGATTGGCTCTGGCATCAAAGTATTTTGTGGGTAGTTCAGAGAGGAGAGAAGAGGAAAAAGAAGGAAAAAAACCCAAAGAAAAAAAATATAAGAGAAAAAACAGTAAATATTTTATCTATCCGCTGCTCAGCAAAACCAGAAAGCAGTAGCCTCAAAACCACGTGAGAGCAGTCACTATCCTGGTGCAGTAGCCGCCTCGGTTAGCGAAAAGGGATGTGCCGGTTGCAACCAGGGAGAAGAAAAGGCAGCACCCAAAAGCTAAGCAGGTAAAAGGAACAAATTACGTCGAAGGAAAAATTTCCTGTCTGTGCAACGCATCGCTGCTGCTTGGTTCGCTCTCACCTGGCAGCCTCAACGTGACGGGTTTGCCCTGCTCCGTGAGCAGATGGGTCCCCAGTTTGAGCCATGCAAGGAGTGATACAGGGCTGGTAGACCTGGGAGTGGTGGCTGTGATCACACCTGGTGAAGGTACTTGGGTGGTGGCAATCAAGCCTTTACCCCCAGCCTAAACAAGAGCCTAAGCGCGTGCCTTGTTTTTGGTAACGGTAGGGGGGTTACCCGCCTGCACAGAGGCCGGGACCCCATTGGGCAGGCAGGAGGGTTGCTAGGACCAGCTGGAGGGTTGTCAGGGATACTCTAACCTGTGCTGGAGGAAATTGAGTGCAGAAGGAAGCTGTGGGCTCTTCTGGTTGGCCCCAGGGTGGATGAAAGTCCTACCAGCCCGATGCAATTCGCAGGGAGCGCTCTCTGCCTTGGGGGGACGAGGCTGTTTGCAGCTCAACTTGAGCCCAGAGAGAGCGGACGAGGCGGGTGCAAGCCCTCAGCCCCGTGCTTCATCTGCTGCAGGGAATACCGGGAAGCGTAGCCAAAGTCATGTGTCACCCCCTTTCGCGGCGTATAGGCCTGACCCTGCAAGAGCAAGGAGGGTTTCCTGCCTCTGAAATACACCTACCCCGGAGACACCAGCACAGGGCTCAACGCCGCGCTCCGGCAAGCTGGGCTGTGGCTGAGCGGTGCCCCATGGGCTCCCAGCCAGGCCCCTCTCACCCTCCTGCAGCACAGCCACGGCTCTGGCATGGCTGGGAGGAGAGCACCAGCCTTTCCAGGCCCAGCTCTTCCCGCCACGGTGCCTGCTGCAGCGTGTTTCCTTCCTCTGCCACAGCGGTCAGGAAAGGCTTTTTTCAACGGGGGAAACTGGAGTGCGCTGCCCACAGCAGTGCTGCTGCCCACGCACCGCTTGCCCACGGAGAAGTGGGTCGAACCTCCCGCCAGTATCGCCCAACTGCCCCCCCGACCTCAGGGCAACTCCCTCGCCTGCGAAAATAGATCAAATTCCCTAGGAAATGCAGGAGTCCAGCTCGCACTTTCTGTTTGGTATGCACATCCTCTGACAGTTTATTTTAATCATCTTGCTGCTTTTAATAGTTTGCAGTGGTGTCATGAGGCAGCCTCTCCCGCTGGGCGAGCCGTAGGTACTGCGGCTCTATGGAGAGCAGTCTGCAGAGGTGCCAGAGGGACGATTTTGGGGGGACTGCTCTGTCAGATCCTGGACAGCAGAGCAAGGAACAGCTGCTCTCTCTGCCCAGGGGACCAAGACCTTGAAATCTCACTTTGGAGAGAGGCTAGTTCCATATGATCCTGCAGGATAATCCTGGATGCAGCTCTGCCTGTGCCATGCCCCATGTCCCTGCAGTGGGTGCCCACCTCCTCTCTCCATCACGTACCTCTTTGCTCCCAGCTTCCAAGAGAGAAGTCACAGAGAAGCTGCACTCTGCTCTCTATGATTTTCTCCCTAACCCTCATTCATCCACTGCTCAAAGCAAACAAGCCAGGTCCCTTCACAGGGACACAGTGCCAGGCTTTGCTCGTCCTCAGTGTCCCGCCAAAGTTACGCCAGGGCCGTGCTACGCCCTGCGAGGGGAGGACCAGCCCCGCAGGCCACGCTGCACGTGGTGCCATGTTCTTGGCTGCTGGACATGCCCTGCACCAGTCAGCGCCACAAATTCGGGCGCCTGTACCCAGCCACTCCGCCGGCTTCTCTGTTCAAACGGCTCTGGTTTTCTCACCTTCTGCCTGCAGCAGCAGTGCAGGCAAATGACCTGCGGGGTAGGTGAGGTTTTACCGTTGGTGTAGATTTCCTCCTACGCTGCAGAGATACCGCACATTACCCTGCAGTGGAACAAGCCTGCCGGCTGCACTGGCCATCCCTCCCCTGAACCAAACTCCCTGGCTGCAGCAGAGAGGTGAGCACATCCCTCAGCGAAGGAGAGGGGTCACGGTGCAGATAAACCCCCTTCGGCACCACAGCAAGGGCCTGAGTAAACACGGACAGCACAAACCCAGCACCTGTCCTCGTGTGGGGTCCCCACCGCAGTTTCTTTACTGCAGATCCTCACTGGAGCATAAGCCACGTCCTTGAAGTTGCCTCCCAGAAACTCCCCAGGTGAGAGGGAAGCGGTGAGCCGGGCTTCAAGCAAAAACTGATCAAGAGCTTTATCTGTGCCTTACCCGCAAGGGCACATCAGGGCAAGGCAGTTGGGTGCCTCGTGCTTCCGAAAACGACGAGCCAGCTCGCTGCGAGCTGAGCGGCACGCAGTTACCTCGACAGCAGAAAGGATCAAAAGCCTGCACAGCAAATTGGGCTGCGTGTTACCTCGTTAAAACCTGTTTTGGCTGCACTAATACTTCTGCTTCAAAGCCTGCTGCAGTTCCTAGCAACGTGAGCACTTCTTATGCAAGCCGGGAGCCTTGCCTGAGACTGGAGCCGATCTCTTCTCTGGAGGTGAGCTCCTCACACCTGCACCAGTGGCAGGGGAGGCTTCTGGAGGCAGAAGCAGGGTCTGAAAGAGCCGGCTCCAACCCAGGATGAATTTGGCAGCACATGCACAGCGCACGCAGCCCCCACGCTGCTTTCAGCCCCCAGTGGGGAAGTGCTGAGAAGGAAGCGAAACAGACTTTTGACACATGCCCGCTGGGTACGGGGCAGCCTGGGGAGGCTGCATCCAGCCTGCAGGGCTGGGAAGTTTTGCTGGGGTCCTCTCAAGCCCCAGGGAGAGCCCAGGATTGAGAAAAGGGTTCTGGGAGGGAAGAGCCTGGGCTAGGAGGAAGGATGCTTCCCTTGTTGCTGCACTGGGAGTGCTCAGTGCCAGGAGTTTGAGGGAGGAAAAGTGAAAGGTGGGCTCGTCTCTGGTGCGATGCTGTTTCTTTATAAGGCAACACAGGGAGATGTTTCCCTGGATACAGCAGGAATGAAGAGCAGGAAGCAAATTTCTTCGATCAAAGCTCCAAAGGTTTGGATTTTTTCCCTCGTTTTTTTTTTTTTCTCCATCAAGTCATCATTTCACCCACAAAGCTGGTGCCAGCTGCCCTACGGGGCCGGCTGGTCACTGCATCTCCTGGCTGTACAGTTCAGCATCTCGCTGCCTCTAGGCTCACCTCTCAGCTGGACACTACTGGCCCCCTCTGCTAACACTCGGTCTCCAGTGAGACTTTTTCTGGCCCCACTTTAGCCTCGTCCTTACATGAGATTAGGGATTTGAGTGATGGCTCCTGTCCTAAATAGGAGCCTAAGGAAGAAACCCATTTGTCCTGAGTAATACACCCTGCCATAGCACCCTCATCCATGAGGTTCCGCACAATTTCCATTGAGAGCCGATTAAAGCTGTAGCAAATGAAGCCATCCACAGTATAATTCCAGATTAATTAGCAGCACACAACCACATTAGGAGTAACACGGCACTGCGAGGCCAGCCACTCCATCATCATCGGTTCTCCACTTCCTCCCTCGTTCTTCCTTAGGGCTGGGGTGCTGAGCAACAGTGAAACCTCCAGGGCAGACCTCTCCTGCGGGGCACAGGCTTCTGCTGCTTGTACGTGTCCTCAGCCACCGCAGGTGAGCGGAGAAGGCAGCCTGCCTTAAATCCTCCTCGTGCACTACCAAGTGATCGCCCAGCCCTAATTACCTAATTGACTTGTAAGTGTCCTTCTCTGCACATTTTACCCAAATTGAAAGCACCGTAGGCCAGCCCTCCCCAATCTTGGCGAGGGAGGCTGCCCCACCGCAGGGACCCGGCTTGACAAGGGACCCCAGCACCTCTCCTCTCACATGCCAGACCATCGCTGCTCAAAACATTTCACGTTTTTCTTTTCCTCTTGTTGCGCTGCTACTCAGCTGTTTGATTTTTTGAGTTGCTCAGCTGTTTGTTTTGCTCAGCCACGCTGGCTCAAAATGGTAGCAAGGACAGGAGAGTCACAAATATAGGACTGGAGGGTTTTTGGTTTGTTGTTGGGGTTGTTGTTGGGTTTTGGGGTTTTTTTAGGGTTTTTGGTTTGGTTTTTTTTTTTTTTTTTTTTTTTTTTTACTCCTCTTCCTTCTGCTTTCACTCCCACTGCTGGAGCATCAGGGGAAGGAAAAACTAGGTATAGACAGACAGCAAACAGTAATCTATTAGTATTAGCTATCTGTCCTGGAACTGGGAATATTGTCTCTGGCTGTGCTTGGAGACAAGGTTCCAAAGGACGTGCTCCCAGCAAAGTTCAGATCCAGGCTCTTGAGGGAAGGCCATGCAGCGGTATCTGGCCAACAGGGCTAGGACGAAGCCTCTCCAGAAGGGGCTGAGCGGCTCTCAGGACTGGGCTGGGCTTCCAGACGAGCCCCAGCCAGGATGGGGGACTCACACCAGCTCCAGAGCTTCCTCCCCACGCCAAGCGCCAGGAGCCAGGCTGTGCCTCCGCACGGATGGATGCTCCTGGACACCACAGGCCAACAATTAATGCTTTAAATGCCCTCAGGGCCAGTTGCTCGCTGATCTCTAGTTGGGTCGCAGCAGCCTGCGTTTTAGTTTCAGATCACTCAAACCACTGCTCCGAGGCCTCCCTCGCCCTCCAGGCAGGGAAGGCTGAAGTTTTCCACCATAGCTCCCTCCCTCCTGTGCCTGTCACGGAGGTGTCCCAGCTCCACAGCAATTTAAATCTGCACCCTTGGCTTCGACAAAGCGGTTCTCCATTTACATTAAGTGGTACTTGAGATAATTTGGGGAAGAAAGGGAAGAAGACTGAATCCCTGTCCTAAACCTGCCCGGGGAACCCAGCTGGAACTGGCTCCAACGGCCACTGTCTTCACTCTGCCCCGAGGGAGGCTGTAGCAGGAACAAGGGGAGCGCTCAGCTGCTCTCCTCCCCCCGCAGCAGGACTAGACGCTGGGGTTAGCAGTTTGCCTCCACCTCCCGAAGGCTGTGAGGGCCGGTTGCTCTGCCCCTCGGTCCTGATCTTAAACCAGCCTGCGAGTGCCACACTGTAACCTGCATCACTACGATCTATTTTTTTTTAGGCAGGGTTATTATATGAAGGATCTGTGTGCCAGCACAATGGTCCGGTGCAAGGACAGGAATATTCAAATCAATTTTACCACCAGCTCTTGCATCTTCTGAGACTATATCCACGTGCCCCCTCTGCTTCAGACCCTTCGGATGCCCACTGCAATCAGCTCCGAAGTTGGATCTTGCAGGGAACAGACGCAGCTCCAGCACCAAGTTCCAGGAACAAATCTCTTGCAGGGCCCACACATCAGGTCGCAGTTCAATCTCTTTTCCACTCTTGCTTATTACAGCATTTGTAACCACTCACCTCGCCAGACATTCCCCAAATCTCAGGAAAACCTGTGTGAGGCATTTAGCAGCTCTGGAGATCCACAAAAGAGCAACTAACCTGGAGCCACGACAACTTGCTAACTCAAGCTCACACCCTGCAAAGTGGAAAATGTTGTGGGAGATTACTTTCAGCCCTTCCCTGGGGATGCACAAGAGGTGGAAATTCGAAGGAAAATCCTGTGCCAATGGAAAAAAAAAGATATGAGTCTCTTTTCCATCTTGCACAGGACAGAGCAGCATCCAAGCTGTACACCGGCTCACGCACAGCGATGCAACGGGCACAAAAAGCAGCCTGAGCTTAAAAGGGTCAGCACGCCGCCAGCACACAGCGTTACGCCAGTTCTGCTCTGTATCGCAGCAGTGCCTGGCCAGCTGGCGTATTTTGAGATGATCCTATGATGGGAACGCAATTTTAACATAATTTGAAGGGCTTGCTGTTCACAAAGATACCCTTCTCGTCTCTGCAAAACACTTTGGAAAAAGATGGAAGTATCTGAACCAGTGAACTCCCAGACGAGAGTAACTCCTCCCGCAAGACGTGGGTACAGCAGCGCCCCCATTCCACGCGCCACAAACGCCCCCTCCGTCCCTTCGCACGTTAATCCCGATTTGGGCTTTCGAAAGCTGCAGCCTGTGTAACGTAACGTCAAACGTTGTCCAGGCTCACACCGACCCCTCAGTGCGACTACACAGCAGCGCACAGTGAATCCCCATGCTGCCTCCATCTGCACGCACCCCCTCTCCCCTCCCCCCCCCTTTTTTTTTTTTTTTACTTCTAACTAAACTTCAGTTTCTTAATGAGAAGACTTCTTCCCCTCTCAGTATTTGCTTAGACAGAAACCCTGCCCTTTGGGAGGAGCAGACACAGGGCTCCCATGAGAAGGAGCTTACCGTCAGCTGCACCCTTCCTGCTCCTGGTTTGCCAGCGCTGGCCTTGGCAGCGGCACTCGCCGGCCGCACAGTACCCCTCACGGTGAACGCCACCACTTCCTTCCCCACTGCTGCCACCCAGGGTCTGACCCAGCCCCAGCTGCGACTTCTAACTCAGACTTTCTCACCAAGGTTTAAATCTCTGCCAGCCTGGGATGAGAGGGAGCTATCTCGAGGTCACAGCTATCAGGTGCTGGTGTCACACCAGCTTTTTATGCCATGGCTGTAGCACCAAAACACATGAGCACCTGGGGCAGTTTAAGGGGCCACGGACCAGAAAATGATTACAACCTCAAGTTCCTTACTCAATTTCTAGCAAAAATGTATCAAAAGGTGGATTTTCTGGGGACAAGCTGGAAGATGCGTGAAAGGCAGCTTTGCCAAACCACTGATAAAACAGACTTCCAGGCACATCTATCACCTCCTCCACTAACCTTACCTTCCGGTGACTCCAGAGACTGGAAATAAAAAAAACTTGCACAGTTGTTAGTCTCATAAATACCATCTTCAGGCCAAGAACAGAACCAGTTCAGCTGGAATTCACAGCCCCATGTTTTGGATAGGCAACTCTGAAAGCACACAAACGAGATGCTTTACCTTCCTCCAAAATCCCTGGTGCTGGCCACAGCCAGCTGCCCCGCTGACACACGGAGCGTGCTCTAACACCTGATTTCAGCTACTGAGAGCCACTCGGTGCCAGGGGAGCTCTGCCGCGCTGCCGGCGGGCCGGGCCGACGCTCTGACACCACAGCCACCACCTCTGGAGGTGACACATACGGTCGTCACCGCACCTGGGGAAGGAGGGAACGGCAACACACGCACACGGACTGCAGCACATGGATAATCTTTATTGGTAACATCAGTGGAGCACCAGTAAACCATTACTGACTGTAGTGGTGACACACAGCTGAGGCACATGCTAAGGCACTTTTATTATATAAAAAAAAAATTTAATTTTTTTGTGACAGCAATTGGGACACGAGGCTCCTGCATTTAGAGCGCTTCAGGCATACAGTATGGTGCTTCATATTTAATTATTTTTACTTCGCTCATAAGTAGGTCTAAATGCAGCATATACAATATGGTTAAGAATACAGGGAAATCCAGCAACCAGTGTACGGTGTAGAAAAGTAAAGACTATCTATATATAACCATGGTCCCAATAGAAAGGCAGTGATAAAGACCTTTATCTTTTTCTTAGTTACTTATTACGAGAGATACAAAGGCCTTACATATATCTGTGCAGATTAAAGGGTTTTTTATATACTCTTAGTCAATGGTGCACAATAACTAATCCCAACCCCTGGTTACAGAGCAGGTGCAAGAGGCTTGGACAGGTCCATAAAAGAGGGATTTCCCTCCCCTTATCCCCACCCTCTGCCCACTACTCTATTAAATTCCCCCAGATTCTGTCTATTACCATTAAATATATTTGGTCCCCCAGAGATTCTCAGACAAGCACAAGGACATTGTTCTGCTTCCCCAGCCTGTCATTAACTACTGGTCCACACTACCTTAGATGAAACCGCTCAGAGGCAGAGACACTAACAGGACATCATTGCACTTCAGAGATCTGTCCAGACAGTAAAAATAGGAAGAGGAGAAAGAGGGGAATAAAAAAAAAAGAAAAAAAAAAAAAGAAAAAAAAAGACAACTTTGGCAAGTCCTCCAGGTAACTAGTCCCGAGAGGAGCTTCCCTCTTCACCCCTCCCTGGCAACATGTGAAAGAAGAAAAGGCAAATTGCCATGGCCAAAGCACACCGTTTTTCCTGAAACTGCTCCCAAACCACGTGGGTGGGCAGATTAAAAGAGGAAGAAGTCTGAGGTCACTGAACATGATTGCCGAAAGCAAACAAAGAGGGAGGGGAAAGAATACAGGAAGGAGCTTCCCTGCAGCTAGAATCAAAGACAAAAGGAGATTTACAGCAAAAATAATCTTTCCCTAACCCCACTCCCTCCAAACTGTGTAAGGATTCACCAGCAGACATGGCACGGACAGTTCTGCAGGCCTTTGTAGTGGCCAAACTGCTGGTCAGATTTCAGAGCCCCGACTCTTTGGCATTAAATACAAAGAGGATTAGGAAACTGGAAAGAGGAGGAAACTAGGGACACAGATGCCCAATGGCTCCAGATACACAGAGCTGGGCTTGCTCTGCAGATCCCCAGCCAATTTAGGAGGACAGGGTTTGCTGAAAGTCCAATGGAAGAGGGGAGGGTGGATGGGTCACTCCATCGCGTGTAACCTGGGTCAAACGGGAGGACTTATTCAGTAGCTTTGGCTTCACCAGCATCTGCCTTGCCGTCCACTTCCTCATCGGAGCACTCTCCTGCACCCTTCCTGACAATGCGACGTGTCACGACAAAGGGCAGGTCCCCGCGCCTAGGGAAGGACAGGCAGAAGATCAGCAACACCGGGTTTCACTGAGCTCACCGGACAGGGCAGGCTCTGGGAAGGGGCAAGGAAGCAGCTGGCCGTGCTGTTTGCTGCGGGCAGTTACAGCAAGACTACGCTGGACTCACTGCCAAGGTCTTGCACAAAATGCTCCCCCTTACCTGAGTTTGCTCTTCAGGGAGCTGACTTCTCTGTTCATCGCATCAGCCGTTTCGGTGGCATCCTCCAGCTCCCGCTGGAGCTTCCTACGGGATGCATTGGCTCGCTGGGCCTCCTCTTCTGCTTCCTCGAGCTGGCGTTTCAGCTGCTTCAAGCGCATGTTTGCCTTGTCCGCCTGAGCGCGTCGGGGGAAAAAAAGAGAGAATGATGTTTCTCCAGAGTTACAGCACAGCAGTTAGAGAAGCAGAAAGCAGAGTTTCCAAAGGCCCCTCTTCCCTTTCTCAATGGAGTTGCCCAGGTCTTGACAGCTCCAAGCTTTCCCTTAAAAACATTACCTTTTCATCTGTGTCATCTTATAATGATGACAGTGAGGGAAAAGAAGAGAAATCCATAGGAATGATGCCTTGGTCATAGAATCATCCAGCCAATGCCTTGGTCATAGAAGGGAAATGCCTCCACCAGAAGACCTGGCAGTGCTGCAAGGTAACTATACACACCTGATCTTTGAATTGCTCGGCGTTACGCCTCTCATCATCCACCTGCAGCAAGATGTCTTTCAGCTTCTTCTCGGCACGGCGCACCTGCTTGCTGGCAGCCTGGCGCTCCCTACGCAGAAACAGAGCGACGCTCAGACAAGGACTTAGCTCCCATTGTCCCCCACAAGATGACCCGACTTGGGCAAGTTAGAAACAAGGAAGATAGCAGAAGTCCTCCTAACTTAGACAAAAAAAGGGGATGGGAGGCAACATTTCCCAGAAATGACCAAAAGGCGCTGACATCACACAGATATGACCCTTCTTGAAGCTATAGAGGGGCAGCAAGCGTATCATGGCTGCAGTTTTAGGAGTGGTTCAGTCCAGAAGCAGCTAGAAGTCTCTACAGTGAAAAGCAACGAAGGTTTGACGAGATCTTTCTTCTGCACTACCCAGCACAGTTAGGATAAAGCCCTCACTCAGACAAATCACCATTTGTTCAGAAGAGCTTAAAATCCCAGAGCGGGCGGAGGCTGGTAAAACAGACAGGGTCTCTACTAGGACATACTTTGTCTCCATGTCCAACTGCTCTTCCAGCTGCGCTATCTTTGCTTCCAAGGCCGTGATGGTAGCCTTGTACTTGGACTTTACTGCGCACTCCATCTCCTGCAGTTTAAGCTTAAGCTCCTTGTTCTGGCGCTCCATCTGCTGGCGAGCGTTCTCATTCTTCTGTGCGTTGCTACGCTCAGCATTCAGGTCGGCATTCATCTGATCAATCTGCAGAGAGAAGAAGTACTCAGCATATCGAGCGCACCAGGCTGAAAGGCTGATTAATTTCTCAGGCACACGCTGACACTTGGAGAAGAAGGACCCTCAGGGTGAGCTGAATACCTGGAATAACTATGATGCAGAGGGAGCTGTCTGTAGGCAGGGCACTTCTCAAAATATCTTAGTTTACCCAGATTTTCAAAGTAATTCCTTGAATAACAGGTTTATCAACCTCCTCTTAAGGCTAAATTTGCCAATCATGTACAACGCTCCCTGGGGCGAAGGCCATGGTTTGACACTTAACACAGTAATTATCAGTCTTAGCAAATTACAAAAATCCTGAGGCAAGTGGATCCAATACGTGTGCTTTACTAATTTATCGTTTATTTGCTGTCTAATTCCACTACAAAGCAGCAGCTTAAAAATACTGACTTTCAAAGGGCAAGAACTCAGTCCACTTCCAAGCCAAGGCTCTGGCTGACAGTCAACCAAGTAGAGAACTACGCTCTCATCCACGCATCCACCAGTGAACAAGCCGTTTGAAAAACCATCAGCCTAGCTCCTTGGCTTTAGAAATGCTAAGAAAATGACATACTTGACTCTCAAAGTTGGACAGATAAAATATGGCAGAGAACAGGCAGATTAAGATCATGGTTTCTATAGCAGCCTAACAAATTCCATATGGATAGTCCATTTAAAGGAGCACAGAACTGGCAGCAAAGTCATTTTCCAAAGACATTGTGGCACTGTTCAGCATGCCACGTTGGAGCAGCATGTGACAGATCATCTTTCTCCTAATTCCTTAATACGGAAGAAAGGGACTGGAAGGTTGCGACGTGGGGTTTTTTTTTGGTTTTGGTTTGGTTTTGTATTTTTAATAAACTTGGGAGATCGTTCCAGCTACCCAATTATTTAAATGATCAAAAATATCAGCTCTTGATTGCCCACCCTATTTTCTGTATCGTGGTACTCGGGTATTTCATCTTGCTCACCTCTAGGGACTTCTGAGGGCCTGTACTGTACTCAGAGCAACAGCTGGCACTACTGAGGGTGCAGTCTGACATTTTACACAGACTACAGAACCCCTACTGGCACATGCAGCCTGAACAGGTACCTGAAGGTTTGCCTTCTTGAGCCGGTCATTGATTATCTCTGTGTTGCCCTGTTCTTCTTCTAACTCCTCCTCCAGCTGAGCTATCCGGGCCTCCAGGCGTCTCTTCTCCTCCATGGCCAGGGCTCTGCAGGACACAGAAACACAGAAGTCGTGTTAGTGGCATTAACACCTTGGGGAAAACTCGCCTCTTCTAATTTTACAAAATAAGCTCCATCTTTCAAGAGCAGAGAGGATATAGCGCACGCTGCAGCCTACATAAAAATAACAGCCTGCAAAGTATTTTCTCAAACCAGCTCCTCCACCCTTAAACGGGGAACATTACTCACCCTTTACCACTGTTGTTGGCAATCTCATCAGCCAGCTCATCCCTTTCTTGCTGGGCCTGGCGCTTGGCACGCTCAGCAGCTGCAAGTTCCTGGAATGAAAACGAGACGGTCAGCGATCCAATGGGAAGCTACCAATTAACACAGCATAGGAAAAAGTAGTTACTGGTAACGGGTGGTACGGTCTCTAGCTAGATCCAGACTTAATTATAAGACACAGTCTGTTCCCCTCCCACCCCACAGCTTCCTTTGTTGTGCACACTCCTGTCGCAGCTGCCAAGAAAAGGGCCAAATTCTGCATTTTGAAGTGATTTGTATTTGAGCAGAGCAAAAAGTACAAAAGAAAACAAATAACCGCTCCAGCTTAGACTGCTACACCTAGCTCTTGGCCAAAGAAAACGAACAAACCCTTGACTTGCAGGCATATTCCATTACCTCCTGCAATTGGATCATCTCTGCCTCCATGCTCTTCAACTTCTTCTCATTTTCTTTGGCCTGTGCCAAGATCTCTTCTCTGGAAGTACGTGTGTCTTCCAGTTCCCGCATGTAATCCTTCATTTGTGCCTGAAAAGGGAGAACAAAAAAAGGATGAATTTTAGAGCATCCACGTTAACAAATTGGGTTTGTTTATCTTACGGGAAGCATGGAGGGGGAAAATGGAAACAGGGATTCATTAATCTTCAGCTACCAAAAAGGTTGCTGTAAAAGAAAGAGGACCAATCCCCTTCCCATTTCACAAGTAACAAGGAGAAATAGTAATGGAAGCAAACAGGAATGCTTAAACTGTAGGAAAGAAGAAAATCTTGTCAGATATAGGGAGGGGGGAAAGGGAGGGTACAGGAAGCTTTCCTAGTGAAGAAATGGAATGGACAGCCTAGGGAGGACTTGGAGATTTTCCTAAGAACAGATCAGACAAATACCTGTAGGAATTACAAAGGCGTAACGGAACAGTCTTGGGGCAGGAGAAGGCCTAGGTGATATTTAGGTCCCTCTAGCTTTGCAGCTGCATAATCCTTTCCAAAAGCCCTGACAGGAGGCAAGCACTAGAGTGGACTTTCCCTACAGCTTGTCTCCCAGGGAGCTAAACAGGCAGATTGGGGTTAGAAGCATATTTGAAATGCCGATAAGTCTTTTATGGTAAATTGCTGCAAGGTTCTGCTGCTCTTGTGACAGTGACTCATCGTTCTCATGAGGTGAAATCTTGTGCCCCATTTCCCCGGGTAAATGCTCTACACTGATAGCTAGAGCAGCTGCAGAGCCTCACCTGCAGTTTGCGGAGCTGCTTGATGGCTTCGTCACGATTCTTGTTAGCAGTGTCTATGTGGCTTTCCAGATCCTTCAGGTCCATCTCTAGCTTCTTCCTGGCGGCTACAGCAACGGAGCGCTGTTTTCGTTCATCTTCCAATTCCACCTCCATCTCCCGCACCTGTATGGAGAAACGCAGGCATCAGCATTCCAGCTCCCTGGTTTTCCCCAACAGCCGCTTTTCGCATCTCCCTTTCAAACTGTACATTAAGTGCAAGCATGTGACTGATTTTCATTCTTCCTGGCAGGGGGATGGGGCTAACATTCCTCACTAATAAAGCTGCACGGGTTCCTTTGATAGACAAAGCCTGTTTGAACAATCGTGCGCACAAGGGGGAAAGTCTCTCACAGCTTTGCGGCGCTGCCTGGAGAGTTACATTATCAAGAATCTGTGGATTGGCAGTGTCCGTCTAACCATCTTTGGACACAAGTGCCTTTGTGTACAGAACACTTTCAGGATTTACAGAGCAATTCTTACTTGTCTAATCAGCTGTTTCTTCTTCTCTTCATTCTGTTCGTCACGTCCCTGGAGGTCCCGGTCAAACTGTGCCTTCATGGCCTGTTGGTTCACTTCTAGCCGCAGTTTGGCATCCTCTGTGGCCTGCAGTTCATCCTCCAGCTCTTCCAGCTGTGTCTTCATCTCCTCCACCTGCTGCTCCAGGGCTCGCTTCGCCTTCTCCAGCTCATGGACCTACAGCACAGTACCACACATGAGGTTTCCTCAAAGGACGCAGAGAATTTCACCTGTCCTAAGAGCACAAGAATCTAAGAACAGCCACTGTATCACTGGGATACAAGAACGCTGCATCTGTCCCCTGTATTACGGCAGAGATACCCCTCAAAGCCAGCTGCTCGCATACCTGCAAGCTGCCACTGTGAATCACTATTACCTACTAGTTCTGGTCATGTATGTGTGGTGGTGGGGAGAAAGAGAAAAGCATTTGTTAGCCCAGTCCTGACCTACTGCAGACTTAGCAGAGCTGGACACCTCTGGTTCTGACAGAATTAAAGAAAATACTTTTTAGTCTCTGAATTTTTTCTTTTCCTTCCTGCTTGTCCTAACACTTTTTGTCTTGAAATATTTGGGTTACTGTCTTCCTTCGCCTGGCTAATCCCTGTATTTTATGTATCAAGTTCACATCATACCTGCATCTCTACCATAACGATACCAGTGAATTTTCAGTTTGCCACTACCTCATTTGGGTCATTTCCAGGCTCTTCCAACCCATCTTTCCCACTTACTAATGTTATGCAAACATAACATTCACAAACTCACGACGTGTCCAGTATTCTCTACTACATTTCTCTGTATCGGCACTAACATAAGCTTTTCGCAGTATTAAATTAACATTAAGACCTGTGTGACATTTCCTGCCCAGGTATTTTAACTTCGTACTTACACTTTTCCCAACATCATCCTTTGAACTCATCAGGTCTTCCATCTCTGCCCGGAACTGCTTGTTGACTCGTTCCAGCTCAGCTTTCTGCTCTATGGCTTCTTCCAGGGCTCTGGCCAGGGAGAGGGCCTTAGTCTCCTTCTCACGGGCTTCGGCCTCAGCACGGTCCCGTTCTTCTGCGTACTTGGCAGAGATGTTCTTCTCCTCTGCCAATAGCTACAAGAGCACAGCATCAGTATTCTGCAAAATTACTGACAATTCTCTAACAAGGTAAACACGCATCTTTTCATTAGTGCCTTCTTAACGGTGTTCTGCCAGGGACAAAAGGAACCAAGAAAATGCAGCTTCAAAGAATGAAGTGTGCCATCCCACCTTTAGTAACTGTGCTGACCCCAAATGAACAAATTTCTGATTCTCTAGGCCTCCAACCTATTATTTCCAATTTTCTTACAAAGATGATCTACCAACAATGTTTTGAACTTGATCTTGGTATACATCCAAGGGAAAAGGAGCATCACTAAAATTCTTATGCATGGAAGAGAATTAATTTACTGCTGTGAAAGCTTATTCCTCCACTTGATATGCTATGCCTTCGTTTAGAAACAAATATGCATTCTCCAAGCAGCACTGCTTAGGTATTCTTAAAGCAGACCTGTCAACAAGGCCAGGTTGGATGGGGCTTTGAGCAACCTGGTCCAGTGGGAGGTGTCCCTGCCCGTGGCAGAGGGGTTGGAACTAGATGGTCTTTTAAGGTCCCTTCCAACCCAAACCATTCTGTGATTCTATAAGATGCACCTACTGAACGCCCGGTGACTGAAGGCGTACCTGATCAAACTTCTTCTGCTTCTTCTCTAGGTTGGAAACAATCTGCCGCTGATGATCAAGGTCCACAGTGAGGTCATCCAGCTCTTGCTGCAGGCGGGTCTTTGTTTTTTCCAGTTTGTCATACGCAGCTGTCTTCTCTTCATAACGCTGGCTCAAGCCCTCCAAGTCCTTCTGCAGCTTCTTCCTGGCTTCCTCTGCTGACTCAAGGCAGCCCAAACCATCATCCATCTTCTTCTTTGCATCTATTGCCTGAAGGAGAGAAAAGATCACATGTGAAGCCACGCCACAGATAACACTATATGTAGTTTATTGATGCCAGAAGTTGAGGAAATACGTCTGCTCATTTCTGAAGGTACTACTACCCCCTCGAATAATACTATATGACTGAATTAACTAAGGAATTCCCGGACAGAAATCTACAAGCAGTTTCTATGATTATCATGAGAGACCTCTTCATGTCCTCTCCCACCTAAATCAGCAGGATCCCCCTTTCCCAGAAAAGGTTCTGTTACTAGAAGTCAATTCTGCATTTAGATTTTACTTCCTTCGAGACAGACCCGCACTTCTGCTTTCTCTCCAAAGTCACCGGTTTATGTGATACAGGCACTGTACCTGTTGCTGAAGAATAGAGATCTGTTTCTCCAGGTTTCTCTTTGTCTCCTCTTCTTCTTCCAGTTGCTCTTTGAAACTGTTCTTCTCATCCTCCATTTGCTTCAGCTTCGTGCTGAGGCTCAGTTTCAAGCGAGTCTCCTCCTGCAGCAGCTCCTGTAAAGCAAACACCCCAGTGGAATTCAGCACTGCTCCTTGGCTATAAAGGCTCACAATCTTCACCCACTCTCTCCAGAATGAGTACTTCTGAAGTTGAGTTTAAGTATGCAACTTATTTCACAGATAAGAGAACCCAAGACAGAATTTAAGTAATTGTCTTCCAGCACGTCAGTATAGAAACAAAATATCCAGAAGGGTCCTATTCTCTCGTACACTCCAATGGTTAGAGTATTGGCATACTTCACTACACAAGCCATCCACAGCCCTTTCTGGAGTCCTCCGAGTAGCACACAAAACGTTAAAACCTCTCCCAACAATAGTGTGACTGTACTCTGATACAGGACTTTCTCATATTCAAGTATCAAAGAAATGGACAACAGGCTAAAATGATGTAACACAGTTAAAAACAAAGTTGGTCCTAGCAGAATTGTAAGACAGTGGTCCTCTACCAACATGTATTGACTTACGCTGCCAGTGCTTGAGCTGAATGATCTGTAGAGACTAGTGAGACCAGTCTTCAAACTAGTGCATAAATGTTTGTATTCTGCACTATCTTTGAGTCTGGGTTGTTTTTTTTAAAGAGTAATAAGCAGACAGAACATCAATGTCTATTCAAGGTTACTTAGTGTCTCAGGTCTGGTGTGCTCTTCCTTTCCCTTCCAATGTTCTGCTTGGTACTCCATGCTTTACCAAACCAGTCGTATTCTATTAACTGCAAATGGTTGTTTTATCCCAAAGTGTAAGACTAAGCACGATTTTTTTTTCCCCTCAAAAAATACCAAATTATTTGAATCTATCACTTCCCCAGCATCCACTAGGAAATAAAATGTTCTGCTTAACTTTACAAATTTACCAGAAACCACACACACAAAAAAAACCCTGCCAAATACTGACTATGAAGATCTCAAACAAGAATGTAGCATTCCAGTGCAGTTCTTGCATGAAAGAGCTCTCAAGCAGAAAGGTGATAAAGGAGGACTTCTAAATCTAAGACAGGGAAAGTTACGTACATTCCACGTGCTGAGGAAGTGGAAGGAAGATAAACCAGCTTGTTTCTGCAGAAATGCTCTCAATATCATGCAATATAACCACTCTTAGCAAAAACCAGACAGATCCAGTCCTTTGAAGGGTTGTATATCCAGTATTTAACGGTGTCCAGAGTGATTTCTCACTTTAAGAATTTGTAACAGGCACTGGCTGCAGCACACACAGATGCCTTGGCTTCCAAAGCACTCACCTGTGCATCCTGAAGCTGTGATTCCAGAGCAGAGAAGTCCTTTGCTAATTTGATTGATTTGCTGTCAGACTGGTTCAAAAGACCTGTGACATTGTCCAACTCGACCTGAAGGAAAGATCAGAGTATCAGCTATTAAATGTACCAGCAAAAACAAAGCCAGTAACAGATGAGCAGCTACGACACCCAGAAGTGAAAACTGAGGCACCTCTCAACAGTAAGGCACATGCATAATTCTCAGGGGAATGAATGCATCATTTCCAAAGTCCCAGGGATGAAATACAAGAAGTCAAGAAGAGATTTTTACTTGGGATCACCTCTGTTGCAACAGCCAAACAGGTCTGGTTTTTTTTTTAAGGCCTATATGAGATTTTAGAGAGCCTGGCAAGAATTTTAAAAGCTCTGTTAAAGTCTTTTCTATGTTACACTATCTGCTTCTGGACTATATCTTGAGTCTCAAAATCACCTTTTCACACTCCAAAAGACAGTGCACACAGCAGCCACACTCAACTTTCAATGACAACCCTCCATAAAGGAGAAGGCAGAAGACAACGTTTTGTGTGAATTAAAGTGATTTGTTGTTTCCTTGAAGAAAGGAGGAGAAAACCCTAAATTTCCACATCATCCTTGAGCCACTCCTCATCACCAACCACATTCCAAAGCTTCAAGACACTGTCTTCCAAGTTAGTTACACAATCATCAGCCTGTTTGTGCCACCCTAGGTCCACAAGCAGCTGAAGGCTTGCAGAACTGTTCTGTACACACCGCTGCATGCTGATGGGCAGCAGACATACTGATACTTCAAGGCCGACAAAACTCAAATGGCAACTAGTTACTCCACCTTCTCAGGGCTGCTCGTGATAAGCGACATCAATCCAAATGTCCTGCCCTGACAATGAGTTAAGGAGTTTGTGTAGCCCTTGGGAAGCAAACCATGGATTTGCTTTTTGTCTAACTTTAGCCTCAGAAGGAACAAGATTTTTGAACTAGCTATGGGGAGGTGCCATCCTACAACCTTTTCTCTCCAGCTCTGGGCTGAATCAGCAGCTAAGGGAAAGCCATGCCACTCACCTGCAATTTGTTAACCCTCTCAGCCAGTTCGGTCTTCACTCTTTCACCTTCTGTAAACTTCACCTGCAGTTCTTGGAGCTGAGCATCTACTTTTTTCCGCTTGTGCTCAGCATCCCCTTTGCCCTGCAGAAGAACCTTCACCTCATTGGACAGTTCAGCCCTCTCACTTTCCAGAGCTTGTTTTGCTTTTTCAAGATTTGCTTTCACCTGAAAAGATAAAAAAAGAAACAAACAACCCCTCAAGACTTTAGATATGGCAGGATCCTTCCATTGAGTAATTTTTTTTGTTTGTTTTTCAACAAGCAAGCTAATGTTGCATGTTTAGCAGTTAAGTTGCAGACTGCTTGCTCAGAAAAAACAATTTGAACAGCCTGTCACTGAGAAGCGGGGGACAACTTAACAATTAGAGAAGACAACAATACAGGAGAGAGTCTTGTACCATCAAATTTCCAAATTAAAGTTCGTTCAAGTCAACAAGTGCTAGCAGCGAAAAGAACGTTTCGGCTATACAGTACAACGTCCCTGATTGGAAAAAAAGAATGAATGCAACTACTTAAAACAACTTCATATACACTTCATAGTGAAAAATGATCTACCAAGGGAAGGAGAGTACGTGTATCAGAAGCCTAGTGTCATGAATACTTCATGTTCTTCTGCAGCTTTAAGACATGGTCATAGCGCAGTTATTTTGGGGAGGTTGTCTGCTTTAGCCTTGTGTTTTCTATTCCACATACCCGTTTGGTTTGTTCTAACTGCTCTGCCAGCTCTTCAATAGCTTGTGAATGTTTCTGCCTCATCTCTTGGATTTGAGCCTCATGAGTCTTTGCCTCATCTTCAAGGGTTTTCTTCAAAACCGTTACTTCTTGTTCTCTCTTTGACCTGCAAAAATCACAGATTCCATTTAGATGCCAAGGAGAGACTCAAACAGATGCGTACATCCACCAACAGCATCTATAACGCAGAAAAATGCCACGGTCTGTTTAGCCCTACGAGCTATAAAGACGCTTTTCAAAGTTAGAACTTAGCACCGCACCCTTCTTAGGCACAAGCTGGCAGCATTACTTTCAGCCTAAGTCATAACAGCCTGGAAGCACGAATGTTTCACGGATATCACAAACACTGTGGTTAGGGAGCAAATTAACTTTCTTACATCAGGTGAGGTAATGCAGTCTTGACTACAGCTTGCACACCACCTCCTTCTGTAGTTACTGAGGCTGCTCACCAGCCTACCCTGATAAAAGCAAAGACTTGCTTTGGTAAGGGACTGGATACAGCAGCATTTACTAAAAAAAGCCAAAACCAAACCCAAGTAAGACAACACAGCTACATGTTGGAGTTACCTGAGCTCTTGCTGAGCAGCTGTAGAATCTAGTGTGTCTTCTAGCTCTGTTTTCAGTGCTTCCAGCTCTTCTCCCAGATCCCGCTTCTGTTTTTCAGCTTTATTCCTGAATGCTCTCTCTGACTCCAGGTCTTCCTGCAGCTCAGTGATCTGGGATTCAAGTTCCCTGATCTTTTTCAGGGCCATGTTCTTCTGAGCTGCCTCTTCTTCCACCCTGTGTTCAACATAGGATTCTGGTCAGAGCCATGTTTAAACCATACATAAATTAAAACCACCTGCCCTACCAAGAATAATCCAGAAAAAAGCTGGTATTGGTCAGCTCTACCATATTACAGTCAAACTTTGATCCATATATCATCTACAAATTCTAAGTTCTATTTCCCAAGACTTGAGAGAGCATGATTACTTACCTTAAAGAAGGGGACAGAGAGAGACTGACAACAGAAGAAAGCAGAAGAGAAAGCACCATTTTACATTGGAAATTGGACACTTTACTGAACAGATGAACATAGTTGCTGCTACTTTTTAACCCCCTCTGAAACCTTACTGCTCCAGTGAAACGTGTGCAGTGCACACTACATTCGTAGTCTAGCTCTGTACAGAGAGTGTGGCAGTGAGCAGCAGCCAAAGAACTCTGATGCTTGGGATCTAAGACATGGATCTTAACAGTCCACAGGCTGAAATATAACAGCCACAGATTCCATTTAGTCCCTATTCCAAAGGGACACAAGACAAGAAATACTTCCCCACCTGGTGGTCCCTGAACCCCGCAGGTCAGATTCTCACCTAGCTAAGGCTGCCTGCAGCTCCTCTTCCTTCTTGGCCAGCTGCATTTTGAGTTCTGCAATCTGAGCCTGCAGCTCAGCAATCTGGTCATGCAGGTCACTGGAGTCCCCTTCAAGCTTTCGACGAGTCTTTTCCAATTCTTGCCTCTGCTTTTCCTCACGTCGCAGACGTTCTGATGGAGATGGGGACACATTAAGTTACACGACCAACACCTACTCTAAGAACGCTATACAAGCGGAGAAAATAAAGCTAAGCAACAGTTTCTTTCCTAATAATACAATTGTCCCAACTGTAGCTGGAGAGCATTATTCTGTCAGGACCTGTACATGCAACTGTCCCCATATTTTCCCCTCAAAACATATCCGGGCAATTTCCCTTTTCCTCATCTTACAGCCAAACCTCCTTCCCCTCTTTCTCCGTAATAAACAATGCCAGTCTCTCCCAACATCCACACCACACAGGCACAAGCACTCATTAAGTGATGCTGAACACAAGGTCTGCTCTCCCTTTACTGAAACTAAACAGGCTGGCTCCTGCTGTGTTAACCTTGGCAGTCTCCAGATGAAGCGCCTCTAGCCTGAACTCTGAAGAACTCGTGCAAACAGGATATCAGAAACAGCACTAACCCTGACAGATTGATGCTGCTGGAAGTAGGTAAGTGGAGATACTTCCACAGCAGGAGAAGAAAGAGAACCAGCCTCTCTTCTCCATTGGCCTGCTGCTTCGGAGAGGATTTTTATTTAGATCAAGGGCTCAGCTGACAAGGCACATAACCTTCAGCCAGCCACTGAACAGCTCTATCAAACCGATCAATAGCATACACACTATAGACTAATTTTTAACCCCTCAGAAACTGGAGAGGACTAAAGCTCTAGAAAAGAAACTGAAGTTTGACAAATTTTAACAAGAAACCACCTAAAACTAAACAGGCAAGTCCTTTGCAGTATCTGCCTTAAAAACAAAAGGCAAAAAACCAACCAAAAAAAACCACAAAACCCAAACCACCTTCAAGGTCTGTGATCATGGCCTCATGCTTATTCTTGAGTTTGGCTAAACTTTTAGATTTCTCCTCCTCCTCTGTCAGGTTTGTTGTAAATTCAGACATTCTGTCTTCCAACAGTTTCTTTTCCTGCAGGATTGAGAAGGCAGTGTAAAAGCAGTTGCTGGAATTACAGGAGATTTTTCCAGAGCTGACTGTGCTTAAAGATGTCAGTGTCATGAGTGACTACTCCTGCTACAAGGAAACTTGAATGAAACAAATCCTTTCAGGATTACAGATAGTATTCAAATAAATGGTTATGTAAAGATTTGTATTTGATAGCCCCTTCAAAGCTGAAAGGGAAGTCTGTTTATGAAATAACTTGATACTATTTAACATAACAATGTATCAGAAAAAATTTGTTCATGGATCCTTAGTTAGACAAGGCAATTTAAATATCATACAATACTGACTTAAAGAATACAGGCAGGCAGCTAATTTCAAAAATTCAGGTCAGAATTTTCAAAGACGAGACTGAATTTATTCATAAGTTCCCCTGTAATACGGGAAAGGTCAGCCTTTGGTGGGTGGCTCCAGAAGAAACAACTGTGCATCTTTAGCCTGCATAAGAAGCTGCAGGAGTCCTACCTTAGCCAATTTGAGATTCTGATCTTCCAGAACTATCACGTCTTCTTCCAGCTTCTTCAGTTTGGCCTCTGTGGTCACTTTTTCTAGCTGCAGCTTCTGCCTTGCGCTTTCCTCTTCTTCAAGCTGCTCCTCTAGCTCCTTCACAACACCCACAGAAAAGCAAGGCATTTGTCAGCGCTGCTCACTAACCAACGTAACAGCATAGTAGCAATACGAGAACTTGGCAGGTTTCTTGACCCATCCTTCAAGGTTATTACGAGTACTTCCCAGAAGTGACAGCTCTATCATGACTTAATGCAACACACTGCATTCTAACAAATAAGTTTTCCAGCAGAATAAACAATGCTATTTTGCAAAGAGGAATGCTACCATTCCTAAAACACCTGGCTTAAGGAAAGACCTGTCTCATTATTTGACAAGTGGCCATCATCTTCATCTTCAAGAACGGAACACTCATTCCAGATGACTGACTGAACGCCTCAGGCTCAGCGCCAGAATCGCTGTGTTCTATTGCTATTTCCACAGATAGATTTTTCTATGGTTTTTTTTTTTTTTATTCTCTCTCTCTCCCATTTCCCTCTAAGCTGAGACAAAAGAACGACTCTAACCCTTACTATCCTCTTTACTGACAAGAGACAGCATTCCTAAGGCATTACCTGGATGTTCTGCTGCATTTTCTTCTTTTCAGCTTGCAGATGCTGACATCGTTCTTCCTCTTCCTCTACCCTTGCTTCCAGGTCATGACATATCTCCTCCAGTTCTTGTTTCTTGGCTGTCAGGCGGGCTCTTATCTCCTCAGCTTCAGCACAGAGTTCGGTTTCTGCTTGCAACTGTTCCTGCAGCTGCATCTTCTCTGCCATTAACTACATTGGACACAAAGCCAGAAATAAGACAAGTTCTGATTTACCAAAGCACTTAGCAATCTGTGTTAAGTGAAGTCACGTGCTCCTGCGTTCCACAGTTAGTCTTAATCACCGTAGCAGTCTCCTGCTGCTAATCAAAAGCCAAGTATCAAAACACAGTTTTCAGTGTTTGTTCTCCTTCACAAACCATGCACCACAACCACATATTATGTTAGCCTTAAATTTCTCAAGACCATATCCATTTCAAATAAGGAGATGGTCCAGTTTTCCCTTGCAAAAGTAACACCAGTAATTATCAGCCCTACAGAAAAACGATCCTGCTGCCACCTTTTGTGTTCCAAACAAAAAGGATTCCATTAATGACGAGGCTGAATACAACCAGCTTGCTATAATACTCAGCCAAAGGAGACTTTTCTTCACATAACGGCTATGGAAGGGCAATAGGTGGTCATTGTACAAAATGACCTGCTAGATGAACTGAGCTGGGAAGAACGGCAAAGGAAATTGAACAAGATGGCAGTCAAGTCACCTATTTCAACAAGCTGGAATCCTGCAGCTTGCCCATCAAACCAATAAAGCAAAGGAGGTGCTCTCAAGCAGTTGGCCAGGTAAAGAGAGAATGACTTTTACACATGAGATTTGTAAACTCACCTGGGCCTGGAAGGTCTCCATCTCACTCAGTCTATTTTCTGCAGCTAGCTGCTTCTCCTTGACCTTTATTAGCTCTTCTTCCTTGGCCATCATCTCCTCTTCCTGTCTGCTTACTTGCAGAAGGGGCTTCACCTGAAAGGGAAACCAAGGTAATGAGATGTGTACAAGGAACAAGGAAAACATGAAGAAACGCTCTTGTACCTGATAAGCATTGAATAAAACAACACTGTAGATAAGCGTCACATTTGAAGGACTGACCAATTGTTTTGTGGTGAACACTGGGAGGCTCATAGAGAACTAAGTATCATCTACTCTGCCAATACCACACTTTCTGCCTGCCCAACTTCTCCCCCAGGACAGATGCATCAAAAAAGGGCTGGGTAAATTCCAGACCCGCAAGGGCTAAGTAGTAACAGCAGGAGAATAGAAAAGTTGCAATACAGTGAGGAAATTCACAGGTAGGTCAATGTAAACAAAAAACCAAAAAACACCCATCTCTGTGCTCTCCCATCAAAAACCTTAGAAGTCATTTCATAGGAAAAAGAAGAAAAGTTTAAACTCTGTTGTCAAGTCTCATTTAGCTGCAAAGTCTCATGGCTAAAAAGCAAG
Source organism: Leptosomus discolor (assembly GCF_034619465.1). Lineage (NCBI taxonomy): Eukaryota > Metazoa > Chordata > Aves > Leptosomiformes > Leptosomidae > Leptosomus > Leptosomus discolor. The sequence continues at coordinate 161,023,983 of NC_141391.1, forward strand.
AAATCTCATATGTTTAGAAGAGAGACTGTTTCTTCATGTGTTCATTATCTTTATAAAGGTAAAATATCTACATGTCTAACAGCAAGATCAGACCTCAGTGCTTTTCCTTTGCTCTTAAAACCCTGGAGAAAGAGACGGCAAGCCATCCCTGTATTAACAATTTTTGTCTAATTAAACTGACTAGCCACTTACTAAGTGACTCTTCAAAGTGCCATACCACCAAAGCAAGCCATCCTCTTACTCTTCTTAGGCACAAAGCATTAAAAGATGACTTCTGCTTCTCCACAACATTAATTGGATATAGCCTTGCACTTGGTTTACACAGGCATAACGCATAGCTATAAGATATGCTATGAAATTATATTCTCTGCCTAAATGAATGAAGGTGTAGCTGCAAGCCAGTCCAATTGTAGAAGTAGTTTTTGTCCTCTGGTTCAACTTGAGAAGCTGAAATTGCAACCAAACTGTCAAAACTGCAAAGGGAAAAAAATATTACCTTGGTGAACAACCTCCACCATTGCCAGTTCCGCAGTTTCAAATAGGCAGCACAGTTCCTCTGAAGAACTTTCATGGCTGTCAATTGCTGCTGGCGCTTGGCAAAGGCTCTGCAAGGTAAGGAAAGGTCAGACAAAGGAACCCACCATGGCACACAATTCTCTCCACCAAGCCCTTTCTTACATACGTCTAAATTTTTACTTTAGAAGGCTTCCTCCTAAATAAACAACAAAATTTCCAGTGAACCACTTCTATCTTTTCAAGTTTTTTCTGCTCAGGTAAGAGTGGTTATCCTTTCCTTTATTCCATTTCCTATTTAACACAGTTTTTCCCTAATGTCTTCTAATCTGAAAAGCCTCACTATTTTCACTTCAAAACAGGGAGTTCTGAAACAGAAGTGTGTTTTCCTGCGAACCTGACAGATACTACTTTTGTTTTTAGAACTCTAGCAGTTGCAGTCTGACCTAATCGCTTAAAAGAAAGCCTACACCTCCTGGATCAGTACTGTACTAAGACCTTTTAATTTTCACATTTGCAGTTTCCAGCACTTCTGTCAAAAACTTTGCCTTCTGTATAGTATTCCTATGGGGAGGAGTAGACTTTACTGCTCTAGCAGTATGGAGGATAGCAGCACACAGAGTTTATTGCAGGTGCCAGAAGTCGGGCACTACACAGATCAGAGAACCCTAAAACACCATCAACTGTTATATACAACCAAAAAAATCATGGACTTTCTGACAAAAAAAAATAACTTCTTTCAGCTTTTTTGGAAGAGAAACTTGTACCTGAAAGGGAGAAATAAACGTTTATAGTGTACTTTACAAAATATGGTCCTTACTTTCTGGCCAGGTAGCCTCTGCAGCATGCTTGGAAGCCAATAATGACATCTGTGATCTTCAGGTCTCTCTCTTCTTCAAGATGAGCAAGGACTCCAGCTCTGAAAAACACTTTACTCTGTCCAATTCGGTAAAGGTTGGAATCCAGCTCCAATGCTTTGATCTAAGAGGAGAAAGAGAAGAATTCATCTCCTGCAAAGACTGCTTCATGTGAAACACCACAAAACACATTTGTGTGTCATGGCTCTAAGACACCCCTTCCCTACGATGAGCCACTCAGGCCAACCAAAGTTGCTAGCTCCCAATTAAGTCCTGTCCCCATTAGAGGGGTTGGAGCTCAGCCAAGCACAGCATGAAACAGAGGTAACCAGAGACAGAAAATATGATACAAAGCCTTGTTTAATACAACACCACATCAAGTACCCAGAACTACAAGGATGCTGTGAGGAACATATGCCTAGTCCCAGAGCCCTCTTCCTTCCCTAAAAGAGACACATCTGTTGATCCCTCCTATTTATTTTTTCCCAGTCCTAATCTTTGTCAGAAAAAGGCACCCCAGCCAGCTTTCCCATCCTTTAAAGGACTTGCTGTCAACAGTTATGCTAGTTAAGACAAATCAGGTATACTCCTTTAAGACAGAAAAAGGGGAATCCCTTACAGCCAAATTCAATTCTGTCTCCCCTAGACTTCAAGCTACAGAGCCAAAGCTTTCCCTTTGAAGCAGGCAATTCCACAGAAATTAACTGGAGCCTTCACTGAGAGCATTTGTCATCAGTAGGCCCTTACAAGTTTGTTGAAGCTCATACTTCAAGCATGTGCTAAAGATAACGTTAATGCTTCTAAGCATTTCGATTCCATGAATACTGCTGGCATCTCAAAGTCTATGCATCTGTGGAAACAGAAAGATCCTTTTTGCCTAGGATTACTGAACCTCATGCTAGTCAAAAGCCTCCATCTGCTAAGCCAAGAGAGCTTCCTGCACCCTTCTTCTCTCAGACAAAACATTTGACTTTGGATTTTTGGTCTGTGAGTACTAGATATATTTAACCTGCACAACTCTGATTTCCAAACCACATCCGTGAAGTTTATTCAAGCAGAGTTTCTGGAATGTCTTACCATCAGCACACAAGCCTGCTTTCCATCCATAAATCCTTTGGGAATTGCATTTGGAGTTAAGATTTCATATCTGAAAAAGAGAAAGCCTTAGACTAGTTATACAAGTATATTTGAAAACGAGAACAAACAAAAGAAAGCAGTAATGCATTCCTATGCCATTATGAGTCTGATAGTTTACGGTCTTGTTAGAAGAAAAAGATTGCATCTCTAGACAACACAGTATGAAGCAGCAGTCTTAGATGGGGTCCTCTACACCTCACCTTAACTACACACTTACTAGAGAAAGTCAAAGATGATTTTGGGAGGCTTTATGCCAGGGAACACCAAGCGACAGATGTCCTGCCTTGGAAAACAGTAGCAAACTAGTTTCAATAAAAAAAAAAAATTTTTGCACTTATGTCTTAACTTTGCCAGAGTAAAAACTGCTTCAGATTCTTTTCTAGGCCTTACCTTTGCCTGAATTCCTGAAATACAACTCTGTTGGGGAAACCTTGACGACAAATACGGATTCCCTCCAGCACTCCGTTACAGCGAAGCTGGTCGAGGACCAAGTGGGGATCTAGTTTTCCAGCCTAGTGAGGAAAAAGTATATTTTATAAATACCACAAAGCTTTTACAAAAGAGGTTTACTCCCTTGGCTCCCCCTCTTTTTAAAGCAGCTAGTTCTCTCTTTTCCACTTAGAAGCAATTGAAAGCTTTTATGCCAACTTAGAACAGCAGCAGAGATCAGTCCCCAAAATTTTGGTAAGTATACATTTATTTAGGATGATGGTAAAGAGATATCCTGAGAGAACAGGACCTCTTTAAGGTCTCTTGCAAAACCCGACAAAAGATAGCAACCCAGCCACAGGCCCCAGGAAGCCCATGTAAGACTGCACGGGCTGTACTGTTCTGACTGTCTTTACCTTCTTCTCATGGTTGGGGATGATGCAACGGACGAAGTTGGGGTTGGTGTTCCTCAAGGTAGCCATCAGTTTAGCCAGCTGTTCTTTATAGAGCTGCCCCACTGTTCGGAACATACCCTTCCTGGTTTTAAAGGCCCCTGGCAATGCTGTATCTGACATACCAGCCACCTGATCCAGCCCAACAATACGGTCAACTAGAGAGAGCAAAGAAAGAGAGTTAAAATTCTGCCACAAACAAAGGAAGCATTGGAACGTGCAAAGAACATCTGGGTAGAACAGGATAAATGAGAGGAGCTGCAGGATCCTTTTTGCTTCATCTCTACACAGTTGTCGATTCCTGTACAGAATTTGTGCAGGGATAGGAGCAGGAAGGAAAAAAAAGCAACAGCTCACTACAGGAAGTTTGAGTGATGGAGTCAAACTTGCTCCCAAACACATTCTACTGATGCTCTGGGTGGCAGCTCTGGAAGAGCAATCTAGAAGTGAGTTTCAGATGCTTCTGCTTGCTTAGGTTACAATGAAAAACAACAAACCAAGAGTTCTAGCTGCTAGCCCAGCAGAGTCAACTATTAGTTAACTCTGACACAGAATGGGCCAGAGTTAGAGAAAAAGCCCAGCTTCACTCTTGCATTACAGGCAGAACTGCCATGATTGGTGATCAGAAAAGCCGTATCTACTTGGAAACTGAGCAAACATGGTAAAAGGCATGATAGAAACCAAACCTCAAGATACCACTGTTTGAGGTTTTTTTTGGAGTACAAGTATTCTATGACAGAGATGTGAACAATACCAGTAGGAGAAAGTCAGAACTCCCTGCCCCAACAGTTTCTCCACTATGCCACAGTGACATTCAAGCACTGATGGAACTATCACCTTGATGGGTGGACTCCACAGATGTTTTTTTCCCCCCCAACGGAAGCTAGCTAGATCTGAGAGTAGCAGGGGCAACACTAAACTAAAGCATTACTTTTCCCCACTGCACTCCTAGGCTGAGATAAAAATTCACCCATCCAACCAAAATGAACTGTATCACTGTAAGTTTCCACACCTCCAGTACACCTTTAAGGGCTTTAAGCTACTACTTGATCTTTAGTGGCTGGCTGATGCCTACACTCAGGCTGCCAATCTTCACTTCAGAAAATACACGAGCTTGTGCTCAACTGGCTTCTGATTTAAAAAGCTGCTAAGAGAGACCTCTACAAAAGAAGAAACAAGAAAGGATACTCTGATTTATAGCTAATACTAGTTTGGAACTGCTCAGTTCTGGAGCAGCTGTTAGAATAGGGTCAAGGTTGCCTTATCAGAAAGAAAAGAAGGTTATGTTACTAGATGACATGACAGGGAAATCCACATAAGACTGTCCCAGATTGCGGCTGGAACAATCCTCTTAAAAATCTTGAGCCCTGCAATCTACATCAAGATAGCAAAAAGGACAGTCACTTGCAACCGAAGATCCAGCTAAGAACAATAAATGAGAACGAATGAGCTGTGTTTCAGTTGGCATTTCAAGCCCAAAACGAGCCTCACACAGCAAAGGCCTTGTAAGGCACAAGTGGCTGGCAGCCATTTTTCATGCAGTAAAATTTCCTTTGACAAACTAACTCTTTTTTAATGATCAGCAGCTGAAGCCAAATCCCAATACTAGAATCAATGATAAACTGGATTTCAGTCTCAGAAATCTTCCTTCCAAATCTTGCAAGAAATACAGCCCTGCTAGCTCTACTTTCAATCAGTTGACAGGGATTTTCTTGTAGCTGTTGCTACGCAAGTCTTGCAAGAGCAACCTTTAGCACCTGGACAGGTCTATATTTTTCTTGTATCCACTTGCAAGGTGACTTTTGCTTTTGTTTTGAAGTCCGTGAGGAGCTACTAGCACAAAGCAAAGGAAATGAACAAGAAAGACAAGCAGGTATGACAAAGGGACAAAGAGAAGTTAACGGAAGCACTTCTTGCATGGCTCTAGAATGCATTACACACATGACACAACAGCTGGGTTTCTCAGTCACCTGGTTCTAGATGAAGAATAGGAAAGTGTTGATAGAAATAGGCTCTCTGAACGTTCTGCATCTCTGCAACAGACAGAGACGTCAAAGAAAACCCACCACAGAAAGTGACAGAAACATAAGACTCAAAAGCAGATAAAACCCAGAGAAGATAGAGTAAAATACTGAACAGCACGGCAGAAAGAACACACTAGTTGCAGAACTGAAAACATAGATTCAATCTCAGATCTTGTGTTTGAGTGTCACAGCTATGCAAGCTACTGGGACATAATGGTGCACTCATATTTTATCCTGGCATTCCTGGTTTTGAGAAATAATCACTATATATGCGGTAAGCTTAATGTAAGTTGATGCAAGTGAACCTTTCTCTTGACTTGCAGCGAACTTGAAATGAGATACCATGATCTAAGCAAAGGATGTTCCAGATAATGCTCATCTTGGTGGCTTAGCCTTCAGGGAAAAAAGCAACACAGGTCATCACAGGCTTCTGATGATCAAACAAACTTTTCCACATAAAGCAAGAGAAAATAAATGAGATTAAATTTAATTGCATACCGTCTTTCCACAGCTCAGACACAAACTTATCCGATGACTGGTGGAGAAGAGTAGCAATGTTATCATTCAGTGGATCCATGTTCTTCATCAGCCATTCATCTGCTTTATAATCCACCTGGAGAAGATAAATTGATGTTTGCACAATCAACAGCAGATTATCTAATCATTCTTGGATTTGCCATCTAATCAAGCATACCTACAAATTTCAAACAGTAAGAAACAGCTGCATGTTCTGTTCTGTCAGTAAAGGGAATGGATTTGCAATGCTAGTTTGCACCACCCAGAGCGTGACACAAAAAACAACTGCATCATCATCATTTTTGGTGGGGAAGTCTTGATGAAACGTTTCTGAAAAGTACCTCAAATCTCACCAAGTCACAGAGAACAAATTTAAATTGGTGTCATTTTGATAGGTCTTCAGCCATACATATATATACAACTTGTAGGCAAATCCCCTTAGGCCCTGTAAGGTTCACAACAACAGAACAACTTCATGAAATCTCCCACTGGTTTCCCATAGCCAGTTACTTTGGTACGCAGCCATTTCTAAGAAGCAGTGGTTATACATTAGGAAACACAGAAGATATTCCAGTGTTGACGTTTTAGCCACTAATTCTTTACCTTGCCAGCATAATGTATGATACAGAAGTCAGCTTTGTCTTTCAGCTGTTTTGGCTTCTGAAATTTGGGGTGGGTGCCTTGTTCTTGTACAACTTTTTCCACAAAGCTTTTGTCTGTTGCTTTTGGGAACCAGCACTCTTCATCCAGCAGGGCCAGTATACCAGGAGGCCCAGCCTTAAAGAAGGGAAACATCAAAACATCATTAATACATGACTACACCAATAACAAACACCTTTAGATGGCTAGAAAAAATAAAAAGGATACCTAAGCCTGATCCCCACCACATTCACCTGTTGTGTGGTATCAGTTCAAATACTTCCATACTAATAGAAGTTGTTAACAAGTCTTCAAAATCCTTATCTGAATTCTGAACACTGTTAGAAGGGCTCTTCCATGACACTTGTCTAGGTTGTTTTATGTAGAAAAAAAAAAATCGTTTTAAGAGAAGGAACCCTGTTACACTGTTCTCCAAATATCCAGGTGTCTAAATGCAGAAGACCACAGTAGAACATTTCACAAACTAGTCCTTACTATTGGAACATCTACTATGAAATTTGTAAATTTCCAAGTTTCATTAAAGCAGAACAAAAGCAACAGGTATTCACAGCTTATCACACTTACAGTTAAGTAGGAAAGTTCATACTACTTACGGTAAGCCACACATTCATCTAGCACCATGCAGATCTACACAAATGAATACAACTTTGTAAGAGGAAAACGTGTCTGACTGTTTTCATGCCATATTTCCTACAGAACTGATACTAACAGATTTATCGGTGACATACTTTCAGACAAAGTGGAAGCTGTTTAATTCCACTTCTAAGCATACCACAGTGTCAAAAGCATACCACAAGTTTCCAGTCCACAGGTAGAGGTTATGTGCTCAATGATAAAATTAGTGCAGCCATTTTTTTGCTGCTCAGTCATAGAACAAAAAGCTTACCGGCTTCTCTATGAGGTCAATGCAGGGCTGCAGATCCAGGCCAAAGTCAATGAAATTCCACTCGATGCCCTCCCTCTGGTACTCCTCTTGCTCCAGAATGAACATGGTGTGGTTAAATAGCTGCTGCAACTTTTCATTTGTGTAGTTAATGCACAACTGCTCAAAGGAGTTCAACTAACCAAGAAAAAGGAAGAAAGATGTTTGAACAGCTGCTTTTGAAGACACACCTACTATTCTCTAAGCATGAAAGATCACATCTATAGCTCAGGAATTTAAGCTAGTGTTCCGTGTGGGGTGGAGAGCCCTTCGTCAGTAAGTCCATTTGCTTATGAACTGTCTTTCCCGTCATGTGCCACTGCATCACTGCCACAATCCCTAGGGAAGTTCATACACACTGTTCCTCAGACTTCACAAAAGAATGTTTAGTTGTAAACAGCAGAAGAATTACTGCAGCTACTTAACCCGGGAACAGAAAAGATTCCTCACAAACTCAGAGCTGGCAAGCACTCCTCATAGGAAGATGAAGCAACAGAAGCCTGAAGACAAATTCCTAAAAGCATGTGGACTGGAAAGTCCCTTTTTAATCCTCATATATAAAATCAGGGCAAGGAAAGTGAGGGAAATTTCATCAATATCTCTAGATTTCTTCAAACTGTATGGACAAGGTGCATTTTCATGTTAGAGCACACCAAATATACTGCAGCTGCTAAAGAGAACGGTCCTGTTCTACTTCCTCCACGTTTCAGTAATTCTTAACCATGTATTTCCACTCCTCTCTTTTCATGAGATCCAGCAACCACGAAACCAAAGCTAGACTGATCGGGGCAGGAGGAAACTAACTTCTCTGTCTCTTAGTTTTCCATTTCATCAACAAATTGGTCCAGTTCACTTTGCAGCTGCACATGAGCTAGGTCCAGCATAACACAAGTTGATAGGAGCTCCCTGGCTGGGATAATGGCAGGATAGTTCTTTTTGGTGGCAGCCTGTGGCTGCTTCAGAGCAAGTATAACGCAAAGCCACATTCTAAAATTGCTGTTTCATAGACATAATGGTTTGGCCTAACAGTTCACTGCCACCTATAGAGGGAGCTCCATACTTCCCCTCTTTTCCATCTCTCCCTCAAATTTCCTTGAGCTCTTCCTCTCCTACATTTATCTTGCATCAGTTTTTATGCTCAGATTCCCCTTTGCAGAATGACTCAATTATAAAACACCCTAAGAAAATGCTTTCCACAGGGCTAGCGAGGTGAACAGTACAAGGAATTGCAGCCAGAGGCAGCAGAGGGCAAAACGAACAAGTTCACTCCTTTTCTGCATCAAGGAGCTGCAGTTAAATCCGTTTAGCTGTATGTGAAACCACACTCTGATCCCCGATTTTCAGGCTTCTTGCAGAAAGGAGCATACGTAAGTCAGAATTTGTGTTGGATCTGATTTGGTCTACCCTGTCTTTGTCTTTTCCAAAACACATTAGCAGGAAGAAGAAACTATCTCTGACAATTTTTAACGATGCAAATAGGTTTCAGCGGATCATCCATTAAACGTTTTGGGACAGACTAATGGGACATAAAATTTTAAGTCCAGTGGTGATCCATAACTCTACATTAAAGAGACTCTTTTGTAGGTTAGCAAACACTTAAGCTATGAGCTATAAAGGGTCAAGAACACCTGTAACTGTGAAATTAAAATAATTCTAATGCACATGCCAAAAAGGATGCAAGCACCAGAATACACAGCAGTGAGACAAAACCCTTGCAGAATACATAAAATACTAAAGAATGAACCGCTTAAGTTACTTAATAACTTATCTGACAGTTCACATCAGCAAAGATCTCAAATAACAAACGCAGAATACACATCCTTTCCAAAACTATATTGTCTTTTCCAGTTTTAAAGGGATTTCCTTCAGCAGCCTTTGCTCCATGGTAAACTGTGCTAAGTGCAAGGACCTGACATCTCCTTACCTCGAAAATCTCAAAGCCAGCAATGTCAAGGATCCCAATGAAGGACGCACCCTGTCGCTTGGTCTTATCCAATGCCTTGTTGATACGCATAACCAGCCACCGGAACATACGTTCGTAAGTGGCTTTAGCCAGCGCTTCAATGGCAAAGTCAGCCTAAACAGAAAAAAGACAGAGATCAGGAGTTATATTCCAAAAGAAGGCACAGATTACACTGTTTTGGCACCTAACGGCCCAATGTAGTCTGAGATTTTTCTCTCCACCACCAAATTCACTGAACAAGGCTCATTTTAGAGGTTATTCCCAATGAAAAGTAGATGGCACAGCGACAGTCCATAAACAAGAGCAAAGAATTCATCTTACTAAATTAGCGTGTTAGAGCCAAATTTCAGAATCCTGCCTGTTAGAGAAACCGATGGCCAGTATTCAGACAAGAAAAATTATGCCCAGTCACCTCCAAAGACTATAGCAACATAGCACGTTCCATAGGCCCAAAGAAAAACATTTAAAGTCTTTTGTAATTTAGGATTTGTGAAGACCAGTGCCTCCCTTCCATGTCACTATCCTACCTCTGACTGACACAAAAATACTACGTATAGTAAGAAGTTAAATATCAAAATGGAAAGGTAGCCTGTGACTATTTCTAGACTTCATTCTCTTCCTAATCCCTTCCATGTTATGGGAGCATGTTTATTTACACTGAGAATAAGGATGTGTTTATAAAGAAGCCCTGCAGCAAGCGCACAGGCTTTGCTCCATTCAGGAGGCCACCAGCTCCTAGATCAGGTTTCATTTAGAGCACAAACCAATTCAAGAGCGTCACAAAATTTACAATCAGTTTCAAGGGTAAACAGCAAATTCTTCCACCCTGACCTACTCAAAAATGGTACTTTCTGTATTACAGCAACTTGAAAATGTCATCCTCACATACAGCACTGAAGGAACTTACTCCCTTGGGACAGCCAGTCACCAAAACTAGGGGAGTTGTGTTCTCTTTTTTTTTTTTTTTCCCCAAATGAGAAAGAGTGCTCCAGGGGCAGGGTGATTTCTATTTTTATACAGATCAAGTGAGCAAATACTAGAAGCAATATGTAAGTTACATTATTCAAGTGTGGTTACCATACATTGCAAAAATGGTTATTAAACGCTACAGAAACCTCTAATACATTTGTTAGCTTTATGACAGCAAGATTAAAGACTAAAGTACTCATTAATTTTTAGAAAACTCATACCTGCTCTTTGGTCTGAGCTTTCTGGACATAATCTCGCCCAACTTTGATGCGAGGAGTCAGGATACCTCTCGTGAAATCCGTCACATTGATACCCAAAAGGTGAGACACCTTCTGAGCAGCTAAAGATGGTAAAAGGAAACAAAAATATTAATGTTCTTTTGTTCTTCTCACAAAAAGCAAGAGAAAAACATTCCTGCAACTGTTTTCGCAAGAGAGTCATGAAACAGCTTATAAAAAAAAAAAAAAAAGAAGAACTGGTTGATGAGACAAAGAAAGGTATCTTCAAAACAAGAAAATCCCCCAAAAACTCTTGCAACCCATACTACAGGCCATTGAGTTTCTCCAGAAGCCACAAAAGTAAATTTGAAGCGACACTCTCATGCCATTAAGTCATAACACGGAAGCTTTAGAAAGTTCATGGTCTGTAATTAATTTAAAGATACGTCAAGTAACGGATTTCTTAATCAAGCTAATTGTTCTGTCTTCATTTACTGATTAGTCTTTGAGGCAACTCCGTATTTCAGATTCAAGATGCAAAACCCGAATTTGTTTACTCTCCTCCCCAAAATGCATTTAGGCCATATTTTCCATAATAGCCAAAAATACAAACACTTAAAAGATAAATTAGCAACCTCTTATATTTCTGCAGTACATCTATAACGAAGGTCTAAGAGCTAAGTCTTCCAACAGACAGCCTTCTGTCATGTGAAACATGGTACTATTTACACATGCAACAGTGGGCAGTGCAATTAAAAGATGTACACGTACTTGATACTCACCATAAAACCATGCACCTTACTTTTACAGTTACTAGTCTACCGACAAAGTCAGCAAAGAACATTTCTTCAAGTCTCATAATATAGGTTTGTAGGAGTAATCATTCCTAGCTTGGTTAAAACACACACACACTACATATTCCAGTAGAGTAATCCTTTTCATCTGGCCATCACGTGTGCTTCCTGCCTAGCCCTGTCACAAGAACAGTGCCACATTCCTGCCCATGGGTGGCTGCAAACACACGCCTGGCAGAACAGTCTGTATTCGTATGAAGGAGAGTATCAGCTCACTTGACAAATAATTTACATTAAAGAAAAACAAGACTCCAGCATTCCCTACACATCGTAATACATTCGTCTACTTGCAAGAACTTCCTGTAGGCTTTTTTCTACGTTTCTCTTTGGTGGGGGAGAAAGGAGAGTGGTTACCTGTATTGTCTGGCATAGAGGCTTGGTCTGTATTACGCTCCTTCTTGAAGACTATGTTGCCAAGTTGAAGAACACCTGAGATAACCTTCAGCAGACCTTTTAAAATAATAATAGCAGCTTAATGTCAGACATCACCAAAAGCCCTGATATGACCCAGTTACCTTTCCTGACACGTTAAGGTTAAGAGGCCCTTGTCAACATCCCATAGATTTTTCTGGAATTTGGAAAAAACATGACAGGTAATTCCTCTATCTGACTCCCATTCAGGACACAGGACTTGCCCTGTTCCTTCTATTCAAGACTACACAGCCTGGAAATTTATCCATTCTCAACATCACTATAGTAAAGTGGGAGACAGGACTGAGGGTAACGTGCTACCCTACGACATCTATATCTTTTGATAAAATGTTTGTTCTCTTTTAGAGGGCCAAAATCTACTACTTTCCTCTACGGCTACTGTTAAACACAGGAAAGAGACAGGAAAGACATACTTCAATGCCATAGATTCAATTCAGTTTTCACGGTGTATCAATGAAAGCTCATTGCATAATAGCTTCTAGTTGCCTTGAGCAAAGTAAACTGCCAGTCACTTGCAAAGGGGATCTTGTACCAAAGATTTTGTTGTCCCCTAATTTCTACCTGTTACAGAAACATTTGTTTTAAAACAATATCCTTTTGATAGCAGAGCAAACAAAGGCTCCATATATGCTACATGAGGACTAACAGAAAAGAAACATGTATGTTCCCAGAGTGGCGTGTTATGAAATTCGGTGGTTTTGACAGCTGAATCTGGAGTCCGGGCACTTGGACAGACAGCTTGTTTTGATGTTGTCTCACAAATGAAGATAGTTAGTGCTTAGACTTTACATCAAAACTAAGTAAGCCTACCAGCCAGCTACTCTGTGTATTGTTCTCCTAAGCCTATAAGGATCATTAATGCATTTCATACTTTGAACAGCAAGTGCAAAACACTAAAGCTATCTTTGCTGTAGTGGCTGGAACCAATAGCTCATCTATGTGACAGCAAAGGCATGCCCTAGAGCATACATTAAAAACTCAACTCAAAAAATTGAGCATAGTAGAAGGTCCTGACAATAAATTAGGCTTCCAATTCTTTCATTCAGTTCAGGCAAATTTCTTTTCACCTCCGTACAGCAGTTTCAGTCTCAGATGATTCAGGATATCAAGACGTGTATTAAATCATGGATAACAACAGCATGGATTTATAGCAGGCTGGACTGTGAAGAGCAATAGTTAACCACAGGCACATATCCCCTACAGCTACAAGAGCTGCAGCCTCCAGCAGGGGAGGCGGTGACCTGAAACCACCACAGATGCTTGCTTCAGTGTAGAGAAAAATCAGTCCTAGTTTTCGAAGACATTATATATCTACAAACTGAGATTTTGCAGAACACTAGTTCCCAGCCAGTGAGGCAGATCATGAATGAGACAGCACGGAGCTCTGGTGAATACATATCACCGTACTTTGTGCTGGCTGCATGCAATTCTAGCTTCACTGTCACGGTACTGTGCTCTCAGAATCAGACAATATTAATTTCTGATCAGCAGTTCAGTGTTAAGCTGGAAAGAAAGGCACTATGACCAGGCCATTCTCAAAGTACTAATCCAGCAGTGGCTGGATTAGATACTTTAAAGCCACTGCTTAGGGATAGGGGGAGCACACAAGCCATGCATTGCAGAAGAGAATGAGGGGATTCTTGTATCTTGGATGTGTTATTCATAAACTAGATACATAGCCTTCAGATTGGGAACAAAACCAGTAAGCAGAAGCATGTTTTCATTAGCCGCTTGACTTCTAACCTTAACTGTATAAACTGAAACTGTGCTGGTAGATCCTGAGGTAGGTCACTCCAAAGCCACTAAGTTTAACACTTGCACACTTGTTCACTTGGGGCAGGAATGGACACCAGACAAAACAAAAGCAACAAAAAATCCAAACCAACCAACCAAACAACCCCAGAACAAAAAACCCCACAACCTCCAGAGAGATACGATCTGTTCCCTCTTTCATCTTGCATTTTCAAGCCCTTCAGAGGATTCATACCTATTTGCTCCTCATCTGGGATGCCCATGATCTTCATTGCCTCCATGGTCTCCTGAAACATATCTTTGTCTTGCTGACCCGGGATCGTAACATGCCCATTGGAAAGGAAGCGATATTTGTTGTAAGGCTCCAGCAACAGATCATCTTAGGAAAGAATCAAGAAAGAAGTTATTATGGCTTTTTTTTTTTTGCTTTTGCTTTTTTCCCACAGACAACAAGCTACTGCTAAGATCAAATTTCAGACTTGCATATGCTAGCAGGTGCTGGATGAATCTGGGATTAAGCCCACTTTTACTGCAGCCCAAACATCTAATGTATTTTACATTTCTGCCTTACTTCTTTCTATTCCCTCCTCTGGACTACTGCACCAAAGCAGCGTCAATCATCATTATGCCCTAAGTTTATAAGAAGCAGGGATTAACTTGAAAGTAAATTTGCCTTTCATTTCAGACACCTCATTTGTTTCAAGTCAAGTGAAAGTTAATATATAGCTCTTGAAACAGTAGCAACTACGAGGAAAGTTCTCTCCTGTCCTTCCTCCAGATCAGTTTGCAGCTCTCGCACAACATGGACCCTGATTACTAGGCTGAGGTATTAAAGCCAGGTGCACTAGGATCCTAGACTTCTAGAGCTGCTTAGGTGCTAACAGCTTTTCTCCATTCAGTTAAACGCCGAGTACATCACAGTAGGACCATTCCTGCACTAGAAGGTTTTACATCATGCAAGACAAGACTAAACATGGGACAGTGATTTAGATAAGGAAGGATGTAGAGTCATTGCTGGCAAGGAGACAAGTGCAGGAAGGAACCAGAGAAGCAAGTTTTCAGGAACCAAGAAGTCCAGGGGGAGGGCAGACAGACACATGAGTATACAGAAGAAACGGAGAAGGGAGTGATCATATCTAAAAAGCAGAGCCAAGAAACTATGAAGGAACAGGTCCTAGTCTACAAGTGGTTTGGACCCTCTGTCATTGTTTTGAGGGAACCCCATAACTACAACAAAATCAAACTTACTCTTCAAATGCTCCCCTGCCCCAGACAGCAGGTAGTAAAAGATGTGGAAGGTTCTCTCCTCTTTGGCTTGACGAATTGCACGTGACTTCTCCAGCAGATCTTCAGGGAGTCAAGGCATATGGCAGGACATACAAATCACTTCCTATTCTATGGCAAGAGAAAAAATTCATACTACCTGATGTTTTCCTCATATCAATTATCAGGGGTATTGATTTAGCAACCATTATCAGTCAACGACCCACTGAGCTTCTGGTCTCAGTTCTGCCAGCTTCTGAATGATGGCTATGAAAAGAGACGCTTAACTGATAAAAAGCCAAAAAAACAGTGGCCATCCATCCCTACCTGCCTTGGACAGAAGCGAGAATGGCTTATGAAATTTCAAAGCTATTCATCTTATCACAGTTTACGCTTTCATTTCAGCCTCCTGAGATTAGAATGCATTCATTCAGAAAAGATGTCCACCGTGATCACAAAGGTCACAAAATACTGCACGAAGAAGCAGAAGACTACAACAGTAATCTTCCTAGCATAAATTTAAGTGCTTCCTACCACTTTCTCGACCTGACCTCAGTTGCAAAGAGATTGTTAGGTACCATTATTGACACCTCTAAAGCCTTTAACTCCTCCTTTTATGCGGTCACAGAAAGGATACAGGTCTCGATATTGGCTCCAACAATGTAGCCATTGACATCAAAGTTGATTCTGATGAACTTGCCCTAAGAGGAAGACAATAGCATTAAGATTAGTACTCATTCTATCTGGTAACAGCAGTAAACAGCAAAGGTAAACCTTCTCTTTTTAATCCAGGAAAGGAAATTCAGAACAGGTCAGGCAGGTTTTACGCAAAACATAAGGTCAGCCAATGCGCAATGCCTGCTGATCACAACAGCAATTTAACAAACAAGATACCAAACACTTTCAGACATTCCTGACATTCAGACACCCTACAATTCAAATTCATTATATTTCAGCCTAGATTTTCCACAACCAGGGTCCCTTCAGTTTCATGTGCTATATGATCTAGACAGTTCCACCTCCCTCAGAGTTAGCTTCAGCCATTTTCATTTAGTTCCAGCTCTAGCTCTACCATCTGCCTCTCAGACCCTGTCCACTTGTCTCCAAAGCAAGCAAAATAAAGACTAGTATTTGCTCTTCAGGATAAAACTGACTCTAATAAACTCACAATAAAAATCATCATAGACAACCCTGGCACAGAGTCAGGTTTCATCATTCCAGAAACCTCTAAGGTCCATTCTGGATAATTCACTGAATGAAATTCGCTTCCCAGATTAATTTGAAGGTAGTCACTCACAGACAGTCGTCCTATCCCTGACAGCAATTCACCCAAAAGTAGATCAAGTCTTCCCTCTGGAAAGTGTAGAATATTGGCACCTGTGCTAGATAGTAATACTCACAAATCTTGAGGAGTTGTCATTCTTTACTGTCTTGGCATTTCCAAAGGCCTCCAGGATAGGATTAGCCTGGAGCAACTGTCTCTCCAATTCACCCTAGAGACAAACCAGAAATTAATACAGTAGGTAGCAGTTCACAACATTAACCTTGGGTCAAACCAGTGCTGAAGTTTCAATTCACACTAGCTTTGCATCTGTTGTAGAGAAGCCACATTAAACCTTAGGAGATGATCCCTTAAACCTTCGAAGGAGACTCATTAGTTATATGGGTAAAACAGAAACATTCACGAATATGCCTTATTCCCTTCCTCAACACAAGGGCATCCCAGTACTGTCTTCCTGTTAACAAGAAGCCCTTCAAAGCCACTTGGCCATAATATCCCACAGACTTCCAAGGATCCAAGCGAAACACCATACAATCCAAGATCAGGCCCTCATCCCAGAAGCATCTTGACATCTACGCTGGAAGAGCGAGGAAAATCCTGTCTTGCTAGTGCAAGACAGCCCTGAACTCTGCTAGTAGTAGGTTAAGAAGTTAGTCTGAAAAAGTCTAGTGTTTTAAAAAACAAGCAAAAAACCTTGCATTAAGAGTCTACGTCTTCCAAAAAACAAACATGCAAAAACTTCCTTTGTAAGGAGGCACACAAAAAAGTGAATTAGTGGTATCCCACAAACTGCATGATCGCTTGCATTCTGCTGCCATATTCGCACACTCCTCCCCTCAAGGAACACAAAATGCTGGAGCTGTAGAAAAAGAAAATTCAGAACCTTTATCCCTGCCAAGTACTAGACCATTGGAGCATATACACCTTTCCCTGCAGGCTCTAGATATATCCCTGTCTGTTTTTAAAAATTACTTGTCCTCTGTGCTAAAAGCATGAAGTTCTATATATTTCAAGATTACCTAAAAAGCGCCTAGAGACAGAAAATGACCATTTGGATTAATGTTTCTTTTTTAGCAGTTATCATTAAGTACTCAAAACTTCCTATGCATAACAGATGGGAACGAAGTTTGACTTGAGAGAACTGGAATTTATGGGCAAATTATTTTAGGCTATTTCTAAAAGGAAAATTGTTCCCATTCATTTTCAAAGTGCATTACAAAACAGATTGGTCTTCACAGAGTTTCTCTAAAAGTACATGCAATAAAAACAAAAAAAGGAAGATACATGAGAAAATGTACAAAGAACTGCAAGTCTTTATTCCTTATTTCCACAGTCACCTCACTTCATGCTTGCAAAGTGCAAGGCCAAACCAGCCCCTCAGTCCCTGTGGAACTGCCCATACACAGAAGTGGCAGCTGCTGCAAACCCTTTCATTCACTGTCAAATATATGTAAGAAGGGAGTTTGCCCTGCGAAGGGAACCTGAGCTGGGACACCTGCTCTCTCACAACAGAGCCACCATGGGGCTTTGTAAGGAGAAAGCCTTGAAACTAGGGTTCACTCCTTGAAACTGCATGGAAGTTACATTTTCCCCTCCTATTCTGGCACATGTACTGAAGTTGAACACTCTTCCCTCACTCCATTCCTCGTCCCCATCCTGCAGCGAAGTCCTAGGCCTTTGCGACTGCAATCTGTTCCTATGCAAGTGAGAGACGCCAGCAACATCGCATTTCAACCCAACTATGGAACAGAGGGAAGAGACTAAAAAAGCCCATTTTTTCCTCTAAACAGAAATCAGGTTTTGACATCAAATCTATTTTAATTATTTGGCCAAAAATAAAACTAAGGTCATGCTTAGCTACACAAAGATGAAAAGTTTATAGAAATTCATACTATAGACTCTCCTGTTATTTAGTACCTCAGGAAGAAAGTGTCATTAGTGTCAAGTAGGTGTTGGTAAACTGTAGTTTAGAGGTGATTAGGTCTCTTGAACCACCAAGGTAGCAATACGCATACTGAAGGCCAGCTCAGGCTCACAGCAATATAAAGCTGTGGGAAAAGGAGAACACGAAGAGTTGGTCAAGTCAGTTAGCTCTCAACTTGCCTTAGCGCCATGATACAACTGGAGGATCAAGTTCTCAGCATGCCACAGCAATTTAAGTGGCTGCAATTACTGCAATGTATCCATTCCTCACTGTCTGCTGTCTTCGTTTAAAAAGACAATCCCATTACCTTCAAAATTTTAAAGAAGTTTTTGGATGGAGTCTGTTGGCGTTTTTTACCTCAAATTTTGATGGTCACCTTTCACCGAAGGAAGATACTTCATTATTATTATACAATGGGTGATTCTGCAAAGCAAAACCAGGACAACACAGAGCTGTCCGTCACAAGCTTTCTAGAAATTCTAAAGTTCCTATCATTAAGAGGCTGCCAATGTTCTGACACCTGTAATTGCCATTCCTTGACCTGAAACAAATTTGTTTAATACTTGGCATGCATTTGAAGTACGTACAATATTCTTCATGAAAACAGAAGCACTAACAGCCACTGGATCTGTTAGCCTGTGGTTGGGCAGCGCACAGTACACTCCTTTTCTACTGCTCTGATGTTCCAACACCAATTTAAAGCAATTAAAATCCTTGACGTTTATCTTGGACTCTGAATTTTTTTGCATCTCAGAGTTTTTGGAATTACTTCTATGCAAGGTAGGTTTGCCAGCCATTTATTCCTCAAGAGGTATGAAGAAAAGCATCTAGAAATCACAGCTAACTTTAACAGTGTGCAACTTAAAGAACTAAAGATGGGGAGGATGTTCGGGGGTTTTTGTTTGGTTATGGTGGTGTTCTTTTGTTGTTTTGCTTTTTTAACACTTTAGGGATTCGCTTTTGTATTCTTCTCTGCAGTCACGCAAGAGATTCCCAAATAACTGAATCCAAACAACAGTGGGTTGGATGGAGAAGGGAGAAAGATCATCAGTAACCTAACCTTCATTACAAATATTTAAGCATTAGCAACTATTACCCATGACTTTCTGATTAGCTGCAAACATTCTCATCTTGAAAAAAACACTACATGATTTAAGAAGTCAGCAGAGAAGCAGAGATTAAACATGGGAAAACATCAATCTCAATTTCCATAAATAAAGTTTCATCAAATTAAATAAGTGTTTATATAATTAGATTCAATAGGCCACAAAAGCAGCCTTAATGTGCTTAGTAGTCACACCATGCAGCTAGAAGCTATTTAGCTGAATATACTAATGCACTGGGATCGGTGGAAGGTGCCGCTACCTCGAAAACAAGAGAGCTAGAATTAAAGAATATGTTTTATAAATATGATTTTGCTCTGATACTTGAAAAAAAACAGACGTTTACATCCAAAACTTCTAATAGGTGACAGTCAGGAAATCTTTCTGGTAGGTAAAGCACCCCTACTTTCAATAGTACCATCGGTTCAGTTATGTGCCTAGTCTTGCAGCATAAAGGTTCAACACTATGATATTCTACCTAAAGAAAAAAAATCTGCCATGACCAGTATACTAGAGACATCCTCAAAAAATGCAAGTATGCATCTTCATAAACTCTTACAACCTAGTTCCAAGTTTAGGGTTTGTAAAGAATTGTTGCATACAGCACTCACTACCAATTAACATTCAAAGACTCCAGTTCTAAACCCTCTCTAGTAAGGTCAGCGCTACCGTTTAGCCACAACACCGGAGCAAAATGTGAGCTGCAGGACTTTTTGGAAGATTCAAAACTTAGGGGGGGATAAATATCAAACTTGGGCAAATCATCAACCAGTCCAATATAGGACTGTCTTATTCTTCTAAGCAGACTGCTAGTCCTGCTTCGGTGGTTGAAATTTTGCTCAAGAATAAGCAGTGGAAGAACACTTAACTCAAACCCATGATTCTATTTTCCACACTCAAAAAAAAAAAGAAAAAAGAAAAAAAAGGAGAATGTTTCTAAATACAGCTACTGACAGACCATGGAAAAAGCCTTCATATGTCTGAAAGCTTGGCACGTAGAAAGTTTTTTTTTTGGTTGCATTCCAGAAATTACTTATTACCGTGTGCGTGCGCACACATAGTATGCCTGCGTGCAGAGATGCCTTCTTATTCATATACTCTACACGCATAAGACATGCCTACACATCAAGCTACTATGGGAAAACTCTTACGTAGATACAGCGGACACACTTGGCATCTGGCTTTCATCACACAGCTCACCAGTGAACATTTCCAACATGTTCAGCTCTAGCTAACAAGCTCACAGTCCTGGAACACCCTGTCTGCAGGGCAGCCTTCCCCCTGACTTTTCTTTGCAACCTGCAGCCACATCTCAGTGCAGGGAACAGAAAGCTAAACGCTTAACTACATTTATCTTACTAGGAACAGCATACACACTAGACACTTATGGTTCTAGGAAAGCCTGGTCCAGCCCTATTGCCCTGGAGGAATACTTCTTGAATGGTGTATCTGGGAAAATCCTGAAAGAAAAACCTTAAATGCAAACTAGTATTGAGAATAGAACACAAGTATTCTTGATACTATTTCAGTCTCCAACTGAACATCCTCACAAAAAGATTATTGTGCACCACACACAAGAAAAAAAAATAAATTGTGAATTGTCTATGGATTTGTTTTAGCTGCAGAAAGTGATATTGGTGTGGAGTGAAAAGCTGCTCAAAAAAATCACACAATGGGACAGAAAATGCATTCCTGGTGCAGAACGTGCAGTAAACGTGCAGCTCACCTACGAGGATACAACTGACGAATTCGGCAATAGTCCATCGGGGGAGAGGGAGGGGGAAAAAAATATAAGTGAGACATCTTTAAAGTCCTCCCACCATCACCACCACCCTCTTTTCATGTGCTGCTAACACTTGGCTGTTTTCCACCCTCTTAATGTTTTCCTACAATTTCAAAGTTTTCAGCTGATGTCCACCAGCCTATCACTATATTATCCAGTTTTGGGACTACATATAATAGCCAGATCTAATCTATAAAAGTACAGAAGAAAGGAGACAGCTCCTCCACAGAAGGATCAGTTTTAAACTGCCTATAGTGGTTACAAGCAATGCATCCGTGTGAAAAAATCAGGACGGGTGATGCTTCCTTTACAGCATCTATTGCCTGTGCACCTGCCCACAAATCCAAGAGGTTGTGGATGAGTATATCCCCACTGGAGGTCCACTGAATTCAAATAGTTATGACTTAGAACAATGTTCCCTGGCTTGCAATTTTTGACAACTTTTTATTGTTTCATAGTTCACTGTCCTCCTCAAGTCCCCTGATAGATGTTAGTAGCTAGGCTTTTACTGAGCAATACGGCTTTTACCAACATCAGCCAAGATGTATTTATTGTCCAAAGTCAGCACAGCAATAAAGCATCATTAAACCTAGGTCTTACCTGGTCTTTTTTAGACTTGTGCGAGGAAGCAACATGAGCCAGATACTGAATGACCTTCTTGGTGTTCTCTGTTTTACCAGCTCCTGATTCACCTCTGTAAAGAAAATCTGCAATTCATTCACAAACAAGATGTAGGGGGACATATTCATATTTCTAACCCCAAAACGGCTACAGAGCTCCTGAACTGCATTCTGGCCACTGCAGCACCTCCTCAAAACCAAGAAAGAGCAAGTTGTACTGGCAAATGGCAGCAGCAGAGCTGGACTGCAGACTAGCCCTCAGCCAGTTTGCTGCTGGATGCAGGTTCCCCAGGTACATGACAGGGGAGGGAAGGTAATAAAGAACTATGCTTTCTAGTCACTTGGATACAAAGACTGCTGAGTGGCTGAGGAATAATTCAGAGGCTGCTGTAGAGGTAGGGGTGAAAGGTAATGAACTGAATCTCAAAAAGAAGCCTCCTGACTGCAAGAAGAAACATACCAACTCCTTAAGCAGAACTGAGGGCCAAACAATTTTGTCTGTCTAGAAAAGAAACTGCTGTATCAGGAGTATCTGTTACTGAATCAGTCTCATTACTACGAATGTACTTAAACATAACAGCTGTATCAAATCTGACGGACTTCTCCAAGCCCTTCCATTGACAAAGCTGCATTTCTTTAGCAGTTTGAGCACAGGGGCTGTTTCAAAACCTCCCTTCTTCCTACACTTCTTACAAAAATTATTCTGCAGAAAGGATTAAATATATATTGGAAGAACTGTAGCAAAACCCTCCTTGACTCTCCATTATTACCTGATTTACTGACCTATCCCCAGCACTGATGATTTAAAAGAGTCCTCCAACCAAGAATTTTAAAACTCAAAATTTGACATGCTGACAACTGTAAATACTCACGTGCAAAGGATGGACTGATCCTCTCGATCTAGAATAAAATTTAAAAGAAGCAGTCAGACTAAGACTCTAAATTTCTATGACAGAAGTCAACACCAAAGACAAAACCAGGAACTAGTAAACTCTGACAAGTATCTTCAGAAATATGGTCAGGTAACCCCTTCTCCAGCAACAGACCCCAACCTCCCACCATATGCCAAAGTATAATGGCATCTCAGCAATTTAGTTTTCTTCATCCAGAAAGAGTATTATTTGCATTACAATTTCTCTACAAACAATACAGAAGTATACCACTGAATATCACTTTACCACAGAGCTACAATTTGATGTATATGTACAACTTCTTCAGCCCCCTCCGTTATTATACTGCACCCATACTGGCTTACAGAAGTTACCAACAGAGCAGCAGAAATGAAAGGCGGAGGGGTGGGAAGTGGGACAGCAATCTTTACAAATCCCAAAGTGCCAAAACCTCACATCTAACAGAGGCTTTCACCACTCACCCACCCCCCCAAAAAAAAACACTGGAAGCTCAGTGAGAAGTTTTTGTTACTTATTTTGTACAGAATGGACTTGAAAACTACCAGACTGAAGAGCAGCCTAAGTCCTATACAGCAGATTTGTTCATGGCACCATCTCCTATTATATTAACACAGCATCTAGTAACAGTAGAAACCTTTTCTTTTTCATGTTGACATACCAGTAGACACATTAATTCCTGTGTTCAATTCCCAGCTGTGGATGATAATATCTTTCCAGTTGCAGAACTTACTTCACCCAGCCAATCCACCACTATCTTTTCCCACATCTTTCACCTTCATTTAGCTGTCACCTACGATTCCACTTCCTCATAAGCAGTCCTGGCTAGTCCTTCCACCATGCCTTCATCCCACTGCTCCTCCACCACTTCTGTGTGAACACACTCCCCTGCTTCTGCCTTGGTGTCACCTTTCATCCACCCCTCCACCTTGTGCCCCCACCCCCTGCATCCCATTCCTCCCCCATGCCAAGGAACCAGCTGGAAGACCGGGCAGACTGCAGAGTGACTGTGTCTACACCACAACAGCTTTAGTAGCTTGTCGCCATCACAGGGCCAGCAAGACCTGTTCAGACATGGACAGACTTGAGCACAGCAAGTCATTCACACACAGTCCACAAGAGCTATTGGGGCACTCACAGAACAGACTCTGCCACTAAACTCAAAAATCCCCATTAGTTTGTAAGTCATCCATTTGGCTGTGTCTGTTTTATTTGACTTTAGAGGGGTTTTTTTGCTTAAGATCAAGACCAGAGAACTATCAGATCATCCAGTCTGAGAATGCCAGTAACACAGCAGTTAGATTTCATCCAGTTATTGTCATTCTTTCCTTTTTCCACGCTAAGCACTAATTTGGTGTTGGACTGAAGTCTAATCTCTCAACAGAGAGAAAGCAAGCCTCAAACATCCATGCGAGCATACAAATTCAATAATGCTCTAATAAATTATTTCAGTAACTGGTAACCTTCATCAGTACATTTATGGATGTGACTGTCTCTATATTTTAACTACTGGTTCTATTCCCTTCTCCAGCCGCTTAGAGAACCCAAGTGCACTCAGTATTTTCCCCATCAGAAAGTACTTAGACAATATAATTGAGTCACCATTCAAGTTCATTTGTGCAAGATAAAGAGATGGAGCTGTAATTAGGGAAGGCTTTATAGTCAGATAGAGTTCAGGTACCTGAAACCACTCTCTTTACCCTGAAACCACCATTCTTCACTGCCGCTGCAAGCGAATTTAGCATTTCAGTCCTAACATCATGATTGCCATATTTATAAAGAAAAATCTCCTATAAATTCAGTTTGTAAAGAGAGAAGTGTCTTTGGACACATTTTCATGGAATAAGGAAAGCAGGTAAACCTACTAAATTGGAGATTCTATCTTTTCTTAAATTATTCTAAAACCAATAACGGAAACATTAGGTTCACATGCTACAGATAGGCAACTCCTGCTCTTAAGCTTCTTTACTGGAAACTGATTGTATGCAGGTGAGCACAAAAAAAAAAAATCAGAGGAAAATAATCTGCTTTATCCTTGTTAATACTGTTCTCAGAAAGAGCTGATCAGCCCTAAGACTGGAAGAAAGCAAGTAGAAGAAAATCATCATTCAAATGGTTTTGGCCTGGCAAATTTTTAGGCATTCAAAACTAGACACTGCAGCTTTACTAGCATTGCAAATTCATTCTTTCAAGTGTTGAATTTTATTCATTGCCTTTAAGACATGCACCCCTTTTGCTGAGGGACAGGCTAAGAGCAGATGTTAGCCAGCTCCAAAGGCCCCACCCACTCAAGGTTTCCAGTGGGTCAAGAGCTCAGCACAGCACACACCAGCCCTGTTCGTGACTGGCCACGTTGAGGGTGGATCAGGGGAATAACTAATGACTCATTTAGGAATTGCCTAAAGAAATGTATTCTTCAGCAGTGGGACACCTGGGTGCAATGCTCTATCAGAAAGCAGCTACGTGAAAGGACAAGATTGTGCCTCTGAATAACATCTGACTTCCAAAAGCTTCACTATAAACAAGCAGCCCATTTGACCTAGAAAAGGTTATATATAGAGGCTCTTCCAAGAAACCAATTTGAGAGAAAGGGGAAAAAAAAAAAAAAAAAGATAACCCTAAGGAAAGTGCTTGTTATTCCTGGTAGACAGCTCTGGTCTTGGAATGACAAGCTGGAGCTCCTCAAACAGGCAATGGAGCCCCAAGCACTTGAACAGCACATGTCTTCCCAATCTGCCTCTTCCAGGAGAAGATCCTTTATTCCGGCAAAATACATTGGTAAGCAGACAAATAAACCGACTGCCCAACAGAGAGAGAGATGATCAACATCAGGTAATACCAAGAAGCTCTTTGGCACTGAACACTTTTTGATCATCACACTCAGTTGAGAAGCTCTTTTCAAACCTCATTCCAACAAGGCAAGGTAGCAACAGCACCCTAGAATGACCCAAGAAGTCCCAAAGGGGCAAGCACAGAATTTTTCCACGCCTTAGCACGGAGCAAGGTGTTGAAAGGTGCTCAGACAGGAAAAGTCACAGACAGTGTACATTTTCCTCCCCCAACATACTTTCCCGGTGGCCTGCTGCAGCTGCGTTAGTCACCTCTGCTTTAAGCCAGCAGGAACGTACCTGCGAGTGCAGGCAAGTCACCAGCAGCGTGCAGACACTGCCATAAAAGGCAACATTCCTGTTTGCAATCCGGGGGAAATTCTTTCCCAGGACTGCAAAGCAGCAGTCATTGGGATAGCTGGAATTCTTCTAATTGTGTACAGACAGACAACTCAAATAATGTCTTGAGCAACAGGAAACTGGAGCCGACCAAAGGGCGAAAGAGCTAATGCATACAAAAGCATAACTCTTAGATACACTTCCAGTTAAGAATTGCTTTAAATGCCAATATTCATTCTCCACACAATACTGACTTGTGCCATCACGAATCAGAATTCAGTTGCCCAGACAAGAGGCCACCTCCACGCCCCCCCCCCCCCCCTTTTTTTTAAAGGATCATTCCACACGGGCGTAAGGCACAACTTCAGTCAGCACTTGTCTTTACTCCATTGTCAGTTGTGCAAGCAACCTACTCAGCAAAAGAGAATGTGCTGGGTACCGTAAACTGAGTTGCTTATAATAACACAATCAAGAAACGCCTGATTAAAAGAAATCTGCATCTGCTTTTCAATCCTAAACAGAGTCACTTATTAAAAACAATCCAGAATAACAACTCATTAGTTAATTATAGCAACAGCTCTGTATTTCAGACCAGCTGGCAAGGAAAGCTTTTTATCTAGGCTCTTCTTTAGCTTCATCACCACAGTACTCAAGTGATCATAAGAAGCAGCAGCCTCAAGCATCCAGAAATTCAGGAAGTAAAACATCCTTCAAATTTAAGCTATACAGCAGTATGGTATAATAAGATCAGTAATTATTTTTACTATACAAAAAACCCCATAATATCTAACTCATTCTTGACTTTCTTCAGTCCTAAAATAAAAGACTGCATTTTAGCCTGCTTCCAGGACCTTCAACATACATTAGAAACCTAATAAAACAACATTTTTTTATGCACAAGATGTCTCTTGTGAAAACAAGTCCTCTGCCAAATATTCTACTGCAAAACAACGAATCTGAATGAATGTTGAACGGCTGTGGTTGAATACATTGACATAATTGATAAATTAATAGAGCTCCAAACTCTTGAATTTTGTTTTTAGATGTTTTGGGACGGGAGAAGAAAAAGGTTGAGAGGCTAGAAGAGAATGTGCAATTTAAGCTCCACATCTCAGTTACAGAACATCCTAGCAGGCCTTTATCACCCACTTCCTCTGCATGAGTGACTCCAGTTTCAAGCCCGTTCATCTCCATAAAAGGAGAAGTAATATAGCGCTCACACAATGGTGACATCATCTCTCCAGCTAAGAGGAAGTGTAGCTGAAAGGCAAAGGCTTGGCTTGCAGTCCCCTGCCTATAGCTGACTCATTAAGGCTAAAAGCTTAACCATAGCTACTAGATGGTACCACCCACCCCCTAACCACCAAGCGCCTGGCAGGATGGAGCAGCCTGGCCCTCTCGGTTTCCGCTACCGTGCTGCTCCCGTAGCACTGCGGTGAATGCCTGCAGCCCTGCTTGGGCAACGGGCTGGCTGACCAAGTTAGAGAGCTGACCTAAAGCAAGAATTAGTCTTATATGCAGGCAAGTGCTTCAACCACGCAGTAGTTTCAGTCCCTCCTCAAACTTCTCTTCTGAGCTCAACATACTCTTATGACCTGACCATTGTCCTTCCCTCAGGGCTGTGACACAGGAGGAGCCCCAGGCGCTTGACACTGTGTTACGCAGAACAACCCCACTGGCATAAAATCTAATCAAATATGTTCACTGTGGTACTTTAACCTACATGCTGGTTTGAGTAGGAGCAAAAACACACCAGAGGAACACCAGAACAGAGCCTGAGAGCCTGTTTTTGCATTATCATTTAAGGAAAGCATTATAGAGGTTTCAAAACGCTAATAACCTATCAAGTACAAAAAAAAAGAAAAAGAAAAATCAAATGAAGGACAAACATAGCATACCCAAGACAGCTCTCGACAACAGAACTTCAAGATGTAAAAAAAAGAAGAAAAATCACTTGAGTTGGCAGGAATACTGCAGTGCCAAGATTCAGCTTTGCATTATCTGAAGTCTGAGGATAGTCACAAGGAGAAAAGTAAGTTTCATTTCAAAAAAAAAGAAAGAAAAAAGGAAAAATATATCCTAGTGGGTCAAATGCAAATATTTATTTCCCCAAGAAATTTTTGGACTAGAGCCGATACCCCTTTCTAGCATACCTCAACTGAATCTGGAGATAGCAAAACAGGAAAACAAGTTAGGCTGTAATTTTAGGTTACACAAATGTTTATGAAGTTCTGACAGGAAAGAATAACTGGTACACAGGCTGCAAAAGCTCAGGCAGCTTATGATACTAAAACAGTGAACTGCAGGGAGACTGACAGCAAAGGCTGAAACATTACATAAGTGACTGCCAGAGAGCTCCTGCTCGGGTTTACAGGAATGAAGCAAAAAGGGTGTGGTAACTACTAAAAAACAAGCGGGCAACAGACTGTTTTTAGCTCCTTGTTCTATTGAAAACCACATTTCGAGACACAGATTTTGAGAGCTGCATTTAGAAATCTCAAGTAATTCAAAGCATGTAAAACATTTCTTAAGAAAATCAGAAACTACGTACATCTTTTCTTGCCATTGTACACAAACACCAGCAAAACGAACATCCTTCATAATTAGTATCCAAACTTAACATTGCCCTTTGCATCAGAAATTTGGACAAATCTTGGAAACAAACTAGTGAAACCACAGGCTATTTGGTTTAGTGGAAACATAACTTGACCTTTACATGCAACTTGAAAGAGAAGTCTGTGCCTCTACATAATCTGAACAGTTCTGTCAATCAAGTATCCCTGAACTGGTAAGCACACACGGAATATTGCATATAAAGATGCACTTTGGGACAGTGCAATACACACTGCAGCACAGCAGACCAATGCTAAGAAGCAAGCTGAGAAAGAAAAATTGAGACCAAGAGGGTTAAAACAGTTCTACTAGTTCAGAAACTTAAAAAATACATAAACATCTAAGAGTTACAAATACAATACTTCAAGGTCATGTTCTATAGAAGCCAATCTAGAGGACTGTTTCTTGTGAAAAGGACAACTGGGCCTTAGGTGCACATGAAGATCTACAACAGCAAGTCATTTGTCTTACAACAGCTAACACTGTTTCCTTCCTTAATGTAACAAAGCCAATAAAAATAATGAAGTTACTATGCTCCAGAATATTTCCTTTTAAACACGAAACCCAGAGACTACCTCTCAAGTGAATACCACCAAGGTACTGGCTGCACAGGCTCCTTTGCAGACTAATCCATCAAGATCAAGGAGGGTTTAATCACTGCACAATGATTTTAAGAGTTTTGTTCAGTGAACCATTAGGAGCCCTACACTAATATGTGGAGAAACTGGATGAGAAAGATGGAGTACATTCATTAACAGTGCGCTGTCTATTGCCTCTCCTACCTATCTCTTAGTTGAGCAGGTTGAGCTTTGGAGACCACAATAACCACACCGATCTAACCTATTACAGAACTTTCAGACACTGGCATTAAAGCAGCCATTGTGCTCCAGACACCAATGAAATTTCTAGCTTCTATCAGCACTTGACATAGAAAATTCCCTATTCTAAGTAAGACAAACTGGTGCTGTCTAACAGCTTTGAAATACGTTTTTCTAAATAGATCCCCTGGAGACTATGAATTGAAGTGAAGAACGTACCCCTTCAGTGTACGTCTGCTGCATTACAGTAATGATTTGTTTGCTCAAGACACCACTCCACTTGCAGGCACTGTGCTTCAATCACCAGCACCAGAAGAGTAACTCTTCTGAAAGCAATCAGACCTGAGGCTTCTGGCATCCAGGTTACCCAGGGAACAGAAACATTAAGACAAATGGTTGTTTTCTCCAAAAATAAACATGTTACACCTTTTGCAGAGTTCTGCTCTTGAAGCACACTAAGTCTTCTCTCCAAGTACCATGCACCAAAATAATGTTTTCGCCTCATTTCTGAGTCTTAATGTCTTGAGTCAAAGAAAGGAGGAAAAAAGAAAAAAAAAAAATCACTTTAAAGACGTTCTCCATCATGTTGTTGCTTCAAGAAAGCACTTCTGGTGAAATTTAACAAAAAGCAATTTAATTTCTTGAAACAGATAAATGCCACATGACACTTTTGTGAATGGAGTAACCAGGGTAGACACAAAAAGAGGACCAAGCTCACTCAAAGTGCATCAGCATAGATGTCTGAAAAGGGTTAAATAGTTTCTGGATTAGCAGAGGCTGGAATAAAGCTCTCATCTTCCTCTCCCTTCCCAATTCCTTTCCCGATGAACATCCCTTTGAGTGGTCTGCTTATTAGAATACCATAAACTGACTGAAAACCAAAAAAAAAAAGCCGAGTCCAAATCAATTAACATGCAAGGCTTTTCCGCTCTGTCAGCTTAAGAGATAACTATACCCCATGCTGACAAAAGTCAGAGTCAACAGCTTGCTATCCTTCTCCAGACCACGAAGGATTCCCGGTCTTCAGGGCTGTGAAAGTAACTTAGGCAAGGCAGCCTAATCCTAAATGCCTCCGGCTCATGTGGAGCACCGGACCCTTTCATCTTCTATTCTCTGTACAGATTCCTGCCATACCACTGGCTGCTGCACCAAGCCTCCCCCACTGCTAAGCAAAACTGAGAAAGTGGAATAGAAATGTTGCTTTCCATTGCCCCAGATGCTAGCCAGGACCAGAGACACTGCAACAACCTACTCACCTTCACTCCCAGTAGCACACACCAGAATGCTGCTGTTACCTCCTGCAATCAGGAAATAAGGCAGCAAACAACCCTGGAACGACCTCTAGGGTTCTTGCTAGCACACATACGCTCATGTGAAGCAACACACACAAAGAAAATTTTCCAAACCTAATTAAACAGGTCAAAGCAAGCTAGTTCAAAAGCTAATCGGGAATGATATTCACATCCAACGAGCTTTCCATAAAGTCAGTGACAAGGTATCTCAAATCAGGCAAAGAAGAGCCGGGGTAAACCTCTAGACTGCCAATATTGCTGAGAATATTGCATAGCTAGAATTGTTCTGGGAAAGGTAAACGCTCCATCAGAGCTCACAGCAACTTTCCCGTGCTAGGAAAACAGAGGCAGGGCTGCCATTCTTTAGCTTTGTACACCAAAGCAATTTAGGACTAGGATTTCCAAGTTTTTGACATCACTCAAGCAGTGGTCTGACAGAGACACCTCCCCTTTTGAAAAGGAAAGAAAATATCCATGTAGATTAATCACTAGCTCTGAAGCACCATCAGACCAGCGAAGTTCACCTGTCCCTTTTTGCAGGATTGCACTTGTCTGCATATCCACTGCCTTGTACTGATACATCTGGCAGGGATGAAGGACAAGATGCATGCACAGGCAGTTCCAAATGGTTTAACTTTTGTCTGTAGAGGCAAAAGGACTTCTTCAGTCTCCTTACAACAATGCCAAAGAAACTGTTTCTGAGTCTACATAGAAAAGATTTCTTTTTAGGGAACAGTAACTCTGGTAGGGTTGTCAAGCTTGTTTAAGAAAAATACACGTTGGCTCTTGAGCTGACAAGTAGTGGGCAAGAAAGTGAAGGAAATAAAAAAGGAAGTGAAACAGTGATATTCGAGGTTTATGAACAACCATGCCACCACGTATAGTATAGGCAGTGCATCTGTCCTTGTCCTTCATGGCAGATCCAGTCTTTGCCTGAGGGACGTGAGGTCCTACATAGGTCCAGGTTCACAGTTTTTTTCCTCTGGATACAGCATTCCTTTCAGAGTAACACATCAGTAGTACAGCTGTATTTCTTCAAGAGCTGCCACATCATCAAACTGCTATCAGTGCCCCGCCACCAGTCCACTGCGGCATGTCTGTACAGCCCACCCCTCCCCACCCAAGGCTTTAACAAATACAGCTTAATTGATCCATCACGTTACATCTCCCATGTGCTCCGCTCTGCATGGCACCACACTTCAGTAACCTTTCTCAGCATTCTTTACATGTAAAATTTGTTTAAAGTCATACGCGGGTAAGTGGAAGGAGTTTTTCTTGCTCCTTTTCCACTCTGGGCAACCATATTGTTATAGTCCTCCTATGCTTGGAGGTGCAAGTGGCAGTGAGGGCAGAGGAAAAGCAGAACTCTTTAAAACAGTCTAATTAGAATTTTAAAGCATGATTTAATTATATCTGGCCTTTGTTCAAAAAAGTGAGGCTAATGACAAGACCTAGGAGAGACAAACACCATAATCATTACTCCTTTATTTTCTGATGACTAGCAATCAAGTTCATACAAGCCATGCCAAATCAAACTGTCCATTATACCCTTTAAACCTTAATGCTTCTTCATATAACCCAGCTACAAATGGGAAGAAAAGCACAAGATACCTCTATACCTGAACACTCCCCAAACACAAATACAAGCACTGACTCTGTGAAAGACCTCCTCTCAGAAGGAGGGATATGCACAGGACATTCAGAGCTCGATATTTAAAAGTCCTCAAGTGACAAATGAACAAGCAGCAGATAATATATATGGTTCTTTACTTCTCTTTTGAATACAGGGGGTGGGAAGGTCAATCTGCTTGCTTTTATTCTATGAAAAGTCAACAGATGTATTTAATATTGCCCAATAGTAAGTTTTATTCTTAACAGAACAAGAATTTAACCAAACAACTCCTGATCAGTAAAACTACCACTGAACATCACACTTCAAAATGCAGGTTATACTAAGCTTGTTTTACCCAACCAGACTGTAAGACCGTATTTTAAATACTTTTGTTAAAAGCCTCTATCAACGAATACACATACTTGCCCACCTACAGCTATCATTCCATAGGCTCATCACTGAGAAGGGAAGTTCACTACCTCAGTCCGCCTTGCTGCCTTCTCTGAACGCCTTGCATTCACACCAGTCTGTTCTTTATGTCAAGTTTAGCTCTTGCCAGACTCTTTGTAAGGTTCTTCAATCCACTACAGCAGGAGAAAGCTGATGACAAAAGCTGGTAGCAAGTAGGTGTCAGGTGTCTGTCAGCAAGGACAGACAGTGCAACAATGCCTTTTGATAGCAGTGAGCTGCTGTTCTCCCACAGTGTTTTGACTGCCACCTTGATTTGGGATTTCAACAAGAGTCATTATCTCAGTCAGCACTCACCTTGCATCATACTCCTGTAGGCTGTGTCTGTGATGGCATAGATATGAGGGGGCATCTCATGTCTCTTTTTGCCTTTGTACATCTCCACTATTTCTTCTGAGTATATGGGCAGGTTCTTGTAAGGATTGATTACCACGCAGAACAGGCCTGAGTAGGTCTGGAAAGAAAACATCCCAGCAAATAAAGACATCTAAAATGTTGTATACTTGCACATTTTAACAGTATATTACTTGGAAAAACAAACCAACCAAACAGTTCTTTTTTAAGTGCTTCTTCCAGTGATGCCATGTGGGATGCTTCCCACTAAACAATATTGGAGTCTGAGCAACAGCTAAGGTCGTATCCACTTGACTAGTACTCAACCTTTCCAAGCATGCACAGAGCATCAACTGACACATTAGTCACACTGATATCAAACTGGCTTGCTCTCCAGCTAATTAACAGTCCACTAGGACTGGCTTTTCTTCCTTTCAAAGTTCCTATACTCAAGTCAAGTGCCTGTTTCATTATATAAGGTAGGTGTTCCGCTCCTAGAAACATGCATTTTATTATGTTCTGCCTCATGTTTGCTATGGATTTATCCAGTAATTCATCAATTACAATGTAATAAAACTTCAAGCCAAAATAGTTACTAAAAGAAAAATAAGACCTGTGTACTCCTTAGAGGTTTTCAAGGCGACTGGACTAGGTTGAATTCAGTGCTGATGCTGCTCTGAGCAGGCAGTTGGATTAGATGGCCTTCTAAAGAAGGCCTTTCCAGCCTGAACACTTCCATGATTCTTAATGTGATGGGTATAATTAGAACTAGATTCAAAACTGTAAGGTCATTAATGTAGTATCGTTCTGAACTAGTCAATATAGAAGATAATTCTAAAGTATCCCATGCTCGGAGTCAGCAACATTTGCCAAAGTTTACTTCTAATTTCAAACAGTTAATTCTTTGATCTGTGACAGCAAACCTCGATTTCTTAATCAGTTTCCACTGGCTTAAAACCTACAGTTCTAATGGAAGACAACTGTCAAAATACTTCTAGTGAAAATATTAGGCTTCTTAAAAGAAAAACACACCTTTGCGATCTGAATACCTAAAAAACCCCTAACAACTATTTCACTTGCAAAGGGTATAGGAAGAGCAGAGACTTCTTAGGTATATCCTAGATATTCTAAGAATAGCATTGCAAGCCCTGCTCCTGGGGTTTAGAGGTACCCTAGCTCCCTGTCAGTTTTAGAGACAGCTGTTTGAAACATCTGGAGAGGAGTAGCTTTCTACAGCAACTTGCAGCGCTACCAGGAAAGAGTACATTTGACACTTTTTATTTCTATTGCTACCATCTCTTCTATTGTTTGCTCAATGAAGAGTGCTTTGGAGTGGACAAGAGTTCTCCACAATGAGCACAGAGAGTACTTAATCAGATTTAGCCTCTTTAGCTAGATAAAGGTAAGGATTAGACTACAGTGATCAGAAGAGTGAAAATAGCATCTACTACACAGTTTATGGTCTTATATCCAAATTTTCTCCTTGCTGGCTTAAGTAATTAGCCCACTCTTACGTACAGCAGATTCAGATACAGCTTTCACCCTATGTCCCCCACAGAGCAAAATTTTCATAGGTATTTAAGGTTCCTTTTCCATTCTCCAGTACAAACTATCAGGATATGTTCCCAGGCCTTAATTTTTTTTTTTTTTTTAAATATCTGAGGAACATTCGAATAGCTTACAGAAAATACTATATCTCTTTCCAAAGTGGGAAACTATGAAAGTTGACTAAAAACCTTTTAATGTAGGACTTCGAAAGTTCCAGAAAGCTAAGCTTCACTGAGACATTCTAGTCAGCTTAGGTTTGAGGTAGTACTTGAAATGAACAGTTCAAGGGGTTTGCAGAAACCAACTCGGCAATGCTAGTTCCTTTTGCCTCAGCCTCACTTCTCCATCATACCAGACGGGACTTGTAAAGCACAGAGTAGCAACTGAAAGACTGCGTAATGCTTTCCTGACCTTTAACTACACTAGTGGAAGACAGAGTAGGACCAAAAGGTAGAAAGGAGTCGACTCAAGAGTAGCATGTTCACAGTACATGCAATACATCTTTTCCTTATACAGGCATGGAAATAATTGAGTCAACTGAACTGTTAGAAGAAAAGCTGTAATTTTAGCAGAGTTCTGGAAAACAAGTAAACAAAACCCCTCTAGACTGCCAGTTACAGCTGTCTCCATTAACAACCATCTTGCCTCAAATCCCATGGCAGCAGCAACATAGAATCATAGAATGGTTTGGGTTGGAAGCAACCACAAAGACCTTCTAGTTCCAACCCCCCTGCCATGGGCACAGACACCTCCCACTAGACCAGGTTGCTCAAAGCCCCATCCAGCCTGGCCTTGAACACCCCCATGCAGGGGGCAGCCACAGCTTCGCTGGGCAGCCTGTGCCAGTGTCTCACCACCCTCACAGTGAAGAACTTCTTCCTAATAGCTAACCTAAATCTCCCCTCTTTCAGTTTCAAACAGTTACCCCTCATCCTATCACTACACTCCCTGATGAATCGTCCCTCCCCACCTTCCCTGCAGGCCCCCTTTAGGCACTGGAAGGCCGCTATAAGGTCTCCCCGGAGCCTTCTCTTCTCCAGGCTGAACAACCCCAGCTCTCTCAGCCTGTCCTCATAGGGGAGGTGCTCCAGCCCCCTGAGCATCTTTGTGGCTCTCCTCTGGACCTGCATGTAGTAACATGCATGTAGTAATCAAAAGAAGATGCCCTATATAGTCCCTGTTCTCCCCCTGCAACAAAACTGTAACTCATGCCACAGACCAAACCTACCTCTCCTTTGAAGATGTTAATAAAGCTAAATGCCTGTTTGCTACTTTGGGAGGATTAGAAGTGAGAGCAAAAGAAAAGTGGTAGCAAGAACTGTGACTTTTTATGGCCATGTTTGGTGACAAATTAGAATTGTTACTTTTCAAGTAAGAATAGTGTAAAGGTCTGAAGCTGGACTGAAGCAGCCTTATGGATCAGAGCAGCAGTTTAGAAAATGGAAGACATTAATTTCAGTTAGAGTGATGAAGCCATGAAGCAGGCATGCAGGAAAATGCCATCACCTTCTTCCAGCATTCTAATTGCCAGGAGAAATACCTAAGGGAAGTTTCCTTGCAGTATAATGATCTCAGACAGATGTGTGAGGTGATATTTTTGTCTAATAAACAGAGGCAACTAGTCATGGCTAGGATATGCAACTGAGCAAGACCACCATGTCATGACTGCTGGTCAAGTACGCTGACAGAGTTTTCTATAGGAAGCAAGTTGAATTATATTGAGCAGAAGCTGCCAGCGCTACCACAGAGAGGACAAGAGTCATCTTCACCTTATTAAAGTACAAGTAAAAAGACTTCTATGCATAAATCCCTGAATTGAACCCAACGCTCCAACTGAAAGGCTAATCTATTATAAGCATAGCTGGCTTGGAAATCTGTACTTTGTTTCAGCCATTACTATCTCAAAATAGAATTCTGGCATTACCTTTCACTAACCATTTCAAGTGACACACGGGCCAAACTGAAACTAGTTTTATTTTTCTAACTGCTAAACTAGCTCTGAAGGGCTGAAAGGACCATCTGCAGCATGGCACAAAGCTTCCAGCATCAGAAAGTTTATTTTGCAGCAACTGTTAACTTCAATGAAATAACTGGAATGCGTAAGGCTGCATTTTAAGCTTGACACTGAATACAAACAACACAGTTCGGGTAAGCAACACAGAAGCTGAAAATGATCTTCTGATAAAGCATTCCAAACAGAAAGGGTTAATATGAAAGCCAGTCTACGAGCAAGTCACCTCAGTGCACAGCACAACCAATAAGCACACGGAAACAGCAAATTGGCATCAGACTCAAGCTCTTAGTTCTTGAAAGGTTTGACACTCCCTGCTCAAATTTGTTTGCACCAGCCATAAGATTTCCCCCCTCCTTTTATAGAATGGGTAGACAGAAAAATAAAGCTTAAAAAAAAAAAAAAAAAGAAAGAAGCCACAAAACCACACAGCCCTGCTGGCAAAGAAGAGCAAAAGGACAAGAACAGAACTAAATCATGCTTATGATCTTTCCAAGACATTAATGATAGAGATACATTGTGTGTATTCTCTTTCTTCAGAAGGATTAATAATCAACTAATAGTCACTCCAATGAAAGTATTTTAAGCCTTTGCATTAATCTCCTGACTTGCTGAGAACTGCTGACAGGTGAGATCAGTCCATTTCACTAGTGCACAGAAACGCAGTTTTGGCAAGGCTAAGATTCTGTAACAGAGAATTACTATGCTAAGTTTACTTGGGTGAAGGGCGTGGGGATTTTTTAATACTTCTCACAATCCAATTAGAAGAACTTAATTTATTACAGTCACAGACTATGTCTGAAATTTCAGAGGATATCTTGCAAGATACGTGAAACAGCCCATTGCACAGTGTGCAACAGACTTCGAGATCCTGTTGAATTATTTTCAACAACTTATTACATAACCTAGCAATGCTTCCTGTTCTAAAAGCGTTACATGTGATCTTGCACATCCTATTTCATCTCAATACCAAGATTCTTCCTTCTGAGAATAGATTTTTGACCAATAGTCAAAGGAGTTATCGACTACGCAGAATAACTAACTGCATCAACCTCCAACCACATTAGCTCTCAAAATTTTGACATCAGACAGTGTGAGTCAGACTAAATTTATATCAGCTTTGCAGCCTTCAGATGTTCTCTGAGCATTTCTGCAACAGTTGTCTATATGCCTTTGTGCCACTCTTCTGGAGCAGTCACAGAGTCAAGAGCTTCTAGTTTGTGTTCATGCTCCTTAACTTAGAAGGCAGCAGTTCACAAAGGTTTCTATCCAAGATGGATAGCTAGGGTGAATTCCTGCTATATGGTGTCTGAGATACCACCAGCCCCTGTTAGGGCAGAAGAGATCATCTGCAGCTTGCCACATAAGATGACTACATAAAAGACTGCATCCCTTTGGGTTTGATGAAGTAGTAAGCATTCAAAAAACCCAAAAACATACAGATAGACATGGCAGAGAATTTTTGCTTATGTTGTCTTCTCCACATGACAAGAGAGGCAGCTTTGGGGTTTCAGCAGCACAAAAGAGGCGGGGGAGAGCAGAAAATCTAGACAGACTTTCTTCAAGGACTATATTAATGTACATGTTTACATATGAAATTCATTCTTTAATACATTTTATTTTAATAGATCTTCTAACCTACTGTGAAAAAGATTTCATAGTGCCTAAAAATAGTGAACATCCCACATTTCTACATCCCTCAAGATTTCATCTCAGGCGGTCCCATTTTAATTTTGTAAGCAGACGCTAGTCTGAGAATAAACAAACCAACTAACACTAGCTCCTGTTTTAACCAGTGACTGCACCTAAATTTTACGTGGTCCTGCTCTGGCAGGGGGATTGGACTAGATATCTTTCAAGGTCCCTTCCAACCCCTAACATTCTGTGATTACTACTGAGTTTAATCATTCATGATAATGGCACCTTTGTCATTTCCACAGCAATAAGAAGCAGGAATCTCTGTTCTTGTCCATTTTGGGGCGGAAAGAAAAGGAAGTATTTCCTATCTGTAAGCAGATGCAGGCACATACATGCCTTCTCTAGTAAGACACTCAGATCCAGAATTTTTGTAACACAAAAAGCTTGGCATTAACATTCTTTCCCACTGAAGCTCCAGACATGAGAAAAAGACATTCAGATGTCGGGTATATTAGGAGTGTGTTTTTATTATTATTATTTGGTTCAGTTCAGATCAGACTCCCTTGTTTACTACTTTTCAACTGCTCACACTTCTTGCTAAAAGAAAGTTAAATGGCATTCAAAACATCCAGCAAACGAAGACATTAAAATGTTAAAGACAGATTTACCCAGCATTCCTTGAAAGCTTCAACATTAACTGGAGGAGGATTGGCATAGTTTAGTGAAAAAATTTTAAGCAGAGGGAAGAAGCTAAGTCACATGAGAGTTGCATAAAGGGGCAATGAAAGGTTAACATACATATTTCAGAAGCAAAGTGATTACAGTAAGTTCACACACTATGTAATCAAGAACTCTTACCCCAACAGACAAGATTACTTACATAGATCAGTCCTGAGTAGTATCTCTCCTTCAAGTTGTGAAGCACAGAAGCTTCATTCAGGCATGTCAGCTCTGCCATATCTTCCACTTTAGAGAATTTGGGGGGATTCATCTTCTGGATGTCATCCTTATTTACTTTCACTTTCTTCCCATTCTCTGCCAGTTCCACGATGGCCTCATCTCCTACTTCTTCCTTCAGGCTTGCTGCCTCAAACCCATTCTTCTCTGATGGAACCCATACCAGCTTCTTAGCTGCCCAGTCAGCCTGAGTCAAGGGGTTATTAATGATGTTTTTGTCCACATAAAGGTACTTGTCTGCATCTCTTTGCGACATTGTGTTTCAGAACTGGGGACCTGTGAAAAAAGAGGGGGGGAGAGATGTTTTTAAAGCCTCAAGTTGCCTTGCAAATTCCTAGAGGCAGACAGGCACATGCTAAGTACTCTGAGTCCCTGGTCATCAGAACACGCCTCCCCCTCCTTTAGTTTCATGTTAGTAAGCACTGGTAAGTTGTCAAACTTCCAATAAGGTCAAAGTTTTGCTTGCCAAGAGGATGAAAAAAAAAAAACCAACACACAAACTAGCAAGCAGTTAAAAAAAACCCTACAACAAAACACTGACCATTAAGCATTTGGAAGCCATTATTTGGCAGAAAAGAGAAAGCACATTAAAGTGGCAAGCATCAAACGATTTGTAAAGTGTGCCAACACTCATAGCGTCAGATACTATGTCAGTAACGTTCAGGTCAAGATTAGCTCTTCACTGCCCTACTTGGTAGAGATATTAGCTCAGAAATATAATCATAAATGTTTAATCAACACTTTTACTTCCTATCTCATTGTTCTGATAAACTACGAATCAAATAACACAACTTCTTATAAATGACAAATACCAAAGTGCATGATACGCACACTTTGCTTCTAAAAGACATTGATAAATTTAAGGACACCAGTTAAGACCGACATTAGATACTTGCCATCACCAGCTTAGCAGCAACACCCAGCCCACCGGTTTGTATCTTATTCCTAGACAATGTTCAGTAGGCAAAATACCTCCAAGACAGTAACAGAATAAACCTGTGATCAGGAAATTTTACAGCAAAAAAATTCTCTATTGGAATCCTGCTATGAAGCTGTGGTCAGGTAGAGGAGAGAGTACCAGCCCTACAAGAGGAAGATGCTCAGAAAATGGCACCCTAGATTGATCTTTTCATCAAAAGCAAACCACTACCACTAGGGATTTTCCAGTTTATAAGGCAGCAATTTTATTGGTGCCATTCAGAAATCCTTTTAATCAGAAGAAAGGACTGCATGCGTCAAGGCTCATTAACCATGTAACAGCAGCCTCTTTACAGGGTCCCATAAACAATACTTCTTGGATCCTTCCTTACAAAGATACCAGTGTCCTCAATATATGTTTTTCATAACTTGGATAGAAGCTAGAGCCAAAAGAAGACGAAATTAAAATATCGACATTCATGTCATGGAAGGCTGTCAGGACCTATAGGGACAACTTTTCTTCAGAACATACCCATATTTACAAACCAGCCTGCAAATCAAATAGGTGAAGTCTGACTATAGGTAACACAGACAAAAAGGTGTTGAGAGCAGGACAGAAGCAGTTCAACTCCTGAAATATGCATGAGAGCAACAATAGATGTTGAGTCCCAGCATTAGCAAGCAGTGAATGAAGCCAGAAAAACATCAGCTATAATAATGATGGGCACAAATGCCCACATCAGTCATTTGTAAGCATGTAGGGAAATTCCTTTCAACAAATGTATCACTGTAGGTGGTATGCAACTTTATGCCAGAGACTGTATGGATAGCTCTATGTTCACAGTCAAAAAATTCTTTAGCAAACAAAGAGAAAATTACTCTATAAATAATTGTTTCCTTTAGTTTGAGTTTAAAATCTTTGTCTTAAGCCTTACAGGATATGCCAAGCAGCTATCCCACACTTTCCTTCCCCACAGGGTCACTGACACTCCCACCTCATTCACCACAATGCCGATTCTCACAGCAACTCCTCCTCCCTGGCTTTTCATATTTGTATTGAAAATCCAGATTTTAATGGGTACACGATGAAGAAATTTGTTGCAGAGATTGGATGTAGCAATCAGGAGGCTGCCATGAAAAATTTGAGCTGCGAAGACAGCTCCAAGACCGCCCTACAACAGCTAGCCTGACAGAGCATGTAGGAAATCGAGGAGACTAACAATTCAACAAAAGATATTGAGACTCCATGACATTGCAGAGTATCATCTGCAGGTTGTGGTCAAAGGGTTAAAAAAAGGGAGTGGAGGGAAGGAGGGAAAAAGGAAAAAAAAATTCAATTGTGTTCAGAGTTGTATCAGGTTTGGCAAGGCAACAGCTGTGCTCTACCCTCCATTACACAGTTTCCTGCCTATGCAACTCCCAGAATCTAACCAGTTGCCTTTTTTGGCTATAATCAGGCAGGACACAGAGGCAGTATGCTTCAGCTAAATTCAGTTTCATCATTTCCTGAGGAATCCTAAGTAACCAGCCATCTGAAGTGTCCTACATTACACTGAAATATATTCCTCACTTCCTTACTGTTAAGAGTACACACATTCAATACACCATGGAGGATTATTCTGCGATAAAGACTAATTCTTTTTGCATAAGAAATACGTAAGACTACACAAAATCTTACAAGACATATCCCCAGCCAGTTCTAGATCTGGAGAGAACTAAGGAGAGAAGATATCTACAGAGAAAGATTAATCAAAGTCTCACAGGAGGAGAACCTCAAATTATCTTGCATACAGCAAGACTGCATTCTTCAGCCAGTAAGAAGTCATTCTATAGCATCTATCCCTTTTTATACCCAGGACTGAAAACAACTTCCACAGTAAGAAGAGAAACAGCCTAACATGGCTATTCTAAAATCTCACCAAACACTAAGTTTTATATGCCAGTACCACCAAACAGTGAGGAGATTCAAAGATGGTCTGCAGCTCAAATTTTAAACAGACTTGAAAATTACCCTATTGAATGGCAGCAGCAAACAATCTTATTATCACCATCTCAAACGCTCCAGAACAGAATCATCAGGTACTAGAACTAAAAAACTGGAGGATCATGCTAAGATAACATGGTATTAGTGCTATTCTCGAGGTTGACTTCTAACCCACAGGGCCTCTAAACTAGCAATACCACAAACCAACCATTAATTTGCCTTCTCCACAAGAACAGTACTAGAGGAATCAGATTCAGCAAGTTTCATCTCATGGGCTACAAAATTTTCTTCCTAGCTTATGCTGCATTTCACCGGGCATTTCTAAAAAAACCCTTAAGTGGTCAGAGAAGGAAGCCCAGTAAGCCCTTGCAGCCTTGCAGCAACTTGCGACTAATGCAAGCCACTACTATTTTAGGAACAAATTAGGAAGCAATTTGTTTGCCCAGTAGTTTGCATTTGAGGTGTAGATAATTAAGTGGGGCAAGGACATTTATCTTTACATGCCTATTATGCAACTGTCAGATGAGAATACCGTTAACAATATTCCTTTTTGATGCAACACCAGTCTATAGGTAAGAAGACCAAAAAAAAAAAAAAAAAAAGGAAGACAGACCATCCTTGTTTTGAGTTTAAATGTCTCCTTCCTAGTATTGTTTCCAAAAATGAAATACTACAGTCACTTCCCTGTTAACCCAGTATGCTCCCTTATTGTGGCTCATGGCAGTATGAGGAACAGGCTGGTCAAACATCGCTTTTTTTCCCCCCATTATTTCAGGTGCCAAAAGACACTATTTTGCCATTTAACTAACTACATAGTTGCCACAAAGATGCCATACAGTTTACAGATGGAGGCAAAGCGATCTCTACAGTCATGAACAGGACAGGACCAACCCTTTAAATGCATATCTCCCTGCAGATTCTTTTGAGATGAACAAATTAAACACTGGCTTTAAGTTAAGATGCCATGCATTCCCTTTGAACTAGGCAGAACTACCCAAAATGCTTATTTGAATACAATCACATGGACAGAAGTTTGCCTTGGCCTTCTACAATTTCATACCCTTAAGGCTTGAATTATAAGACACTTCACACACTCGTCTCCCTACTCAAAGCATCAAGTGCTTCCCAAAAAGCTGGAAACACACACCTTGTCTGGCTTGGAAAGGTCTAACAGCTGCCTCTGCTATAAGGTCCCTTCCCTTCAATTACAGTGTTTTGCAACTGCTAAAAGCACAGAACGCTATCTGTTTGCAATTTAATTTTCCAGAACTATTTGTATCACACACACACACACATCCCCAATGTTTACTCTGTCAGCAGCCACGGAATTGTTTCTGGGACTGAGCGACTGCTCAATAAGATGAGCTTGGGCTATGCTAAACTATCGAGGTAATGGCTGAAGTAGAAATAGAATATATTCAGAAGAGTGGCAACAGTTAAAGTATCACACTTACTAACAAGTATTAGAGCACCAGCTAGGCAAGGAGAGCACTTCTAGTTTGAGTTATCTGAACCGCCATCAAAGTAGGGATCCCCACATTCTTTTTAGGCTTCAGCCTAATCATTAGCAAATATGTGTTACTAGATTGGAACAGACAGCTTTAGTCACAAACCATTTCCCTACTTTAATGAATTACGAGAAGTTTGTGAAATACTGGGCTATAGAGAACATAAAATAGCCAGATACATGTACTGTATACTTGCTGATTCAGATCATCATTTCAGAACTTTGCTGTAAGACTGAGACTGTGTGAGAAGGTACATATGTGGGTAATTACTAGAAGTTTTCTTCTGCTTCATATCCACCAGTAAGGCACTGTTACAAGAACCTCGCAACTTCACATGAAATGATCCCCCCATATGGCTTATCTAGTTGGCCTTTATACCAGCAGTGCAAGAGGAACTACCCTAAAGATCGGGGTGACAAAAAGAATGAACAATAAACAGCAAACATGTTTAGACTGAAAACAAGTTCATTTCCCTTTGTTTCTACAGTTCACATTTTGAAAGTATTTCAGGAACACAATTCTGCCATTTTCTGAACTGGCTTACCTTTAGCAGGTTGTGAGAGAACGGCATACAAGACAAAAGGCCCTTTCACAGTGCAAAAGGACCGCACACCATTTCTACAGGTAAAACAAGACTTCTACACTAGAAAATCACAACACTACCAGTCACTTACAGTCCCATTTCAGTTACAACTAAATTGTCCTCAGTGAAGAAACTTAATTCTTTGTTAATACACAGCATTTAAAAAAGATAATCTTACTTTGAGAAGGAGCTAATGATTCCAACCAAGTTTGGTCAGTAACATTCATATGATGGGAATCCTTGCTAAGCATACAAACTGAACAGCTAATACTTGCATTATTTTTGCAAACTCAACTATTTCACTTTCCCCAGCCAGCTGAATACAGTTCATCAAATCAACAGAAACAGTTGCATTAAGTGCAGCTAGAACGCACAGTAAGCAGACTTTAGTGGTCAGACTGCCTACAGCGACTAGGAACGGACAACATTAAAAACCAAAACCTAACCCACCAAGAAAACCCTCCCTATAATTCCCTTGTATTCACTAAGAAACTATTCAGATCTCATCTGTTTCGGATGCACTAGGCTGACACTTCACAGCTCCACAGGCCAGGATGTTTATGGGAAAGAAAACTGTGAAGTTTGTTAGCACAAACTGCTCCAATTTGTAAGTAACACCTATATAAAAACCGAAGTCTGATTCACTATGGGTGAGAAACGAATCACAGGGGGGAGGGGGAGAGGAAGGGAAGGGGAAAAGCTGTCAAGAAGCTGAACGGATGGACTGGTTATATCTGCTTGTTTCTCAGGTTCAGCATATTGTGACACACCAGTGCTTG
This sequence comes from Leptosomus discolor, assembly GCF_034619465.1. NCBI lineage: Eukaryota > Metazoa > Chordata > Aves > Leptosomiformes > Leptosomidae > Leptosomus > Leptosomus discolor. Next base: position 161,068,793 of record NC_141391.1, read on the forward strand.
ATGCTTCAGACCGAACTCAAGAATCATGAATTTCAGTTATCCCGCTAGAGAATACAACATCAGGCAAGTACACGAGTTTGCAATTAATACTCCCTCACAGACAGCGCCCCCCCCCCCCCCGCCCCAGCTGAAGGCATTCAGCGACACTTACCCTTTTTGTTCAGAATGCTGTGCTGCCACGCAGACTCATTTCTTCTAGTTCAGCTTTATTTGGGATTCATAATGATTGCTATTAGGCTTACTGTAGTTCACTGCTTTCCTCCCTAGTCACAGTCTGACGCACACAATACATTGTTGAAAGATTTATTTCACAACTGGAATGCAGATTGCTGGCAATTATTGTTGCATATTCAGTTTGACTGTAGTGCTGCCCAGACTTGCCAGCTACCGTGTTTATTACTGTAAGTTAAACTCAAGGGAGAGCACTGAAGTGCCTTCTCTGTATGCACAGGGCTCCAAGAATCAAGAAGGAGGAATCTAATTATCTAATGTAAAAATGATACCTGTATTACACAAAAGTGATCTACTGACCAGACTACATGTCAGACAGAAGAAAGAAGGGAAGGGAATGCTGTATCTTCCAGGTGCCCTAAAGGTACCTGGCATGCATCCTCAGAACAACGAAAACAGAACAAACGTTTCTCAGTTGTTTCTCAGTCTCTGCGTGTCCAGCTCTTCATCAGCTGTCAAGCACCACTTTCTGGTATGTGTGAAGCAGCACTTGCATATTCTGCTGTGACAGCTGCCACAGGAGGTTTGCTCTGTGAAGCTGGGACTTTCCATGGCAAATTGCAAAGGCCACAAAGCCATACACTGTCCTTACATGCCACTTAGTAATCCCTTTTTCTCTCCACTAGGTTCAAATAAATGGCAAGATTGGGAGAACAGAAGCTACAAGCACAGCACATGTAGATGTAACATAAATTAGTGTCAGTCTGAAGGGACTAGTTTTGGGTACCAAAGAGTGAAAACAGGATAGCGCAGGCTTCACCACGGGCTATACAGGCACAGAAATGATCTTGGGCAACCTCACTGCATACCGTAAAGAGATTAATCACTGTAGGTTATAGGCAAATATGGCCAGGCATAGCTTCCCTAAGTGAATGCCAGGGAGGGTATACTTGCCCCTATTTTAACTGCACCTTCTCAGTTCAGTGAGACACAAAGACACATTACCACGTACATGGCACCAATAAAGTTAATCAGTTCTATGAAGCCTGTGCACATTGTTTAAACACACTAAACACTGATTTAGGGAGGGGGAGGGTAGCCTTCTGTTGATTTCAAGTCCAGTCTTTAGCATGACAAAGCTAGGCTGGCTGCCACCCAACCCCATTCACTTTGAATAAATATTCAAAGTTTACAATCCTGCATAATACACTTTCTGCAACTGTTGTTTCTCATTAGTGCGGGTACAGTACATGCCTTCTCAGCAGAGGAGAGAATTCCTCTTCCAGAGACAGTGTGCCCACAAGGAAAACATTCCAGGGGGAGAATACATTCTTCGTGACCACTCAGCAAAGTAATCCCACTTAAGGAGACAGCTGTAGTTCAGAAAACTGCAGCCCATCCCTGCTGTTCAAGCTGTTTTGCTGGAAGACTTGTTTTCAGGAGGCATATTGGACTGCAAAAGTTCTGATCAGGCATGCAGAATTCCCTAGGGACATTGCATGAGAGAGGGAGGAAGAGCTTGGAAAGTTTCAGCCTGTCCTTGTTATCTCAGGGTCACTTTTCATCCCTTCCCTAATATTCTGATTTAAGGCTAAAAAGATATCTGCCAAGAACTCTCTGGGGCACTGAAGCCTAAGGGAGCTCTTCCAATAGGCAGCTCTGTATCAATTAGCACTCCCTATCATCTTTGTCATTGCCACAAGAGGGAACAAGGAATAAAACAGTTACATCTAAGCACGGGGAAGAAAAATGTGGTTCTGGGTCACTCTTTCAGAGACAAATATTTAGCATATACGTGGCTAAGATAAAGTCATTTTACAGGGACAATTATTCTTGCTTATGTTAACTAAGAAATTGATCTCAGCATCAATTATACTAATTTTCTTCTAGCTCATACTGGAAAGGACCGAGAATCAGTGCAAGTATGTTTGACAAACTATTTTAAAAAAATATTTTTACATTGCAGCAGGGAACCACATTTCTCTAGACACTTACAGCTCAACCTACTGTGCCAAACTATGACCATGTACAAAGAGCCTCCTGCTATATCTCATATTTTTATTTTTGTTTCAAATAGTTCTGTTCTGCCATTAACTGCAGCTATGGGGATGGTAGGGAAAAACCCTGGCACAGAGAAGTCTACCACCTTTACAGGGTCCAAGTTCAATTCTCAATTCTTCTAGCTACACACAGGGATTCATTAAGAGGACCCACCTCTTCTTATGAAGGTGATATTGGAGGTGGTGGGCAGGAGGAGAGTGACTCTTTCTGAACATGAGAACAGCAGCTTTTCCCACACTGAAGGAAAAGCTACACAGCCTTAAGCTCCAGGATGTATAAGGAGGCCAGGTTGAAAACAACCTCGCAGAGCACAAAGAGCAAGTTCAAAAAGGTCTCAAAAAGCTTCGAAACATTCTGATTGTGACATTTCCCTATTGCGTTCAAGGTCTTGCACAGCTTTGTGGCTCCTTACTTGGCTATCCACTATAACCTATGTTCAGGAAAAAGCCCCCAGTGCAGCTGAGCACGCAAGGACACTTGCCTGGTCTGTACACCTCAGCCTCATGCTTGTTTTCTGGTTAGCTTGTTCCTGTCCTGACCTGTGCTTTCTTCCCTAAATGTCAAATAGAGCAGTCTTTAAAAAAGGAACAGCATTAGGCACCTCTTATTTTAGAATTCACCCAACCATGCCTTCCTGTCTGGATCTCCTGAAGCACTGATTTTTATATTAAAGGAGAAGAAGGGACTCATCTTTCAATTTGAAACAAGTAAAAGCAGGGGCATTTGAAGTAGGATCCTAGTCTGAACTGTTAACAATCATGGCTATATGGCATATGAAATTTTCTTTATTCTAGCATTACAGGAAAAGATTTTTTTGGAAAAAAAAAAAATTACCTCCTTCTGACAGGAGACTGACATACTATGACATTCCACGGTCCCAATAAGAGGGGGCAAATATAATTTGAAGTTTCAAACAAAGTTTAGCTTTCTGGCATAACAGGATAAAAAACAGCATGAGGAAACACCATAGAGTAGCAGAACTGTATCATGTATTTCCACCATAGTTAATGACATTCTCCACAACCACATATCTACAATGCTGTGGTGGTGAGACACTGAGACAGGTTGCCCAGAGAGGCTGTGGCTGCCCCCTCCCTGGCAATGCTCAAAGCCAGGCTGGATGGGGCTTTGAGCAACCTGGTCTAGTGGGAGGTATCCCTGCCCACAGCAGGGGTGTCAGAACTAGGTGATCTTTAATGTCCCTTCCAACACAAACCATTCTATGATTTTATTATATTCTTCTCCTTATCTATACAAGCAAGAGCTGAATCATTACTGCAGTTGTATTTTTTCCCTGATAGAGCTGGTATAACACAGTGTGGTAATATTTATCAGTTAAATCTACATCAAGTTTTTAGAACCACAGAATCAGAATGATTTGGGTTGGAAGGGACCTTAAAGACCATCTAGTTCCAACCCCCCTGCCGTGGGCACAGACACCTCCCACTAGACCAGGTTGCTCAAAGCCCCATCCAGCCTGGCCTTGAACACCCCCATGCAGGGGGCAGCCACAGCTTCGCTGGGCAGCCTGTGCCAGTGTCTCACCACCCTCAGTGAAGAACTTCTTCCTAATAGCTAACCTAAATCTCCCCTCTTTCAGTTTGAAACCGTTACCCCTCATCCTATCACTACACTCACTGATGAATCGTCCCTCCCCACCTTCCCTGCAGGCCCCCTTTAAGCACTGGAAGGCCGCTATAAGGTCTCCCTGGAGCCTTCTCTTCTCCAGGCTGAACAACCCCAGCTCTCTCAGCCTGTCCTCATAGGGGAGGTGCTCCAGCCCCCTGAGCATCTTCGTGAGCCTCCTCTGGACTCACTCCAACAGGTCCACATCTTTCTCATGCTGGGGGCCCCAGAGCTGGACGCAGCACTGCAGGTAGGCAGAATCACCTTCCTCGACCTGCTGGCCACGCTCCTTGATGCAGCCCAGGATGCGATTTGCTTTCAAACATACATGGCCGAGTCATGTTGAGCTTCTCATCAACCAACACCCCAAAGCCCTCCTCCACAGAGCTGGTCTCTATCCACCCACTGCCCAGCCTGTATCTGTGCTTGGGATTGCCCCAACCAAGGTGCAGGACCTTGCACTTGGCCTTGTTGAACTTCATAAGGTTTGTACAGGCCCACCTCTCCAGCCTGTCCAGGTCCCTCTAGATGGCCTCCCTTCCCTCCAGCGTGTTGACTGCACCACACAGCCTGGTGTCATTGGCAAACTTGCTGAGGGTGCATTCAATGCCACCGTCCTTGTCACCAACAAAGACATTAAACAGCATCAGTCTCAATACTGTAAAATCTAAATACATTTTATTTGATGTCAAAAAGGGATAAAAACATGTCTGTCTGAACAACAAAAACAAAGACATCTGAACAACATCTATGACTAATAAAATATATTAAGTGGTATTCTGCTAACAAAATAAAATTCCATTAATAATAAAAAATATTTATTGGACTACTTCAGATGCATTTACAAGCAAAAAGTAACTAAATATTGTTTTCTAGATAGTTACCTGCAATCAGCAATTTATGAATTAAATTGCCTGTTTCTGGATAGCTTCATCTCAAATCCACCCCTTTTGATCTGTTCCACTAATTGTTAAACAGTTACCCGCCCCCCAAGCAACCAAAAAAGAAAGAAAAAAAGACCAAAGAAAAATGTCAATACCTTCCTTTGTATTTTAAACTATGAATGACACTGCCAAAACAGAAGCCAGAGAGTATTTTTCTTCATCTACATTAAAAAAGCTCTCAAAAGTAAATTTATCTCCTCAATCAACTAGTTCCAAGTGCTTAGCCAGGAACTTTCTCATCCAGTTGACTGGTTTGACTTCAGATTTACATTCAATGTTTGATGCCAAGTTCTTACATTTAAGCATCTGTTCAAATATGCCTAAGTCCTAAGACAGACTATCAATATAAGAAAAAGAAACACTATAAATGAAAATTAATTTGTACACATTTCAAGGTAATTGATTTTATTGATTCTGAGCATGGTAAGACTGGAATCTTGCACCAAATGGCAAGCAGACCCACAGTGTAACAGGCCCTGAGAAAAAGAGCTTACTGACTACAAATTTACCTACAAACTGATACAACAGTCGTTTTAAGTCAGTCATATTTGGAGAAAAAGATAGAAGCAACTGAAATTAATTTTTTTATGGAAATTTTGCTGTAGATTTCATGGGGTTTTTTCTTGGATGTTTAAATCAACTCTAAGTATGTCAGTAAAACTAGCTGGATTGAGTGTGGCCACAACTGACTTCAACCAAAGTCAAATCTACTGCACCCCCAAGGTTGATTAGAAGAGCCTAAATTCAAGTGAACTGGTAAAGTCTTGACTTTAAAAGAAAAAACACAGATGAATGTACTCTCATTACTACAAACAATAAAAACGGAAGTAAACTATTACAAGAGCATGCTTTAAATCTTAGGTTTTAAACAGGAAGCTGCCCAACAGGAAAAAAAAATAATCTGACTGCACAGGACTGTCAAAGTTGAGCTGTAAAATTTCTCTAAAACTCTCTTCTTACAAGTCTGAACGGCTACTTTGCTTTCATTCAAATCAGAACTCCAGTTCTGTGTTGAGGCATATATCACAATGGATTTCCTGCCGAGAGTCATTAAAATGGTAGTTCTTGATGAATAGAAGTATTCATCAGTTAAAGAGATTTTTACGATACAGATTTCCAAGTTAAGTTTCCCTCAACATATATTAATTATTAGCTTGAGTGTACTGAATTCACTCATCCATGTGGTTTTATTTACTACTCTCAGTAGAGTCAGCATACACGCATTAGGAGAAATTTAAATTTCTAGTCATGAAGACAAGCAGAATCTAAACCCTATGTACAAAACTCTAGAGGCATAAATTTCATAAAGAGGTCACGGAGTCAAACCACAGTATGCAGAGTTATTTTTCATTATACCTCTCCGCATCCAACAGCAATACATTTGTAATACTTCTATAAGAAACAATTTGCAGCAGACAAGTATGCTAGATCAGTTTTAGTTTCCACTTTGCTATGTTTAAAAAGGACAAGACTAAGCAGTACTAGCTCCAGAAGTATCTTACAATGAAACCAATCATAGTTCCATCACTGGAAAACCGTAGACACTTACTACCTCTTTAGACTTTTTCGGACACTTAGAAAGGCAACATATTGTGCTGAATAGCGACAGGCCGAAGGGCCATTAACTGAAAACAGGGACTAGGTCCATGACACTGAACAGGACTGGGTTGGAATGAGGTCAGAAGATGTTAAGCCACTACAGTAACCCAGGATTGCAAGATGAATCGGTGTTGAGATTATTACTTCAAGTACTCAGAACAAGTTCTCACAGCCGCAAAAGAAAAAAGTGAAGCGGATAAACCATAATTAAGATGAACTTGTAAGCTGATGCATTTCATTGAGTTAGACAACACCCATTTGCATTAGCTTCCAGGGCAGAACTTGCATTTATGTTTTTGTCTCATCATACTCTATTTAAATCAGGTTGCTACTTTCCATCTCTTTCTACACTAGGAAACTCAATTATAACCATTGTGTGCTTAAACTGAAAAGAAATTTAAGGTACAAGGTCACCAAGCCACCATTAAGCTAGAGCAACTGCCAGCAAAAACAATGCTGCTGTAGGCAATCCTATGCTATTATAGTTTTGTTCCAACCCACAGAAGGCTTAACGTCAGGCACACAATTTCTCTACTTAACATGCAAACAGCTGTGCCTCAATTATAAACTAAGAAAACAAAGACTAATAAGATATTTATACGAGAAATCAGAGACAAAAATGGATGTTTGAGGGCACTGAGTGCATCATTGAGTCAAATGAACAAAAACTTATTAAATCATACACTCAGGATTAAAGTTTTAGACACCTTTTAGTAGGTGTGCACACTAACTCTGAGCCGCCAAAATGCACTTTAGTCATCAGTTAGCTTCAGCATGTTACCCAATAACCTGAAGTTACCACGCAAGAAAGGGGATGTAGTACACAAGGGTGGGGGATAAAACAACCTTAACTCTGACTTCCCCTTTTGCTAAGCCTTGCACTGACCAGATGGCTTCCTGTACCTCCAGCGGGTCCACTTACAATCTCACCCTATTACAGTCACACCAACTCATAAGTGACATAAATCGGGGCAAGACACGGGCCTAGGGATAGGGGCAGAAGCAGAATATTCAGCAGAATCATCTCAGAAATCACAGTACCTATGACATGTGGCCTGTCTCATCTGTTCAGCATCCAGGAGATTAACAGAACAAAACCTGAATTTTTGAGTATAGACAGACTACTTCAATCTCCCAGTTCACCTGAAGTGTATTCTCATGTAGTTAGTAGCCATGCTGATAGATACACACACTCCCTTGTACCTGCACGTGAGCAGTCTGACAGAGGACTAACCTATGAATTAGTAGTTATTATAAACATTTAGTACATTATTTTCAAAGACCTGCCAAGATAATAATGGTTCAAGTTTTAGAGGTAATTTGTTGCAGTGGTAAATGTAAGTCTCCACACTTGTAGTAAAATATTTCCAATGCCAAGTACTGTTGCAAAGAGATTTAAGCACCTGTGGCATCTGACTCCGCTGCAGTTTTCAGCTCAAAGATGAGTATTAGAGCTACCACCCACTACACAGTTCAAACACTCTCCAATATTTTTCATAATACCAAAATAATGTGATGGACAACACAGATTATTCCAGCCTCCTAGATGGGAAGTTTTTTTAATCTCTTTCCTACAACTTCACTGGACAAGTAATTTTGTTCTTTTTCTTCATTATTATTATTCCTCATTCACTACCGATTCACTTGAAATACGGTGTAGCTCTCAACTCATTTCTCAACCTATCAAAATCCACCTAAAGGAAATAATGAAAAGCAGCTTATTTTTTCTTTTTCTCTTCAGATCATAATACCACCCTGACAACTTTTTTCCCATGAAAATAACTTCAAAGAAAAAAAATAATCCCAGAACCACGGTAGAAGTATCCTAACAATCTGTGCAAACAAAGTTCAATAGAAGGCCTTCAGTTTCTACACCAATTCTTCTGGGACAGACAGAACTTGACTATTTAGTCTTCCTGTTTATACAGAAACAGCCACATGCTACCCGGCAGAGCAAACTTTGAGGTTGAAGTCTCTTCTCCAGAGAACTTCCAAAACCAGATCTTGGTTATACAAATCAAGCATCCACGAGATGACACCAAATTGCAAAAAGAACCACGTAACTCGCCAGCTTGGCGCTGGTCATACTCACTTTGAGGTTCCAGGTCAGTAAATATGCAAAGTTCAGACCCTCGTTTCTATCCACTATTAGCAATTTTGCAGTTACCTTAGAGTTACTGAAAATTTTGCCTGTCCGCATCCAGAAATACAGTGCATACACTAAGTGCAACAAATAAAGCTATCAAGAAGGAGAATATGTCAATTTAAACAGTTCCACCTGACATGGATCTTCACAGAACTGTTGCATGATTTCACTCTCATTATTTTTACAAGGTCAGATCAGCAGCACAATCTTGTGTTTGTACAGTTTTGGCAATTGTGATTAACAACTTCAAAACTCTTTTGTGCTAAAGGCAACTCCACTTCTATTTATCAATTGCTTTCCCTCATTACAACCTTCTAGTTAACAAAAATATTTGCTTATCTCATTTAAACTCTGGGAGAGAGTGCTACAGTTGCAGACAGTGAATCTATGAGTCAATAGATATCTGCACCATGATTTGCCATTTTTACTGGAATGCCACGGATAAGTGAACTTAGTCACATTGTTACCTAGTGACTAATTTCGAAAGCGTCTTTACACAAGGGGTAACTGATTAGAGCGCTGTTACTTCGGCGTTAAAACTGTACCGTATCTAGCCTTACAGACAGGAGATGTATATGAGAGTTAAGAATGTATAATTTAATCTTTCAAGCCATGGTTCAACAGCCTCCAGGCAAATTAACTTATATTTCTTTATAGTGTAGGGCACAGAAATCACAGTCTGCAGGCCAAAGTCCATCTACCACAATATCTCTTCAAGTCTGAAGCAAAAATTTCTTATTACTTGAGAGATTATTCTGTTTAGGACAGACCTGCTCACTTAGAAAAAAGTTTAGGTTCTTAGTCTGCTCTGATGGAGTGCAGCTCAGGACATCATGACATAGGATACAGAAGAAGCACCTGTGGAAGAAGAAAGATGAAGCACAAATGGTGTTTCAAGAGAAAAGAAGGAAAGGAACCTTAAAGAGGAAAAAAAAAAAAAAAGGGAAATTAACAGCCGCTGCGTGAAAAGCTTCCCAACCAATGCAGTTTACTTCTGAAAAATTCCTCTTTATTACCAGGAGCACTTTATTACTTTAAAACTCATTTCACCCTGTGTTTAAGCAAATTAGGAGCAATCCTTATTAAACCCACTGGGTACACACCACCCTCAGGGGCTATGAAACTTGTTACTTTTCCACACCTACTGGAGACAAGTTGGTAACGATATCACTAAAAGACGGAGAACTCTTCCTACTCGGTTGGAGGTGATGCCTAAAAGCACAAGCTATCTGCGAGAGTTTTTACTGCAAGCTTCATCTTGCCCCGTCGCTCCCTCCTCCCTCTCTCCTGGCTTCACTCTACAGACCAAACCGAACGAGGAAGTGGAGATCTGAGGGCGGAAGCCAAGCCCATTGCAATGTCTGCAGGAGGATTGTCAGCCTGTGACTCAGGCTACAGCCCTGACAGCTGCCAAACGGTCCTATTTTCCCCTACCCGTTACTTCCAAAGGACGGACACTGCAACGCGAGGGGGAGGGAAAGGGGGGAGACGCACCGGAGGGAGGGGAAGAGAGGACGGTCCGGCGAAAAAAAGAGCGCGAATAACGCCACCCCACCTCCGAGGCGGCCAGTTAGCAGGGCGTGGAGGGAGGAGAGAGGCAACTCCCTGGGCATAATGCAACCGTGCGGCGCCCGGCGCGGCGGCACACACGCCCCCGCAGGACAGGGGGAAGCCGGGGGGTGGGGCGGCGGGGAGAGCACCTCAAGCACGGCAGGTCGGTGCCCAGCCCGGCTGCCTGCCGCCCGGCTCCGCGGGGAAGACGGCGGAGAGCAGCAGGAGAGCGATACCTTCTGTCCCGACCGGACAAAGAGGCGCGAAACCCGCCAGGGGGGACAAACCGCGGCCACCCGCGCCCACCACCCCACCCAACCGGCTTCACCTGAGCCCGGCTACGGCGGAGTGAGGGAGGGAGGGAAACGCCGCGGCGGCGGCGGCGGCGGCTGCGCTCCTCGCGGCAAGAGTGGCGTCCTCACGCTGCCGGCTCCTCCTGCAGGTACCGCGACCGCCTCTCGCTCACCGGCACTGCGAGGCGCCCGGCCGGGAGGAGCCGCCGCGGCCCAGCAACGCCGCCGACCCGCCCCCCCCCGCCTCCCCCCCACCCCACCCGCGCTACCGCCAGCCAATGGCAACGCCGGCTGCGGAGAGCTGACGGCCGCCGCCGCCAGTAGGAGCCGGCCGCAGGGCGGAGGCGAGCGGTTGAGGAAGCGGCGAGCCGTTGAGGGAAGGGGGTGGCGTCCCGCGCCCTCTGCCGTTAGCAACGCCCGGGCGCGCGCAGAGCTCCGCCCCTCGGCGGCCCGGCCCAGACCAGCCCGGCGGCCGCTCGGGCAGGGCGCGGCGCGGCGCGGCGCAGCGCAGCGCGGGCCGGTGGCCGCCGAGGGGTCGGGAGAGGCGAGTGGCGTGGCCAGGCCTGGCCTCGCCTCCCCGCGCCGGCCATGGGGCCTGGCCTCGCCCTGCCCCCTGTCCCCGCTCCCCTTCCCCCCGGGTGGAGCCGTGCCAAGCCGCTCCCACAACCCCGCGCGCCCGGCAGTGCCAGGCCAGCCCCCACAATACCCCGCGCCGGGCGGGTACCGGGGACCGGCGCCAGCCTCCGGCGCTGTGGCAGCGGTACGTCAATGGCACTCTGGAGGGGCTCGAGTTTGCCAGCCCCGGCGTGCCCCTAGGGCTGGGAGAAGGGAGCTCGGGGTCAGCCTCCGGTAGCAGGGCGATGGGCTGAGGCCCGGTCTTCTGGAGGCCATGCCAGAAGCCCTCGGAAATGGGGGGGAGGAAATCCCCACCTGGTCAAGAAGTCCCCGCCCAACCCTCTTGTATGATAGTGCAAACTATCCGCGATAGAAAGATGCAAGTCAGAATTCCGATAAAGGGACAGAACTGATGTGAACAGAAGCACTGGCCTAAGCAGCCCCCGATGCTGCTGAGGTGTTCGAACAGCTGGTGCATGTGCCAAAGGAGGCTCGAAATGGGTTAAAAAAGGCATGTCAAAACAGTGGAGGTGAGAAAACAGAGAGGTGGTGTAATTCTCCGTCGTCTTTGCATTTGAAGTACAGTGCTCTCCAAGGCTGAACTTCAGGACGAGTAACAGCGGGAAGTAGTAGCCGAGATGCAAGATAAAAATCCTTCAGAAAAGAGTATGTAAGTCTATATGTCAGATCCAACTGTGCAGATGGGGTGTATTGCACAAGCATGCAGAAATACAGGGCTCCCTCTCTTTGGGACTTCCTGCAAGGAGGCCAGGTTTGCAGATGTAGGTGCCAGTGACAGAAAATGCAAGGTGACATTTACTGATGACAATATAAAAGTTACAAGTGGAAGAGGCAAGTGAAGTCAAAGAGGCATGAATAGAGAGAGAAGTTCATGGAGAAGCATCTCAAGTAACCATCTCTTGTCCAGGTGAAACACTTAGGACAGACTTAGAAAGAATCACTGCAGCAGTTTGGAAACAATGCTAGACCTTTGTATCTCAAGACACGAAAGGCAGTGGGAGAAATCACAGAAAGGTTTGTACGGCTGAGTGTCAGGGATACAGAGGTGTCATTGTTAATGACAGAGATGAGAAATGTAAATACAGGTACAAAATAGCAGTGAGAATTTAATTTGACAGTGAGAAGAGAACATATCGGATAGGTCTTCGCTAGTACATTATGGCAGAAAATAAAAGGAAGCTGGAATTGTGACAACCAGAGATACCTACATAACCAGATACCTTAGATGGTGAAATGATCTGCAGTATCTAGTTTTGATCCATGAAAAAAAAAAAAAGTGACCAACATATGGAAAGGATATTTGCTGGTGGGATGACAGGGTTTTAAATTCTCCCACAAAAATGAAGCAGAATTAAAATAGTGGAGGTAACTACATATATCAAAGTCTTTTTAAGAACAGGAGAGGCTGCTCTTCAGCCAAGTGGTTGAGAAAGGAAAGCTAAGTGAAGGAAAGCAGTCAGTATCAAGCCTAAATAAAGCTTTTAAAGGAGAAAACCAGCAGATCTCAGATGGGAAAACAAAAGGCAGAATGGACTGACAGTTCCCAGTAATGTGGGAAATAAAAAAATAATGACTGTAAGCATGAAACGGGGACATAGAAAGGCTGCCACAAAGTCATTTTTAAAGAGCATATGGTAACTGAGCATTTAAATTTTTTTTATTCTTTTCTCTCATACTTTCATATGCACTCTGCTCTTCCCGATGCTAAGATTTAAGTCTAAGGTCAGCCTGGACTGTTGTCTTAAGGTTTGGCATTATCTATCTTTCTTGCTTGCTTGCTTGCTTGCTTGCTTTAATCAATATCAAAAGCTTGCTTCAGCACTAAAGCATCAAAACTGAGTTTGGAGCAAAGATTACTGCAGGTTTACACCATCCTTAACAAAAAGTATATCCCACCTCTTTTGAAAACTGTGTATTTACCTCATGGTCAAATTGATAGATGTGCGGTAGTTGAGGCAAGTCAGATCTGAAAATCTGTTTTCGATAGCTCAATTGCTTTGAAAATAAGTGCAGCAGATTTTTGTGTTGATCTGGTGGCAGGAAGTTACCCAGGAAAGGAGACACACCTCAGAAAGAAACAAGTGTGACTGAAAAAGCTATCGTATTAGTTTTACACATCTCTTACTTTCTACAAATTCACAGGATGTTTATTTGGATCCTTCTGATCAACTTCACTCACATTTTCCATCAACGTTTGCAAACCAGCATCCTTTGGGAGAGCAAAGCTGTAGTAGTCATTGAATTCTCAAAAACATAATCTCTGCAGCGGGCAGATTTACCAGGTTGGTGGGAGTAAATTAATGATACTGTAGAGGGGAAAAAAAAATCTACTAAGCAGTAAGCATCCAGAGATGCCGTAACTGCAGACGAAACAGATGTCCACTTTGCTGAACTACAGTGTTTTCCCCTACACTGGTCTAATCCAAGACAGTTGGGCTTAAGTTTGTTGGCAAACAGCAATTCCTGGAAGAAGCCTGCACTTCTGTGATCAACAATAAATGCAGGGACATTTGATTTCTGTATCTGACAAACAGCTAAGTGGCTCAATTCATTTTGGTGAATAATTTCCAAGGCTTCTTCCAAAACTAGTTTCTTATTGACAAGCTTGAGTGGGTGAAACAAGAATAGTGACAGAGACAAAAGGTGTTTACTTCATTGGAGAAGTCACATTGGTAAATGCTAACCACAGTGGCTTTAGACAGAAACCGCACATGTACAGATCTGGAGAATGTCACAATCTGGTATTGCTAAGAAGGCTGAACTCTGCTTTTGCAAAAGCCTGAAACATCAGTAGTTTCAGTGCAGATACATAATTAGAATTTCTCAAAAAAAGCAGCTCTGAGGTGGCTTTAATATGTACACTCATACAAAGCAGCAGCTATAAATGCAGATGAGAACTTGAAGGGTTTTCACATTTTGTAACAAAAGAAGTGTCGCTTTGAAGGTGGGTCTGTAGAAGAAAGCCACGTGTGTCTGTGGACTTCACGCCCAAGTCCTCTAAACAACCTGAAATTTGTCTGCAATTTAGACAGCACCTATTTGCACATAACTTCCTTTTCCCCTTATACCAATTCGTTGTTGTTCTGCCCCTGTAACAAATGCCAAATCCAAACTGTGAGAGTGCAGAAGACGGAACACCGTGAACTTCAGATGTGGAAGGAGTGAAAGCAAGTGATGTTTCCACTGGGGGATCAGAGCTTACAAATTTAGTGACTAACCATTTAAGCCCAAGTTCTAGCTCTGTTCATCCAGCTTCTACCAGGCGCAGCTGACATAATAGAGCTGCGCTGGACCACAGCAAGGGAAACATGGCCCAGTAACCTGTCTCAGAAGCAGCCAGTAGCAGGTGCTAGGAGGAGAGTAGCCCTTTTCTTACAGAATGATGTTACCCTTAGCATGACTACCCAACTTCTGGCATGGCTGTGGAAAAGGTATGGCTTAATTGGCTCATTTTCACATGTCCAGGTGCGATTCCATCATGCCCTCTTCATCAGTGAAGCTGGTTTAAGATGCTGTCTGTTCTCCCACCAGCCATTGGTTCCTGGTGTGTGTCATAGCTTACCACTGCTCCAGCAGTGCTGATGCAGATGTTTCAAAGGCCGTATTGTAAACTGGATTGCTGGAGTTAAAAAAGAAGGTCAAGAAAAAAGATCAGTTCACTGATCTAGTTTATAGGCCCATAGAGAGATGCATCAGCACAGCTGAAGGGATTAAACTCAGGCACTGTGACAGGAGTCTTTCAAATTGACTTTGCTGAGGGAGAAAATTTAAGAGGGAACTATACCTGTACCCCAAGACTGGGGAGGAGCTGTACCTGGCGTACTCTAGCATTTAAAACAGTTATTCTACTTTTCACCTCTCCCCGACACTCCACCCACACAGTCCCGTGTGAATAACCTGCTGAACTCCTGCTCCCTCATTGTGGTTCTTGCTTCAGCTTTAGTAAAAGAGGAACATGTTTTTACTTTCTTAACACATTGATGACAAGGTCTGCAGCTGAAAAACAAAGCATTTGCGTACAGCATCTCTGCTCGTTTGGGTTACCATTCGGAGGCATTGGTTATGTAGCGCAGTAAGCATATTTATCTTGTTCCAGTGTCCCTCCTTTCAATAAAATGAGAGTGACCTTTATTGGAGAAGCAGGTTATCAAAGAACTGTGCTCTGACTGAAGTCGTGGAAGTATCCTCAGAAACACACCTACATGAAAAGTTCTGTCTTAGGCAGAGGAAGACTCTTCTTGGAGCTTGCAAGTTCCTCCAAACCCTGAGGTAGGACTACAACTCCATTATGCATGGTTAGAGACACCACATTCCTGATCTGACATGCTAAGAATAATGTCCCAGAGCTCTTTACCTCCAAGGAATTCTAATATAATCCTCTCTGCCATCTAAATGCAAGCACAATGCTAAGCAACAGACATTTTTGAGTTCAGTATATCCCCTTCTTAACCTTGTTTCCGCTAGCCCTGTTCTCTTGCTGCTCACTATTTTCAATTCAGCTTTAAATTTGGGGAAAGCTGGCGTCCAACACCGTTATACAAAAAGGCCGAGAGGCATACAAACCAACAGCAAAAGTATCTTTGCCCCAAAACTGAGATTTGGAATCCGAGTTTTCTGCCTTGGGCCTAGCCAGACTTGTCCAAAGTGCCAGCAGAACACATCCTGTTACCTGCCTTAAGTAAGCACGGCAAGTCTTTGCTGCAGAAAACAGACATTTTCACACAATTTGTTACAGTTTAGCTCCTTCAGTGATAATTCAGCAAGTACGATGCATGTAATTTTAGGCTTGTCTGTCCTGGCCTCACAGCTTCCTGGTTCAACAATTGCGAAGGGTCCTTTATTAACATCTCAAATACCTCCTTTTCCTTCTCCCTTTCTCAGAGGGGGTAAGAAATGCTTCACATTCCTGAGTTTAGAAGGGCTTGGGGGCATTCTTCTTACTCCACAGAGGGTAAGCTGAAAGGAGAATAACATCCTCCCCAGCTCCTCTGTCACCCTGCACCTGTCAGGCTTGTGACACTCAGGTAGCAAACATACTTGCCAGGCTTGGGTCAGAGATTGATAAGGAAAAAATGCTTTAAAGAGATTGGTGAATCCATCTAAACGCTGTTTAATTAATCCTGATAAAGCCGGGCTGTGGAGAGCTTTACACCACCTTTGCTTCTCTTTTCCTTCCATAGGTCTCAGGCTGGGTGGTGTTTTCCAAGAACCAAGAATTCAGTAGCAGGGTGACTGCGCTGTTTGGAAAGCAGGACTAAGTTCACAGAATACATAAAGGTGGTAGTGTTTAACTGCTTCACTTTTTTTTTCATTGCTTTAATTGCTTTTCAGCATCAGTCACCTTTAACGGACCTCTAAGCAAAAGGCATCTAACTGGATGTTCACTTCTGTCTTCCTCTCCCAGCAGGAATTTAGTCTCACTTTTTTTCACCCCTCCCTACAGAAAAAATGAGAGCACCCCTACTTTCAGCTTGCTGCTTTTTCTGAGGTTACTGTGTGAGCTTTTGCTCCACTAATGGTCCTCTGAGCTTACCTCATGTTTGCTGTTTGGTTTTGGGCTCAGCCTGCAATAGTAATCAAGGCCAAATATTTGCTCAAATGAAGTGGCTCTGTGGTTCTCATTCCAGGGAACAGGCTGAGGACAAAGTGAAACTAGCTTGAAATATTCTAGTATGCCCAAGAGATGCTAGGAACAAGGGATTTTTCCAGTGCTGTAGAAAGTGAGCCAGATTCTCATTGTAGCTTTGTTGTGGGAACTGCAGGGGAACTAACTCGTTTATAGCCTGCCACAATTAAAGACACCACTTTTGTCTGCCAGAAACCAAAGTAGGTCCAGTCAAAGCCCAACTTTGGGACTGTTCTGCAGGGCTACAACCAGAAAGAAGACTCAGTGTGAAGTTACTCAAGCATTCGTTCTCCCTCTTCTGCAAGACTGAAGCCCACATTTTTCTGATAAGAGGAGGCTACATCCTTTGTGCTTGCATGTCAGCAGCAGGTCTTATAAACACACCCACAGATTCTCAGCGTAACACATTGCAAGCTCTGTGCGTCTGGAGCCAGTGCATGCTTTGCTCAACAACCCCCCTTTCATTTCTGCCAAGATTCCCTCCCACATTTGGGACTTTTTTCTTGCTCCTTTGAGAGCCTCCTCAATTCTCCCAGCTCCTCTGGCCTCCCACTGTCAGCGTGGACTGTTCGGTAGAGAGTTGCTGGTCTGCTCTGCCTTTGGGAACGTATGGGCCAGGGCAGGAAGCTGGGCACAAAGAAGATCCACGCATTGCCCTTATTCTCAGCCCCATGTCTGGGTCAGGTGGATGGACCAGAAGACTGAGCCGACAGCCCTGGCACAGAAGGCAGAAAATTAGCTGGGACTTACTGAGGCGTCAGCTTTGAAGGATGTGAGAAAATACCAACATGAGGTGCCATCACTGCAGGAAACCATCTTTTAGCCAAGGTGCAGACGAGCTCCATTTAACACAATCACCTTCTTTCCCATTTATCAGAGTATCATTTCCTGGGATTATTCTGGAACAAAGAAAGCAACTTGCTGAGCATCCTGCCTGTTTGCATAACACATAATTCCTGTCAAAAATCTATACTTCACTGAGGAGTAGCAGGCTACTGAGCTCCCCAACTGCAGGCTAGCACCTGCTCTGCAATATTGCTTAGCTACCAAGAGACAGGAGAGTGTTAGAGGTATCAAACCCACAGGACAGAGGTGCTCAGGGGCTTCTTCTGAATTCATCCATGTGAAGTGGCAGCTTATATTAGGCTGGGATGTAAGGAGTCCTGCAAGCACTGCTGCCTTCTGCACTGCCTTAGAAAAGAACAAGAGGTTAAAAGGGTTTTTTGTGGAAGAGAGTATTTGGACTCTGAGTTACAGACTCGAGCATGATACAAATCTAAAGCACAAAATAAGAAGATTACTCTCTTCTACCTAGTAGGTCGAGGCATTCAACCCATGGTAAATCCTGTCCACTCCCTCCTTTTTTTTTTTTTCTGTTTATACATGGAATAAAAGCATCCTTAAACCTCTTGCTACTCTGCCATTCTCCTGATTACGGCTGCGTCTGGCACTGAACTTGAAACACACACCTGTACATAAGTTTGCGGCTAATTGCGAGACAGCACAGAGGCCTATAATTCCTCGACTCTTTATAGAGGAATGTACATGTATAAAAGCCTTTTGAATTTTCGTAAGCCGCCCCTTAGATGTGGGATAGTAGAACACAAAAAGATGAAAACAAGATGCTCACCCGATGATTCAGCTTCCCTGCAAAGTTTCTTCTAACAGCCATCATAACCGTGAAAATAATCATCCCAGACCCTTTTTCCTGTGGGCTAAAAACACATCAGCAATGAGGATCATAACTTAAGGGTTTTATTCCTACTAGGAATCCATGAGAAAGAGCTTTGCATTACATGGAAAAAAAAAAGAATCATATGCAGGAAAAGAAGGTATGTGTATATTTGGTTTGTTGGTTGTTTTATTATTTAAGGAATGCTAAATCAGGTTTGGCTTTGCTAGGGGACATACCAGCCGTCTCCAAACTCTTTTTATTATGATCTCTCTTGTACCTTAATTGAGAAAGCAGGGTGTGGAAGTTTCAACAAAGGTTCCCCTTTGTAGTGTGTTAATTAGGCACAGGAGTTAACAAAACCCCTTAGTTATAAACAATTACCTTTCCCCAGGCTCACTTTCATTTTTATGCTACCACATTTTTACTAATTTTCTATTAGTTTTCCAGAGTGGACAAGACTAATTTCTAAAATTAGTCTTCTAATTATCAAAGAAAAGAAAAAAAAAAAACAAACCAAAAAAACACCAAACCCAAGCAGGAAAATATGTGAAGCAGGAGGGGGAAAATAAAAGGTATAATTAGAAGCACTTAAAGATGCCTTTTTTGTGATACAGGAGTCCAAGGTCTTTTTAGATCACTGTGAAGTCTCCTTTAAAACTGAAAATCTAGATTGTGGTTGCCTGGAAGTGACCCTGGGTATAAATGCCTAGGGATGGGAAAGAACCTGGCCTGGGTTTGTGTGCCCTGAAATGAGTGCTACCCTCACCCCTGCAGGAGGAGGGAAGTGGAGGAAAGCAAGAGGGGCTGTGAGCTGTAATTCCTCCAGACCCTCTCTGTCCATTCCATTTGCAAAGCAAAGTTTGCTTTAAAAAAGAGGGCCCTGCTTGGCCCGCTGGACGTCTTTTTGCTTGCCGGTGTCCTGGCCGGCTGCTCAGCGTGTGCTCACGCCCAGAGACACACAACAGCTGGGAAGGGAGAGGCCTCTGCCCTCCTCCCTGCCAACGCTACGCTTGGTCCTGATGGCAATGACCTCACTTCTTGGCACCGAGCTGTCCCGCAGGGGAGCGCCAGCCACCCTGGCACTGGTACCCCTCCTCCTCCTCCCCCCGCCTCCCCGCCAGGGAAGGAAGAAGCCCAGGGGCTTGGGGCAATCCTTCTGCCTCAACAAGAGGCAATCCCAGTGATGGAAAACTGTACTCTAAGGACAACTGCCGGCTTAATGCTAAAGTTTTACACCCTGCATTGGCATGAAACCTTTCACACTGCTGCTCTCTAATCTTGTTCTCTGTTGGATTTCTGGAGAAAGGGCGAGCGAGGCACTTTAACCCACAGAATCAGGAGAAGCACGTTATGATTCAGTCTCCAGTCAGTTGTCTTGTCGCCTGTGATAGTGCTGTTTGCCTGAGACCTTTATAATGTAGAAGGCACCCAGATGTTGAAGCATAGATGAGGGGCTATGTCTGTGTTCCCTGAAGGTTGCCTTTGTGTCCAAGGAGCTGCCCAGAAAGCAGGGGAGCAGTGTTTATGTGAGACTGGGGAAAGAGCAGCTCAAGCTACAGTCCCACCAGGGTCTGTGTCTCGTGGCCTGCCAGCAGACCTGGAAAAGACTGTCTAGGGGAAAACTCATAATTCTCAGTGGCAGCTTCCCAAGCATAGCAGTCCTCATTGGAAGCAACCTTGTCTCTCCTCTCTGGAAGAGACTGAGGATAGCCTAGTGAAGATACCTAGTGAAGATAGGCATTCCCCCCTTTGTTGCTGCATGTCAAACCACAGTCCTCCTTTCTCACTGTGTTGTGGTAGCACAGACTGATTCTCAAGCCAAGATCAGCTCCTGTTGCTTTCCCCAAAGAGCTTTCAAGCTCAAATGGACCAGACAAACTCAGTGTGAGAGAGCAATCAGAAGTGAAGGCAGGCTGAGGCTGGCCCCAATGCCTGCAGCAGATCCCAGGCAGGAGCTGGGTACAGGATACTACTCTGACTGACCAGGCAAGTCAGGGAACCAAGGACCCCATGGCAGCACAGAGCTACTTCACGTACGATGGAAAATGTTTAAACTGCTGTAGTTGGGGCCCACAGGAAACTTTTGGGAAGTGTGTGCCGGGTCTAAGACAGGAACCAAGAGAGCCAGTGTTTAAAATATGCACTGACAATGAATTGCTTCATTACTTAGAGAAAAATTGAGAAGGGGGGAAGGAGTAAAACTCAGCCACATCAGGAAACAGGTAAATAATTGTCTAATGGGTACACCAGGTCTCCTGAAACTGCTGGTCTAGGACTTTGCTGCTGCTCAGCCCATGGTGTCTTCCTCATCATGATAAGCTTCTGCTTCCAGGAGACAGCAAGGTCTCCTCTGTATTTAGGTGTTCCCCACGGGAACGCACTGCATCTCAGAAAGGGAAATATGCCCTTGGAAGATAATTTTCCTAGAGGGAAAAGATGGGGGAAGGTGGCCATTGAAAGGCTGACATGCTAAGCATAAGACCCTGAGGACAGCCTCCTTCCTCGACACCAACAGCAGCAGCTGCACGGCACAGCTAAGTCCCTGCCCAGTGTGTCCGCCCATGTGCCTCAGGTCCCCAGGGGCTGTACAGGGTGCAGGGGACTCGGCAAGAGAAGTGCCACAGCCACGCTATGGGATTAGGATCAAGCTCAGCAGGGTGGTGTGATCCCTGCCCACATGCTGGTCAGCACAGCTCCTTCCCTGTCGCGGGTGCATCCTCCCCTGTGGGATCTCACACTTTGGAAAAGAAGCAAGCAGAAAAGTCTTGCATAGGGCTGCTTACCGTCTCTGCTACTGTCTTGTTTTGCTCTGATGTACTGTTTTTCTTTCTCCTCCTACACCTTCCCCTGTACATGCACTCTCAATTGAAGAATGAAAGTGCCACCTTTCAAACTAAGGAAACTTTTAGCACATGAGCTGCTGAAGAAAGGCACATAGACACGTGAACCGCAGCCCCCCTCCTGCAGCGCTTTGTAAAGCAAGTGAATAGTCTCGGGCAGGAGGCGTTCTACACTTTGAACAGTTCAAGGCAAGGAGCTGTGCAGGGCAGAGCAGATGGAGAAACTGGACCTCTTGGCGAAACTGGACCTCGTGGCCCCGGCTCACACATCCGTGAGCAGAGACATGGGAAACGCTGCCTTTCTGGAGCTGGAGTGGGGAGGGGAGCGCTGGAAGCTGCAGGCAGGAAGAGTCTGACTTGGGAAGGTGCCCAATCTTGCACAGAGCAAGGCAGGTAACGATCATACAACTATTTATGGCTCTTTTTCATTGCGACAACCACAGCCTTATATGGGCAAGAGCGCTCCACTCGAGGCAGAGCTGCGGAGGTGGAGCCTCAAGGGGCACTCCTGATGCTTGCTCCCAGGCTATCTGCCTGCTCAAGCCGCTGACCTCCTTCCCGGGAAAAACCCTGGGAACCCTCGCTGAATCCAGCTGTTTAAATTTCAAACTACAAAATGACCCAGCTCCCCTCCCCTTCTCCCCCGTAACTCCTAATAGCTGGAGCTGTGGTGAAGCAGAAACGTCTGGATTTGTAATGTGGGTATCTGGGAGCACTGGGTTGGAGAGTCCCCCGCATCCGATGTGGGAAACCTATTCCCATCTGGTTGTGATAGTACTGAGAACCGGAAGAAAGAAAAAAACCAAAGGCAAAACAAGCAACGCGCCCCTCGGCCCCCCCAGCGTTGGTTGTCAGACACTAGTGAGTGTGTGAAAGGCTGCAGCTGGCAAATTTGGTGCATGAACTCCGTTGCAGACCCTTTTGCCTCTGGATGTGCTTCAGACTCTCCCCCCCAGTATCTCTGGCTGAGCTGCCCATGTTGTGGGTTCTTACCCCATTTCAACCCCATCCAATCCGCCCAGCTGAACTATGCTGGAAACTGGTTACAAATAAAACCAAACATAAACATGCTAAAAATGTCACTGTCATCAGATAAGGTTGCTATGCACATAAAATTCCTGACACAAGTTCATTAAACCAAGGACATGAAAAGTTAAGCCATATGCATACAGTGGCTGGGCTGAGGAAGCGGGTACAGTGAGCAGGGTTTCAAGCTGTAACTCTGCTTTTCAGCTCCTGCCAGCCCATAGGACATCACCCCGGTGTGACTCAATTTCTCCCAATGGGAGAAAAAAGAAAAAAAAAAAAAAAAAAAAGATGTCGCAGCACCCACCTCCTTCTGCCAACACTGGCTTGTTTCGGGAATGAACAGCAGGCAGGGATTAGCCGTGCTGCTTGTGAGCTGTGGAAGGCTGGCCTTCCAGAGGACAGAGCACATGCTGACTACCAGCCCTCAGCAATCTTTACCAAAACCAAGTATATTTAGCACTCCGGGAGGCAGTTATCTCTGTTTTATGAGAGGAAACAGGCACTGAGAGCTTCCTCTATAATACACTTCTTGTAGTTGAGGCTATGCTCAAGTCACAGAAACGCAGGGTTGAGTGGGCGAGATGCTACCACATGGACGTACCAGTTCTCAGACACCCAAGTTTGTACAGAAGAGCACAAGCTGCCAGATGTGTCAACCTTCCCTACCATGTGCTGAGTTTTTATAGTTCTCAAGCCACATATTTTTAAGAGACAAGGGGGGCAGGATCTGTGGGAGTGGTTCACAGGTGAGAGTGATTTGGTGATCCCCCCCCCTCTCCTGAGCTTACCACACCTGCCACCCTTCAACTGCTTGCAGGCTGCCTGTGGCTCAAGAAAGAGAAGCTGTGCACCTTTTCCCCCTAGGATGAGTGACGTGAGTTAGGTTAACCTGCAAGGGTGGAACATCACGTGCCTCCTCAGCTTCACAAGTGCCAGGGTTGTCTGCGTGAAGCCAACCCAAGTCTGAGCAGCCCCCAAAGGTGGGCTGTTCCCCTCCCTCCTCTGATCTTCACGTTCCCACTGCCAGACCCAGATGACACAGCCAGCTGATTCAGCTGGAAAGAAACTTGAACCAAAAGGAAGAGAGATGTTTCCAGCTTCCATTTCCTTGGTCCATTTGATGACCTGGGTGCTAGAGGGGTGCTGGAAATACATGGTCATGGACAGCCAGACAAAAGCTGGTCAGAAACTATGAGGGAATTGCAGCCCAGGAGAGGCCAGAAAGCCTCCTTTCCAGTGACACTGTGAATGAATTTACTCCAGCTGCGTGGCTGGTCACAGGGGTTGTTACAGCATCCCACGTGCAAGTGGTTGCAATCAGTATCTGAACTGATTTAGACATGATTAATAGACATAAGGAATGTCTATTGCCAAACATGTAGGATTACCAAAATCACAGCATCATTTAGTGTAGAGGAGGTAACTTTGGAGGTCTCCGGTCCAACCACCTGCTGGGAGCAGGACCAGCCTTAAGGTTTGATCAAGGTGCTCAGGGCCATATCCATCTGGGTTTTGAAAATCTCAGAGGATGGCAAATCCACAGTCTCTGTTCTTGCCTCTTGTCCTTTCACTGAGCACCTCTGGCAATCTGGCTCTACCATCTGCACAACCTCTATTTGGGTAGTAGAAGACAGAGGTCAGACAGTCCCCCTCACAAACCTTCTCTCTTTGCAAACCAACCCAGCTCCCTCAGCCCCTGCTTATGTGTCAGATGGTCCAGCCTCTTGGCCAGCTTCGTGCCCCTCCACTGGAGTTGCTCCAGTTTGTTAATGTCCCTCTTGCAAATGTAAAGGACCGTCCCAAAGCATCCTGAGGAATTGTCTGTCTCACCTCCTGGAGGAGAGCGGGTGTCTCTGCCTACGTGTAAAAGCAGGAGTCTTTGCGAGTGCGTTTGTTGGGGTGTACATGTGCAGTACTGGCGTGGGTCAGTGCGTGTACACAGCGTCACACAGGGAGTCGGTGCATCCGCCCATCATGTAAATATTGGCTCAGAAGTTTAGGTCATAAAAATGGGTGCACTTGCACTCGAGTCCGGGGAGCTGTGCTGGTTTCTGTGAGCAGAGTTGTACGGCAGGTGCGCTGTGTGAATGCCGTTTGTATGCACACCCAGGGATGTCCGTGCACCATCCTTCTCCTTCCGCAGCTCTGCACCTTAGACACAGATCCTCCTTCCCATTGTTATCGGAGAAGATGTTTCCATCTTCTAAATCTGGTCAGGTATCTTCTCGATTACTCACCTGTCAGGTATTACTCTGCTTCAGTAACCTTGAAGCTTGAGGAGACAGGGTGTACCAGGCATTAGCTAGGACTGGAAGACAACGGAGATTATGTTCTGCTCTGGTGATGTTGCCAGAGGGCAATGCATCACTGCTCTGATGTCATAACTGTGAGGCACGACCTTCAGAGTGTAAAAAAGAACACCCATTACTCAGTGGGCCAGCAGGTAATGTGAGCAAGTGAGAAGGGACACCTCAAAACTTTTACCTGCTTGCTGTCTTGGAGATAATGGTAGGCAAAATGACGTGTAACTGCAAATCAGCGGTGCCTTTTGCAATAGCAGGATTGCAGCATGATGAGCCATCCCTCTGAAATCTTCATAAAGGGTGGGAAATGGAGATGGTGAGATGAGCTCCAGTCTGTGGATGGGGGAAATGCACCGCAGGGATGTGAGATGTCAGGTACAAGGCTGACAAATAGGTGATGGACATGATCTGCAGGCAAGGAGGGAGGGAGGGACGGGGCATCTCTGCACTGCCAGCTGACTGTGCAGCTCGGCTCCCCCCCAGTCCATCTTACGCAGCTGAAAGCCCCAACAGGAGGAGTACCTGGAAAGGGGGCTTGGGGCAGTAAGGGCAGGCCACACTCTTGTTCCCACAGTGTCAGTGACTGGGTAGGACAGAGGCAAGGCTGGACCAGCAGCTGTGCCGAGCTACAGAGGCCGCAGCAGAATGAGAAAGCCTGAGAGTGCTGGTTCTCAGCCCATCACATCCGCTCCTCGTTTTGCAGCAAGAACTGCCATCAAGCCTCTCATAAGGAGCTTTGGTGCTGCAGCCCAGGGTGCCTGGAGGTCCAGCACAGAAGGACAAGGCGTGCCAGGTGAACACCTCCTTGGTGTTAAGCTCTAGGCTGGAGCTGTGGGCTTACAAAGAAGAGGAAGTGAAGCAACGTAGTCTGCTATGGGGAACAGAGATGTAAACCTGGGTTAACGTAGGATGAGGTGCTCAAAGGACTGGCCCAGTTCAGACCCAGGCAAAGTTTGCTCCCCAGCTATAGCGGGTTATTACAGAAATGCAAATACAACAAGTTTTTGCTACAAGCCAAGGACAAGAATCACCAGCTGTTCATGTCACCCAGCTCCCTTCAGTCCAAAATGATTTGGGGACTGCCTTAGGTGGCATGAGCAAAAGGCAGTCAGGTCAAGTTTGAAAGGCAGAGCTCGTTCCAGGGATCAACATCGCCTTTTGAGACCTTTTGGTAAACCCCACATCAAGGCAGGGAGGTAAAATACAAACTCAGTTGACCTTCCCCATCAGTTCCACCTCTGGACCTATGGGGATGGGTTGGGGTGGGATGGGAAGCTGTGCCTGCACAACCACCACTGCTGGATATAGGTTAGAGGGCCCAAAATACGTGCACAGCCACTGTAAAGCCATGGGACTTTGTTCTCTGCCCAGGGCAGGGTGGCCTGTCCCTCCCAGCTCTGCAGCCTGGCATATCTTACCAGGCTTATCTGGTCGCGTGTCCTCCTCCCTCCCCAGTGGTACCCCTAGGGCCAGGTTTTCCTGCTTCAACCTAAATGCTTATTTTTATTATTTTAAGACAAACAGAGTTGCGTCTGTTTTGATTTCCAGAAGAAGGTTAGAGGGAGGTCAGAGCTGACATCTGGGCTGGAGATAACATTCCTGTCTAATTAACAAGCCCTGAATAATGAGGGCCTTCCTGTTCCATCCCGCGGTCCCAGTGCGAGAGAGGGCAGAGCCAGCAGTGGCCGGGGCAGAAACGGGGCTGGAGAACACCCCGTTAGGTGGCATTCAGTTTCCCAGTGCCCCCAGACCGAGCTCATGGTGCTGCCGATAGGTGGGTGATGGCTGGAGGCTGCCCCTCCTCCATCTTTGCGTGGGCATTATTTGCAGGCGCTCAGCCTCTGCTGACTCTGCTTCCAAGGAATGGGCCACAGCTTTCCAAAGTGTCAACGGCGCTGCCTGTCACCCCCCCAAGCCTATTGCCCGGGCAGAGCCCGTTTGCCCTTTCTGCAAAGGAGGGGTTATGGACTTAAACACCCTGGGCGCTACCCGTGCTGCTGTGTGTGGCAAGAGAAGACACTGGGAGATATGATGTTGGTGGGAGACACGATGTTGGTGGGAGACACAGATGAGATGCACGGTGAGGTCCCCAGAGCACGGCTAGGCCATCCACTGCCCTCCCCTCAGTCTGGGGAGCTGTACATTGGCAGCTCCATCCCCGCTCTCGGGAATCGGGTCATTTGCCAGGGCGGCACAGCCCGCCGGGCTGACGTGATGCAGCTGTTTGTGCGCAGCAGTACTGGAAGCAGCCACGGCAGGAGCCAGCTTTGGCCAGGATGCTGGGCTGGGGGGGACAAAGGGGCAGCAGTGCTGGCGAGACCCAGTTTGTGAGGGATCCTGCAATTTGTAGACGTATCCCCCCCTGCAGCAGGGCATGGAGACACTGGAATAAAGCCTGACTCATCTGGGAGAGAGGCTCCCTGGCTGAATCACCCCAGGCTCTGAGCCTTCCCTGCAGCTCCCCTACCATGAGCTGGCTGTGCCCAGCCAGCACTTGCAAAACCCCATGAGATCACGGGTGCAGGCAAGCGTGGTGGGGGCTGAACAGCAGCCAGGTGCTCTCCAGGTGAGATTACAACACCGGGTGAATCCACTCCATGCAAAACCCTGTCTGACAGCCCTTATCAGAGCCGGTGACACACTAACTTGCCTGTCCCGTCAGCCCCATGACGGGGTATTTGCTGCTGGCAGCCTCCAACACGCGGCCACCCTCAACGGAATTGCCGCAGCCTGTTGATTCCTCGGAGGGGACACGACCGTCATTCCTGGCCTCGGTATAAAACCCCATGGAGGGAAGGAAAAAGGAGGCAAGGGAACAAGGCTTGGGATTGAACACTGGCAGAGCTCAGCTGCTGTGCCCCTGCTGCAGGCTGGAGGATATGAGGCTGGAAACCGTGCCCTTGGGTCAGCCACGTGCTGCTGGCCACCACAGGCTGGGCACAGTGTCACACAGAGGCACAGCATCGCAGAGAAGCAGCAGAACAGGGAGATGACAGCGACCTAAGGAGTTTGCTTGCGGACACAGCCACATGCTGCCAGTTTCTGTGCTGCGGGCTCCAGTGAGACCAGCAGTGACGGGTCCCTCATGTTCCCACATCCTTTCATCTCAAGGGTGCTACCAGCATCTGCCTTCCTGTGCAATGCCAGACAGATTAAGAAAACCCTAAACACGCTTCCTCTGAGTGTCACCAACAAAACCCAAACTGAGAACAGAACTTGAGGCCAAGGCCAGGGAAAGGGAAACGGGAACGAAACAAGGCCCCAGGCAGGTACAAGGGGGTTGGTGTGCTGGGCGACCGCATAGCTTAGCGTTAGAAGTGCAGTGGCAGGTGTGACAGCAGCAACCTTTAATATTGCCTGAGCTCTATGAAAAGTCTCCGTGGTCCTGCCAGGATCTTAGAGCGAAGCCCATGGGACCTGGCCTGGCTGGGAAGGGGAAGCTGGACCTCCTCAGGTGGCGAGCTAAGCTGAAAGAGCTAAGCTGAAGGATCAGCCCTGGGAGAGCAAACCCGGCTAGTGGGAAAGAAGAACGTCAGGGTTTTGTCTTGTAGCTTCCTGCCAAAAACTGGCACGGCTGTAAACACGAGTGCTGAACAATAAGGTCTCCTGTCCCAGCAGCTGCTAAACCCGTCACCTGGGGAGCTTCCTGCAATCAGCCAGTGGAAGGACAAAAAGGAGCTCCCACATGCTTTCCTGCAATTTGTCATATGCCTGATCCTTGCTCTTCTCAGTCCCCACCATCCTCCCTTCCCCCAGAGCCGCCTGTCTCACGCTCTGACAAGAGGATGTGGTTATGAAGACCAACCTCTGGTGAGGAGCAGGCTCATCGTTCAGCCTTGCTTCTCTAAGCAGCAAGAAGTGCTTTTCTTTATGACTTCTGAGTCACCCGATAGCCTCCCCGCAGACAGTATTTCCCCTGGGCTGGTTCTGCAGGCACTGTGTGGACTTCCCCTGTACCTGGGTCCCAGCACCCCAGAGAGACCTGCAGCACTTTGCAGGCCCTCTTTGCCTGCCACACATTGCAGCTTCAGGGCTTACAGTGTCCAGAGTTGGCACGATGCTGCCACCAGCTTTTTTTTTCAGACCACCACACCTTTCCAAGGCGTTAATCTCTGGGTCTGAACACTGCCATGCTGGATCTCTCCTCACGGGTGAGTATTTTTAGAAAGTTTGAGCTCAGACCATGCAGTCACTCCTGAGCTATGCCAGAATGAAAAGAAAACAACCACTTTTGCCTGAACAATACCGGCACGGAACAAAAAGCCACTGCAAATGGGGTTTTTCAGCATCACTCAAAACTAGACGAGCTTTGAAAGACAAAACTTGCAGTCAAAAAAAAAAAAAAAAAGAAAAGAAAAAGGTTCCTAGTGAACAGAAAGGGCTTTGACAATTTACTTAAAAAGCCAGATTAAAGCAAAACGATGTTATATAAATACCGGCGGGCATGCCGGAGCTTGCATGCAGTACAGCGCTCCGTCTCCATCACAGCCGCTGTGCTGGCCAGGCCCAGGGCATTCATAACCGGCTGGCTGCAGTGCGGCACGGCCCTGTGGTTAAAGCCACCTGCAAGGAAAGGAGCCGTGCAGTCCCTGTGCCCACGGCTACGGGCCCCACGAGGAAGCCTTATTGCCCTGTGGTGGAGCGAGAAAGCAACCTCGGGGGATGCTGCTGTTCTCTGTCTGGAGGCCATGAAGCTATGTGTGCAGAGCCGGCCAGGACAAACCCTCTCGCTGCCAGCTGCACGGGACCAGCATGGAGGAGTTGCAGCCACACGGGTGGCCAGAGGTCACCATCATCTCTGGAAACCACCGAAATCTCTGGGTGCATTTCGTACCCTCTGGACAACTTGAAGTGGATGTTTCAGAGGACTCTTGCTGCAAAAATTTCCTGATTTTCACTATTGCTCAACCACTTCTCTGCTCATAGGAGAGATGGAGCCAGGGTGCCTTCAGCAGCAGAGGGATGAGTAGTGTGTGCCAAGAAGGGTGCTGGGAGCTCAGCCTTCCCCTGAGTGGGAGAGCAAGCAGGCTGGCTCCTGTCCTCTTCCGTCAGCAGCTACAGCTGCTGGGGACATCTGTGAGCCCCAGAAGCTCCTGGCACTCTCCACAACAAAGAACAAGAGTATGTGAGTGGATAAACACATATATATACATGCAGGGACATTACTTCACAGAAGCTGGAGGCCATAGAGAAAACCCAGTCAATTTTAATGCATTTTTATTGTGAAATCCATTTTATTTGCATTATGAGGGCCTAGGAAGTCCATGTGGGCAGGCGGGGGTTGGGTGCTGCCCTGTTGCTGGCAGCTGTCAGCTCTCCTCTGCCCACAGGGCATGAGCAGAGCAGCTCCAGCATCCCCCTTTGGCCTCTCCTCACAGGACCAGTTCCCCCATTTCACTGCCCAGCAGGGACTTCTTGCCACCAGGAAGGCAGCCACAGGGTTTCTCCTCGCTCCACCCTCCCTGGGATGTGGGGTGCCATATTTTCAAGCTCTCTCCAAAAGCCTCCAGTTTCTACCCATTGGCTCCTCTGGGTGTAAGAAACATGAGGTTTCCCCTGCTGCTCCTGCTTCCATCCTTACCTGGATGTAGAATGCACGTTGAGTTAAAAAACAACCAGGCATGGCTCAGCACAGCAGCCCCCTCCGGCATCGTGCCCAGCCTGCGGCTACCACTCTCACCATGAGTTTCAGCCTCTGGTTTTTTGTCCAAGAAAGGTTTTAAGAGGGAAAGTGTTGCTGATGTTACAAAGCTGCAGAGGCAGAGAAACCACGAAGCTCACAAATTCATCCTGTGTCCTTGAGAAGAGCAGCAGGAAAGCACCCGCTTGTAGTGATGGACTTGAGCCTGGGTGGGTTGCAGGAGCAGGTAATGAGGACAGGACTGTGTAACAGGTGATCTAGTTTGGTTTTGGTCTGGAAGTCAAGCTTATGGTAGTTTTATCTTATCTTTGTATTGCTTAGGATAATGCCGCTGTGCAAGCTGTTATTGTTTAACTTGCAGGAAGCTGCAACACACCGCGAGCTCTTAACGCGATTCGGCAACAGTTTTGAACAGTGCTGAGAACGTTGCTGCTAACAGCAGCGTTAGAGAATTTAATTGCAAATTCTGTCTGAATCCTATAATTACTTAGTTGAGAAAAATGAGGTTGGAGAGGGAAAGCTCAAAGTGATTAACAAACTGTTAGGGCAAACAGCCTGGCAGGGCTGGTGAAAGTCCCTGCCTGGGGCAGCGTCAGTGGCGGCCATTTCCCTGTTGACATGGAGCTGGTCTTTGTTTTGTCCTTTGCACAGGAGGAATCACGTACTAGATTGGTAAAGCAAAGGATTTACTGTCAATGCTGGGTGGCCGGGCTGCTGAGGCCAGACCTCATTGGAGCTAAATGTGGCCAAAACTGTCCCCTTCAAAGATGCAGAGGACCACAAACACACAGCCCCCCCATCTGCCGCAAGCCAGGCAACCCAAATTTCCCATCCTCTACCAGCACTTGAAGCTGGTCTCGGTGTAGCACTCCTAACAGAGAAGGTAGCGCAGCTCTCCCTCCTTGCAGGCATTCACCATGGCCCAGAGCAGTTGGAGCTTAACATAGGGTTCAGCAGGCAGGAACAAACATTTTGGGAAAAGGAGCAGCTGCATTAGGGCTTGATGCGAGTGTGAACCCAACAGAAACAAATGGAAAACTTCCACCTGCCCGGAATCGGGCGCCTTGGACAAGAGTGTGGGGACAGAGGCACTGCGCCTGACCTTTGAGGGGAAACTCAGCACTGGGTTCAGAACATACCTGGGGAGGGGGAAGCGTGTTTAGCTGAGCTTTGCTCCCCTTGGGAAGGCACCGACCACCATGTCCTCTTAAAACAGCAACCAGGAACATTAGAAGCTGAGAAAGCTGCTGTAACATAGACAGGCTTGGGCAGGAGAGAGCAAATGCTTAACAGATCAGAGGAGCATGCGATGTGCTTAACTCCGAAAGAGAAAACCAACTGCATCCTTGCTGGAGTGAGCACAGAGAGGAAATATTTTCCTAGCTGACTTGGAAAAAGCAGTTCCTGCTGAGGAACTACCTATTGCTTCAGCTCTCTTTTGGGAAAAGGCCGACATCATATTCAGGTGACATGAAAATTGCTGTGCAACCCCTCTTTTAACCACTACATGAATACACTGCTGGGAGTGCTTCCCGCTTGCACCTCCTCTGTTATTACCAGCAGCTGTGGGAATCCCTGAAGCCTCTCCCAGCAGTCAGCAAACAGGGAGCCGAATTAAGATCCCGCCACAGAAAACATCCTTGTGCTTTGAGTCCTGTCCTGTGGTGAAAACTGTGCAAAGTGCTTGGGGAAGCTTGAGCTGCCCCCAAATCTCTCCTCCTTTTCTCCACCCATTATGCTGTTTCTGAAGGATTTCCACAGGGCACCACGTGTGTGGGTCCTCAGCACTTATCTCAAAGAAACAGTTGTGGCTTTCACATAACGTGCCCTAAAGCCTGCTGGCACTTTAATAGCTGAATGGCACCTTAGCTCCACTTTTCCTTAGAAGGAAGTGATAAAATAGCTAATTTATACTGCCCCTTAATTACACAATGCAAACTCACTGTGTTTTTTCCTGTTCTGTAGGATGGTGAAGTATGAAAGTTGACTATTGTCGGGTATGTGACGCTGTTCCCCTACTTTTCCTGCTCATGCAGGAAAATGGGAGATGGTCTTTTTACTAGCAGTGTTTACAGAGCAGGAACACTGAAACTGCAGGGCAAATTGCCTGGTCTGAAACACGAGCAGGACATGAGCACCGTAGCTTCTGTGGTCTCCCAAATGAAACAAAATGCCAGTTTTTACTGATCGTAACTGACCAACAGTTCTTTACCAAATTACATCCAAGTGACATCACCTCTAGCAGCACGTGGCGGGTGAGATCAGCCCAGCCTGGCCAGGGAGGTACCCATCTCGGGGGACCAGCCACCACCTTGTGCTACTGCCCAGGCCCCAGGGGTGATGGAAGCAGGCGGGACCAGCGATGCCTGCAGCACTGCGGTTGCAGCAGGACAGGCAGCACTTGGATCACCACTCCCCTGCTCCTTCAAAGGTCATAAATAGTTATTGCAAAGGCGCAGAAAAAAAATTGCCTCACCGCTCCTAACAACCTATGCCAGGGAGGCAAAATGGAGCAGAGCCAAAGCAGAGTTAAAAGTGACTGAAGGAAACAGAAGCTGGGAAGGAAAAAAACAAACCAAGCCACTTGTACACGGTTATTAAGCGCTTACAATGTTCTCATGCAGCTTAGATAAGCAAACTGGAATTAAGCATTACAGCAGACATCAGCCCTGGTGCTGTACTCTGCCTACCAGCGCAGGAGGAGGCTGGGAGCACTTAGAAGCCAGGTTGGCTGGAGACAGGTGTATACGGGGAGGAGGAGGAAGAGATGGGAAGGGCTGAAGGCTGCCTGCGATACGAGCACACAGTTGCCTCCCTTAGTCTAAAGGTCAGGGTAATTAAAGTCGAAAGACTGCCTTTCGGCAGGGCTCACCTGCATGAGCAGATTTAATCATTCACGCAAAGGAGAGGGAGGCTCTCAGGCTCCTCGGGCAGGAGTGGAGTGAGAAAAGCACAGGGGGAGCAAGCACAGCCCACGTTCCTTGTGCACAACGAGCCGCTGTTCCCCTGTACACAGGAGGAGAGTCCTTCCTCCGGCGTCCCACATCCAGCAGCGCCCAAAGGGGGTCCTAGAAGCAGCACTGAAAGCCCCGTGAAAGTAACACACTTGTTTTTTGGCACATTACCTTTTAGTAGGGATCAAGTTGTAACCTGCGCTCTCCCAGCCCATCGTTAGAAACCAGCCACTGTGCTGCCGATAATCCCTCTCTGGACAGACAAAGGACATCCCTGTGATTTCTGAGAGTTAAGTTTTATTCTCCAGCTAGACAGCAGTGACCGATAAAGTTCTCTTTATTACAGACCTACAAAAGGAGATCCATAAAATACTTCTATTTTCTCTTATAAAATTATGACAGGAGCCCATGGACTTGTGGGGGAGTTGTACCTGTCCCAGCAACACGAGGACAGAGGGACAAAGAGACAGGTTTCACAGACAAGGCAGAGGCATTCTCAGCTTTAAACAAACCCACCCAGGGCAGGTATGCACCCACATCTTGCAGGGAGCAGCTGCCCTCTGCTCTGGGCTATCAGATGCTAGGCAAAGAGAGAAACATTCCTCTTAACTCAGCAGCAGCTCCGCACGTCAGCTCTTTGCTGATAAACGCAGGCTCCTAATTCCAGCCGCATTCTCCGTTTTGAGAATAAGCAGCCCCGCTCCTCAGCGCCCTTTTCAACTACTGCTGCTCAAGAGAAGGGGGAGTGGGAGGGAAGGGTCACAACACTGTTCATCTCCTAAAAACCCCATACGAGAAGAAAACCCCAGGTTGTACAAGGCAGGCAGTTCACGTGCCCCTCGGCTCTCCCAGGCAAGGAATGCACAATGTGGACGTGTCCAGAGGCAGAGGTACAGCCACCCTTTTACTTCAGGCTCCGATGAGTTTCTTGAGGAATGCCTCCAGCTGATCCTCGTCCTTTATCCCTACAAACTTATCCACGACATCTCCATTCTTCATAGCCAGCACGGTTGGCACTGCTGACACCTGGGGGAAGAGAAATGGGGAGACACACGCAGGTTGAGCGGAGGCTGCAGGGAGGCCAGCTGCACCCGGGCCCCAAATGGAGCTCTACAGAAGAGGTGGCTACAAAGGAGCTGAGCATACAGTGCTCAAGGGTAACATGTCTGCTCGCAAAACACAGGCCAGCTGAGCTCCATGTTACTCCTCAACCTGTGCCCTCATCTCTGCACTGACATACGTCACACTGCTTAAGTCAAAGCTGAGCAGCTTTTCAAGATTAAATAAGATCCAAAATTTTAAAGACAAAACCAAAGCTAATATAAAAATAACAAGGCAAAGCCTTTCCCCCCCTCTCCTCTACAAATTCCTCTTCTCCTTCCCTTCTGTCGTATCATAAGCAAACAAACCCAGTCTTTTACCAGGACACCTCTCAGACACGATGACCTTTGGACATTTTATGGACAGGGTGGTATCAGACTGGACCCGTGTTCTTCTCCAGACAGGACTGGAGCTGAAGGGCCCCCCCCACCCCATCACTGCACAGGCAGATTTCCTGCTCCATCCTATCACGGTAATGACAACCCCCTCCAACCCTTTCCTTTTCTGCTCCTCTTTTCAGTGGTTTAACTGGTCACATGCCAGTGGCTGTCCACTGCAGATCCCTGATGATTAGGTAAGAAGTGAAAACGTCCCTCTGACCAGAGCCAGCAGGCAGCTGCGCTGCTCCGGGTGCTGCTTTTTTAGCCCAGAAAAAAGTTTCCTGGGAATTATCCAAGAGAACAGCCGTAGAAATGACAACACTCCCCAGGGATTTGCCGGCTGACCAGTGACAGAAGAGACCCTGGGGACACAATCGAGAGAAGGAGCAACCAGAGCTCAGAGAGCTGTGGTGGCAGAAAGGGTCGTGTTTCTGACCCCACAGCTTCGGTACCCTTATCTCTGCAAAGCCTCCCCCCAACAAAAAAAACCACCTCCTGTCCTTATCTCGCCTGCCGCCTCCCCGCCAGCCTGCGGGGCCTTCCCGTGCGTGCTGCCAGCCCCGCTGCCAGCGAGGATCTGCAAATCCTTCCTCGGGAAACCTGCCAGAGGGCTGGCTTTTCTCCCATCCAGAGCCTGAGATGAAAGGGACATTTTGTGCTTCCCTTCCCACCCGACCCCGGCCAGCCAGTCCAGCGTGGCTCCGCGCAGTCTGTCCTCCAGGGCTTGTGCGGTCTCATCCGAAGGGACGGGAGCGCCGGGGCTGCAGCAACGCACGATCTTCAGCTCCTCCTAGTGACTGGCGGGAGCGGATCCGGAGGGCTCGGGCCCCACCGCTGCCGATGGTGCCGCCAACGTGCTCCCTTGTGATCTTAGGGGTGAGAAAGGATGGCACCAGCGCTGCGCTCAGCTGGTCTCTCCCTCCCCGAGAAGGGCAAAGCTCCACTGAGCCTCCCTCTGGTTTGCAAAGTGGGTTAACAATGAGCAGAGTTGCCCCAGCTCCACCCAAAAAAACCCAGCGTGCCCTACCAGCAACAGCAAGCATCAGGCCATCACGGCCACCGTGAGAACACTACAGAGAAGCCGCTAACACCGTTACGGGGCTCTGCATGCCGACCAGCGCACCTACGAGCTTCACACAGCCTCCAGCCCTCCTCTTCCCCTTTTTGTGCTGGTGAGCGAACCCTGAGAATGGGTGGCAGGCCTGGGGCTGGCGCTGCAGAGCTGGGCGAGAACCAGGGGCACCGAGCAACTTGCCTCTGCCCAGAAAACACGATGCTTTTGACAGCTTCCTTCCCACTAGCTCCAGCAAGGGCAGCCTGTTAACGGAGCACGTACTTTGTTTTGCTGCTTGAGAAACAAGTGTCATGGGAATTTCTAGAATGCAAAGTTAGGGCCTTTTTTTTTTCTTCCCTTCTTTTTTTGGGTCCCATCTGCACTGAACCTAAACAAACCCTCCTCCTCCCTCAACAGCATTTCTAGAGAAAAAGTCAGGCTGCTTTTGATCAGCGCTGACCACACAGATAAATAAATAAATGTGGCCATCCAAGTTATTCCTGGCAGCGCCCGTACCGAGGGAATTCTCTTCCATCTGAAACTGGGGCTTTTATACAAGCTCAGATGCCACACAACGGAGCAAGGGGAAGGATTTCACTCGGGCTTCAGAATGAGGCACAAAGCAGGACCGAGCTCTGCTGATGAATGACCATCCCTGTACCCAGCAGGTCTCCCGAGCTGCCCACCCACAGCAGCCGGAGAAGGGGCTCCACTTTCCCAGTGGCCACGTGCAAGAGCAATGGACAAAGGCAAGAGATAAATCTAAAGAATTTTGAGATGGCATTTTAAACAAAAGTATTTCTTCTGCCTTTCTGCTCTCGGGGCGAGAGGTCAGGAGTGGGCTGGAGCAGCGGAGAAAGGCCACAACCAGAGATGAAAGGTGTTAGATAAAAGGAGGAATCCCCACAGAAAGAACTTTTGTGCTGGGCATAACCGGACAGGGAAGGGTGCCGGGGACGTTTCTAGTTGCAGGAAACGTGTCCCCGCTTCGTGCTAAGCCGGGAGGGCTGGGAGCCGAGGGCAGACGGCAGCTTGTGTGAAGGAATGTGCCAGCATTCCTCAGCTCTTCCAGAGGGTCTCTCCCCCTCACCCTGCCTCCCCCTGCGCCAAGGAGGCTGCTGAAGAGGACGTTGTGCAATCGGGTGGCAAGCTGGGGCCTGCGTGCATGGGCAGGGGAATAAACAGGGATGGAAGGAGACTTCCTGGCAGCTTGTGGGGGCGGCATGGATGCTGAAAACCCTTGAAGCAAAAACTTTCTCAGCCTGCAGACATCTGATCCCCAATGGAATGGCTTTGAAACAAATAAACCTTTCCTGATCTCTCCCAAATACTGCCTTTGGTTTTCCTGATCTCTCCCAGATACCACCTTTGGTCCCTCTTTGATCTCGACTTGGTGTCTTCCCATCAGCCCTTATGCTCACGTCTCCTTAAGTGGCAACTTCCCAGAAGACAAAGCAAAACCGAGCACATGCTCAGCACATGAACCAAACTTCTGCCTTGAAAAGGATGCCCCAAAATAGGATGATCAAAGCAAAAATTTCCTCTCTACCCCCACCCATTTGCAGCTATCCTACTCACAGGCACTGCCTAGGGATGGGGTTTTAGCCATGGGGATAACGGTCAAGACCAGAAACACGCATCGCTCCGGGAGCAGAGGACGCAGCAACGATCCCCACGCCCTGCTGCAAACCAAAAACTTCATGTTTGTATACAAGGCTCCAGAACGAGCTGCTGGAAGGTGACCCTTGCCTGCAGCCTCAATCCTGCCTGCACCTACGCCACCAGGGCTGCAGGACAGGCAGACCCTGCAGACAGACGCCTGTACGCAGCCGGCTGCGCAGCTGCTCCCTCACCATCTGGTGGGAGAGCGCATGCAGCGTGTCAAACCTGCACAACTCGGGAACTTTCAGACTCTTTTTAAAGACCTTTCCTCACACGCACACACTCTGTTTGCCGTTTTCCAGTCATCTGAGATTATCCTCTTGTAATCCCAGCTAATTCGATCTACTGGAAGGCTTGGAACAAAACAAGAGTTAAGCTAATAATCTCTATTCTCTTCTCCTTAGGGTGGTTGCTACCAGGGCCAGGATTTACACACTATCTGACCACCAATGAAACAACCTCACCCTCTTCAACTTCTTCTCACCAGCACCCTCGAGCTATGCAGCCTTCAGGCTTGCAACACCCAGCCCTGCTCAGAAGCCAGCAGCCATCTTCCTTGGCCTGGGGCGTATCTGCCAGCCCGCCACCACAGGGCAGAGCACCGGAGGCTCTCGCGCTCAG
Source organism: Leptosomus discolor (assembly GCF_034619465.1). NCBI lineage: Eukaryota > Metazoa > Chordata > Aves > Leptosomiformes > Leptosomidae > Leptosomus > Leptosomus discolor. The sequence goes on from NC_141391.1 coordinate 161,106,706, forward strand.
CTCGTGGAAGCTGCAGGTCACGTTTGTGGGTGCCAGCTGGGTGGACACGCCACCACAGCACAGGCAGAAAGGTCTCCTTGGGAAAGAGTAGGAGGAGGGAACAAGCTGTTTCCACTTCCTTCTCCTTCCAGCTCTGCAGGGTGTGGGAGCAGCACAGAGTGTCTTCTCCAAGCTCAACAAGATGACAGCTTGCTCAGGAGATGGTTCACACTTTGCTGGGCAACTTGAGGAGCTTCCTGTGCTAGCCTCTGCTGTGGGAGCAGGACTTCATCTCTAGAGAGGGAGCAGCTCCATCTGTGTGATACGTGAGTGAAAATTAAGCACGTTCTTCCCTGTAAAACACAGCAGCAGGATGCCCTGACCCCATAGACTGAGCTGTTGTTTACAAGGAGAAACCACAGAGGCAAGCACAGTCATCAGAGAAGATCTGGCATTTCTTAAACTACCTAATCACTGACACAGGGGAAAAAAATAAATAAATTGCGTAAACCAAAGCCGTGGCATTCTCCAGTCACTGCTCCTTCCTGGGAGCAAGGAAGCACAGGGAACACAGCCAACAGGCGTGTAAAACACTAGTGTAAGCACCAAGGTCCACACTTGTTAAGAGCAGGACATGTGCTCCTGCTGCTTACATGTGCTCTCCGACCTGGTTTCTACCTGTCCAAACAAAACCCACAGTGTGTCCTTGTGCTGCGGCTTAAGGATGGGACATTATCACTCAGCAAGAATTCTTGAACAAGGAAAGGAAAGAGAGGAGGGTGGGGCTGCACGAAGAACCACGTTCAAGAGCAGAGCAGACTGAGGCTCGTTACTTCACATTTCTACCCTGCACCCGAGCAGCCCACGCACGGAGCAGAACACCGCGTGTGCTGCAGGCTCCCTGAGGCCAGGCAAGCACTTATGTTGACAGATGCCTGCAAGGCTTAGAGGACACCTTTCTGCAGAATTAGAGGTGGGGATGCTGACCATGAGCAGCAGAGCTGGAGGAGAGCCAAGCAGCGAAATCCACCTACTAAGGAGTGACCTGAGGGATCAGGAACCCGTAGGCACTGGGCTCACTGTCCTCACCAACACCGCTGCCGTGCGGGGACACCTCTCCCCAGCGAGGGACCTTCTTTGCCCCACCGGCAAAAGAAAGTCTGCGCTCTTCTGGCTCCTACCTCGTACTCAATAGCAAGGTCTGTGTGATCATCAATGTCCACTTTGGCCATCAGCACCTTTCCCTCCTGCTTGGCCACCATCTTCTCTAACCTGGGGCCTAGGATCTTGCAGGGACCACACCACCTGATGGAGAAAGAGGAGAGGGAAGATTAAAGGAGGAGAGGGAAAATCAGAGGAGACGAGCGCAGCAGCAGCTGTGGAAGGCTTGCTGGTATGCTAAGGCCTTTAACACCATCGCCATTCGAGAGCCAGCCTGGAAACACCATTCCCAAACCGCAGCTTAGAAAAACGTTTTCCTCACAAAGAAGCTGTCAAAGATTTTTCTCCTCTGTGTGTGTGGTGGTGGGGCTAAGTGGAAAAAGAGGTCACTGTTTGGCATTTGTGGTGCTTCTGATGTCATTTTGATCATGCTGCAGTCTGCTCTGCCAGCCTTGGCGGTCCTCCTGCCCCCTCTTCTCGTCCGTTCATCCCTACGCTGCTTTGCACCCTCACGGGTGTGTACGCGCAGAGCGGTGACCCGGCTGACCACAAAGCTGCCCCACACCGAGCGTCGCTGCCAGCCGCAGGGGTCGCAGCCCACACTCAAATCGGGTCATGCCAATCATAGGCTTCCCCTCCACACTCATTGCGGGGTGTACAGAAATGCCCCTTTGGCTGCAGAACTCGCAGAGGCATTGCAGCTAAGAGAGACCACCTATTCCAAACCCTGGTGCGGCAACAGCAGGCTTCACGAGGCCCCGTACACAGAAAACACCCCCTGCGTCCTGAAACTGCACCAGTTAGGAAGGTATGAACTTACTCAGTTCAAGGAAAACGTAAGTTTGAGCTCAAAGTGTCATTTTCTTTTAAAATTGAAGCTCTGGTAAACTTTGTTCCTCCTTAGGGGCCCTCTGTATCAGGTTTCAGGCTTTCAATTATTTGTCCCCCTCCTCCCTGGATGATCCTAATTAATTTTCATTCTGGTTTGTCAGTTTGGTCTATTTAGAGCAGAAGTTTTTGGGCTGTTTCATACTCTGTTTGCCCAGAATCAGCCACAAGAGGCTCACATGACAGCACTGTGGGACTATGAAAATACGTGAGAAAACAAAGATAATCAGTATCATTAATCCAGCTGATAAAATCTAAGAACATTTTTACTAGCAAGAGGATGACAATGCTTTTATTGATGATGAATGCTGCCGTTGGTGTCACGTAGCTGTTATTAATACATAAAGGCATTTGCTATCACGAGCCCTGCCTCAAGAGCACGCAGCGAAAGAAAACTGGAAAGACACAACGTGATGGTGCAGGGCGTACCAAGTGCAGTGTCCTTCCACAGCTCTTAACATCATTTAGTGTTTTTAAGAGGACATTTAATCCACAAAGCTAAACTAAGAGAGATACCAGAGCTTCTTCTCGAGGTGTCTTTTGCAGGGTGATGCAGCGCTGGGACCGGGGTGACACCTGAGCACGTGGGAGGTGCAGCTACGCTGCCCTGGGGAACGCCTTCCTGGCACTGGTGTTTTACGATCCTGCAGGGTGTAGCTTACACCTACAGCAGCACAGCCCGAGGAGTGAAACCTCTATGGATTGCGCTGTAGGGGCAGAAGCATCTTTTAACAGCAGGCACCCGGCAGGGCAGTTGGCAGCTCCACAGCGTGGGAAGCCCTCGGGCATGCTCACATCCCCGGTGCATCCAGAGTGCCACCGTGTCAGAAAAGCACCAGGGACACACCTGCACGTGTGACAGCACAGATGGGCGCAAGAGCCGTGAGGGGTAACTTACTGCGCGTGGAAGTCCACCACGACAGGTTTGGGGTTGTTCACCACCCGGTCTTGGAAGTCGCTGCCATCCTGCACGTTGAAGGTGCTCCTGCAGCCTGCTGAGGTGCCAAAGGCCCTGCCGTGGGGTGCCGGGGGGCCCTGTGAGGGCAGTGTCCTGGGGGTGAGGGACAGCAGCCGCCGGAGCACGAGCCTCTGGGCCATCTGTGGGGAGAGGAGGAGGTATGTGGGGTGGGTGCACCCCATGGCCGGTCCCACGGCAGCAGTGCCCTGCTCAGAGTCCCCTCGGCAGGGCAGCCCCCAAGCCAGGAGTTGCCCTAGACAGAAATATAGGGGGCATCGCATGGGAACGCTTACTGCCCCTACGCCCAGCGCTTGCCACCCCACTGCAACATCAGCCCCACAACTGGGGGATCCCAACCGCCATGGAACCCCTGGCTACAGACCTCAGCTTCCTCCCCATTTCTACGGGGCAGGGCACCCCGCTCCGGGCACAGGGTCCCCGTTGCCCCCAGCCCTACAGAGCAGAGCCCTGCCCCCGGGCCTGTTGCTTCCCACCCACAGGGCAGGCGCCCTCAGCCACGGGACCCTCATTCCCCTGATCCCATGGGTCACGGCTCCTTCGGCCAGAGGGTCCCAGCAGCTTCCATCTGTGGGACAGGGCCCCCCAACCGTGAGGTCCCCCTCCCAGCCCCCCCAACCCGGTGAGGAAGGGCACCCCCCCCCAAGCCACGGGGGCTCCACCCCCCGAGAGCGGGACCCCATCCTACCACGGGGACCCGACCCCTCCCTCCAGCGCCAGAGGGCAAGACGCCTTAGCCAGGAGGGGTCCCCGCCCGTGCCGGAATACCCCAAACCCACGGGACCCCTCCCCAGCCCCCGCCCCTCACCTTCCCGGGCCCGGAGGTGACCCACGCTCAACCAAACTTCCGCTTAGCGCCCCGCCCTCCCGCCCGCTGATTGGCCGCCGCCGCAGGAAGGCTGAGAAGAACGGAACAGCATCCTCCCAGCCGATTGGCCGCCGCCCCAAACGGCGATCTCTGACTGGCCTCCGTGGCCGTCCTTCGAGCCCCATCCCACTGCCTTGTAGGGGCCGGCGCGCTGTGTCACGCGAGGCGAGCCCTGGGCGCTGATTGGCGACGGCGCCCTCCAATGGGCGCCGCGAGCGCGGTCCGGGGCGTGGCGCACCTGCGGCACATGGCGCAGGCCCCGCCCCGCCCCGCCCCCGGCGGCACCGGCCGGCGGCTCCCCTGTCCCGGGGGCCGGGCGGGGCCGGGCGCTGCCCCCCGCTTCTCTCCGCTTTCCTGAAAGGAAACCCCGCAACCCCCCGGCCTTGCGGCCAGCGATTAACTCCCTCCCACAGGACGCACGGCGGGGCAGAGCAGCAGCGCCGCTCCCACGGCTGACCCCAAACTGATGGAATCGGGCCCGGCCTGGGCGAGGCCAAAAGGGCGACGCTCGCCCAGCAGCCCGCGAAGGGTGGGGACAGGGATCCCCGGGACCCGCTGGGAGCGAGTGGCAGCGAGGTCTCTGGGGTCCAAGCAAACCCAGCCCCGGGAGGGAGGCGTGTGGGGGCCACTTTTTTTCTTTTTTTTAGGAGCGTGGCTCTTCCAGGGGAATCGCAATTCAAGGCACCACGTGATACCACGAGGGCACGGCCTGCGGGTCTCACGGGAATCTGAGGACGGCAGAGGAAGCACCTGCAGACCACACGTCGGTCCAACGCGGAGGCAGCCTGCGCCAGCGTGTAACAAAACAGCCGGTCGGGCCGGTTCCATCACAGGCCCTTTTCTTCCCTCTGGACAGTCCCCAAACGAAAAGCCCACAGTGCCAAGGGTGTAGCAAGTAGGGGCACCACCCAGACAACTACGGGCCATGAAAGCCATTCCTGGACCGGCCTTGGAGCTGGGGCAACGGGCTGCGGAGCCCACGGAAGGGTGCTGATCGACGCCAAGGGAGAGGGTGATTGTTTCCCCTTTCCGGCTGCGTGTGAACACATAAGGTCATCCGGCAGCAGTGGCAGCAGCACTGGCACAGCCCAGGCTTCCCAAAGAGGAGCAAGAACTCCTTTGTCACCTCCTTCGCTTCTCCTGCTCCCCAGCCTCTCCAAACACGAAGCAGAGGTGGGGCAGGAATTTGAAGGATTGGGCGAGTTTTAGGTCCATGTAGGTACAGCCCCCCCCCCCCCGCCAGGAGTATTGGGAAGCATGAGCCCAGAGGGGCACGTGCTTCTGGGTGCCAAGGGGCTGGGAAACACCTGCAGGGGTAAAAGCCTGTTGTTCCCTCTCGCCCCTCCTCTATTTCCTAGAAATCACAGGGACACCATAAGGTCAAGCTCAAAATGCTCCTGCTTTGCAACTCCAGGGCCATGGAAGGAGCCCACGGGGAGGTGATGGACAAATGCACGTGGCTGACAGGGAGCCACAAAGTGCGGGCAGCCCCCCCAGTCAACACCAGTAGGATCTCAGGGTGACTGGAGGGGAATAAAATAGAGAACAAGCATTTTAACAACATCCAAGTCCACTCGAAACTTTCTTGATGAGACATAGTGCAAAATAGGAGAAATATTGGTCATGCTCTATAAAAGACAGGGCTAACCGTTCGGGCTCCTTAGTGTGGGAGAAGAAAAACGTGAGGCCAGCGGAGCCAAACTCAGCGTGAGTCTCTGTGTCCCAGGTATTCCAGGCAAGCTCCTCCTCCTTCGTGGAGGGAAAGGTCCCTTGTAGGGTTCTCCAGGAAATGACAAATTATCCAGCCTACACGGTAACAACAACCCCCCCCCCTCCACTCCAGCTACACAACTGCCCGAACTGAAATGCAGGAAAAATACCGGGGGGGTTTGCCTGGAGTGCTGCTTTGGGCTTCGGCGCACAAACGGCCGCGTACGGCATCCAAGGAGCAGAGAGCCTGCACCAGGCCGCCACAGGGTGCAAGCAGGTCGCCTCGGAAGAGGGACGTGACATTTTAAGTTACCCAGGAGTTCCTGCACTCTCTTCTCTGACCCCCCCCCAGGCGTCACTGCAGATGCCCGCCTGCGAGAGAAACACAACCACCATCTTCAGGCAACTCTGAACTCCGCAAGGACAAGGCGGGAGCCTCAGCGTCACTGGATTTTGGCCCCTCACTTATCCTTCGGAGCACGTCGGTCCTCTTTGTAACAGCAAGATCCGAGCAGGTCTTTGGCAGCTCACGACCAGGGGAAGGCGGGGGGGGATGGACAAGGTGCACGGGAAAGGGCAGAATCCTGCTGTGGATCCCTGTTGCAACATTGTCACGACAGCACCTCCGGGTTTCAGAGTGGAGCGAGAAAGGTTAAAGCTCATCCTTGGCATTAACAAGGTGCTGCAGCGGATGAACCGGCATCGCGTGATCTCTCAGCAGCAGCTGGTCCTGTGACCCTTTGTGGCTGTCAGGGGGTCCGTCGCCCGAAATGTCTGTGAGAGCGTAATCCTCCAGCAGGCCAGCTTCTACCGCATGGCGCCGGAGCCCCTCGCTGCCCAGCAGCCCTTGCATTCTCACGTACCCCTGCTGACAGAAGGGAGGCAGCTTCTGACGGGTGAAGGCAAACAGGAAACAGGACTCTGCGGGGGAAAGGATCAAAAACCGGACTCAGCAGACAAAAATTCCCATAAACTCTTGAGGACTCATTCAAAACAAAAACGCAGAGAGGATGAGGGAAGAGGACTGGAGTTTCCCACCCAGCACCCTGCCCCGGATGGCAGCAGAGTAAGCGACTGAATTCTGCAGAGCTCAGGAGATGCCGAGTGGGGTCTCCAGTCTGCACTCCGAGAGGAAAAGGGTCTGGATTTGAGCTTGCAGCCATCTTCTTCATACCACAGGATCACTTCCCTTTGCGTGCCACGTGGGCTTCCTGCAGGAGGTTCCCAGACTGGTCTTCAAGACCAGGAAGGGAGGCAGCAGAGGCTTTCTGGCTCTCACACCCCAGCCCTCCCTCTTCCCATGGGAAAGCAATCCCATCATCAGTACATGGAAAGAGATCTGGTACCCGATGGCACAAAGGAACGTTCAGATAATGGAGGAGGAAAGAAAGCTGCAGCTAGAAAATGTATTGAGCCCCATCTCATACACCTTTCCCTAAATCCAGGTGTGCCCAGGGCAGTCTCTGGTGGTCAGCAAGAGCAAAGGCTATTTGGGAACACACACACACAAAGCACCGTCACTTTTTCCCATCTGGGGAGTGCACCAAAGAGGCGTGACTGATGCTGAGGCCACCAGCTCACCACAGGGAGATCTCAAAAGAGATCTCAGAAGAGATTTGCAGAAGAGATCGCTCCTGTAGCTCGTCCCTTGCATCCCTCCTCCTCCTGCCACCTCGACCCTGTGCTCAGATTACCTGCAAAGAAACTGCGCAGATCGGTGCTGAGGCAGTTCTCCAAAAACCGCCTCAGCGGCAGGATGTGAGCATTCGGGGCCGTCCAGTCCGTCAGAAAGTCCTCCACAATGTGATGGATGGCATCTGGGCGGGGGAGAGGCCAATCTGGGGGCCGAAGCCTCATCTCACGCTCTGCCAAGAGAATATTAAAGAGGATCTCTCAGAATCAAAACAGCATTAAAAAGAGCTCGGGGAGTGGAAAGCAGCTACGACAGCTGTTTCGGCTTTTGTCCTGACCTTTTAATCCCTACCTTACTTTCATTTGCGATCCCCTCTGCTAGCTCTGTCCTCAGCAGCCCTGCCACCGCACAGCTGCCCCTCGTCCCTGCCCGCAGTGCTTCCTGTCCTTTCACTCCTGTTCCCCCTGGGCAGGGACTGCCAGACGGGCTGAACCGCGTCCAAGCTTTAATGCTGCTACCCATCACGCTGCCTTCCGTGCAAGGCAGGCCGGCCCCTGACCCCTAGGTTTCTAGAGACGAAGATTCAGCACGCTCAGTTCCCAAGGAAATCTGTTCTGAGCGTGTGGTTTGCTGGATGCAACCCTCGTCTTCAAACCCTTGCCTTTGGCTGCCTCTAGCACTGTGCGACCTCTCAGACCTGGGCCAGCCGCAGAGCGCAGCTTTCTTTTGGCAGTAACGCTGAGCGGCCCAGCTTCATCTGCCGGGACTCTGCAAAATACATGCAGGGTGCCAGCCAAAGGGAAGCAACGTTCCTTTTTTTTTTTTTTTTTTTTTTTTGGGAACGGGGACATTTCCAGCACGCCTCTTTGCTTCTGTTCTCAGATGTGAGGACTCTGGTACAACCCCCACACCGCACACCCCGTATCGGTCCGACCGATGGAAACTTCTCGCCAACTCCCAGCTTTTTTCTCAGCTCACACAGCGGCGGCGCGGGCCCTGGAGGATGCACATGAAGGAAGTGGAGAAGGATGTGCAATGCCTTCGGGTACGACCCCCCCAGCTTTGGCTCTGAAGTATCTTCATCCCTCTCCGTTGTGCTCGTATCCGATAACGAGCAGGCAGAGGCAGGAAAGCTTACCTGTTGGGAGGCGTTTGTAGTAGTAAATAACAGGGTGCAAAAAGTTGGACTGCCAGGCATGCTGCGCCTCTCCCACGGCTCGGTTGTAGTAGAAGACATCCTTGTCAGCCCCAGAGAAATTCCTCCCATACTCCATGATGACGACAAACAGCCCATTGGGAGCCTTTCTCCCCGTCTGCATTTCCAGCTCAGCCAGGATTCCGACCGGGTACTCTTCCAGGTATTCAAACGCTGTGGCGTTCCTGTGAATTGCAACCACAACCATCAGCCTTTTCCACCAGAGAAAAGCCAGCTGGGATCCAACACCCCCTCCGCTGGCCGAGGCTAAGGCCAAAGAGCCATTAGACAGTAATTATTTATGGTCATTATGGATGTTGGCTGGACTTGACGCAGAACTTATGAAGGCTGCAGATACTGTTACTTCATTATTTTCCTCGATTATGGGATTCCTCTCTCCATTAGCACTGCTCAAGGAAAGCTTTCCCCTGGGGACAGTAATGGGGTACTACACCTCTGAGCCTAGAGGGGAGGTCTGGCCCATTTCAGCCCTTTAAGAGAGAGAACTAACTGGTAGAACTGGGCATACTGGCACCAGTTGTGGCAGCGATACAGGGTTTTGAGGTGGCTGCCTACGTGACGGTAACGTTCTTAGGCAGCAACAGAGCAATTTCTGTGGTGGCACCACAATGGGAAGCAATGGTAAAGGAAAAAAAGGAATGAAACGATGGAATGCAGCGCTGGGAATAATTACTCACTCACTCACTCTCTCAGCAGTATGATGTCAGCCAGGACACTGAACATCTGGTAGAGGCCTGAGGCCTCGTTCACCCGCTTGATGATGGAATTGGTCAGCTGTGTAACAGGGTAGACTGTGGATGGCCAGGGGACACCATGGTGACGGTTTTCCAACAGGCGGTGGACTGCACGAGCTAAGACATCGAGAGGAACAAGGACAGCTTATTTAAAACTCCAAGCTGACGCTTTTGAGAAATCCGACTGCTCTGCTGCGGCACAGGCAGACACCGGCAGGACACAATAAATAAGCTTTACAGCTCATCCGCGCTCTGGATCTCCCACCCCAATCACCGGTAACCGCAGTGGAGATGCCCTCTGAAAGCTGATGTGATGCTAAGTGGTTGGTGAGGGGGCGGGGGGGGGGGTCCTCAGGGATATTTCATTACTTCTGAGTAGTCCTTTAATGATAAGGATGGGCACACACGCATAAAGATGAAAAATCTTGCTACTGCCCAAAGCCGCTGGGTTTTAACTCCAGAGCACAGACCTCTCACCCACAGCCTGTCACGAGGCAGAGCATCTGGCAGGCAGAAATCTATTGTGTTACATAAATAAGAGACAACGGGCAAGAGAGACACAAGACAAAACAAAGACAGACAACCAAAAACTTCAGATATGACCCCAAGTCACTTCTCCTCCACTTCAGACGACGCAGCTGCAGCTTGGCTGTGTTTTGTTGTTCTTACTGCCGGCACAAGACTAAGGGTGATCTCTGTCCAGCAGTGAGCTATGAATTGTTCCTTCGAAGGGAGGCACGATTCCCGCCTCTGCCCTTTCTGTACACCCCAATACTCACTTGTATACCGGAATCCATGGATGAAGCCCCCAGCAGATTTCCTGAAGTCAATGGAATGGCTAGCAGTGCCAAGAACAAAGAGCCCCTGAGTGCTTCTGGACTCGTAGCTGGGTTTGATCTGAGGATACTTCTTTTTATTCCCTTTCCCTGGCATCATTTGAAGGGATCTGATGTGCAAAAGAGAAGAGCAGGCTGTCAGGAAGGGCAGGGGTGGAAAAATGAAAAGGGTTTCTGTTAAGGCACACATTAGACTGCAGCCACTGCAAGACATGGCTTCACGCCCCCACTGCCTTCAGTGGGATTTATTGCTACAACAAGGATCTTCCAGAAGACAAGGGTGCTCATCTCAACGTAGCTCTGGCCAAGATCAAATTCCAGTCTGAGCCACTGACAGTGAATTTTGGAAGACAGTGAAATTAGCGGTATCGTTTTCAACTGCAGGGCGTACTAGGAGACAAACCAAGGTGAAGTGAAGGTTGCATCCTCAGGGAAAAAAAGCAGAGAAAACCTTTCTGTAGCAATCCATACCTGTACCGTCCTCATTCCAAAAAAACCCAAACCGCAAACCATTGCTAGCCTGCTCCATGTGATCTTGCAGGCCAGGATGTTAAGTTCTAAAGGCACGAGTATTTCTGTGTCACCCAGGTCCCAACGCTGCCATTTGCTCAGCCCCAGAGCCTGTCGGTCTGAGGGCAGTGACACACAGGTTCCCACTGGGACATGGCCGTAGCTGCAGGGTAAACAAACGACTGTGCAGCACCGGGTAGTTCAGAGCACGTGGAGGTCTGGGCAACGTTGCCAGGAGAGGACTTGCCCTTCCCTTTCTTCCCTCATCAGGCCCTTCACTCTAAATACCTGCTTCCCCGGAGATCCTGGTTCTCCCTCACCTGTTGTAGACAGAGAAGTCGAACTTCCAGCCCAGGCAGCGGATGACACGGTCGTAAGGTGCGCGGGTGGCAAAATTATCCAGTTCGTCCTGTGGGAGGGTGATGGAGTCGATGCCTGCACTGGTGTTCCTGTTCTCCAGGTAGAACCGGAGCGTGATGTGCAGCTTCCCTTTCTTGTCCTTGACGATAGCCAGATCTTCCAGGTCACCCTCTAGAAGCCCATCCAGAGATTTCAGCTGGTAGGTGTCCAGCAGGCCGTTGTTAATTGCTCTACAAAAGAGAATGTAAGAAGGGCTAAAAGAAGGGAGGAGAGGTGGGATCTGTGGTTCTGTCTCAGCTGCTGAAAATGGGACACCTTTACCAGGCATCCCACCCTCCCCTTCACTCCCAGAGCCTCAGGGCTCACAGGAACAGCACAGGTAACACAGCCTGGCTGCCCTGGCAGGACGTAGTCAACCTCTCAGCTCTCCTCTGTGGTCGCAAGCGAGGGAGCAACTTGGAAGCCAGCACTTTTTAGTGATACAGTTTCCAAGGGGACATTTTCCTATTTCAGACTTCAAAGAGCTCTCATCAGGCTCCTGTGTTCAAGCAACTGCAACCTGCTTTAAACCGAGGACCTAAAGACAGAAGGCCCCATGTTTCCTCTGCGACCCCCAGGAGCACAACACCTCCTGTGCCAGCCTGACTCGTCTCCTGGGCAAGAAGCGATTCCCCTTGTGTGTACTCCAGCCGCGTTAGAAAGAGCTCGAGGAGTGGTTTCTTACCTCAGATCCCCAACGTAGTGGGTGGCCCACGAGAGGCGCACGCGGGACCGGCTCACCATGTGGATGAAATTCGTGACGCCCAGTATGTTCTCCGCCGTCTCAAAGGCCGAATTCCCTCGGCCCAAGATCAACACGGTTTGGCCAGCAAAGTCTTCCGGATTGACGGACACAGTCTCGTAACCCTCAACGTATTCTGAGCCAGGGAAGTTTACCACGTTGGGGACCCACATCCCAGTGGCGACCAACAGAGCGCTGCAAAAACAGGGATAGCACCGGGGAACGCAGGAATTACGAGAATGGAGCTGTCGTTCCACCTCATCACTCCTTCCTCCTCCCGCTGGAGAAGATGGCTGTGATGTGACCCTGGATCAGCTGCACAGGTCATGGTTTCAAAAGAAACCTCTCCCAAGCTTCACCTAATGACTTGCTGCTCTCTTCCCTATCCTCAGGCCAACAAAGACGTCTAGGAACATCGTTATACAGAGCAAAAGTCGGTGTGGGTGCTGTGCATGTACATCTACCTCCGTTGCTCATGAGTGTGCAAGTACTACTCATTTGTACTCACTGATGATCTATATAATACTAAAGTTTTACGGGTTGATTATATGTTGTGTAAAATTTTGGTTTAAAATTTGTGTTGTCTTTTAGTACAGCAGAACAAAAATAATTTTTAAGAGGGATAGAAAATGATTTTGATATTTTAAAACGTAACTCCTAGTCATAAAAACACTTTAGCAACATCACTGATTGTTAACAATAAAATTAAACACAGCAATCTTTTTATATCTCTCCATAGGAACTTTTACTTGAATCTCAGGGAAATTTTTGTGATTCAGACAGAAACACCAGGCAGACAAGGCTAGTGGCACTACCTCCTGTCCCAGCCTTGCTCACACAGCTCCCAACAGCCACTCGCTTGCAGCGCGTGAGTGTCCGGGACTGCCTTCTGTCCCCTCTGAGCCTGCCAGCCAGCACACCTCCAAGCGACAGCCAGCACGACCTGCTGTCGTAGAGCTGAGGTTCTCAGGAGAGGTGAGAAATACACTCCGTATGTTCACACGAGTAACTTCTGGGTTTTCAGGAACGTAGCTCAATGGCAGTACAAGATACACACGTGTACGTACGACAAGGGGGAAGGGGAATTCAGGGACCAGCAGCCTCGAGGGTTATTTCTTACAGTCAGCTCCCTCTGCTGCAACAGCCCCGCTTTTCGCTATTTTCCCCCCTGCCAGCTCTGTGCTAGCCCAGGGCTTCAGTTGCCTGGGACACACTCCCGAGTACATGTGGGTTAATGGAAGCGAGGTGTTGCCGCACTGACTCACTCGAGTTTGTAACAAATACAGCAGCGGCTACAACAACTAGGTCTGAGGGTTTTTTTTTTTCCACAGAGAGCAATTACCTAGTGATAAACCAAAAATGATTTCAAGATCGGAACCTGCAGTGATATGGCAATCACAGCCAGCTTGTGTCTGCCCTGCCAGCCCCTCATCTGTCCAAGGCATAACACTGCTCACGAAAGGAAACACCTTCCCAGGAGCAGTTATTTCACCCACCCACCCCACTGATCCCTGCAAAATGTTTTTCCCCTGTCATGGGGGTTAAAGCTCTAAGAGGCTGGGAAATCTCTGTCCTTGGAGATATTCACGCCTCAACAGGGCAAGGCTCTGAGCAACCTGACGTTGCTGGCCCTGCATTGGGCAGGGGACTTGGACGAAATGACCTTTACTGGTTTCTTCCAACCTAATTTATTCTGTGATTTTGTGACTTCGAAGATGCCCACGGAGAGCGGCGTGGTTAGTCCCAGGTTCACCCGTTACCTGCACTTGTAGTTCTGTCTGTCCTGGTCAGTCAGGAGGAAGTAGTGGCCATGCCAGGCCTGCTCGTCCTTCTCCAGCGTCACGTGGACGATGGCCGTGTTGTACTGAACCCGCAGCTTCAGCAGGGAAGCAAAGTCCTCCAGGTAACGCACCATCGCGTCAGCGTCCGGGAAGAAGTCGCGGGAGTAGCGTCGGAAAAGCAGCTGGCGGTCGTGGCTGAGGAGTGAGTTCCAGTCGTGGCGGAGGTTGAACTCGCTGTTGGGTTTGCCCGTGTACCGCTTGTTGATGCTGATGAGCTTGCGGTGGCGAGGGTAGAGGGCGAAGAAGCTGCCGGGAGCGTGGCTCCGCTCGAAGACGACGTAGTCCCGGCCGGCTCGCTGGAGGAAATAGGCCGCCTGCAAGCCTGAGGGGCCGGCCCCGATGACGCAGTAGTCGTGGTAGAGGAAAGTGGCGCTGGTCGCTGCGCACAGGCTGCCGGCGCACAAGGCCAGCCCCAGGAGCGCCCCGCAGACCTCCGGGGCCATGGCGGGGCCGGGACAGCTGCCCCTGCGGGGAGAGGGCGAGGGGGGGGCGGGTGTCACTCAGGGGGTGAGTGACACCAGCAGGCAGAGACCACCCCACAGGAGACCCCCACAGCCTGCCTGGTCTCTGCCCAGACCCCGCTGCCACCATGATGCCACCCCCGCCCCTCAGGGCCCCAAGCTGAGGCGGGCGTGTTGGGGCGGGGCCCCACTCCCTGCCAGCCAACAGCAAGAGGGGGTCCCAGGTCTTCCACCCAATGGGCACACAGGGCCCCCTGCCCCAGCCAACAGCAGGGGCCAGGAGGTACGAAGGCGAGGCAGCACGTAACGGTCACAAGCCTCCACCGTGCCTCAGCACCCGAACAGCCAATAGGAAAAGGAGGCGCTAGCCCATCAGCCAATGGGAGATGGGGTGCCCCGCGCTGCCCTCGCTGCCCCGCCAATAGGGACGGGTCTCGGCCTCATGCGCCCAACCCCCCCCCCCCACCTTCGCCCCCGCCCAATAGCGTTCAGGGCGTTTCCGCCACTCGCGAGGCGCCGCACGTGCGGCGCGGCGCACCTGGCGCGCGGGGCCGCCGCCGCGAGCCGGCCGGACCCGTCCCGCCAACGGCCGCACCTGCACCATAGAGCTCGCGCCGCTCACCCTCCTCCCGCGCCGCGCCCGGCGGCCGCCGCACGCGCCAAAGCGGGAGGGGGGAGGGGGGTGGCGGAAGCGAGAAAGGGGGCAGCGCGGCCGCCCGCCCAGGGGTGAGCGCGGGGGAGGCGCGGGCGCGCGCGCGCGCGCGCGCCCCACGCCGAGCCACCACCCCGCGCCGCGTCACGTGACGCCGTCGCCGCCGCTGCTCCCGCTTCCCGCCGCCGGCACCACGGCGCCGCCGCGCGCCTACCACGTGTGCGGGAGAGCGGGCGGGGCGAATCCCTTAAAGGGGCAGGCGCGCAAGGGAATCCGCGACTTACCTGGCACCGGCTCCAGCGCCGCCCCGCCCCCCGCGTGTTTCCCCCCCCCCCCCTCCCTCCCCCTCGGCACACACCACACAGCGTCACCGGCCACAAGTAACTTTATTCCGCTTTACCCCCCCCGCCCCGTCACGCCTGACGCGCAAAGCAGCCGGGGGCCACGGTGAGGCGACCACCGGCCGCCCCGCAGGGAGAGGGAGGGGGCCCGGGCGCCGCGGCCCGCCCCGTTGGCTCACGGCGGGTTCAGCTCTCTTCCTCTGCAAGAGACCAGAAACAGCGATGAAGGGAAAGGAGAGCGCCCCAAGGCCCCCACCCAACCCTCCCTGCCGCAGAAATGCCACGGAGAAATCAAGCCTGTCCCCTCACCCCTGCAACCCCCCCCCCCCAGCCACCACACACACACACACGTCATACGGCATTACACAATCCTCGCTCCTGAGCAAATTACACAGCGACCTAAAATTTCCTTAATGAAAGCCAGAGCAGCCAGGCTCAGTTTAACAGCCTAAAAACAAAACCCCCAAAGCTGGAAGGTATTTTTCGTATCGTGGAAGCAAGAGCTCTAGGTCCCGTGGATCCCCCACGGCCGACAGAGCACACGTCGGGGTTTCAGGTAGCGAAGCGAGGGCAGCAGCTGTCCGATGCGGCACCCCCAACTCTCCCAAACTGACCAACTAGCCCTTGCTCAACTTCAACAGTCGCTTCTCCGTGAGCACTACCGCCCTTGGGCCAGGTGACCGCACATTTTAAATGTGTCATCTTACAGTCACTCCTGTTTCTAAACCCACAGTTAAAAAAAAATATCCCAGTACCAACAGGAATCCGCACCCACCCACTCCCTCAAACCCTGGGGCCGCGGAAGGAAGGGCTCCTCGGCAGGCTTCGTTTTCCCAGTCAGTGCTCTGGGAAAACGTTCAGGGGCTTTGAGCAACCTGGTCTAGTGGGAGGTGTCCCTGCCCATGGCAGGGGGGTTGGAACTAGATGGTCTTTGAGGTCCCTTCCAACCCAAACCATTCCATGGTTCTATGATACAATTCTTTCCCCCACCAACATCAGTCCTCACTCAGAGGGGCACAACGTCTGCATTTCCAATGCTCAGTTTTTTGCTTCCAGCTGAGTCCTCCTGCTGTCGCTTGCACCTTTTCCACCACCGAGTCCCATCCTTGGGACCACACGTTCTCCGGCCTCGTTCCTCTCCTGTCACTGCACTAGTCAGATCCTACTCTGGTCTTTACTGTAGGTCACCCCTCTTCATTCAGATCAGTAGGTCACTTAAAAGCATTTATCACCACCAAGTATGCTACGAACCTTCCTCTTCCTCTTCTTCCTCCTCGTCCTCCTCATCTTCATCAGAGCTGAAGGTGCCATCAGGCAAGCTGTAGATTCGGATCACCTGCTTGTTAGGGTCCTTGAGGATGAGGTATTTCCCCTCATCCAGCTTCATGCAGATGTCGATGACGCATCGCAGGATGCCCCAGGCGTTCTCTATGCTCAGGTTGATCTGGCTGGCAAACTCATTTGGCTTGAACTGCTGCGTGCCCAGGATCACGTGGCGGGCAGAGTCCTTCACGTGGTAACGGGATACGTACCTGGGGGGGGGCGCAGAGAAGAAACCAGAGGGGTATCAGCAGACTAATCCCAGACAGAAGAATGACACCGAGAAAAGCAGCGTGATCATCTTTAGTTTTGTTTTCTGGGCTGGAAAATCCTAATACTCCAACACTGAAAGCTAAGAGGATCTCCTGGCTACAAGCTGTCAATCAGTAATGTACCTGGAATCCTTCCACCCCCCCAAATCAGATGGGGTACAAAAGATACAGCAGAATTAGTCCCACAGATAAAAACTAAGCAGTAACAGGATTAGCTGGGAGTTTGGAATTGAACAGATGCAAATGCATCAGTCCCATATCCAGGGACGGAACCCGGGACTGCAGAACCACCAGAACCACGTCTGCAAATGCCTCTCGTTTGCTATCCCCAGCACAGACTCAACTGATTTTAAGCCAATAGTTCAAATAAGGGCTGTGGCGGTACCTCCCCTCCACCTAATTTCTCAGTAAGAGGGCACTGAGGATCTCAGTCAAACCCTGGACAGGTTGAACAGTCACCACGTTTATTTCCCTTGCTGCCAATCTCGGCAAACAGGCTGAGAGCTGCCTAAGCCACCTGTCCGTCACGCGTGTGAGGTCTCACACGGTCAGTCACAGTGCAGGGGGGATGATGGGCACATCAGCTGGATGCTGAGGGGAAACAGCTCACACCAAGGCTGCTGCGCTCACCCCAAGCTTTCCCCTCTTGGCCGCTCAAAACATGGGGCGATTTTACGACTACTCATTGTGCAAACGGTTCACTTTGACACATACCGGGTTAAATCACGGAACACGCACCTGAAAGACGTTTGGTGTGAACACCCCGTCTTACCCGAGTTTAAGATACTCCGATCCAGCCAACAGCGCGCAACACGTCCAGCGGGCCAATTTGTAGCTGTTGTTTTTCAGCTCTGTGGCAATCACAGCTCCTCTCTGAGAGTCAAGCTTCTGGCGCCAGTCTACTCCATTGCAATACTGAGAGGAGGATTAAAACCAGGGTCAATCTAACAAGCCGCCACAGGCGACTCTTCAGCCATCTTGACATCACGTAGGGAAGTTCCCTCTGTCTATGTCACGATACCGCACGAGGGAACGCGAATGGCGACCGACAGGGAAAGCCTTTGCACCGCAAGGGGAGAAACGCGAACAGCAGGGACGGGCCGACGTTTGTGGCGCTGGTTAGGAAGGGAAGTTTGTGAGGGAAGAGTTCAGGAGGGAAGCACGGGAACGGACTGGCTGTTGTGCCAAACACCTGGGGACAAAGGGGTTCAAACCAGCTGCCTCGCGTCTAGGGCAGAATCCCGTCAGCACTGCTGGCCCACCAAAGTTACACTGCTTTGGTGGAACGTAACCACCCGGGGGGCATCGCCAGAGCTTTGTCTCATCTTGCCTGCTGTACCTGGCACGTCAGGCAGCAGTGAAGCAGTTAGTGCTAGCTTTGGGACCTCATTCTTCCTCACCCTGGAATCCCACTCGTTCAGTGTTTTGATGTTGATGAACGACACTTCTCCGTTAGCTCCTGTCATCACTCCATCATGTTCACAGCGGACAATGAGATCTATATCATCTCCCAGCTTCCACCTTCGGTATCTGCCAACAAACAATTCAAATGGTTATTTCTGACCCTTGTTTTCTTCCAGATCCATGACAGCACTCGGCAAAACCCTTTCCCCCTCTATCTGTTCACTGTGAGGATGTCCAGGAATCCCTCCCATGGATTCTACCAGTAAAACTTCTAACTTGTTTTGCCCCTGTAACATGCCAACATCCTGCCCCCTTGCCAAGCCTGGGCATCAGACAGGGAGATCAACATACCTGTACGCAACAGAGGCTACTTCGTTTTTATCCATGTCATCCTCCACAAAGGGGTTTGGGTTGGGAAACTTGTACTTCTCCTTTCCCTGCAGAAGAAAACAGAAGGGCACATTAGGAGAAAAAAAAAAATCTGAGGGAGCTCTCCCCTACTGGATAAATATTCTCTGTTAGCAACAGTAGCTAATTCCCCTTATATAGAAAAATGCTAAAATACTAAGACAGCTCATGAGAAGCCTCATCCTCACATTAGTCACTCCGCTGTAACCAGTACTTCTACTGGCACTTCGGCTTCACCAAGTGTACTCAGAAGCCTGCCTGCTTCACCAATGGGAGTGGCATTTCTTTGAGGAATCAAGGTGAAAAAACCTTTCTACAACAAAATCACACTGCTCACCAGAAGTAATCCCCCTTTTCAAGCTGCAAGAACATCACTGTAACATAATTCTGACAATTAAAAGTGCTGCACTAAAGCAGCCTTAATGAAGGCTCTTCCTGAGACTCTCTGAAACACAGACCCTACCACCCGGCACTGCCCAACCTTACCATCCTCAGACACTGCTGCGAGAAGTTATGATTGATGTAGGTAGCTTCCATGGCAAGGTTGCGTGGAGAATTAAAGGAGTTGCCTTCTTCCTGCGGTGGTTCATTGGCTGTTTCACTCACCGTCAGGAGATCTGGGAAGAAAACCAGACACAAGAGGTTACACTCACGGGAGAAACGACGTCAGCTTCAGTGAGTCTCCAGCCCCACACTGCAGCAGATCAGTCCTGAAGTTACCCCCACAGCTAGCAAGTGTCCTGCAGTAATCAGGTTGTTCCAGAGGTCTCAGTCTGGACACTGAGACAGACTAAACTCAAAAAAGCATAAAGAAAATTAGACCCTTTACCTACTCTAACAGAAATTTCTTTCAGGACTTTTCCTCACCAAAATCTGAATTGTCCCTCTTGTCAAAGAAAAGCTTGGATCCAACTCTCTGGACAATGATGTCCCAGGAATAGACGGAGCGAGTGCAGCTCATCAGTGTGGCCAGGATGGCATCTGTGGCAAACACATTCCCTTGGGTCTTGGCCAGCTACGGACAGAGGAGGAGAAAACAGTGTTTCAGCAACAGGAACAGACACCCCTTCCCTTCCCCAGCCGGGACGAGAAGCGTTAGCAAACCACATAGCTAATTTCTTCTACCGCGCTGGGGGAGCCAGGCTGGTAGGTTGCCAGACAAAGCGCGAGGTACTACCCAGCAACCCAGGCCCACCCTCACCCAAACAAGGAAAAACTAAGAAAGCTATTACAAAATATTAATTCTGTGGGGAAAAGGCATGGCTCCTTATTGCTCATCAGGTCACAGAAAGAACTCTCCGACCCTTCCTCATCTCCAAAAGCAGAAACCCCAAGAGCCAGGTCTCTGACGTGGAAGTTTCTTTCCTAACACAGCTCAAGTACTGCTCCCCTTGCCTTTCCAGAATTACAGCTTTTCCTTGGCCAGCACTCCTCGTTTTGCATTAATCTAGCTCTGCCTTGGACCTAAGGAAAATAACGATGCCAGCTAATGCTTCTTTTCCTTAGCGAGCTGGGGGATCTGGAATTTTTCTGTCCTTCTCTTAACTTCGGTCTGAGGGCGACAGCTGGTCTCTAAAACAGCACCCACCAAGAAACACACTACTGGGTTTTATAAACCAGTAAACGTACCTTTCGGATTACTGGGTCATCAGTAGTAGTGACGGTATGGAAGATGCGCTTAATGCTCCTCAGTAGCTTCTCGTTCCTCGTTGTAATGCGGTCGAAGGCTTTGTCATAGTACTCTAGGGCTCCGCAGCACTCTCTGCAGAGGGAAAGGGACCATCCTGATACACACCTGCAGCTAACACCACCCACAAACCACATGGGACTGAGGGGCCTGCTGGATGTTCCATCACCTCCCCTTGCTTTGGGTACCTCAATGAAATCCCTGGGACCAGGCCAGGAGACCCCTGTCCCTCCTGCTTTCCAAAAATCCAGTCCGTTCAAGAAGCAAGGGCACAGCCGCTTTAGGAACTCACATGTCCTGCGGCTCCGACACCTCCAGGTAGCGCATCTTCATCAGCCGAGGAAAATCCATCTCTTCTTTCACCTCCCAATCACTGCGGACTTCAACAGAGGAGTCACGAGGCTTCTGCTGCGCGGCCAGAGGTGGGGCAGACGGAGAGAGAAACGGAGACAGAGCACATCAGGATTTGCGCGAGAGCGGCTGCCCCGTGAGCGCAGCCAGAGAAACCAAGCCATCGCAGCGGGCACAAAGCTTGCGAGTTTACCTGGGATTTCTGGTCCCACTTCTGCCTCACTCCAAACTGCTTCTGAAACTTCTTTTGTAGGCGCAAACGATCTCTAAAATGATAAACGTGAGAAAAGCCGTGAGGAGAAGCTCTTGATTCTTACGCGCCACAGCCATTCCTACGCTTCCAAGCTACCACCAGAGGAGCAATGCTTTTAGGCACCGAGCCACTGCAACATGTGCTGAGCTGTCTGTTGATCAAGATGCCCGAAACACTAAAAGCTCCGTGCTTTATTCTGAGCAACCCTTTAAATATTTTCATCTCCAGACTGCAACACCGTTTTCAGCATGGGTATGCTCGGCTTTAAAACGTCATGTTTGCTTTCTAAACATGACCCAAAAATCCTTCTAAATTCTTCGACAGCGGTTCGAAACCCAGGCTCATAACCACCGGGGGCATCAGTGATTTGAAATATCCCAAAATTCTTTGCTGTTAGCCCTAGTGGGTTCTGTTACAGTAACTTCATAAATTTATCAACGGTACGTTCACACACTCCAACCCAAGTACGGTACGCTCGTATCTGAGGCCTCACCTCTCCTTCTGCTTGGCGCTCTTTGGCAGCGTCTGCATGCTGAACTGCAGCATGTTCCGACGGTCCTTGTCTCTCCGAAGGTTCCTCTGCAGAAACAAAGAAAAGGAGAAAAAAAAAAAAAAATTTAAAAAAATACATCAGTCGCAAAACACCTGCGTGCCGCTGAAGCTCTCCTCTGAGCCTGCTTCTGAAAACACATTACCTGTGCAAACCGCATGCGGTTCCTCTGGTACGCCGTTTTCTGCGTTCGGGCTGTATCCACCAGCTGGAAGCTGGTCTCATCCTCCTCATGGAAATATGCATACTGACTCCCGCCACCAAACTGCGACGAGTATTTGTCTGGAAATAAAACAAAGCAGCTGGATACTAAGATTCTATGAAAAAAAAAAAAAAAAAGGTGACATTTTGCCCTTTTCTCGCCCAAATTCCCTCTAACTGCCTTCACCCAAGTCCAATACATAAACTGGGACTCCTGTCTTACAGCAGAGTGTTTCCTCCCCCTCCACACCTCCCTGAGAAGCCCCAGAAGTCCCATACAAAAATCAGAAGAAAGCCTTAAGGACAGCGAGAGCCCCACAGAGCTCTCCTAAGGGTGAGGCACACTTCCTAATTTAAGAAGCCTCTCTTGCTGAGGTGCACAGGTAACCACCAGGGCGGGTGTGAGACATGAAAGCAGGAATGACGCTTGAAGAAAACTCTGTAGGAAATAAACCACGGAAGCCACCAGACAGCACGTACTTGTGTATCTTTTATCCTGATACGTGGCTCCCGTCCAATCAGCCACCTAAGGACAAGCATAACCAGTCAAAATAAGTATTAACGTGACATTTCTCGCCCCCCATGTCTGACTTGACACATGCACGACCTCAAGCAGCCGAAGCAAACACTGCTGTACGCTTCAGAACCAACCGTTTCAACTCCCACCTCCGCCTGCCAGCCCTGCTGCCCGAGGTGCTAGGGTGCACGGCAAAGGGTGCCAGCAGAGCACCCACAGCAGTCACGAGGCGACAACCGGTGGCAGCGCGCAGAGGGGGGGATGCCAGGAGGCACATGGGGCTCGTTCAGCAGCAGCCCAAGGCACCGCGGCAGGAAGGAGGTACCTTTCCCAGGCGGTCTCCTTTGCTGAAGGGCTGGTAGGGCATGTCCCTGAACTGCTCGGGGACGGCGCACGGACCCCAGCCGGAGGGGTTGTCCTGGATCACGGGTGTCACAAACTTCGCCATTTTTTAAACGTCTAGAGGGGAGAAAAAGCAAAAAAACCCCACCAAAACCCCAAACAACCTCAAACCCTCAGCTGAGCCCCGCCGCACGCCGTGACGCCCGTGGGACACCGGGGACCGCGGCCTTGCCCCGGCCCAGGCCAGGGCGCGGTGCCACCGTGAGGGGAGGGAGGGGAGGCCACCTCCACCGGCCCGGCCCGCACCGAGCGGAGCGGCCGGGACGAGACAGGCCGGGCCAGGGAGCCCCGGTCGCCGCTGCCACTGTGTGTGTGTGTGCAGGGGGAGGGGCGGCGAGGCGGCCCCCACCGGAACCGGTGGCAGCGCCGGGGCGGGGCCGGGGGGTCCCGATGCCCGTGGGCGGGTGCCCGTAGGGCAGGAGGCCGGTCCCGGGGCGGCCCCAGCGCCCCCCCTCACCTGCGCGACACCGTCACGGCCCCGATGGCAGCGGATGCGGCGGCGGCGGGGAGTGAAAAGGCCGCGCGCGGCCCCGGCCCGCCTCTTCCGCGTCAGCCCGCGCGACGGCAGCACCGCTGTCGTAAAACTAAACAACCCCCCCCCCAACCGTAAAGGAGCAGAGCGCGGCTGCCGTAAAGCGCCCCCCCCCCCCCGACGGCGCAGTGCGTCACAGCCATAGAGCTGCGGGAGGGCCGGGCTAGAAAGGGCGCGGCGGACGCGAGCGCCCCCTGTGGCGAGTGCCGCCGGGCGCCGCGCGGGGCCGCCGGGCCCGGGCGATGGCGGCGGGTGGCGGCGGCCGTGGCTCCGTCCTCAGGCCACGGCAGCCGCGGTTCCCTTCCGTGTCCGGCTTCGTGGCCGAGGGCGTCGGAGCCGCCCGTCCCTGCAGCTGGGGGGCGGCGCAGGGGCCCGCGCCCGCCGTGGAGCTGCGCCCCGTGTGCCCGGGTCGGGTGGGTCTGTCCCCGGCTGTGTTGTGCCTTCTGTCACGGCGGTGTCACTTACCGAGATTTCCCTCCCTCCTAATTACCGCTTAATGACAAAAATGCGTAGGAGTGGGAAGAGAGTGATGTTAATGACGGTAGATTCGCCCTATTGATTAAAAAGCTTGGGTTTGGCTTTTAGGTAGGAGAAGACGGGGGTGACACATGACAAAACGGTTCGGTTTGTACCCGACTGTCACACAGAGGAAGAAAACATAGTTTTCTACTTTCGTGGCGCAGCACGGCAGCTCAAACAAACAACGCTGAGCTGTCGGAAACGTCTCCTCCAGCGGTAATAGTGATCAAACTTCCTAGAAACGTGGAACTTCTCTTACCAGAAGTATCTAGGCCTACAGCGGGCAGATGTCTGTTGGGGATGGTTTTGGTGTAGTTGACTCGCCTGATGGCAGCAGGGTGGCATAGTTTGTCTAACAGATTTCCTCCTCCTGACTGTCCTCTTCTCTCATGAAGATAATTTGGGCTTCACGACCACACAAAAGACTGCCCGATCACAAGAATGTGTTTTTTTTTTTTCTTTGGAAGAACATGAATTCTAATTAAATTTAAATTTGAATTAAAATCATGTATTGGAAGAATACTGATCCTCAGCTTAGGCAAGTGAATATTTCAACTAGTAGCGTGCGGTCCCCATCTGATTGTGCTAGGTTGCTCTACAGACATGAGATGGAGTTACTGTAAAGTCTGGTAGGAAAATTCCTGTTTTGACAGGTAAAAATGGAGACAGAGATTTATAACTTTGATAGAGAACAAACTTACAGGTCTCTGGGCCCCTCACCACAAGAAGGACATTGAGGTGCTGGAGTGTGTTCAGAGAAGGGCAACGAAGCTGGTGAAGGGTCTGGAGAACAGGTCTGGCGAGGAGCGGCTGAGGGAACGGGGGTTGTTCAGTCTGGAGAAGAGGAGGCTGAGGGGAGACCTTATCGCTCTCTACAACTGCCTGAAAGGAGGTTGTAGCGAGGTGGGGGTCGGTCTCGTTTCCCAAGTAACAAGTGATAGGACGCGAGGAAATGGCCTCAAGTTCCGTCAGGGGAGGTTTAGATTGGACATTAGGAAAAATTTCTTTAGTGAAAGAGTGGTCAAGCACTGAAACAGGCTGCCCAGGGAAGTGGTGGAGTCACCGTCCCTGGAGGTGTTCAAAAAACGTGTAGATGTGGCACTTTGGGACATGGTTTAGTGGGCATGGAGGTGTTGGGTCAACGGTTGAACTGGATGATCTTAGAGGTCTATTCCAACCTATGATTCTATGAATTTTATCGATAAAGCCATGTGTCAGAAGAGGAAACATGATTTAATGCTTTGCCTCTTAATGTTCACACACACAGAGCGTCTTGAAATAAAAACGTATTCCAAACTATGCAATGGTTTTGCAGAAAAGCGAGTGCTTTTCCAGCTGTAGTTGTATGATTATTTAACGGACTCTGTGTTTTAGAGGTTGTTACAAAGCACTTGACTTTGAGAGGTAAAGATGTGCGAAGAATGGAATTGCAGTTGCCCTTGCTGTGTTCACAATATGGTCTTCAAGGTTTTGCATTGTCCCTAGTAGTTTTCCTTGACCTGCTGGAGGGGAGACCCAGGGCTGAAAATTAGGATTCAGCCCTATGGCCTCTCTAGGAGACCACGAACCAGTGATTTAATACAGCATGTGCCTCAGATCCCTGTCTCTGTAAGAGGGATAGTGTTTCTTCTCAGGGAGTGAGGGCAATAAATCATTCAATCTCAGATGTTCACGTGCCAGAGGGACTGAAATTTTTGCTACCCCTAAAAAGAGCAGGGATCTGGTTTACAGATCTCTTCAGCTCACTGGATAAAAACTAACTCTTTAGAGAATTTTACTGGATATATTTTACCTAAGAAGAGTCTAG
Organism: Leptosomus discolor; assembly: GCF_034619465.1. Taxonomy (NCBI): domain Eukaryota; kingdom Metazoa; phylum Chordata; class Aves; order Leptosomiformes; family Leptosomidae; genus Leptosomus; species Leptosomus discolor. Next base: position 161,131,876 of record NC_141391.1, read on the forward strand.
CTCAATATTTTCCAGGCAGAGAGATGTGCATTTTCTTCTTTATTTGCCACTTGTAATTCCTTCTCGAGAAACAACCAAAGCCGCAGCAGTCTTTGCTTTGCCAAGACACCCTGCCATTAATCAGAAGTGGGATTGTTAAAGCACTTTTCTCCGCTAGCGAAAAAATCCACTTACAGAAATACAGTTTATAAAATACAATTTGTAACTGTCTGACCTAAACAGCCTTTTTTGAGATAAACGTTATTAGTGCTGGAACTGCCTCGCTGGTTGCTGGTGGTGGCTCAGTGCGATCCCAGCTCCAGGTAACCCCCCCCAGCGGCCATCCTTCGCCCTCCAGAGCCGGGGGCAATGGGCTGAGCAGGCTCAGAGGGACTGTCTGCTTAGGAGATGGCAATAAAAAGAGCAAGAAGTTCTGAAGAGAAAACTGGACTAAGGCATGAATGAAGAGAAGCAATGACAAATAGCCTGATAAACCAAAATTCCTTCCTTCCCACGGCATCCTCTTCACTCCCGAGCCTGCGTGAGGTGCTTACAAGAGGATGTAACGCCGCTGGTGTCTCCCAGAGGTGACAGAACATCTGCAGTTTGGGCTTGGCCCATCAAACTACCTTTTCTGGGGACAGAGTTGGGTATGGGTGCAGGCTGGAGGAGAGAGCGTGTGTAGGGAGTGGCCCGTGTGGGATAAATGCTACTCTGGACACGGACGTAACCTTCCATTTTTTTTTTTATCAAGGGGAAGAAAGATTCTGAGGAAAAAATCCAGTCTTGAAGCGGGTGAGATTTGCTGCCACATTTAGGTCAGGTTTACTAGAAGAGGGGAGGGAGCGGGTCTGTCTCGCTTTCCGCTTCGTGCCAGGCACTGCAGCTCCTGTCTCCTGTGCCGTGCTGCGGCCGGGACCCCGCGGCTGCATGCGCCTCCCGTCCTGTCTCGTCCCCTGCACACCGCTGCCGCAAACGGTTCACTGCTCGGCCTCTAGCTTTCGTTAAAGGCACGTGAGATACGTCGTTTCCCGGAAAAGCACTCAAAAATACACTTGCGTGCAATCATTTGATCCATAATTTCAGTTCATCAGTTAATTAACCACTTAATCAGTTAATAAGGCTAATCTTTCTCCCCTGGAAGATGCTCATGAGAACAGCCAGGATAAATTGCTCCCATCTGGTTTTCTGTTCTTGTCTCCCACTTCTCTCTGTTCTGGTGTTAGCAGATCCATAAAAGAGGGGCACGTTCCAGCACCGTGGCTGTCCCAGTCCTAAACCTTCACCGCCGTCAGCCTCCACCGCGGTTTGGGGCTTGTTGGAGAGCTGGCGCTCTGTGAGCTGGCTCTGCGTTGAGCAGCGGCCTCCTCCTGCTGAGCGAGGACAGCACGCGGCTCAGGCAGTGTTACCAGAGGTTTGCCACGTTTAAACGAAGCAGAGCAAGTCCAAGTGCCCAACCCTTTAGGGGCCTTTCCTAGAAAACAGATCATCGCTGCCTTGACTGAAGATGCCTCGGAAAGCCTTAAGGCAGGGGTTGCTTTCCAGCTCGTGTGACTGTACTTCAACTCAAAGGGGCAGCTGAGGCTTGGAAGACTAATGTTCACATTAAAACACTATTTCCCAGTAGTTCCTTTTCTCATTTTTATAACAAATGCATCAAAAATGGCCAGTTGGGTTCTTTTTCCTCACTGGACAACAAACACACCGTATGCCTGTGCCACGTGCTTGGTCTCCACTGCCCCACGCTTCTTGACAAACCCAGAAACCAAGGGAAATAGTCTTCAGCCTTAACGCCTTCCCCCTGCGGACAGGCCTGGTGTTTGCACACCTCCAGGTCAGACTCTTCTTCCGAAGTCATTGTTGCTGTCTTAAAAGCAGCACTTTATCTGCTGGCTCCTGGGCTCTCGTTGCAACCAACCCTGTCCGTATATGAACTGGCTCCTGCCACAGGCTGGTGTTCACAGGCTGGGAAGCCCTCCGTCCTTCCCTGGCCTTCCTCTTTGCATCCCGTCTTTCCCGCTGCACTTTTATCTGCCCTCTCAGGCTGCTGTTCTCCCAGGGCAGGTGCTTCGCTGCGATGCGTGGCCTCCTTCCCAGCGCATTCATCCCTCTCTGGGGTGTACCCTGGAGGCTGTGCTATAAACCTGCCCTCCCCGCGTGGCAGTTGCTTGCCAGCTTTTTCGGGGAAATGCTTGATCGGATTTTTCAGGAACCCTGGAAAAACAGCCGTAAAGCAACTTTACTGTGCACGTGCTGTGAATCTGATTTTTAATCTGCTGCCTGTGCGATCTAGCGGGGCTGGGAGCAGGTGGCACCTGGCAGATTTGCTGCGTGTGTTCAGACCGGCCGTGTCCGAACAATAAGGCCCACGCAGGGAATGTGCTGAGTTTATTATTCTTGGTAGCAGGTAGTGCTTTCACTGTGAGGCTTTCTGCCTCTTCTTCCTCCTGCCATACTGAGCTTTCCCCGCAGCTGCTGGGCCAGACCGTCTCGCCCTCAAGGACAGACAGAATCCTGGCAAGGGCAGGCTTCCCCTTCTTAAACCATGTTGCTTCTGAAGGCTGGGCTCAGCGCTTGGCCTTGCATTGTCTGCTCCTTCCATGCTACCAGGAAAAGCCACAGATTTATGACACACCCAAAAATTGTCTTTCTCTGAATTAGTCCTTTGACCATCGGGGACTGGGCCACATGTGTCGTTGAAGAGGCAGCATGTGTCACGCTCCGTCCTTGTCCTTGGCTGCTGAACACTGCCCTCTCCAGAGCTGCAGAAGGAGCCTGGGTTCAGCTGTCTCCCCGCACACTGTCAGCAAGATTGCCTCCTTTGATCTGCACTCAGCGCTGGAGTTCATCCCAGCAGCCAACAGGCTAATTCCACAAGTTTATTCTACAAAGCTCAATTAGAGCAGCTGGCGCCGGCAGCGTCCTTGCTGGCTTCAAGCCTGCAGAAGGAAAGGAAGGCTGGTGCAATGGCTGGGGTATGAGCTTGGGAGTCTACAGGCTGAGCTGCAAATCCCCGCTCTGCTGCTGTCCTCCAGGCCACCCATTGGGAGCTTGGCACCTCTGTGCTGCGCAGGGAGGGACAACATTTCCCTGCCTCACCGGAGGAGAAATACATTAGAGATGGAAGCTGTCGTGGTGATGGGGAACCGTGTCAACAGAGGCAGAAGCAGGTCACAGCTGCTGTGTCTGGGAAATGCTACGTAGATCCAGCTGGACCAACAGCGGGGAAGAGGATGAGGCCCCGGGTGATGGAGGGTGCGAGGCACGCCGTGCCTTCTCAGCACTGAGTTAGCCATTTGCTTTTCAGCTGCGGGAGCCCTGCTCCATGCCCTGCGGTTCTCCAGTGCCTGAGTTATATTCGGCACCGCCCTGGAGGGAATCCTGATGTGTGTGAGCAGAACTGCGGGCAACACGGGCTTTCTTTACAAGGGCCCTTGGCCAGCACAGACGTGCTTAGTTATTTCCTTCAACATCATCGGTGTTATGGTAACCTCTGTGAAAAATCAGAACCTTCTGGGGCTAAACATGCTCTGCAAATGCTCCTGCCTGGCTGGTCCCTCCTCTGGAAAGCTTACTGTTTGTGTCAGCCAGACAAAGAGGGCTAAGCAGGACATCAGGAGGCAGGGAGCAGAGTCGAACCCCAATTGCAGAAGACCCAATTATCAAGGCAGTAAGGAGTTGAATGCAGATGCTACCCATGTATAACGTGCTGTTCCCCTCCCAGGGACTTTCAGAAAAGTCCCCGCAAAAGACAACAGCAGCAAGAGACACACAGGAGCTCAGTGAGCCTGCAGCCGCCTTTCCCTTCTCTGCCCCTCGGTAAGTCAGAGAAGGAGCTGGCCGACACGCTTGGCTGGGGACAAATGTGCCTCTCGGGGTACAGGGAGTGCAGAGCCTCGGGGCTATTTCTTCCTCTCCTCTTGAGCAGATTTCAGCGCCATCTGCTCTCTTCTGTCTTTGGAGGAGTCAGCCGGGTGCTTTTGTCCCTTCTGGCAAAGCCGTGCTGTGTCCCCCATCGGGCGTCAGGCACCCCGAGGCAGCCGGGAAGGATGCGCACTCTCAGCCTTGCTCCAGAAAGCTCCCACTGCAGCAGCCCAAGGTCTTTCTCTCCTCTTTCCCGTCCGCAGTCTGTCCCTCTGGATGAGGCACTTCCCAAGGTCACAGCTGACTCCCAAGGTCGGGTCCAGGCTTTGCTGTGGCCTCTGCAGGAAGGGATGGGAAAGGGCTGGGGCTGGGGAGGGACCTTCCCTGCACTGCTCGCTCACCGAAAGGGCCCACGAGCAGCACCAAGCCCTCCGGGGAGAGCAGCAGGGGCAGGAGGAGACATGGGGCAGCCATGGGGCTCCCTGACCTGGGAACTGCTCCGTGGGATTGCTCTTTCCTCTGCACGCATGAAGTATCTTCCCGCTAAACCCTCCTGGACCATCCCTGGCCCGGCACCAGCCGTAGATCACAGGAGCTGCAAAATTTAGAGGAGGAGAAGTGGGGAGGCTTGCTGATGGCAGGCAGTTTGCTGGGACATGCTGCCTCGAACCTCACAGCCACACCAAGCTAAGGGTAAGAATTTTGTTATCTTCCCTCCCCTCCTAAAATCATACCTGCCTCTGGGCTGGCTGGAGCCTGTCCCAGGTGGGAGTGAGCTGAACCCCCATGTCCAGGCAAATTATGTCGTTGTGCCACCGCTGAGCTTTCCTGCCAGAAGGAGAGAGGGAATGAGAAGAAGCAGGTAGTGAGGACCCCTGGCAAACTAGAAATGGTCCCTGGTCGCCCCTGTGCACCAGTGGGACACCGGGCAAGGGTCGCACTGCTGCATCTCCTGCGGGAGCTTCGCGGCTTCTCCGGCTCCCACACAGTGCGGCTTTGAGACTCCGCTGCTGTGCCGAGCTCGTCCCACGGGATGGCACTGCCTGCTCAGGAACGGGCAGCCAGGCCGGCGCTCCTGGCAAGCATAAATTCAGCAAATTAAATGGTGGTGGCAGATTCTGACTGACAGGTCCCTAGAGAGCAAAGTCCCTTGTTTTCTCCAGCCCCGAGGGAATCAGGAGCAGCAGGAGGAGCAGCAGCAGAGAAAACCCTTTCCCAAGCCCAGCACTTTGCCCTTGCAGATCTGTTTCTGGGACTTAGCCCATACCCGTATATCTTGACCCCTTTGCTGAAGCTGCGGGTGCTGGGCCAGCTGCCTCCTTCACTGCGGACTTTTCGCAATGTCAAGAGCCGACCGCTGCAGAGGATGCCGAGGACGCCTTGTCCGAGCCCTCGTTGCAACACATGAGCTGTTGCACCCTTGTCGCTCCATGCCTGGCGTGCAAGGCCTGGAGGTTTCGATAAAGGGCAAGCGAAATGAGGCCAGCAGGGTTTGGCGTCATTCGCACGTTACTCCTCTCTGCGGTGTAAAACTGGCACAAGTGACAACACTCTACCAGAATGGCTCACATCTGCGTTGGCTCTGCCGGAGCCAGGTCAAAGCTGGGATTTGCAGCTCAGGAAGATAAGGGCTGGGTGAGCACCAGGCACCAGTCTCCTGCCTCTGCTGCTGCGCCTGTGGGAAGCAGCATGGCCCATTGGGGTGCTGACTCCTCTGGCGGGGACGTCACTGCAGCTCCATGCCCGACAGGTCCTCAGCACCCCTCTACCAGCCTGTGGTTGATGGCTTTAGGATGGAGTATTCACTGTGGACAGTGGGGCATCACAGATGTCCACCCTACCCTTGTGAGTAGGAAAGGGGCTTTTTAGGACTTGTCCCATGTCCTGATGACAGGTCCCTGTCCCCTCTCCTGTGCTGGATGGATGTTTCTCCTCTCCATGGGGGATTTTGGCTGCACAGCTGCTCTGGAGCTCTGCAGAACCACCACAGTGGTGCGGGTATGCTTGGTTTGGTCAGGACTTCTTGTAAATGCCCCACCTGCGTGAGGAGCAGCATACTGGGCAGTAACCCTCAGGGGGTCCTGCTCCGTGTCTCAGCTTAGTGAGAGGGATGACTTTTTCTCTGCTCTCAAAGGGAAAACTCAGTCCGATGGCATACAATTCATATCCCCTTAATCTGTATAGGTCCTTGGCTACTGTTAAATTTACCCTCCCTCTATCTTCTTTCCCTACCAAAACTGTTGTTTCTTTCTATCTCTCCAGGGGGTGTCCAGAAGGGTCTGGGGAGAGGATGGGAGAAGCCCCCAGCAGCTGGAGGGGATGCTGGGTCATCTGGAGCCACCACTACCCTTGGACAGACCTCCAGGACATTCAACTAGCTTGCCCATTGCTAGCCTTCCTCACCTAGTGGCTTTTGTTAGGTTGACTTTTTCCTCCTCACAGACCCCTTTTCTTCATCAGCTCTCCTTCTTGAGCCTCTCTCCATCCTTGGCCTTGGTGCTTGGCTTTGCAAGGTGAGATATGTGGCTGTCTTCCTCCCCTGGGTCAGTGCTCACATGCAAGAAAGACAGTAGGATGGTGTGTCTGACGCTTGGCCTCTCTCTGTAGTCATTTGGCACTAAAAATTATCTGCAGAGAAAAGTACTGGGCTCCATACCTGGGTCTTAATTTCCTCCCTCACCAAATCATTATTACTAATTACCGCTCCTAGGTCTTTAAACCGTTTCAATGTTGCTGTTAAATGCCCAGTGTTAATTCAATAGCCAAGTATCTGGGTTTCCCCACATGAGGAGCTCTCAGAGTGTCTCCCACAGAAGCAAAACCCAGCCAGCCCTGGCTGTGGTCCACATGAGAGAAGCAGCAGAGGAGCGGCGAGCACACGTTACCGGCAGACCCACCAGCATCAGGAGCTGGGCATTACTCAGCAGGAAGCACTCCCTCACCCCATACCCTCCCCCAAAGGGAGCTCCTCTTCAGCTATGCTGCCTCTGTGGCAAGGGAAGACCTGGCACCACTGCCAGCGCTGGCCAGCATCCCTTGGGCAGACCGTGCCCTCTTGAGCTCAGATCCTTTGCCAGAGCCATCCTAGGGGATTGCTCTGTCTGAGTGGGGCAGCCCTCTCCCTGGCAGATGCCCTCCCTGCCTTCCACCCATCCTCAGTCAGCATTTGAGAGCGTGTCCTCAGATTTGGAGGCAGTGTGTGTGTGTGTCAGAAATCACACCCCTGCAGGGCTGGGTGTTGCTTTTCTCTGGCACCTGAAAGGGAATGGCCATTGACCCCAGAGAGGTCCCGGAGCTGGGGTGCAGCAGGGACTTGGCTGAAGGCATCAGACCAAACTTTGCCTGCTGCATCTTCACTCCTGCTGCACTGCAGAGGGCCTGCTGGCTTTCCTCCCCCACTACTGGGACAGGGGGATTCCTCCAACCCAGATATTTTGACTGACCTCTCAGTCACAAGTCTCTCTGGCATCCCCAGTACCTCAGTGGCTCAGTGCTGTGGAGGAGAAGACGCTGGTGCCCTGCTCACCCCTGGCATACCCAGGGCCTGCTGGAGCACACTACCAGCACTGGGAGGGGCAAGCAAGTGGCATGAGGAGCACAGGGTAACATTTTAGGGTCTTGTACCCATCCAAGAGCTAATGCACCCTGAGAGAGAGGGGAATGAGGGATCCTGCCCAAGCACAAACCCTTTGCTTTCAATGCTGCCCCTTTAAGACATCACTTAATATGACAGATTAATTAGTTAATGTTTGTAAAGTGCTTTGAACATGAAAAGTGCTGTATAAGTGCTGAGTATTAGTATTAATTATTATGACATGGAGGCTGGCCCCATCTGAGCAGCATTCCCCAAGCCTAGTTTCAGGCCGGTGCTGTTTTCCCGGCCTCTCCCCCTCCGTTGTCCCATCCTGTAAAAGCCAGAAGGAGAAGGGGAGAAGCAGAGAGCAAAAAGTAAGACCATCTGCACCCTGCAAGGAAGGAGCACCTCATGGAGTCGTGTTTGGGGGGGGGAGGGGTGGAGCTGAGCCATGCACTCCCTCTGCTTCAGGCCCAGCATCACGTTGGAAATGAAGCTGCATCTCCCCAGGGCCCCACTGGCATGGGGGGACAACAAAGGAGCACCCTCTTGCCCCCAGCTGTGCAGCTGGCTGGGGTTAGAAACAGCACAGGGAGGATGGAGGAGATGCAGGGGAGGTTTCTCCAGCTCATCCCAACCATGCCTGGGTGGGGGCACCCAGCACTGGTGGCAGCTTCAGAGCCAGGTGAGGGGATGAGGAGGGGGTGAGAAGGTTTTAGGGTCCATGAGCTAGATGGGGTGGGGAGGTGGCTGCGTCCCAGACTAGCACGTGGCAGGGCCAGGAGCTCCCTGGTGTCCCCTGGAGCCGGAGCCTGGCCCGCTTTGCTGCCTGTCCCCTCCTCACGCCCTCCTTCTTGGTGAGGCTGCTCCTGGGAAGGGTCCCGGGAGAAGGAGCAGAAATGGGGCGGCGGGCGCCCCCAATTACCTCAGCGGTGAAGCGTCCCGCCGGCTGGCCCATGAAATGTGTGTGTTGACAGGCACGCTGGGGAGGCATGGGGGGGGAGGGTGTGAGGTGTTACTGAGGGGCCCAAAGCAGAGGGCTGAGCTGGTGGGGGTTGGGCTGGAGATGGGGGCTGGGGAGGGCCAGAGTGGGGACCCACAGGTGTCAGCCAGGGGATCCGAATGCTGAGTGCTGGTATCAACCTGTGCAGGGTGCATCGTATGGCGGGGAGGACTGCGGTGCTGTGATCACACTGCGACCCATCAGTGTCTGCTGGGACACCTGGGGCCAGGGGTGCCTTCACCCCACTGCCCCCCTGCCACGGCCAAATTACCCACCCTGGTCTCATCTGCTTGTTCAGCTTGTGATCTCACTCACCTGCCATGGGTCAGACCCTGGCTGCACTTCTGAGGAGCTTTGTCACTCAGGTGGCTGCCCTTCCCTTTCACCTCTCTGAGCTGGTAGTGATGGGGTCTGGTGGGGATCCTGATCCACTGCAGAAAGCCATGGAGGGTCCCACGGCAAACGGAAGCCCAGCAGAGGGCGAGGGGATCTTGGCACATTGGTGACACCCCTGCTGCCAGTGGTGGGGCGGGGGGAGGTAAGGGGCCATGTGGAGAGGCCAGTCCCCTTTGTGGGGCTCTCACCTCCCTGCCCTGCTGCCATCTCACCCGTTTCTGGGTCTGCAGCTCCAGCTGTAAGTAACCCCCCGCTCCAGGCTCCGACACTGAGCGTTTCCACCAGGCAGCCGCTGCCAACCCAGCTGCTGAGGAAATAGCCAGAAATCCCATGAGTGGCTGAACAAAACCCCAAAACAACTTTAGGCCCACTTTCTTTTCTCTTTTTGAGCTGGTGAGCCTGTGCGAATTCTGAGCTCGCCGGCAGATCTTGGCTTGCCGCCATGAGAGCTGCTGTCTTCTGGTAGGAGTTGGGGCATCATCCCTTGTGGTAACACCACCCTGGGAGGAACGTGACAGGAGGGGTGATGCTGGGGGCTACACAAGGGCTGGAGCAAATGTTTTGGAGGGCAGCTGAGAAAGCCCACGAGTATGACTTGAGTTTACCTGCGCTTACTTCAAAAAAGCATTGTGGCAAAACCCTCTCCTCTTGCTTTGTCCTTCCTCCTTGTATCTCGACGACCGGCTTGAGGAGAGCAGTTGAAGCAAGACCGTCCACTGAATAGCCAAAGAGGACAAAACTGTCTGCAATAGTTGACTCTCTTGCTAGGTTTCCAGGTACTCCTCTGGCACAGTGGGACAATAAATCCCCCCCAATAAATCACATAAACGAGGACCGAGTTATAAAAAAAAAAATCTTTATTTCATGTACCAGGATTTTTTTTTTTGTCATTTTCTCTTTTTAAAATTTTTTTTCTTTTTAACAGTCTGAAAAAAACCACAAAATAAAGAAAATGGAGGTTGGTTTCTTGTACTGGTTTGAGCTGGACATGAGCAATGCCCTCAGAAAGAAGCTTCCCTGCCAGCCCTCGCCTCCTGCACGCTCCCCCCTTCCCGCCTGGCCCCAGGGGCACGCTCGGCCTTGTGAATGCTCCCCAGCTCCGCATGGCATCGGGCAGGCGAGGGCGGCTGGGGATGGAAGCCCCAATGCCGCCCTCCCTCTTTGCCAGGGTACGGGAAACTGGCTTTAACTTATTTCTTGGGGGGCATTGGCGGGGGGACGGGGGTGTCTCCGTGTGAGTCTTTTTTGAAGGGCTTGGGGGGTCACGGGAGGGGATTTCAGTGGGGCAGGGGGGGGATCTGGATACCCAGCCAAGCCGGTCACATCCTCCCCTTGCCCCATGTTGCCATTTTGGGGGGTGATCCCCTCCCATTGCTACACCCCACCCTGCCCCAGAGTGGGGTGGGTGTGTGTTTAAGCAGCGGGGGGGTGGAGGAGCGGGGGGATGTGCAGGGAGGATCAGGATGCTTTTAAGCAGAAACCCCACTGGGACCCAAAGCGGGGAACTGCATGGCTCCTAAAACTGGAGCAGCAGGAACGGGGACGGAAAAAAAGTCCAAAAGTGGGTCTGAGCTGCCAAAGGGCTTGGCGGCCCCATCCTGCAAACCCTTGGCCTCGTGCCTGCCTGGGGCACAGCTGCTTTTGAGGAGCTGCCCCAAAAGGGGTCCTGTCCTTGCCCTGGGCTGGCCGGCGGCTCGCAGGGTGTGACAGAGGCCCTGTGTGCTCCCCTGCCGCCATCTCCCCTCCTGCCTGTGTATCTGTGGCGGCCATCGTTGGGGGAGCTGGATTAAAAGCAGCTTCTGGCACCCCTGGTGCCCCGTTCCCCCAGCATGGCAGGGAGGGAGGGGGCTGTGGCCAGGCCAAGGGTCCCAAGGTGGGATGGCGGAGGCCCAGCTCTCCTCGCTGCTGCGGATGAGACCACAGCAGGCTGGGACCCCCTAGCAAGTGGGGGACGAGGACAAACCCAGCAGGCATGGAGATGCCCGACAGCTTCGTACCTCTCCCTGGCATGGCCACCGGGACTTTTTGGGGGCTCAGGCCCAGTGTGGGGGGTCCCTGGCATGGGGGCCGGTGGGGGGAACGTGTCAAGGCCAAGCAGCCAGCGGCTGGCTTTGGGTCAGAGCAGGCTGGCTGTGCCCGGGGCGGGGGACAGGGCTGATTTCAGGGGGGCAGCTGCGTGGGCCTCCCCATGCCCCCACATGGCTGCAGCCCCACTGGCGGGACCTAAGGGGGATCCGGGCAGATTTGAGGGGTGAGCAGCCACCCTCGGGAGCCTCTGGAGCATTCACAGGAGAACGTGCACTCACCTGGGCACGCGTGTGTGGGCATGGGCACGCGTGTGCACGAGTGCCACCCACCCCTCCCCGACCCCGTCAGCATGCCGCCCTTGGATTTGGCCTCCCATGTGCCCCCCTGCCGCAGCAGCAGCATCCTGAAGGGATGGGAGCCCCGGTTCCCCTCCAGCAGCCCCCCACCCTCTGCCTGCGCCTCCCACCCCTCTCCCTGCTGTCTTTTTCCTTTTTTTTTCACAGTTTAAAGCTGGAGAAAACAAAAATGAAAAGAAAAAAGAAAAAAATACTATCTGTTTTTCTTGCAAGTAAATCCACTTATTCTATTTACATTTATTTATAGCTGTTGTTTTATTAAAAAAATTGCCACTTTTTTCTTTTAAGAAACCTTTTTTTGTCTTTTTTTTTTTGTCTGTATGTGTGTGTGTGTCTTTGTTTACTGTGTTTCTTTGCTTTTTTGCACTGTCACCGTTAACCCCAGGGTCCCCAGGGCAGGGGGGAGCTGGGGAAGCAGGGACCCCCCCTGGGGACACTGCGGAGGGGTGACTCAGCATCGGCTCCTGCACTCCCTAGGGACAGGAATCACTTTTAACCCCTACAGACCCGTGGGGGACGAGCGGATCCCCACGGATCCTGGGGGAACGTAGTGGGTTGCAGTTGGCCCCGGCACCCCGGGATCCTCTGTAACGGGCCCAAGGACACCAAAGTCACTGCCGGCCAAACCCCCATCCCCTGTCCCCCGAGGAGCCTGTGCTGGGTTAAAGGTAAGTGGGAAACAAACTGTAAAATTAAAGAATAAAACCCCCCAAAATCCAAAGAGCTGCCTCCTCCTCCTCCTCCTCCTCCCACTTGATTTATTGTCATTTGTTATTTCTTGGTTCCCTTTTACTTTTTTTTTAAGTCTGTTTTTATTAAATGTTAAAATAATGGTACATGGGAAATCATGCATTTTCTTTTAAATTTATTTCTATTTTTTAAATCTCTCTCGGTTTTAAAGTTTTTCTTTTTTTTCCTTTTTTCTTTTTCTGTTTTTTTTTAAAGAATTTTTTTCACTGTTGTCTCTTTCCTCACGTTTCCTTTTCGTTTGTTTGGTTTTTTTGTTCGCTCGCTTGTTTGCCTGCTTATCTGCATGTTCGTAGGTTGTTTTTCTCGTTGTTTTTTGTTTGTTTGTTTTTTTGTTGTTTTTTTGTGGATTTTTTTTTTTTGCGTTGGGAAGGTCCCCACCCCTGCAAGGGGCACTTCCACCTCCTCCTTCCCACCCCCCTGCTGCCCCCTGCCCCCTTCCACCCTCCCCACCCCGCAGCCCACCCCATCTCCTCCTGCCCGTTCCTGCCCCATTTTCAGCTCCTGGTGACGGCTTCATACCGGGGTGGTCCGGCGGTTGGCTGTGTTGGTGTGGATAGAGTCCTTGTTCTCTTTCTGGATACAGTTGTGAACCTGGAGGAAACTGTTATCCCTGTCGGAGTTGTAGGTGGCGGTGGGGGTGGTGGTTGCCTTCAGCGGGTCCCTGGTCAGGGTGTACATCGAGATCTCTGTTGATGGGAGGGTGTTGAACCCTTTGATCCCGACAGGAGAGGCATCCCTGGAGTGTGAAGGCTCAGTAGAGCGGGAGCTGGAGCGGCTGCGTCTCTGATAGCGGTACCGGTAGCTGGGGATGCGGGTGATGGCGGAGGACTGGAGGTAGTCCGTGGCACGAGCGTTGGCGCGCAGCTGTTTGTGCCGGTCTATGAACATGTGGACGGCCAGCACTCCCACCATCTCGGCTATAATGAAGGACAGGGCCCCGAAGTAGAAGGACCAGCCGTAGGAGTAGCTGTTCTTCTTGGAGTCGCTCTTGGAGGGGTCTCCAGCGTTGGCTGATATGTATACGATGATGCCAATTATATTACTCAGACCTGCCAGCCGGACGGTGGGAGAGAAAGAGGGACACATCAGGAGGGTCACACATGGCGGTGGTAGGGGCCATAGGGTTGAGCTTCTGCCCCTAGGAGGTGGGCATGGGAGGCCCCCAGCCACCCATCCCCTCCTGGTGGGCAGCTTTCTGGGCAAGACTCTCCACGTGTGCTTGCTGCATCCCTGGACTGCGCTCCTGGCTGGTCCCTGAGAGACACAGGACGTAGGGAAACACTCTCCCTCCAGGAGCTCCCAAGCAGCAGGAAAGCCTCTGCCTCTGCCAGGCGAGCAGGCAAGGTGGAGAGGCATCCTCAGGAGGCTGCTTTCACCCTGAATAAGGCTTATCAGGGCTGGGAAACACATGCAGTCCTGCCTAGGAAACCGTGCCCCTGCAGGATGCCCTGTCTGGTCAGCCCTACCACCCCCAGCACCCATCTCCAGGGTGTCAGGCCCTGTGCATCCCTTTACCTGCAGACACGAAGAAGATGCCGGCACTAAGGATGATGTTGTGTCGGGTTTTGTAGAACTCGCTGGCTGCAATGCAGAGTCCACCCATGAAAAGCAGAATCACACTCAGGATCGGGAAAATACTAGAGGCTCTAACAGCCCCTGTGGAGGAGAGAGGGAGAGGGGCAGAAAGAACAGCGCAGGTGTGAGAGAGAGGAAAAAGGGGCATGGAAACGGCACCGGGGAGAGGGGATGGGGGGAGACAAGCATGTTTTGTGGGTGGGGGTGAAGGGGAGAGGGCAACGTGCAGGTGGGGAGTAGTTCAAGGAGGGATAAAGGCATTGGGGGATGGAGGGAGGGAGAGAGAAACAAAGTGTGTCAGAAAAAGAGAGCAGTCCAAAGCAGCTCTCCCACACCCTGGCTGCTGCTGCTGCCGTGAAGCAGGTGGCCTGGCACGGGGGAGGCGGAGGGGGCTGTGGGGCCAGTGGCTGAGCTGGGAGCCTGCTTGTGCTGCCTGTCCCCCCTCACGCTATCTTTTCTTCTGCTTTCGGGGGGACTATGGGCTGGAGGGGGAGCCCTGGCACTATCTGGCTTCTCCTCCTGTGGGGCGCTGCCGCTCGAGCCTGCTCTTCAAAGAGCAGCAACCCAAATGCTTCCCGCGGAGCTGCTCAATCTCGAATCCTCCTGAAAGGGCATGAGCATCTCAAGGAGAGATTTTTTTTTTTTTTTTGTAGGGCTGAGAAGGAGCTCCTGGTGCCACGCATTGCTCTGCGGCTGCAGTGAGGACTGAGAAGCGAAAGTCCCAGCCCTGGGTGCTGAAACACGGGGCTTATCCTAGTGATTAAACAACTGGGCTCCTTCCAGAGGGCAGTGATGGGTTCGGATGTGCCAGCTCCCACACACGCACGCTCTCCATCGGTCGATATGGGAAGAGCTCAGCCAGCAGAGGGCAATGGCATAGATGCATGTATATACTCATGTGCAAAACATACCCCAAAGTTTCTGGGGGACTCTTGTATTCACTCAGGGAAAGGCCAGGACTGTGTATACACATACCTGCACACACAGGCACACACGCCACATAGCTCATGGGCTTTTCACTGGGTACCGATGGTCTGCCTGAGTTTGTGTTGCCAATATTTGTATTTTTTAACTAGGAAGGCCTTCCCTCCTCCCTTCCCAAGAGAAAATAAGCTGTGAAAGTGTGAAATGAAGCCTTGCTTGATAAAGAAAGGTATCAGATGGAATGGTGCAATTCTGCTTGTGGAGCAAAGATCCGGAAGGTGGGATGCAAGCTAATCCCTCCTTGCCTGCAAGAATGAACCCTACTGAAGCAAGCACAGGACTTTTTCCTAAGCAGGCAGAGACCATGATCCAAAGACCCTGTTGGCATCAGGATCCTATCAGGAATAAGCAATCACCACTTTGAGAGGGGTCCTAGCCCACTGCCTGTGCATGGGGAATGCAAAAGGCAGGGAGAAACCTCTCTTGCTTGATTTCTGGTTCTGCCTGGCTGTGTTTCAGGGAACAGGATAGTGATAATAACCATCTTAATAAGCTTCTGGAAAGCAAGGCGGGATTTGACAATGCGAAGCTTAAATGGCAGTAAGTAAACATCAAGCAGACATCTGCTGATCAGAGGGTTTCCAGAGGGATGCTCAGTCAGTCCCACAGCCTGGCCCTGACCACATCAGTTTTATCTGGGTCTTAATTCTGAAATTCATGTCTGTTGGGAGAACACAAAGCTGACAGCTGACATTGGGAGCTGTGGGCATTATGTGATGGGGGAGGACAGCATCCTCGTTCAGCCCCTGCTATCTGCCCCTCAAGAGGACCATGCCAGCAAGAGAGGGGCAGAATCTCATCCAGTCTTCCTGGGTCCAGGGTCTTTGGTCTAAAGAGAAGGGGACTCATGACGGTGTTCAGATGCTCTCTCGTATCATCTGTCAACTCTCTAGCTTGAGTGTCTTCTAGCAAAGAAATGCAGGGAAGCTTCCATTTCCTCTCTGACAACCGGTGTTTGATTTCTAAAAGCCTAAGACACCTTAAGTGGACAGCTGGCAGAACTAAAGTCTAAGCCCTTCTACCAGGCCATGGACACTGCCCCACAACTGTCCTGGTCCCCTGAATGAGAGAATTGCCTAGTCTGATACTAATAAACAGCTTTGTAACTGTTCTTGCCGGTACTGCTAGGCATCGCCCATGCGGAGCACCCAGGGACTCTGGTTTGGCAGAAGTCCTGGGAAGAAGCTGTCCAGTGGGGTCCCTCTCCAGTCAGGTCTAAGCCAGAAGAAATCCCACTTCCCTCAGGAGTGACCCAAGTAGTCCTTTATTGACTTGCCAAATCCCTCTTTGAACCTGGTTCTTTCTTAAAAAGGACTCTACCCTGGGGACACCGTCAGGTCCTGATGTTAGGCCAGTTTTTGTCTTCAGATCTTGTTCCCTCTGAGGCAACAGACCCATCCTTCTTGAGATATTCACCCCCTTCCCCCAACTCTTCTTTCTGAAGTGCAGCTGATGCTGCAAGCAGCTTCCTTGCTACCAAGCATCTCTGCCCTCAGGGGCAGCCTGCACAGTCACTGTGCCAAACTGGATCAAACCCCAGTCTTCAGCTTTGCTGTTCAGGGGCCACGCAGTGATTAAGAGACCAATGCTGCAGAAAGGCAGCAATTTCCTTGGGTTATTTACAATTTACAGGGGATGAAGAACTGTTTGAGAAACCAAGAGGAAGCAGCATAAGATCTGCCTCTCTTCACATACAAATGAGCCTCACAGAGCCCAAATTATCTCTCTCATCCCTGCCGCAGGGCTGGGTCTCCACATCTGGCTTGGAGCATGCCAGCATGACAAGGAGCTATTCTTGAAAGACTCCCAGCCTTTGGAGACCTCTGATGCTTAACCTTGTGAGGTCAAAAGCTCTTATCTGAGATTTCTGAAGGCAGAAGATCTGTTCTCATGATATCAGAAGGTGTTGGGCTTGTGGAGGGAGGGCAGGATAGCAAGGTGAAGACCTCAGAGGAGGAGTGATCCCTGTTCATCTGTGCTAAAGGAGGAGCAAGCTCCTGCTTCTGGGGCAGGTGGAAATGCTTACTTGTGGTCAGAGAGGGCAACACGTGATGTGGATCTGCCCTGCTGGCCAGGCTGCCTTCCCTGTCCCCATGCGCAAAGTGGTGCAACCTTCAACTGCATGTCCCAGGCTGGACTTGGAGCTCAGGTCAGGTTTCCTTACAGAGACTCTGTGTGCCTGGGGTACAGCACCTCTCCTGGAGACTGTGGGTGAGCACCAGGACTTTTATTCAAAGAGATCTGACTGTCTTTATTCCTGCTTCCTATTCCCATCACTAAAATCACTGAAACCAGCAAGGATCAGATCTGCAGCCTCTGTAGGCAAGTGGTGTTTGGGGAAAGGTGAAGACAGAAACAGGTTCTTCTCAGACACAAACCAGCTAATTTCTTAAATCTGATGCAACTGGAGTATCAGCTAAGGAAATATAAACTTCCTTTGCTCTGGGAGGACACACACACACTCATACACACTCACACTGCCCCAGCTAGTCCAGTCCTGACCCTATGCCCACTCAGCAGCTCTCCAATGGATTTGAATTAAGACTCTGGATTTAGATCATAATTAATTGCTGTTAATAAAAAATGCCACTGGTTGTTTTACTATGAGTTTGAAACTTGCACTGTCTCATGGGCCGGGCCCCAGGTGGGTGAGAGCGGAGCCATTTTTGGGGGTTGGTGGGGCTCTGGGGTCGCCTCCTCTGTCCCACTGATCGTCACAGGTCCCAGCGTCTCCACCACACTACCTTCAGAAAGCAAAAGGCACCCGACGCTAGCACCTACGAGCCATTGCAAGGAGAAGAGCCTGTGGACTTACGGAGGAAATATTCTGCTGTATCGGCTTCATAATCTGCATCCTCAGGGAAGTGATCGATTTGCTTACACAGACCTTTAAAATTCCCTAGGGAACAAGAGAAAAAAAAAGAACAAATGAGAACACCAAAACCTGCCTCACAGGAACAGCTGCCCTCTGTGTCACCCTTTGTGCCCTCCCTGCCTTCCTCCCAGGCAGCACGCCTGCTCATGTACGCATGCCCATTAAATGCCCAGGTACTCTCCTTGCATGCTTGCATGTGTATCTCCCTCTTATTTGCACACGAAGGTGGGATTTGCCATCTGGATCCAGCCTGGCGCCTGCCTAGCCCAGCACCCTTCACTCAGCGGTGGAGAGCACCAGAAGCTTTGGCCAGCAGGTATGACTCCTGCTGCAGATGGACAGGAGAGCACTGCCTGCCTCTGAGGGAGGTGATGGGAAAAGAAGCCACAGACTAGGTCACGCTGTGAAGCATGAGGGTCAGGGTCCCTTCCCTCAATGTTGACTGGCGTAACTGTGGGTGTTTGTGTTTCACTTGATGTGGCCTTGGTGGATCCCAGCAGTGCTGTGTACAGCGGGGTGATCAGTTTTGGGTGGAAACGCATTTGTTTCTGTCAGCTGTGAATTTGCTGCCTATTAATTTCATGGGCAGGACACATCCTGTTTTTCTGGTGCCGCACAAGAAGAACAAAAGCTCTTAATCTGCTTTCTCCGTATGACTGCTTGGTTTTGCCTACCTTTATCAGGCATCCTCTTGTGTCCTCTCTCAGACTAAGGCTACAAGAAGCTTGCTGCAAGTGTGTGTATGCAGCTCAGCAGCGAAACACCCTTTACACTGGGAGAGCAAAATCGTCTGTCATAAGTGAGGAAAGGTGGCCTAGTCACCCTCAGTTTCCTCAGGCTGGTTTACATACAGGGCCTTCTGCTAGCTTTAGCCATGAGGCACCCTTTTTCACATACTCCAACACCAGCAAAGCCATCCCAGCAGGAAGGCAGCAACATCTTCCCAGTCTTTTGTCATCTGGGATGCCTACCAGGCTCTTATTTTCATCATTCATGTCTCCCTCCTCTTGAAATCAGGAATACCACTCCAGAGAGGTAATTCTCAAGCCACATCATCATCCTGACCACTGGTTGACTAGTATCTCAAAGGATCAGGTTGTTCATGCTTGTACAGGGGTGACCATGTGGAAGGCAATTTCATTATACCACCTGTGGTTCCTCCAAACTTTTTCTCCTGCCTTCCCTTACATTTCCCTCTGGACTCTTGCACTGGCTGGCCATTAGCACAGAACTGATGGACATAATCTCCCCAGAAAGGAGGAATGCAGTGTCCGTATGAGGTGCATGGATAGGAGGCATGGTGATCCCATGGGCCCCCTCACCAGAGGTCAGCCACCAAAGTGGCTCAGGCTGACTGATCCCTCAGCAGAAGAGTTTGGAGCCCAGGTCTGGAGAGTGACAAATGCTGTGGCAACCTGGGAAAGCCACATGCTGCCCTGGCCCTGAGCCCAGCCACTGGACCAGCTGGGTGTTGAGGGCGAGGGGGCAATGAAGCCACTGTACTTGTGGTTGTTGTCTCTGGGAAGGGTTGCTTGCAAGGAACCCAGAGCTCTTACAGGCCAACCCTACCCAGGCTGAGACCTGCAGGGACCATGTTGGGTCCCCGGGTCATGCCTGGAAAAGTTTATTCCAGATGAATTCCAATGATCTTTCAGGTATTTGGGAATAGCTGGAAGAAGGACCAAGCTTAAAAGTTTCCCCAGATCTGCCCCTGAGTTTCTTCTCAAGGCCCAGCCTTGCTGGAGCAAGGTTTGGCATGCTTTGGGAGGCAGTGCTGAGCACAGAGCTATAGAAGGCAGGTAGGTAGTTTCCTTTAGGTCAGCCCCCAAGGTCAGCTCCTCCTGCATCCAGTTGGCTTGTGTCTGATGCTTCTGAGATACATATCTCCTTTAAATACTAGTTCAAAGAGCTTCCATGAAGAGTCTAGAGACAGCAGAGAGGAGTGTGTGCATGTAAGATGTAAGTAATAGAAGAAGAAAGTAGGAACAAAGCCTCTCCATGTACCTCTGAAGTGTTATTCCCACATTGAAACTGTGGGTTATGAAAGGAGGTTATTAATCACCCATCTCCATCACCAGTTACCTTGTTCAAGAAGTGTCTGCTTCTCAGCCATGGCTCTTCTGGAAGGAAAACTTCATAGCCAAGCAAATCCCCTTGCCACACTCCCACCCTGCTACTTGCCCACTTAAATACCTGTGAGGAAGGCAGATATAGCATGAAGGGGGTCCTTTCCCTTGCTTTCCCCTGACTGCCTGGGGCCATCTGCCCGTGACAGATGAGCAGCTCATCACCCTGCTCCTTTGGCTGCGGTCACTGCTGCACAGTGCATGTGAACACTGCTGCTCTCCGAGGCACCGGGGAAGTCTGCAGCCTCAGATTTCATCTCCTTGCCCAGCAGATCCTGAACGCTGAGTGCCTCCTGCCCGTACACGCTGGGGGAGCAGGCAGAGCCTGCGTGCACCTCCCAGATGAGGCTCCCGGCTCTCAACCAGAGCCCCCCCGGTTGGAATCAGCCAGGGAGAGAAGAGGCACTACATCTGGAAACCCCCTCACTCTGTGCCATCCTTTTCCTGCTTCCTCTCTTCTCCCTCTCCCCTGCTCTGTTTCTTGCTGTATTTGGGCCCAATTAATTCCTATGTGAGGAATCAAGCTGCTTGGGAAAGGTGCTGCAACTTGTGTAGGGTGTCTTTTTATATGGACTTGGGTGGGGTAGCTACTCAGGGGTTCAGCGCTTAGGCAGAGTGAGGGCATGTGCAGGCTCTTTGAAAAGCTTCTCCTGTTGCTGAGTGTCCAAAAGGCCTTGCTGATCTGGTTCAGCAGGGTACTTGGCCATTGGGGTGTCCAGCCTTGGCTTGCTTAAAATGCTGTGACATTGAGGAGCTGCCCTTCACCACAGGTTGATAGGCTGTGCCAGGCTGATCCCCCTCCCTGGCTCAACCCTGCCAGGGTTCGTGAGGGCAGGGTGGGCAGCATTGGCCCCACTTTAGCCCCTACTTTGTCTCTGCTCAGCACAGAGTACCGTGATTCTGGATGCTGACTATTTGCCTGTGCTACCACACCCTCTCCTCCAATGCCTCCTGGCTCCTCTGGGCGATGGATGGGGAAAGGATGCAGAATTTAGGTCATTAATGCGCTAACTGGGAATATGAGAGAACAAGATTCAGTTTTTGCTCTGCCACAGGCATGCTGTTAAAAGAAATTCTTCTCTCTGCCTTAGAGTCCCACCCTGTAAAATGGGGGTGACAGCACTCCTCAGCCTTGTGCCGTACGGGGACATGCTAAAGAGGGCATGATGTGGGTGCACTGGTGCCAGCGGCTGTGCAAGCACACGGAGTAGGTGAGCGATGGATGACGGCGGTTCAGAAACCCGCTTGGTGCGGGGAAGGCCTCGATGTCACTTCTTGCGCCAAGGTCACTCGGCAGTTCTCTGACAGACATCTGTGGCCTGCTGAGATGGTGCGGCAGCCTCCCTGGCACCTGTGCCGGTGGAAGCGCCACGGCCGCACGCGGGGAGGGGGATGGAGCAGCTCGGCAGCACTGACGAGGTCTGACACAACAGCCTTTTCCTGTGCTGCACGTGCGGTTTGCGGAGCCAGGGAGGGAAGAGACATGTGCCACCCTACAGGTAATACTCCCGAATGCCTGAGCAAGAGCATATTATTATTTGGGAGGAAGTGTAGGGCTCTGAGAGACCCTCAAGGGAGTAAGAGCGATCTCTCCTCTGTACTTGTGTCCCTCTGCCCTTCCCATTCTTCCCAACTTGAGCTATTTCATGCTACACACCCTGAAACAGACAGGTGTTGAGCTCTCTGGCTTTTCCTGCATGCCTCTCTGAGAAACTTAAGCCACGCGCTTCCACCTCCTCCTTGCAGCTCTCCCAGCGCAGTTCGGGTTCTCCTCTCATCCTTTTTCTTGTGCTTACCCACCAGGTCTTCCTCCTGTTTCTCAGTCTCTCTCATTCATGGCAGCCATCTCCCTCTCCCCAGCGTGTCGGTGTGGGGACCCCTCGAGCAGCCTGCTTTGGGATGTGCAGGTGAGGCGAGGAGGAGCTCTGGCTTGTGTAAGGACAGAAATGATAGGAATGCCCAGGTCCATGGAAAATCACAGAGCAGCTCCCAAGTCCCCTGGGTGTTACTGGGAGTCCTTAGATGAGATCCCCACCATTTGCTTGTCGCTTGCCCAAGCTTTGGAAAATGCAGTCTGGAGGAGCTAGGACTGGTGCAAGAGGCACACTGCCCCCCCGGTGCCTGGACCAGGACAGAAGTTGCCCAGCCAGGGCATTAAGAGCAGAGACAACCTGCCACACTGACGAGAGGGACTGAATGTCTAAGATGTGTGAAAATCAAGATTAACTGTCCTCAGAGAGACCTCCTCCAATGCGTCCCGGTCATCATCTGGGTACGTGCTGTCTATCCAGGACAGCTGGCAGCCGTCAGCTCTGCTGCAGCGAGAGTCAGACCAAGTTACCCCCGACGAGAACCTGGCTCAGTATTGTTGGTGTTACGGTTTATTTTTGTGCCGCTTTGTGCAGCCCTGTCTCTTTCAGAAGTCTCGCTTGCCTGCAGAGTGCATTCCATTGCAGAATAGTAAGTTCCAAAGAATGAAAAGCTACGCCCTTCCTGCAGGGTAGGAACACTTTTAAATGGTCAGGACTGTACATCTGAAAACTGGGAGCCAGAGGCAGAGGAAAAGACATCCAAAAGGAGAGAAGCAGACAAAGAGGGACAAGAACAAAAAGACCTGTTTTCCCAGAATGATTTGTGATATTTCCATTTATGGAAAAAAGCAATCCACTGAAAGCTTTCCTTCAGTCTCACTCTCTAATTTAGCAGAGGTTTTGGCATGGTGACTTCTAGAGAAATAAATAAAGGGGGCTGGATATAGCTGTTGCATCTAAAAGCTTAGAAAGATAGCTTGGTGTTGGCCAAGGATTCAGTACCTCTTTCTGCCACATGGTCCCTGTATCATCTTAGGCAAGTCACTTAACCCCTCTCTTCTTTCACTCAAAATGGGAATAACAGTACTTCCCCGCCTCAGGGAAATAGCCTGAGGATATTTACATTAAAAATATGAAAGTGATCAGATAATTCTGCCCACCTTCCAGTTCAAACATAACGTGCTCATCTTTGATGTGGCCTTCTCCCAGATAAACACAAAGGCTGCGCACACGTGAAAGCTCTCCCAAATTAACGCTTGTGATTCCTGCCTTAGAAGTAATCTTTGTTGCAGATTAAACTAATATTTGCTATCTACCCATGAAAGAAATGTGAGAAACGGTGCACAAAGTATGGGTAGTCAGACGAAACCACAAACATTTCTTTCTGCTCCAGGACCCTGTTTCTGAGCGGAGTCCGTTTAGTACCAGGTGGTGACGTGGGGCTCAGAGCCAGCCTATGGACTGGGAAGACAAATTCCACAGCTACATGGCAAACTGTTGGCGTGTCTTTCTTAAACGTATCGGCAAAGGGTTTCCAAACCAGGAGAGGAGGTCTGGTGTCCCTGTCAAAAAATGACGTTAGTGACACTGAGTTCTTTGTGCCCAACCTGACATGACTTCAGGAGGAAGGCGTGAGGTTTCATGGAGAGCCAAGGGAAGCACAGGAAAAGACCTTTGAAGGTATTTTGATTGCTCTCCACGCTTCCAAGAATGAAGCACTGGAGAGCACTCATCGTTTTGGGGCAGCTGGAGCTGATGAAGAGCACAGTGGAAGGGAGCACAGACAGTTCTCGCAGGCATCTGCTTTTACCCACCTGTGCTGATGTGCCCAAAAGAAAGGCTGGCTTTTTGAAAGTCCTCGTTATCCCTCTCGGGGAATCTCTCCATAGATGGCATCTTACGAAAATTAGGCCATCTTTTCACGTGCCTCAGTATGCATTTAAAGGCCTCGGTTACAGGGTGTAGGGTTATACCAGCAAACATAGCCACTGTGACACAAGGGAAGGTAATTTTGGGGCTTGAGCAGGTGCTGCTCTGACCCTGCACAGCATAAGGGATGCTGTGCGAGTGGCAATTCCTTTTGACTCAGGCGGGTAATTTTAAGACCGAAGAGTCCACAGCTCTCCTTAGGAACAGAAGAACTTTCCACTACAAGGAGAAGCTCAATGGGGCGGCAAATGGGGTCTGTGAGGGTGAGCCTGGGACAATAGCAGAGATCCCATGGGGACAAAGGACCATCAGAAATCTCGCCACCTTCCTGTCCAAATGCAATGCACCTGCTTTGATGTGGTCTTCTCCAACATAAACATGCAGCAGTGCATATGTTAAAAAAACCCAAACAAAACCCTAGCAACACAACCAGTATGTTGCATACATAATTCTCTCCCTGGGGAGAGGATAAAAGAACAAACCACATGTGACTGATATCAAGCCCCACCACTTAATGTGCCACTGGAAATCATTCAGATATTGTGGTGAAGAAGCCTGTAAAAGAACTGATGCAAAATAGAAAATGATATTATAGTTATGAAAGAATATCCCCCCTGCCTACAAGGTAGAAGCATTATACCAGCTCTCCTCACCTTATTATTAATAATCATGTTTATTACAGCTGTTGCCAAGGATCAGATGATAAAGGGAGTTTACTGCAGTAAAAATGGTACAAACACTGCCTTACAGACCATTGCTGCCTTGATGAGCACGAAGGAAGGGGTATATCACAGTGCATTAGCAATGACCAAAGCTACAGCAGTAAAATGGCCTGAAAATACCAATTCTGGGGCGATGAATTTAGTCAGGGGATGGTTAATAAATAGAAAGAGAAATGCAGACATAGATGGGCAGAGGAGCAAAAACTGGGAGTATGGGGTAGCACTGAGGAGGAGGTGGCGAGGTGGAAGGTAAGAGGTAGAGTGAACAGCCACTGAGCACCGGGGAGAGAAGTCCCATCGAAGCCAATATCAGGCTCCTGTTTTTCCTTTTTCAGCTCTTAACTCCTCGCTTGCTCTCTGCAGCCCTCCCTGACCGTCACTCGGTGAGGGAGAGGGGGCTCATGACAGAAGGACACCATGTGTGCCACTGGAGGTGGCTTGGGTCCCCCCTGTAGAGCCTCGGTGGTGTGGGAGTGCAGAAGAGCCCCATCACGCCCCAGCGCTACCAGCACGATCCCCCTGCAGCGCTCCGCCTGCCTGGTGCTGCAGCTGCGGCGGTGGATGGGGATCACGCTGCATTACGGCCGGACCCTGCGCCTGCTCTCAGCCTTGGATCACTTTGCATTTTTCCTTGGAGGCGGCAGCCTCCTTGCCTGCCCGCTCCACTCCGTAACGCTGCTGCGTGCTGCTAAGTAGCCGATAGACTCTGCCTCGGAGCTGGCTATAGCTATTCCTTGTATGTGGGTGGAGGTGCGGTGGTAGCAAAACCTATTATTAAGATTATATGAAGATTTCCATTTATAAACACCCTCTTTTTACAGGGTTGTAACGTTCAAAAATATCCTCACTGTGGCTTGAAATTTCCCGTGCTTTGTCACAGGCAGGGAGTGAGACTGGCTGGCAAAATTGGGCAAAGGCTCTTGAACGCGTTTTGGTGCAAACACAAATCCAGCACGTTTGAGCTTTACAAGCTGAAACATTGTGGGTGGCTGGTTTTCAGGGACTGCTAGACATTTGTCCAAGTTACAAATGAAAAACGTTGACACAGCAATAATAAAAATCATTCAAAAAATCTTTTTTGCATACATCCACTAAAAACATCTCCTCTGGTAAACAATTGCCTCTATTTTCTAGATTTTGCTAGAACCAAACCTGAGCTGAATTTCTTCTGCAAATAGTACCGAACACAAAAAATGTATTAGGCTTGTCTAAGTCCTCTAAAGCTGTGGATAACTTCACTCCTCCTAACGTTGCATTTCTCACATTTCCCTGCTCTGCTGGCATTCTGGAATTGAAAATAGTTTTATATATACAGACATAACAAATGCATGTTATGATTTCATGTATGATGTCAATGAAATAATTGGTTTTTTTCTAACTGGTATTTTCCAGTGAGTGATTCAGTGAATGTGTAAAGCATGGACAATATCTCTAAATCCTCAGCAGAGAGGTTGGAAACTATTTCTACAGTTATTAGAGTGACTAGTGTCACTCTATGTAGGAAAAATGTGTGAACTTTCTGGCATACAGGCCCTGTTGCAGAGTTTTCAAGGTATATCAGCTGAGTTGGTAAAAGTTATTGCCTTTGCCTTGTGAGAAGAGGCAGAACTGGTCTTTAAATGAGCTGGGAACCAGAAAAAGAATTGAGAAAAGAGTTTGCAAATAGTTGTTCTCAGACGCTGTAGCATGGTGGTGGGTTTTAAACTCCATGAGCACAACTGTGCTGGAGCTGCTGGGGTGGAGGATGGAAATATGAAGGCAGAAGTTGATCAGGACAAGGAGAGAAGTCCAAGCAAAACAGAAAGGGCAAGTGAAAGAAATCGAGATATTACAGAGGATTTAAAAAAAAAAAATCTGGCAATTTGTAGCAGGAACATTTGTATGTGTGTGTAACGAGTCAAATGTGACACTACAACTGTGAGCCTAGTGACAGGAAGGGTGATGCAATTATCTGCAGTGAGAAAGAAATGATGTGCATAAGGTGTGGGAGGAGAGGAGATGCTCCATAGCCACCACAGGCAATACCAATCCACGGCTGCACATCCAGATGTCAGAGGAAGGGAAATACTAATGTAAGCCTGGAGGGAAAGGGGTGGACGGGATGAAGGGAGTCTGTAAGAGCTGTTGCTTCTCTTTTCTTTTTTTCGCTATCATGGCAACAATATTGTAACTAGGACAGGTTTTGCATATAGGGTTACAACATCAAACTCTCAGAAATCAGAGCATGTAAACAACATCCTAGCCAGATGAGGATGTAAGGACTGAACCATCCTGAACTTGAACCCAGAGACCCAGAGCTCAGATGGGTTAGTCTCTCCCCAGAAGTACGCAGAAGAAATCCGTGAGCCAGAAAATTTGTAATTCAGCTCATCCTATGAGGTTGCGTTTTTCTCCTCAGACACCATTGTGTTGCTAATCTGTGAACGTGCACCAGAGGACAGAGCCAGGCTCACCCTGTACAGTAGGTCATGTTTTGGGTCAGTGGTGAGACTATAACTCTAGGGATGATTGGAAGTTACTGTGCACAGGCACGAATTTACCAGGCAAGAAAAGAGGGGAAACAGTCCTCCTTACACCGTGAAAAGTGGTCTGCACAGCTGGGACACAGCCACGAGCTGTACAATGCTTTGGTTCAGATGCCGGCTGAGCCCCTACCGCAGTCAGAACTTGGGCTTGGCTATCCCCAAGCGCCAAATCTTGAATCCTGCAATTGTAATACTGTGTTCACAAGGGTTTTTGAATGCAATTTCCTTAGTCATTTTTAAATTATGAAGGAGGAGAAAAGGCAATTCAAATCTATCATCTCGAACTCCACATTGCATTTGTCTCTGACATATCCAGCCGGATCTATAGGGAGACAGTGTCCTCAGTTAAACTGGTGCAAATCTAGTGTGACTCTGAGCTGCTCCTTCAGCAGATATGGTCACAACCAAGAGAGGAATTAGGCTTGCAGCTGGTAATTAGCTTATGAAGTATGTGGTGTGCTTTAGGGTCTTTCAGGATGCAAAGGACTATACAAAAATTATTATTAGTTATTAATAATAAAAATACCCGAGAACCCCAGGGAAATAATCCAGAGAATGGAGCAAGTCAATGACAGAGGCAGCTTTCAATCCATCCTCCCTCTTCTGTGCCATTTAAGCTCTCCTCCCCCTTCCCCTCCAAGGCTCAGACACATGGAGGAAGGGAGAGACCCCCATCACACGTGGTTAGCAATTTGGCAGTCTCAGCAAGTCTCTTGTGTTCTCCCACACAAAATCGTCAGCCTGCAGTAGGAGTTGTCAAATCTGTCATGTAATTGACAGCCAGAAGCAGAAATTTTGGGGAATAGCAGGGCGTGGGAATTCCTCAGCTTGCTTCCCATGGGAAAACTGCAATCCTGCCCTGGTGGTCCTCAGGGCCTTTCATCTCATTGCCCTCCCTGCCCCTGGGAAAAGGACTGGACAGGTAGGTACCGCTTGCTTTCTTTAATGATCTCTGGGTAATAATTGGAGGTCTGACCACAGTTACCTGGGTTGGGATGAGGGGCTCCACTGGCAACGCACAACCTGTTTTGGCTCTTCCAGCCCAGCAGATGAGCGTGAAGTTTATTTTAGGTAAGGAAATAGAACAAGGGAAGAGCTGGATTTTCTCTAGCACTTTTTATACCCCAGGGAACCCAAAGCCCTTCATGCAACACTGAGAAAGATCCCCCAGCGCAGTGGCTCCACAGACGAGCATGGCAGCCATTACGTGCTCACTGAGCTCGCACATGCTTGCCCTCGGAGAGCAGAGGCGGTTTTACCCAGGCAGGGAATATTGGTTATCCCTTATTCTGTTCAGAAAGTGCTCTGGGATTTTTGCTGTCCCTTCAGGCAGCCCACCAGAGATGGCCAGGAGGGAACTTGGCGTAGGATTTCCTTGGCAGGAAGCCCTGCTGACAGCAGTGCTTTGGGTTGAGCTGCAACGTGCAGGGCCATGCACTCATGGAGCTTTTCTGCCCTGTGCCCTTTATGCCCTGAAATTCACCATCTACAATCAGAAAATGAAACCCCCGAAGAAGAGGTCAGGACTTTCTAATTTTGCAATTTCCTCTAGCAGTTGCTACATCTTTTCCTGCAGCACTAGTGTCTTGGAGAAGCACAACCCAGAGCAGCTCCCCAGCTGGGCCAGGGCTACCCAACGCTGTGCTCTGGAGAGCACCCTGGGATGAGGGCAATGTGAGTGTGCCAAACCTTTTTAGGATGCTCAGCCTCGGTAAATCCACTTCTGATCTGGTCCTCACTCTCAAAATGATCCAAAACCTCCCAAACGCTCCTAAAGCAATAAATAATAGGAAAGTGGAGGGAAGACGGGGCAGGAAGAGTGGAGGGCTGACCTGATGTACAGCAAGACCCTTCTTACAGACAGCTGGGAAGGAAGCCACTGGTGTCCCCAGCTATCCCAGAAAGGGGAGCTCCTTGTCTTGGCAATGTCCCCAGAGTGGGGATGACCTCCATTGCAGCCACTTCCTAATCAGCCTGGACACTGAAACCAAATGTGGCTTAATATTGTTTCTTGCGTTTCCCAGCTATGCTGGGATTTGAAGAGTTGTGTGGGTTGCACGTATGGGTACCAAACGATTTTAGGCTCATAATTCCTTGGGGTTATTTATTTTGGTGCAGTTACTGGCAGGGCAAATATCCAGAGTAACAATCAGACTGGTTGTGAAAGCTGTAGGAAAGCAGTGCCCTCTGTGCTACAAGAGCCAGGACACAGAGTTTGCTTATTTACACAGGAAACAAACTTCACGCTTATTTTTTACTTTGGTCGCTGGAGTTCAGAAAGTGTGGGTAAACACAGTCTATACCCCACAGGGCCAAACAGGGTAGCTGGCCTGTGTGAGTCTGATCAAATTGCGTTAGCACAGCTATGCTGTGGCTTTCAATATCTCCAGATGAGCTGCTGCTGTTCCAACTTGCTGCTTTACTCATAATCCACATCAAACATTGGGTGTTAAAGTAGATATTGCACAGATTTGATTTTAGGTCCTTTTTTATGCAGCTGAGCAAAAAAACAAATGCCAAGCCTTGCGAGTCATGTTAGCTTTCAGAGCCTGCTATTAGAACATTAATAATTTTATTATTGTTATTTCCTCTGGGTTGCAGGTACCCCAGTGATTTGCAAGGCAACAAAGTGACTTGGCCCTCTCCTGAAGCGCTTACAACAAAAGTTAGACTTAAGCACAGCACTGGGCCTATTTAATAAGCAAACAGTGCCAGCAGGGTGTTTGGAAGAGGGAGGTTTATAGCAGCACAGGATCATGAGACGTTTACGGTTGTGTGTGCATGTGTATCCTGTTAGTTTATGCTGGCTTTTAAAAAGAAGACTGTGGAGGGGGAAAATGTACTAGATTTAGGGATGATGCCTTCAAGAAAGGTGAGCGGAGATCAGGGAGGGAAGGATGATTTGGAAAGGGGAGGTTGAAGGAGAGGCTGTGAAGGAGGAGTGTGAAACTACCTGTGGCACAGCCAGAGAAGGCATACGGGGGAGCAGGTACTGCTGCTCAGTCATAATAACCCCTTTGAAGCTTGACTGCAAGCCGTGCTGCCGCACCAATATTTTTTCATCCATTGAGCACGCTAATTTATTACAGAGGAGTCTGTAGGTGTGAGCTATGTGCTAGGGCTAATCTCTGAAGCGTTTTCAGCTACTCTACACATAACATTACTCTTGCGTCCTGGGGAGAAGGCTATTCATAATGGGATAAAATTTACTCACAATACTAGACTAGGGAATATTATTTCTAATGTGATGTGGTCCGGTTACACTCAGTTAGAAACCTGAAAGGCCGTTTCAGGGCTTTGAATCATGTCCAAGCCAGCTACCAAGCCACCTTCTGTGGCCAGGATTGTATTACCTGGAGACATGCCCATCAGAGCTTCTTACACCAAACCATACCTTCCCACCTACCCCCCACACAGAGTAATGTACATCTCAGAACTGAAACTTCCCTGCTTTAAAGCCAATAAAACAAGAACTTGTCTCCCAAAGACTGCCAAAACCCAAACTCCTTCCAGATTTGACCACTTTTCCTTGGAAAAAATTACCGGTTGTCCACTGGAATCACTGGTCTGAAATTCCAGCCCCTTCCTCAGTTTCTGGTTTACTGTTACAGCTACATCAGTCTGTAAAGCAACAACAAATGTTGTGCTGCACCTTAGATCTTAACCTCATTATCTTACCTTCAAACTGGTGTTGCCAGTCAGGAAATGTGCCAATACCAAAGAACGGCAGCATTTCAGTCTCACTGTGTGTTTGTCTCTCCATGAGTAAATCCCGTTTTCTGCCCATGCTACAGCCACTGCTGAAAGTCTTTCTCTCTTGAAGTTGGCCAGTTTTTCAATGAAAATTTCTCAGAGGGATACAGAGACTTTGACCTGATCACCTGAATCCCAGGTAAGATGAATACCTGAAATGTTGGCACACTGACAGTTTCAGTGCATTTAACTCATGGTTTTGGTCAAAAAAAACCACTTTTGAAAACCATCTTTGTCACACTCCAGTGTAGAACAGGAAGCTTTATAAGTTCAGAGTTTTGTGGGACAGGAAAATATTTCTCCATGTTTTTCCAGCCCGTTCTCTGCACCTACCTGACTTCATGTCAGCTACCATGCACTTTGCATAGCATATGTTTGCAGCTTCTCTTTAGGTCCTACTGGGGCAGCTGAGGCTGCTTGAAGGCACAGCTGGCCAGCTGTTCCTTGGAGACTGCTTCTCCACTTAATTCTACCCACAGTTGCCACATCTCAGTCTTATCAGTCTGTTTCTTCAAAACCGGCCTCTGAGATGATACATTGTGCACCAAGACCTTGTCCTCTTGGCCCTCTTGATCAGCACGGCCTTGGAAGGCTGTGGCCTTGGTTTTGCCAAGCCAACATTAGAGTCATGTCAACCTCAAACATGAAATCCAGTCTATGCATTGGTCTCTGGGCCAAACTATCTCTCCTGAGGCTGCTTTTGGTGAACACCTGTGACCTGAGATAACAAATGCATTGTGTAAATGCCTCTTCAGGGCTGCCCTCCCTTCCTCCTGAAGGGCCCGTCTTTTCCTGTAGCCCACAGTGTGTTGTGGAGCAGAGGCAGTTAATACATCAGAGCAAGAATGAATGACTTTGCCTAACCACCGGGATCCTGTAACAACCCCGCACTTGGAGATTCCCCTGCAGGGGGGGAGAAGAGAGAGCATTTCTTGACTAGCTGGAAGCCCTGTGTACAGAATACCTGTGGAGACTGGCAGGGAAAGTGAGTGAGCTGGGACTGGATGCCTTCCAAGCATCAGAGCAAAACCGAGACTCTCAGTGGAGGATGCTAAATTTTGACAACGGGAAAGAAACAGATAGACAAAGGGTGAGTGGGAGGGGAAAGCCTTTCCCTGCTAATGCTGTCTGCTCATAGCGTTAAGCATTATTATGTATTTCCACATGCCATCATGTGTACACGGCACTTTACTGGCAGCTAAAAACGCAGAAACCTCCCCCCAGGATTTCACAGCACAAAGACCCCAGCCTTTGGGACACTAGCAAGTGAGGATGCGCAGCTCTTCAGAAGAGGCTCTCAGCAGCCGTTAGGCAGCAGCTCTGAGGCCTGGATCCTGCTTCTGGTGAGGTCAGCAGGAAAACAGTTGGGACAAGATTAGGTCTGAGACGTGCAGGCTGGAATGAGAGAAGGAAGTGGTTGAGAAAGGTCACAAGCTGCGCTATGGCATGTTCATGTCTTGTTTGCTCCTGGCTTTGGCTGGGTGTCTCTGAATCATTCCTCATTCTAAAGATGTAATATAGTAAACAAAGTTAATAGTCAGAAGGGGCAAAGCTTGCCAAGGGCATACGAGAAGTGGAAGTCATTAACGCAGGAAGACTAGCTGCAGTACATGAGTCCTGAGGGCAGGCATGAGGGAGGTGAATAGGGTTGTGCAGTAAAAGGAGAGGAGAGGGCAGCAGGAGAGAAGGAGCAGAGTCATTGCTGCAGGGAGATGGTGGGGGGCCGGGGAGGGGGAGATGTGCTGTGTGAGCACCGAGGAGGGTGGGCGAGGAAAGAGGGAGCCACGTGAGGCCTTGAAGATGAAATGAGGAACTGAACTTTGATGTAGAAGGAGACTGGAAGTCGGCACAGGGGTTCTAGCAGAGAGAGTGACACAAGTGGAACAGCAGGTAAGGAAAAGATAATGTAGCTGCTGCACGCTGGGTGTTTTAGTGTGAGTATTAAGCCTCCCCTATAGTCCTGCTGGGCCTCTCTGGCTCTGAGAATTGAGTGGGTTTGTGCTTTCGTGATCTGGTCTAAATAGCTTGGTAGAGCATTGTCTCTGTATTGCTTTTGCCTAATCACTCAGCCACACATCAGGAGTATCAATTTGTAAGGGGAGGCAGTCACAGCAAAGGGCTGTCTATGAGCAGTGGGATGGGTGCCACCACAGCAGCAGAACACCATGACACCTAGGGGCTGAGGTTCTCCCATCCAGGTAGTAGTGTGTAGAGCATTTCTACAGATTAGAAAGCAGTGGTATCGCCTCCAATCTCAGGACCTCCCCAAAAGGTGACCAAGGGGATGATCTCAGCAGCAGAACATTTCCCAAGGAGGAAACTCTGCAGATTCCCAAGGAGATCAATCTTTGAGCAACCCAGTCAAGTGGAAGGTGTTCCTGCCCATGGCAGGGGGGGTTGGAACTAGGTGGTCTTTAAAGTCCCTTCCAACCCAAACCATTCTGTGATTCTACGATAATGTCACTGTCTCTGTTGTTTGTTGCAGCTTCCCTAGATCATGTCCTACCAAGGGTAGCTCCTACAGGACAGAACTGCCGGCATGAGCAAAAAACATTCCTGTTCCTGTGGCTTGCTTTTGGGAGAAGCCCTGTCTCCTATCTCTGAAACTCTGAGTAGATCCTATGACTTCTTTTTTTTTTAAACTGCTCATTTCTCCTTTCACTTGTGAAGAAATTTTCTGCATGTGAATTTATTCTATTTTCTTAACTTGCATGATCTTTCAGACATCTTACAGTCTCTGCTTTATTGCTGCAACTGTAGCAACTCTTTCTTCATGATACCCCTTCCTCTTTCTTCTCCTTTCCCAACTATCAGCATGCAGTTTCTCATCTTCAGCTTCCTGATCTCTGAAAGTCTGTCCTAATGAGCTCAACTTTTCCACCCCTATCCAGTGCTGCCCTGCTTAATTTGCACCAATCCCTATTGTCTCTTCATCTCAGAATTACACTAAACCTTTGATTCCATTCAAGCATTCTCCCCACATTCTTTTTAGTGCTCATCTGCAGTTTAACTGGCTCCCTCCTTTCCTCTCTCAGTCCATTATGGCAATACCTGCAGTGCTGTGTTAATCTCCATTTCTGTCCAACATTGTCTGCATTAAAAACCAAAATCAAACAAAAATCCATTACTTCAAGATTTTTATCAGGATACTTTGTTGAGTGTATGATTTTCAATCATTTGGGTCATTTCCAGAAACTACAGTATGAATCTCTCCTCCATATCCAGCAGGAGACTTAGGGCAGTTTATTACAGATAGTCTTGTTCCTATTCCTTCTTTGTTTCTCAAGCTGCTGTTAGCCCTTCCTCTCTGTTTCTCTGACACTGGTATTCTTCCCAGCACACCCATGTTGTTCTCACCTCCTAGCCCTTTTCCAGACAAGTACAATGTACTTTTTTCATCTTTCAATCACAGATTGCCCTGATTTATCTCACTTAGACTTAGCACCCCCCTTTCCCAAGCCTTTCTCATGCTTCTCCTCCTACTCTCTTTGCAGCCCTGGAAACATCTGACATAATTCAGTCGCTCAAGCAAACAACTACTTCTCTTGACCCTGGTACCTCTCGTCATTTAGGCCTATCTCCTTACTCCAGCTTTTTACTTTACTCCTGTTTCCAGTAATTCCTTAGCTTCTGGTACTCTGCTCAGCTCTTTGAAAATAAGCCATTATCTGCTGTGTCCTCAGGCTCCTCCATCGACACCACTGTTCCATTTAACAAGCACCCAGAGCCTCCTTATTCTTCATAGAACACTTAAGAGAGTCACTCCCTCTTATCTCTCCTACATGACTGTCCTCGTCCATTTTCGCTGTAGGTTCTTGCAGAACCGTAGTGCAGGAATCTAATGATCTCCTTTCTGCTAATGACGCCTGGTCCCATTTCTTTTTTACCTCGTGGCAGCCTTGTGAAATGGTTGCCCACTCCATCTGTCTCGGGGTATTCATTGCGATGAAGGTACTCTGGTTTCTTAGCAACTGCTCAACTTTCAGGCAGTTCTTCGGACAGGGATGCCACTTCTGTGTTGGGATCCCTTCTCTGGGGATAAATGATCCTTCAAATCTTTTTCTAACAAAAATTATAATCATACTTAACATTCATACTGCTTTTCATCCGTAGAGCTCAAAGCATTTTGGAAAATCAGTAAGCACCATTTTCTCCATTGTAGAGATGGAAAAGCTGAGTCACAGAGATATTAGGGCCAATATTTTCATGTGTTCATTCATTTTATGCTTCTTCATTTCTGGGAACCCAGTC
Source organism: Leptosomus discolor (assembly GCF_034619465.1). NCBI lineage: Eukaryota > Metazoa > Chordata > Aves > Leptosomiformes > Leptosomidae > Leptosomus > Leptosomus discolor. Next base: position 161,166,377 of record NC_141391.1, read on the forward strand.
TGAAATAACTTAACCTAATTGCTTTGCTGTAGGACTTGAAAGGGAGCAGTAGGTCTTCAGCACCTTTGAACAATGCAGCATAGAACAGTAGGTGCAAAATATCTCAGATGAGGCACTGAGAAATGAGTGCCTATGAAAATGTAGTGGTATACCATCTGACCAAGACCATATAGACCTCAGTTACTTCAGGCATCAGAGCCAGAGACCTCCATTCATGAGGATACTGCTGCTTCAGGGTCTTATTTCTGCCTTAAGTGGTGGAGAGATGTGATGATGCAAAGCATCAGGTTATTTTAGAAGTTTCAGAATAAATCTTCAGATAGTACTGTGACATATCCATACCTCTTCAGTTGTTTTTTTTTTCTGTGAGGGAGGGAGAAAACAACCCTGCACTAGAAGAACTAGCAGCTAGGCTTGATACTGAAATGGTGGAAACTGGTTCAAAATTCTTCTCATCCAGAAGAGACATCACCCTGGATTTCCTGTATTCTAGATGAGTTAGTTAATTATTTGGCTCTTCTGATTGCCTCTTCTCTTTCTTTCCTTCTGACTAGTGATTCCATCTCAGATCTAAGCAACCTCTTCCGCTGAGACTAGAAAGTATGTTCCTGCAGAGTGTCAGCTTCAACAAACTGACATTCACAGACAAAAAATGTGTTTCAGTAAAGAATTCCTGTGAGCTCTACCAGACACTTTAATGTCAATAGTACTCAAATACACATACCTTTTATAACTGCACTGGCTCTTCCCTGCTTACCTGCAGCCTCTCTTGCCTAAGAAAGCTTCTGGATTTTTAGCAGCTTTTCTCGGTTAACTCCTTCACAGGCAGAATAGTTCCTCTTAATCTAAAATGCTTCAAATAATCCATATTTCTTTCATGTCTCTCTTTGAAACCCTTTCTGCATTTGCTAGGCATAACCTGGGAATTTTTGTGAATTTTTAACTCATCTTCTCTACCTAGGTATGTCACAACAGCAAATCTACCAGTCATAATGTCTACAGCATGGTCTGACCTTTGAAATGTTCCTGCTCAGGGCTTTTCCAAATTTGTTTGTACAACTAAACACAACTGGTATTACATCTTTGCCTTTTCATCTCAAAATCTTGGTTTCCCATTCATTTCAAGGCAAATTTTCAAATTCCTGTCCTTTATTTTCCAAGCTGATTTGCTCCAATCTGTGCCATTACTTAGAGTTCTCTGCTAGTGTCGGCTTCCTCAGTGTCCCACAGCTCCAGCTGTTGCTATGTCTTTTTCCAATACTGCTTCCCTGGCCTGGACTAATGCTTCCATCCATCTGCTTTTTGGACTCTCCCTCTCTTTCCCCTCTGCCTTGATTTCAATTGATCTCAGATTTGTTTTCAATTGTTTTTAAAATCTTCAGTCTTGTGCTTTTCCACTGTGAACCCTAGCCAGTCTGTGTTCTTCTGGCACACAGTACAAATGTTACAAAAGATGGGATTGAAAAGCAATGTAAAAGTACAATTCCATGCATGATCAACAGAAAGCCTTTCTCTCTTTTGAAGAATCGGGGAGATATCCGCTCCCTCAAAACTATTAACCCTCACTCCCATCTGTTTTCAAACAATTCTTGAAGGAAAACAATAATTTCTCTTCATTTGTTTCTTTGTTCTTATAAACACAAGGGCAATTCAACCTCTGGTTTGTTTGCTAATCCATTTCTGCCAGCATTGCTTTAAATATATGAGATGTGAAATTCAGTTCTGTTCTGACTGGACACATATACTAAATGACTTTTATTCTATGCCATCAGCTGGAAATGGAAAATGTTTTAGTTTCCATTGCCCCCCAAAAGGCAGAACATATCAAAAGTATGCCCAGAAAAAACAAATCCTTTTGCAACTCTTGTCATTGTGTGTAAATTCTGTTTCCCTCAGACAAAAAATTCCAGTAACAATGTGGTAGTGGCTGTAGCTCATTAATAGCAGTGTCTCATCAGAGTGAATACTTTTTGATTATAGATTCAACATTTGCTTTTTACAACCATGTTCACTTAAATGTTGCTGTTCGAGTGAAAATCTGTGCCAGTAAATATGTTGCTGGAACAGTCACAGAAGGCAGACAAATGGAGTGGGAAGACAATTGAAGCAAATTTGTTTAAGCTAAACTGAATGATCACACACAAATATTTATGTGATATTTACTAAAACCTATCTCCTTGCCCATCTGATAACCACCACATAGTTTCTGCAAAGTAAGATACACCAACCTGACAGCAGGCCCATCAGAGCGTAACCTGTCCCTTCAAATGCTAGGAGTTAACCAACAGTGGGAGATGTAGCATGCTGAGTTTTCATTAAAAGGGTAGTCTTAGAGGTTAGTCTAAAATTCAGGTCACATACACTTTTCATTCCAAATGCACATATACACTCTGTCCTGTTTGACTGCAACTGCGGAATCCCTCCTTGATGAAATAAGCCATTTAACAAAGAAAATGCGACTGGAGAATCAATACTTAAGGATAATGATAGGTAGAGGGTATGAATTGCTACCTTCTGCTGCGGGAAATATATCAGCTTTCCCAATTACTGGTCTGTCCAGCTATGTTTCTTTTCTTGGCTGCTCCAGGAATGCTACTGTTGTAGCACAGAGTAGTCTTACAGGTGCTATTAGGAGCACCACATCACTATCCTGTTTATTGGGCAGCAAGGGACAAGTGCGGAGGAGTCCAGCGGTAGTTAAGGTAGTTTAAGTTGTGTGAGTTATGTGCTGGCAGGACAGAGAAAATGACATTAGAGCGGCTTGCACTGCCTCCTATTCACTGTGCTGGAGCTGTGAATGCAGCCAAATGTATACGATCTGCTGGCATTTTTATTAGTTATAAAATTCCATCTTTTTCATCAGAGCCAGTGAAACTGCTCTTGTAGCTCACTGGATGAAAGGCCTTTGCTTTTGAGTGGGGAAGTTGTGAAATTAAATCTCAGATGTTGTGTAGAGTGAAATGGCTGCAGTGCAAAGTAATGGCTGTGGGTAAATAAAGTCAGTACTGGAAATTTATGTTGCAAACATCTGATGAACTGTTTAAAAAGGAGATGACAGAGATGACAGTGCCACCACATCTAGCTCTGAATCAATCAAGCTACTGTACACCATTACATGCCTAACATATAGATTATAAGCCAGCTATAAAACCGATAACTAGCCCTGGGAATCACACACATTTCAAAACCAACAAACCACCAAGTGCTCATCTACCATATGTAGCACAGTGACACTCTGTGCCATGGGGCGTACTAGTGAGTATGAGCAAGCAAATTTGGGGCCGTTCGCAAAGTCATTTGACTGTGTTCCTCTGGCTGCACAGCATTAGGTTTGGAGTACAGTATCCCTCTCTAACATAGCCCCATTTCCTAGCTGGCCTGAGCAGTCAGCTCCAAGAAAGTGAGATTAATAGTAACGGATACGTGTGCATGCAAGGAATCACTGGAGGTGACAGTAAAGAGGAGATGCCTGCGACCGGTGCAGCCATTGGTATGGCAAAGGGGAAAGCTTCTGATCGTACAAGAGGCCCAAGCTGTTACCAGGGGTGTGCACAAAGCTGTTTGCAGCCCTATGGCCAGTGTCTCTGGAGCATCAGTGTGCAGTACTGCCCAGAGGTGCAGACTCTCCCAGGAGCCCAGAGTTTGGGAAGGCTCCTTTGGCTGCAGGTTTGACTGTCCTGACTGGACTAAATCCAGTGGGCCAGCTTAAAGCCTTTTTTTGTGTGTTTGTCTAACGTGTATCACAGTAGGAGATAACTGCTTTATGAAATACTTACTGTTTCTAATTACAACCCAGGGTTTTCCAGAATGGTGACACTGGCTGACAGACGTTCATGTGGTCTCAGATTGCCTTTTACTGTGTTCCTCATCCTCTCATTTGTCCAATGGACCATTGAACTATTGAGCAGCCCTGGCTGACACAGTTTTGCGACTCTGAGACCTACTGCAGTAGATCCTCAGCACATGGGGACTATGATCCCTTGTCATGTTTAGGAAAAAAAAAAAAAAGTTTTCGTCTGAAACAGCTAAATTGGTTGGTGTTGCTGTTAAAACTTTCCTGTCCACTTTGCACTGCATGATGAGAGTAGTATAATCCCTAAGCTGTTCTACAATTTCTTGAATAAGGACCCAAATAGATGGGATTTCAGAGGGATATTTTTCTCTTTGTCTCTTCTGACAGGGCTTTGTACCTCAGTGCAGGAATCCAAATCCAGTAGCATCCATGCTGACCAGAGACAACTTCGCTGGGTTCATACACCCACCCCTGCTCCCAGGACTCTGAGGGTGGCCTGGATGGGTTATGATATGGTGATTCCTCCAGCCTGTTTGCCAACAGAAAGGCATAAGTTCCTGTTAAGTGTGCAGAAACCTGTAAGAGGTGTCTCACAAAGAGGAGTCCACTCATCCCCAGGACAGAGGGGAGTCCCACATATATCTGACTGCAGGCTCTAGAAATAGGGTGTGTGGGTTTTCACAGATTGTTGCAGAGAGGCATCAGAGATGTTGCTATGGGTTCACAGCCTCTAACATGCACACAGCGAGCTCCCAAAGAGCTTGATACTGCAGATAACATTTTCCTACATCTCTTATTCTCTGGCTGCTCTCTAGTTATTGTGATAAGGTAGATGAAGCACTGCTTTCACTCTGCTTGAGTGCGGCACCTAGGAAAAGTCATACAAGGTTCTTCCTTTGGCTTTCTTACAAGTATATGACCCAGGCAGGGCTTACAGCTTGTATTGATTTGAGATTTAAGATGGGCTGTTTACAGTTCTTCATCAGTACCTACTAAGGACTGCTAGAGTGAGGAGCTGGGATAAGTTTCAAGGTGTGATGCACAAACCACTAAGACTGAAGTATTAATTTTTAAAAAGCCATATGCCTCTGGAAGTTTGAGCACTGCTGTTCTTCAGTGATATACCACATTCATTTGAAGTTCTGCTGGAATATGATATCAAACCTGGCACTGGCTGCATAAAGTCCTGAGCAAACTGGCCTGGCCTCACAACCGACCCTGCTTCAAGCAGTAGCTTGGACTAGAGACTTTGTGAGGTCTCTTCCTACCTGAATGCTTCAGTTACCCTATGATTCAAACTTATCTAACACAACTATCTGATCGACCTTTTCTTTACCAACACCCCCTGCCCTGTAATTGGAGGGTGTATATAAACAAGCACAACTGGAGGTGAAAGTCAGTGCTATGTCATTGCAAAATCTGTCAAGCCAGTGCTAAAAGACATACACAGCATGATAATGACCAGACTATAAATACCTATGGAGCAACTGTAAAATTTTATCCTACCACAGGATAACTTGTGTTATAACTAGAATTTACAAGGAGAAAAGGAACCAAATTGAAAAAGATGTACAGTGAAAAATAGACTTTCCCAGACTGGCAACATATTGACAGACTTCTGTCAGTGCATCATATACTAAAGTAAAAGAAACTTCCATGCTAGTCTAAACATAGGAATAGGATGAAGTCCTCCAGTGGATCCACCCCATTGACTGGTCACGATGTTCTTCATAACTGGTGAGCCTCTGAGCACATTTTGGGATGGAAGCCCAGACTTCACCTAAGATTTATGATACATTATTATTTACAACTTACCAGTGAAACTGAATCAGAGAAAAAGGACTGAAACTGAACTCGAACTCAGGCCAGGGGTGTTTTATTTGTCTTGGGGTAACCATGGGTCCCACCACATTTGAGAAGTGCTGTGTAAAGAGCAGGAAAATTGCAATCCTGAAATCACAATGAAGCAGTCTCAATAGCCAAAAAGCAATGCACTTCACTGGATGTTGCTGCATTCTGGTGGAAAATAAAAAATCAGCTTGTAGTTGCATCAAGAATCCAGAATCCCTCAGCTCTTAAAACCACCAGTAAACCCCAGTTCTTTCTCTCTCTAGCCCTGGGCATAATGTTTCCTCAGAGGCACGCGAGGTCATTTCTGGGCATGCACTTGCTGTAGAAAAGAGCATCGGGATTATTAGTTTTGTCCCTTCTCCAGTGGGGCTTGTACAAGTTCATTGCAGTACTGCACTGATGAGACTGGTGCAGGCAATGAGGTCATGACTGCAGTTACCTTGGACCTTCGAGGGTCTCTGGAGAATTGTAGCCCTTTTCTCTAGGAATGCAGCTGCATGCTTTCAACCTGCATTTATCTTACAAAGCAGCGTGCCTCAAATTGAACTTCTGCACAACAGGATTCTTCATAATGGACTTGACAAATCTGGGGCAGTGCATAGAAAATCTCCCTGCAAGGGAACAGGTTCAGGTGCACTGACACCGATTTTCACTCTTCAGCAGATGGAAGGCTATTTAGAGGTGGAACACTGAGGATGGCATTATCACCAAGACTTGCACCCTGGGGTTGAAGGGAAGGGAACTGTCAAACAGAGAGGTTATGCTGGTAAGAAACTCCCAGACCACCCCAACTCCATTGCAGCAGAGTGATTAAATGATCAGTGACCTTGAGCAGATACCTCTTTTATGGGGGTAGAGGGCTTCATAAAGGATTGTTGTCCCTGTGGAATGTGTCCAAGGAGAGACATGAGATGTGTCTGAGGAAGAATCTAAGATGAAACAAGAGGTGTACAGCCATCCAAGCAGATGGAAAGTGGTAGCACTGACTGGCCTGACAGACTTGTTTGTATGTGCACGGTGAAGCCTAGACATGAGCTGCCAGGGATGGCTGACTGCATTCTCTCCCCGAGGACTTCTGGATGAGATCCTTAGAGTGGGATCTCCCTGTGAACTCAATGAAGCATACACCAGTTCCAAACTGGGTTGCCATGCTCAATAACTTGTGGGAGAGGAGGAGTGTAAAGACAGTCTTGCCACTCTGGACTTCAGAGGGTACTCTGGTGGGGATCAGGATCTTCACTCCTCTGCTGTAATGAAGGAGATGTCCCAGGCAGGAATAGAGTCCTGGGGAGCCATACAGAATAAAGCTAAACTGGGCATGCTTCAGATTCTGATGAATGGCAAAAGGAGAGGGATGAACAGGAGAGGGATGAACAGGCTGTTCCTTTTTTTTTCCCTATCCTGCCAGTAGCTACTGGACTCTGCAAGGCTGCTAACTCACTGTGTTAGAATCTTCTTGTTAGGTCCCCATGGATATAAGAGAGGAGTGAGGGCTTGTTTGGGAAAAGGCAGAAAGAGAGGGAGTACGGAAGAGATCTTGGAAGGAAAGCCAAGGACAATCAGATATAGTCATGATGCTTTGGCTGGGATGTATATTGAATAATACTTTCGAGTTGCCCATAAAGTCAAGATCCTGGCAGAGGATGGATCTGGATGCTAAGTCAGCATTTGTGTGCTATGGTGAGAATACCACAGGGACTCAGTCCATTTTCCTCATTGAAATGATCAACTCAAGTGAATTAACTTGGTTTCCACCTCACCCAACTTAAATCATCCTCCTTTGAAGTTCTCCTTCCTCATTCACGCTATGTTTGCACCTCATATATAAAATCCAATGTGTCTCAAAGGCAGCTGGAGTAGAAACCACAGAAAGGACACAGGCCTTTTATCCAAAACAGACCTACACAGAAAATTAATCCTGGTTTTGGACACTGTAACAGCTCTCAGATTAAAGAGACAGAAGAAGGTAGCACAGCTGGACTGCTGACTGTACCTCTGCTTGCTGTCCTTGAAAGACACTGATTCAGGGGACTTTGCTCACCCACACTAAAATACTTGGTGAGTTAGAGGAAGGTGGAAGGTGGAAAACCTTGTCCTGATGTTACATAAGCACATCGTGTAACTTAAACTGAGGGATCAGGTCAACTCTGTAACTGCGAGCAGGCATAACTGTAGTGAAGTAAAATTGTTACAAGAAGGAGTGAGAAGGGGTTTAGGGACTGACTTTTCTGTCATATCTCTCAGGGAGAAAATCTCAATGAAAGCCACCAGTATTAATGAAAGCCAATTGGAACTTGATAGGAATTATTTTGCTATTTTGTCAGCGTTGGTTGGAACATAGGGATTTAGGAAGATTTCCTTTGTAGAAGCACATCTAGGAATGCTGTGCTGTCTCCTCTGAGCTATGAGATGCACAAGCCTTTGGGAATTTCTATTTCTCTCAGGATCTTGTTTGTGTTCAGCTTTTCAGATTTTTATGGGAGACCAACAAACCCACTTTACTGGCACCCGTTAACTGGATGAGAACACAGGAGCACAGACATAAATCCTACCTACATGCTGTGAGGGAACCAGAAGGATGAAAGGGAAATTCAGGTTGCCAGCTCTAATCACTTACCTCTTCTAAAAATCATCCCCATGAGCTAAGGAGAGGAGAGCCAAGATGGATAAACAAATGCCTTTTCACGGTGGGGTAAACTGCCAAGTCCCCCAAGCCAAGAATGGGCTTCAAGAAAGTCCTTCTCAAATCATTAAACAAGCCGTATCAAAGAAATGGCACATAAGAAAGTGACCTGTGTTGCCCACTGTCATGATGGGTCCAGGAGCTGGCGTGGGAAGGGGACATGGTAAGTGGGGACCAGCACAGCCGGTAGGGATCCCAGAGAAAGGCACATGCTACAGCTGAGACACTTCCTAACTGCATTTGCTGGTTTTGCACTTGGCTCTAACCAGAGCCATTTGTTGCTCTTTCTCAGGAGTGCACAAACATTCCCTCCCGTTTAAAAGGAAGGAGAAGGAAGAGCTCCGCTGCAGGGGAGAATAGAGAAATCAGAGAGCGAGGGAGGGAGCAGCGAAGGAAAGAGCAGGTATAGTGCACGTCCGATGATGTCCATCTGTTCCTCATTAACCAGATGTCCCGCACCCACCTCCTGAAGTGCCATTGACTGTATATTGTCAGGACAAGAAGAGGATAACAATGCCACCATGGCGCAGACATTCATACACCAACAGGAGTCCTGCCATGCAGCCATCCCTCCCTCTACTGCCCTTTCAGACTGGATGCCAAGTCCCTCTTTTTTTCTAATCAGCTTTTAAACAGTTACATCCTCATAAAGCTTCTTGCATTATAATTGCCATGTGTTTCATCCCGCTCTGAAAATGGCAAATTATTTCAGCCCAGTTTACCAGAATCAGACCTTACTTCCTGTAAGTGTGTCACCACTTCCTGCAGCATTTAAATGAGAGAAGAGTGAATCCTTGATTTAAAAAGTGATTTCTGCTTGCCAAACTTCATCATTTTAAGAGTCAGAGAGTCCTTGGATTCACACCTGTGCCCAAAGAACAGCGATAGATTTATGGACAATTCAACCTACTAAAGATTATTCAGAAATGCAAGAGGAGCCATAAATTACTTTGCCTATGTTGTTAGCCAAGGATCATTTATAATAAGAGCCCATCGAGTCATCCTTTCTCCAAGGGTGATCTGTGCATTGGTCTGTGTGTGGGCATGTCAGCATAGGAAGACTCTGTCTCATACCTTAAGCTGTATTCACAGCCCATTCATGGGAAGCCTTCCCTTGCCTCCATGTCCCTGAAGAAACCAAAGCACTCTGTCCTCTACCTTCTAAATCATACTGCAGCACAGCTCATAAATCGTAGTGTACAAATGGAGCATCTGCTGAGCTGCAGCCACAGATGACGTGATGCTTCCACCCATTTCCCTTTATAAGAACATGCAGGTTATGCTGTGCACTGGGTCCCTGACTCATGTAACAGCTAGAAGCTAACCTGTGTCCTGATCTTATTTTTTTGCTCTGAGCTCCTACTCAGGGAACTTGAATGGGTGGGGGAAATCCTGGTGGACAGGTGTTGTCTAGAAACAGCCACTCTGAACACTTGCCAGATGAGCAGCTGAAAGCCCCAGTTGCTTGTTGGGATAAATATCTCTACCTCTTTCACCGTCTGAGCCTGCAGTGCTACTAGGATAGCACTAGGTTTAAATGCCTCTTCCCCGGGTGCCAGCTGTTGAACAGCTGGTCCTGAGCCTCATGTTGTTGTGGGGCCTCTGCACAAGTTGTGCGCTCTCCTTGATGTCATGGCTTTATTACATTGTTGTAACTATACGAATAGCTTCAGCGTGGATGCCTGCTCACTATTAAGCAGAGGAGTCCTTCATAGATCATTGACAGTAGTTGGTCTTTGAACCCTGGTGGGTGATGACTGAGACTGAACACAGGGGTGGTGGGATTGCTGAGCCCTATGCACATTCCAAAAAGCTGAACAAAGCCAGGTAAGGATGGAAAGGATTAAAGAAAGACTTGGGCAAGGAGCAAAATGGGAAAATTTATCGAGAGACAGGAGAGAATGGATGACAGAGAGGGGAGTGAATGGTTTTTAAGAGAAAAAAGCCTAATTTAGTGAAGGGCATAACCACGTTCCAAAAAGACAAATTATGAGCTGGCAATCCGAAGGCAGGAGATCCCCCACTGAGTCAAACAGAGAGGGAGCAGTGGGTGGGGACATTGTGTTTGTTGTTTTCTCATGATCTGTATTTTCTGAGAGGTGCTGGGTTCAGACATTACGTGCAAAGTTCATTTCTATCACATGTGTTACATCTAGCAGTGCCTGATGAGTTAAAGTGTAAGCCAGAAGCCTCATGCCTCATGATAGGATTCTGTGAAAGGCTGCACTTAAGTTACCTGGGGAAGTTGTGTGAGCCTGCAGGGAGAGGCAATTGCAGTAGGAGGTCAGACTCTCAGAAAGGAATGGTCGATAGAGGCTCTGTGCCCCTCAAACATCCCTGGAGATGCCCAGTCAGGTGTAGTGCTTTTGTGTCTCTTTACGCTCCAGAGGCTAAAAGCACATTGGAAACTCAGCAGCTGGATTCTGCGGCAGCAATCTGATTAGTGTCCAACAAATGGCTCCCAGCCAGATTTGTGACAACCTGATCAATCAAATTCAGAAAATCCCTTTTTAGCTCCACAGCTGACATTGGTAAAGATCTGGGAACATGTTTGGGAATTGAAGGTCCCTGCTGAACATGAATGAGAAAGAAAAAAACCACAGAGAAGCAGGTGGAGGAAGAAATGAATGGATGATGGTGAGATGATTCCTTGTGTTGGTGTGTGGAAGAAGGCAAGCAATGTGAAGCACCAAACTGTGTCTTTGCCTGCATCACATGAGGCTGTGCTGCAGTGGGAAGTTTATGTGGATGCACTTCCACGTCGCTCTTTTACAATAGAAAAGCAGACCTGAAAACTTCTCCAGGTGAGTTACAACCGACATGGAAAGCCTGAGGAGAAAGATGAAATCCAGTGAGATGCGGAAAGGCATACCAACAGTAACTGTTGTTGCTATTAAACACCATCTGTCACAGATGTACACAGGAACCCAGTGCTGGATCCTTCTTACATCACAAAGTTTAAATGAGATAATCCACATCTTAGCCTCACACATGTCTTCGCCAAATGTAAGAATCAGTGGTTTATGCCCACTTGTAGTAGCTGTGGATTTGACCCAATATGTCAGCTTCAGGCCTTACTTCCCTGATGCTGCCCAAGACTTCAATAACATGGATTTTCTTTTTCTTTTTTCCTTTGCTGTTTTCTTCTTCTCACTCAAAGCTCTATAGAGTTGGTTTGTTTTTTAACAAAATCTTTTTTAGGTACCAAGTAAGTCTGCAATTGCAGCAAGAACAATACTCCAGTGTTCTCTCTTTCCTCTTTGGTTCTAACAACCTCTGAGTATCAAACGGGCTTTGCTTTGGAGAGAAAAAAGATAATAATGAATGACTTAAAATAGCTCTGCTGAGGAAAATATGAGCTTGATTTCCCTTGCAGCGGGAATAACTTTTTTTCCTGGCTCACTCACTAACTCCAGTAGAAGACCAGCAAGATCTGATGCGGCTCCTGCAGAGACCTCCCATGTTCAAAGAATCTGTAAGCTTGCAAGAAGTACTGTAGAGCTTGAATCGGCTCTAATATGTTACTGATTGCAATGCATGACATTTCCGTGGTGTTTTAGAGGGTCATCTATGTACTTCACACTTGGAAAAGAGGTGATATCCTTCTGTGGTGTGATAGGGAGTGGGGCCAGGTAAACAGAGCTCTAGAAGGATGGTGGAGTGATCTGGATATGGACCTAAGACTTGGTGAAAAGTGAGTTCAGCTCTGCCACAGTCTTTGCGTATACTTGGTTAACCACTTAACCTTCCTGTGTCCAAAATTTTCCACATATAGAATGGGCACGGGGGCATTTTGTTGTGCTCCAGGGATACTGGGTGATGAAATACATCAAGGAGTGAAAAACCACACACTAGAATTATTTCTGTTGTGAGCAGAGGACAGCAATGGCATGCATAGAAAGCACAAGTTGAAACTTCACCAGCAGCACTGTTTTTGCTGATGAAAAATGGGACATTTCCTTCAGTAAATCATCTGTTAGTCTTTGTTTACCTGACCAGCGATGGCACTAGTGGGTTGGGAATGTCATCCTGATTGGTACCAGTAAAACTTCCATACCACAATCTGCCACTCTCTATTCTGGAGGTGCCATGTGTGTCATGGAAAATAAATTTATTTTGAGAGGTTTAAAAATGTTATTGAGACTATTCTTATGTTCCTTCTCTGTGAAAGCAAGCATCAGTTACTACTCAACTAACCACACAGACCTCACAGGAGGCCATAATAATCTTTAAAAAAATCCTAGAATAGTCTTTCTATGCATAAACATGTCAACATTTTAAGCTCTTGCCATTGAAAGTGACTTCTGTAGGGAAGCTGTGGATTTCCAGCTTTCTCAGTGTTATCTGAAACAGGATGGATGGTGTGGGGGTTAAAGGTGGCTTTGTGCTGTCTTTCTGACCATCAGACCAGAAGAGATTGGCTTAGTCTCTAATGCAGTTATAGTCACCTCAGGGCTGTTCTAACATATACCTGACCAAATCATATTCAAAATGAGATACCGCTGAAGCTGGGGACTCCTGGAACATGATGTCTTGTCACTTGTACTATTTGTCCTTTGGCCACATCCTCTATTTGAGGGGAGGTTTATGCATTTCTTGGCTATGTGGGGATTTCCCTGTAACAGGGAACTTAAAACAGCGATGTGCAGGAATGTTAGCAGAGATCTCTTTCTGACTCTATGGAGTCAGGCAGCAATTCAATTAACTGAAATAGCGTGGTGTTTTCTATTTTGAAAAAAAAAAGTCATCACTGGCTCAAGACTAGATCTTGCCTGTTTTGGGCCTTGGGCAGGTGTTATTTTGGAGGGGACAAATAACAAAAGTCACAGTGTTTATTTAAACTTATACACGAGACAAATGCACTTTTTCCAGGGAAAAGAGACTTCAGACATGTGAAGAGGCTGTAACCTGGTGCACTAGAAGGCTACTCAGCAAACCCTTCTTATCATTCCCCTGACATACTCCAGCAGGGCTCCTGGTGAGTTCAAGAGATGGTATCTGAGGAACCCAGCATGACCCATGACCCAGCAAAAACCTGTATGACACAGCAGTACCTGATATAACCAGTACAAAATCACCACGATAGCCTAGCATGACCCACAAGATTGACCCTGTGACAACATTTGATTTATAACAAATGACATGGATTTAATCACTCACTGGAGAATGCTGAATGACGCAGCACAGCATTGCTCACTGTGGCTCTACTGAACTGGCACGCACTGATTGGCTTCGGGAACACGCCCATTGGGTGATTCATCCAATTAAAGATCAGGCAATCCTCCCAACGCTAATGAAATACATCTCTATTTTACTTGTAGCACTTTCTAGCAACCCATTTAGGCTTTTCTGCTGTTCTCATCACCCTAAGGTATGAGCACATCGTAATTGATGGACAGCTGGTTTGCAGTTGAGGTTAAAAGGAAAACCTGGTTCCTAATAGGATAGAGTTGAATAATTTGTGAGTTTATAATCAGAATACAAATGTTCAGTCGACTAATTAATTACTATACTGGCTTAGGACAGGTTGGATGATGTCCCCCACCCAATTAACATTAATATAAGGCTGTTAAGGACTGTGTGTACTAAGCAAACCAGTGTTAAAACATTATTGTAAAGTGTGCAAACTGTATCTCAAATATGCTTTGAGATTTCCTGCAGACCATGAGAAAGACACTGTGATTCTTCTCCACTGGAAGGAAAAGTAAAGATAGCTTCAAGGTGCATAGCAAACTGCTCACTAAGATCACTAATGTATTAGCATATGGCAGCCAGAGCATAGATATAGGGCTTGGTCCTCAAATTTATTCCAGCTGTTTCACACCATTTAATAGCAGAAAACAGCAAAGAATTTTGCTTAAGTTCCGTCTGAAGACATTCTGGGTGTAGGGGAAATCCTGGATGACGTAAGTTCAGGGACATGTGGATGTGATAGTAGTTTAAGACTCTTTTCTCCTCCTCTATCATTCTGGACAGAGTATAATTCAGACATGCTGGAAGATCTAGTCCACATGTGAAGGACAGACAATAGAGTCTGTCACGAACTAGAGCGGTTCAATAGTATTGTCTCAACCCTCACAATAGACCTAATTTTTCCTATTAGAGCCTCAGTTTCCCTTACTTCTTTTGCATGTCCCTTGGTCTAACATCCATGAGGTCCCACCTCACTTCCTTCCCTGCATGGAAACTAAATCTCCCTCCAGCTGTAGGCTCTACCCCAATTCCCCACTCATTTTGCTGCTGCACAATTTAAAACCAGATTCTCCCTCATTTGCTCTCACCATCCTCCTAATCTAATGCACTGGTGTTATTCTCATAACAGCATGTAAAGATGTGAACTGATCTGCCTCCCATCTTGTCATCTCTCTCACATATCCGACCCAGTTCCCAGGGTCTGACTTTGTACGACTATGAACATTTATTCTTGAAAATTGATCACTGGCCCAGAGGCTAAATGTTTGTTATCCAGGGGAAAAAAAAAAAAAAAAAAAAAAAAAGGAAAAAGATGACATTAAAATTATTCTTATTTTAGGTCCTGAAAAGTGCAGGAAGTTCTACTACGTTAGCAGTGAAAGGAACAAGGGCAGCTCAAGAGGGTCTTGGCAGGTTCATAAGTCACAACATTTGAAAGCAAAGTCCACATTTGATCATCTATCAACAATTTATCAATAGCTCACTGATCAAAAACAAAGCTCTTTCACTTCATTAAACACATTCAGTGCCATTTGCTCTACATTCCAAATGGCTGAACTGATGTTCCAGTGCAGCCTATTTTTAGTATTTCTGATTGGTTCATTATTTGGGAAAAGCTACTGACTGTGTATCTGTTGCAGAGATCTAATTCTTCACATGGATCCCAAAGAAGAGCAGGGCTGCATATAGGTCTTGAGAATTTGTTTGGATGTGGGTTCAACCTCTGTCCCTGCTGTGGTGTAGCTCAGTGAAGTGATGACCATGGAGTTTTCTTTCCTTTCCTTTGTTTTTGTTTTGGGGAAGAAGCTATGTAACATATTACACCTTTTTTTTCCCAAGAAAACTAAGATCAAGAATGACAGAAAACTACCAGTCTCAGTGAGAATTAAACAAGATACTCAGAATAAGTAATCTCTTGGGTGTCTGAGTAAATTACCACCTCCAGATCAGATTTTATTTATTTTGAGAACAAACTATTTCTTTACTGGTAAATCCTGCAGTTTTGTAATGAATCCAATGAATTTTCGCTGGTAAGCAACAACCCTAGAGACTGAAGTGGCCGTGTATCCCCAGGGCAGATACCACATGGGCAAAAGCATTCCAGCATTGCCTCTTCAGCAAGCTTCAGCCCTCATGTGAAAGGACAGGATCTGCAGGTCACATGGAGATTACTCTCTGTGTCCTTCAGCCCTGACTGCTAAAATTGCAAAGGAGAAATCCAGCTGTGATGGCATCTTTTGGGTCCAGATTTCTTAAGCACTCAGAGACATGTCTGGAACCAAGCTCCCTTTCAGAACCCCAAATAATACAGTACCCCTCCCATAGGAACAGAATGAGATGTGATCAGTCATTCCTTCCAGACCACCTGTGGTTACCAAGTATGGGAAAAAAACCTCTTCAAAACACATAGGCATGCCCATACAGGGATCAGGGATACAGAAATCAGATTTGGATTGAGAGCTGAGAGAGGCTCTTACTATAAGTCTCTGTGGCACAATGTAATGTGACCTTGCATGGGTCTTGGAAGCAGCACACCTGAGTAAGTGCTGCATCCTGACAGCTCTCAGACACGGTGCTAATTTGCCTGTGCAGAGCACCATGCTTGAGTAGCCATTAGGGCTTGAAATACCTAAGCTAGCTTGCTTAGAGTTATTTGGGTATCTCCTTCTGGCACTGCCTGGCGCTGGGTAGACATGCCCTATTCTGCTTTCTGCTCTGCCTGGAGAAGGAGATGAAGTCAGTTCTAGGTGTAATATCCTGTTACTGATGTCAAAAGCAGCAATGCAGAAACAAGTTCTACACATTTTCTGTCTTCTGCTTTGCTGCCTTTCATATGTCATTTGTCATCTTAGATGGTAACTTCTTTGACATAGGGACGACAGCTTTTGTACGTGCACAGTGTTGAGCATAAAGGTGTTTCCACCCTACTGAAGTGTTTTGGTGCAGCCACAATGGCGTAATGGCAATAAAATTTGAAATACGCAGGAAGCCTCTGCCAAAGAGCAGCAGCCAGAGAGGAGCATTAAGTTTTTGTTCCCCCGCTTTACCAAAGATAATCTGGCCAAATGATGAGTTCCCTGCCATGAAAACTGTACCACAGGCCTCCAGAAGGACAAATTTATGTGCTTACAGCTGTAAGAGAGAGCAGAGACCCTCAGTGCAGCAGGTGGCCATGGCTGCCTTCAGTTGCTTACATAGATAAATTTCTTGGCATCACCAAGTTGGGATAAAAATTTTATAACTCCAGCTCCTTTGATTCTTCCTCTCCCCAGCTTTCCTTTGTCAGACTTTACCGCATGGAGGTGCGACCACTGGTCACACTTTCCAAATCGGTGCAGGTCCATGGTTGGTTGGTTTGCATGATTGATACTGCCCTGTCCATGTGTGTTTAAACCCTTCTTTCTCACATGAGCTGGAGCAGGGGTGATGATAGGGAGGCCTTTAGGGATATCAGATGCTGGCATTAGACAGGAGAAAACTCCATTCCACAAGGGAGAGAAGATGGATGAGGAAGTCTGTCTCTCCATCCATCAGCTCCAGCTGATATTCCTGCTTCTCTCAGCAACTCAAGTCTCTCCTATATCTGAGTCCCAGGGTTTCTCCTGACTCACCCTCCTCTTTCAGCCCGTATTTCTCAATTATCTCCTCCCAGCACTCACGCTGCATTCCTATTACCACCTGCCCATGCCATGCCGTGGTCAAGCCCTGGGTCCCCTCTAGTCTAGTGTTTCCTTCTGGCCAGCTGTGCTTTCCAGCTACCGCAGACCCTTCCAGCCCCAACCATCCCTCTGTTTCCAGCATGCAGATATGCTTTCCTCCACAGCTGAGTCAGTCTACTCCCAGAAACAATGCATCCCTTCAGTTTCTGCAGAAGAGTATAAATCCTCCCTGGCCCCGGTGCCTTTACATCCTCACAGTGCTCTTTCTCGCAGTCTTGCTTTGCTCTGAATACTTTCCCCCTCGCTGTTCCTGTAAATGTGGGCCAAGCTGTAATGATGCGGCACACAGAAAAACACCTTTCTCCTGTGATCTCAGACAGCCCCTGGAATTAATTCCTGGAAAGCCATTCTTGGCCTTTCTGAGTTATGCTTTCCTGTGAACACACACAAAATGTGATGACTGAAGAGGGGGAAGAGTGGAGCGATGATTGAGGAAGAGTAGTGCAATGATTAGGCAGTCACCTGAAATTCAGGAAAATTGTCAATCCCATGCTTCTCCTGTGTGCTGTGCCGCTGTTTGCGTCACAGTTCACTTGGCAGGGTAGACATATTAGTTTCTCTGTTGCTCCCTTTCCCAACAGCAAAACAGCTGCACTGCTCTGCTCTGCTCTTGGCAGTTGTTTGCTTCGACACTATTGAGTATAGTTGCAATGGAGGTGTCTCAGCTCGAGGACACTGTGCAACATTCAGCTCCAATTAATCTCCAACACCAAGCCTGTTCACCGCTGCTTTGTTATCCCAAACCCTTGCACTTTGTGACAGACCTTGTCATCCTCCCTGGTTTCCTCCCAAACCTCCTATTTTCTATGAATTTTCTCTTCCTTGAAAGGAATATATGGCTCCTACTTTTGGAAACACAAGGGGAGCAGGAGAGATTTAAACAACTCCATGACTGGAAGACGTAGGGGTCTAGCCCACTGTGCAATCCCTCCCAGCCTGGAAGATATGAAGGAACCTAGCCCTGGTTATTTCTTGAGGGAGCAGCTACCTGTCTCCACTTCTGTTGTTTTACAGGTCAACTTACAATTTGTCTTTGTGCTGCACACACTGAGATGATAGGGCTCCGGGCAGGCAAATTATTTGAGGAATATCTGGGACAGAGTCTTCTACACCAAACTGTAGCACCCCGCCATCCCAAAAGCACACACTGCAGGGGTGCTCTGAAGCAAGTTGGAGGAGATAGGAGCCTGGAGACAGCTATTCCTGGACCTTTCCTCTCCCCTAGCTGCATTTCCACAGTGCGTTGGGGATCTCTGTCTCTCACTCCGCTGTTTCCTCTGGACACAAGCCCCTTTTGCTGTCCCCAAAATACTCTAAACCAGCTCTTCACCCTGCAGTCATGTCATTCAGTAAAACTTCATAGTTGCTTCAACCTGTGCCCCATACTTTATTTCACCTCTCAAGCACCACTCCTTAGTCTCTGAATATTTGATTTCTGTCTCTCCCCCCACTGCCTTCACGCAAGATGACATTCTTTTCTGCTCGAGTCCTTTCAGGCGCCATTGATCTTGAAGCTCCCCAATTACAACCACTTTTTTTGTGATGGTGACACCTTAAGAGACAACAGCAGCTGCCTATAAAGGGCCTTTGCCATCTGTTTCCTTTGCCACTTCTTTGAGACAGCTCTAGCTATATACAGAAAAATGTTTATCACAGTTCATTCACTCCCTCACTCAAAAATGAGCAAGAGAAAAACGTCTTCTTTCATGATTCTGCCACTGCCCTTCAAAAACCCGTGACCCTCAGCCTAAGGAAAAGGGCAATGCTTGAATCTAAAAGGAAGCAGCAGAAATTCTTGATGATTGATCCCTTGAGACCCTGTACTCTGAAGGCAATTCTGGGGGGCATCTGCATTTGGAAATGACTCCTCATGGATGTCTGAAAGGCAAAAGTCAGAGCCAGGCCACTTCATCTCAGCCACCAAGCTTTCATACTGACCGTATCTGAAAGAAGATAAACATGTGCATGCGTGCACACACACACATACAAACACGCTTAGTTGTCGATCCTTTTACACCACCTCTCCATAGAGGGTGAACGTGATGGGATCAAGGGGAGTAATTCCTACCCAGGAGGACTATGGGCTAGAAATGTAAAGGGAAGAGAAGTCATCAGGGGTGAGGGCTGGAGGAGAAAATGACACACATGAGAGATGAAGTGGAGAAAAAAGGAAGAAAAGAAGAAACAGTGAATTCTGAATGGGACTGATAGAGAGAATGAATAAAAATTGAAATCAAAAATGAAAAAAAAAAAGAAACTAAGAAAGAAAAGTATGAGGCAACATTGTCAGGAGGAAATAAAGCTCTGGGAACAGGTTCTCAGAAAGGTTACAATGGAATGGTTACAATGGACAGGTCACAGTAAGGCTGCAGGAGTCAGCAAATAGGATCAAAAGTGGTTTGATTGGCAGTGCTTGGTCAATGGTGCTGAAGGAACATGACCATAAACCTGGGAAATATTCAGTGTTCAAGTGTGATCCATTGCACTGCAGCCTCACTGGTGGTATAAACAAGATCTGAAGAAAGAGGGAAGTTCTCTGAGTGATAGCAAATTTAAGAATGAAATGTAGTTATGAAGCAGTGGGAGGAGAAAAATAAAACAGACACTAAAAAAAAATCATGTTCAGGGGGAGAATGAAAACTGAGAAATAGGAAGAGAAAAATCGGAAAGGGATAGGAAATCCAGGGGACGGAGGTGGATAGTGTTATTCTTTATTTGACAGAATGTATACTTTACACAACAAGCTAAATCAGAAATTTATAGTTGTTTGCTTCTAGCAAAAACACACGTCAGAAAAAATCCAACCCATGAATAGGATGGCATTGCATTCTGAAGTTTTTGTATACCATCCTCATTTTCTGTTTTTCACAGCTAGCAGGTAGAGGTATATGCTCTGGGGGAATAGGAGGTGCAGAATAAAGTTCATATGCTTCTCTGGGGAGTTATAGATTTGATAGGAAGCTAGTATAAAAACTTCAGCGGCCTGTGCCACAGATACAGAAGTGGATTTCACCTATCCTGCAGGGCTTGTTATGAAAACTCTGATTGTGTAGTTTGAAATTTTATGGGTGAGCTTTTCTGTAACACAAAGAGGATAAATGGGGCTGGGAGACAGAAAGTTGTCAGTAAATGAAAGAGATTCAATGAAAGATAGAAATGCAGAAAGAAGAAAAAGAGAAAGGTGAATGCCAGGGGGTTCGTGGTCACCTCTGCCATTTTACACTCTCACTGATCCAAGGTGAGGACTCTATAAGAGGACTTCGCCCCATAGGGAAGGCAGCCAGGTTGAATTTTTCTAGTGAGGGTGAAAGATGATGGAAATGAAAATAGTTTAAAAAAGGAACTGCTGGACTGGGTGGACAGCTGGCTTGAATAAGTGCAGAATCCCATTAACTTCGGGGCTATCACACCCACTCACACTGGAAGTGAATTTAGCCCCTGGTTTGTCAGGTATGGCACTGGCAAAGCAGGGACATACAGTGACCTGGGGGCATAGCTGTTTAAAGCACGCACAGCCCTTCCTCAGCCTCATTCTCTCCTTGCCTACATGGACAGCATAAGCAGCGTGTCTCCATCCGAGTCAATGAGGTTGCATCAGTGCAAACAAGGGGAGAATCGGGCCTTCATCTCTTGTGCATAGAAACACTACAGTATTGTACGTCATCAGATGCCAGTTCAGTAATCATTTCCACAGATACAAGAGAAAGGAGACAACCTTGTTTCTAATTTAGTCATGATAGCATCAAAGAGACCCAAAGCCTACTGCTTTCTGGGAAGCAGGGACTTCAACAATAATAATTCTTCGCACATATATAGCACCTTCATTGCTAACTACTTACTTTATACCCTGGGGTGTGAAGAAGAAGGACTCCACTTAATTCCATATGCTCTTAATTGCTCTCTATCCCAGATCCTTCCTAGAAAAATATGATAGAAATATCTAAACTCGCTGTTAATTTGTCAAATTAGGGCAGTCATTGACACCAGCAGAAACGCAGGCCTAGTTTGCATCTTATATTGCAACTGCATAGCATAGCATCTAGAAACAAAAGAAATGCCAGACTAAGTAAATCTGAGCTCCGTTTAATCCCTGACAAATGTTTCAGGGAAGAGGCAAGAACCACATGGCAGTCAGATAGGGGATAGACTGCCCTTGTGAAACGTTATCCTAGTTTTTATGGCGACTGGCTTAATTGCTGAATTACGAAACACCCAAAATGCTGTTCACATCCATTAGGAGGATGCTTAATTTTTGTGAACTCTGTCGTAAATGCCCACTTGCTTGCTAAATGTTGTTAAAATCTTGGCCACGGGAGCTACGGTGGCAATGAGTTCCACAGCCCTGATACACATCAAACGAGAAAGCTTTAACTGGGTCTCCGGTGACTCACGTCAGGTCCTCTCGTCTGTGTGTTACAAAATGGGGAAATCAAGAGCTACTGATCCATCTTCTCTAGCCCATTCATTATTCAATACCATCCAATCACTTTCCCTCTCATTCACCTCCTTTTCGAGGCAAACATATCTAGTCTTGCAGGCTGCCTTCATACACACGGTCTTTCCTACCCCTCCTGGTCCCTGTCCCCCTTTTATGAACCCTTTTCTGACTTTGCAACCCCCCACCTTGGATGGCCCTTGCTCCTGCAGTCTCTACTATCCCTGCTGCTCTACTTATTACGCCTGGGGACTTGCTGGTGGTGGGTTTTCTGTCTACAGCCATGTGCTGCACTGGGCCACTAACAGCACTATCCCCGTTTCTAGCATCCAGTGAGCTGCTGTGGTTCATGTAGAGCCCTGCATGGTACGCAATCCCTCTTTTCCCACTAGCCAGCACTACCCTCTGACCTGACTCACTGAGGTTCATCCAGCTGATCTTGCAGGTCCACTGGGCCTGGAGACCCCAGCCCCATTCACCTCACCCCCTTAGGCTTTCCAGAGAATCTCAGAGAAATCATCCCTCTGTGAACAGCCTGAAAAGGACGACTGCTTGCTGAGACACTTCTTCCTGACAACCAGAGATCCTTCACTGTAGTGCGCAAAAACTGCCCCAGGGTTATGGCTACAGAGACCCTTATTTTCCATTTGGATCCTGGCCTGATCCATGTCTGAGGATTGCCAGGGAGGGTATTTAGGGCTGCCGTGAGCTCCTTCCAGCCCAGTTGCTGGCTGCATGCAGATGAGCCAGCTCATCAGCTGAGCTGCCAGTGAGCCCTCCGGCCATGGGAGGTTGGAGGCAGCAAAGTGGAGGGATGTTGGCTTGACCACAAGCAACAAGCAATGAGGGGAGCAGAAGGAGGGGCCTGAGTCTCATCCCCCTCAGAGGTAGCCAGGCTGCCCTGTGGGCAAGAGAAGACAGTGACAGCAACTGGTGTCCTACACTGCTTTGAGGAGGGGGGACACTGGCCAGAGAAAGGAGGAGCGGGGGAGCCATAGAGTGGTTGGAAAAGAGTTGCTTTAGAGAGCAGAGGCAGCACAGATCCGAAAGGATGGGGTCCTTCAGCTGAGAGGAAATGACTGTGTGTGAGATGAGGGAAAGCCAGGGGGAAACGATGGCAGAGAAAAGAGAAAAGAGGACAAACAGACGAGACGGCATGAGCAAAGGAGACAGAGGAGAGCAAGGACAAGACAATGAAACAGAGGAAAGAGAAATGGGGGATGGGCCTTGGAGAACTTGGAGAGAAACAGGGAGAAATAATGAAGGAGAAGCTGCTTTTGAGAGAAAGCACAGAAGAGACGTGAAGATGAAAGAGAAAAATAAAAAGGAAAAACAGGGGAGGGAAACGAGAACAAATTAAAATGGAGATGGATAGAATGAGTCAAAGATGGAGGGCAAGGAAAAAGCTGGGATCATACAGGCAAAGGAAAAACAACTTTTAGGTGTATTGTATTTACGATGTGTTCTGCGTATGCCTGACCTGTTCCACGCTCTGTGTTTCCCCTGCCGGGTAGCTGTCACCCTGGGATGGGGGCTGACAGTGGAGGAGACGGAGCGAGAGCCCTGCTGCTAACCCATTCTCCCCGGCAGCAGCCCCCTTCCCTCCCTAAAAGCCCCCTGCAAGGGGGAAGGTTTCTTGCCCATGAAAGGCAGCAGCACAGCCCCTGACAACGAGGGCAATATGGAAGGGAGAAGCAGCGCAGAATGGAGCAGCGAGGGCTCCCCCTGGGATAAACTGGCTATGCTTGATTGGGAATCTGCTCTTAAAACAGGGGCAGGGGGCTGAGCCATATGAGAGCCTGAAATGTTCCCTGCTCCCCCCGGCAACCTCTTCACTACTGCTTTTAAATTAAATAAATATGGAGATTCTGCTGTCAAACCTCAGCGGTCCTCCTCCCCCAAAACTCTTGCTTAGATCGTACCACACTGCAGCGAAGTGAGATGGGGGCTCAGAGGGCTGCATGGGGAAAGGGATGGGTTAAAAGGGAAACATTGGATAGGAATAGCTCCTGGTCTTCCTGGCAAAGAGACATTTGTTCTATCTCTGTGTAATTTCTTTATACATTACTGCTGCCACACTGCATCTCCATGTCCCTCCCACTGCATTTTGCTCTCACTCTCTTCAGCGAGACAATTTCTGGTGCATTTCAGGACAATATTAACCCATTCCTCTTTCTCTGTCAGTAGGAAGATTCATAATTTAAAAGCAATTTAAAAGTCAGTTCTAGCAACTCACTGACGGGGAACAGCATTTCCTTGTCAAATCTTACAAAAGAATTGAGCTTGCAGGTCTCAGCCCCTCAAATCCCTGCCTTCTCGGTGACTTAGTCAGGTGTGAATTTAAGCTGAGAAGAGAACCAAACCCACCCAAGTCTGGGATCCCGAGTAATTCTCCCTCACCATCTGCCACCCCACTTTTTAAAATCCTTTGTCTTCCTCATCATCCAAGGCCTGTCCAGCTCTGCACCCTCCTCCCCGGCAGATGCAATGCCAGCAGCAATCAGCTATGTGCCGGGCCATTGCCTCCTGCTGCATCTCAGGGCTGTGCTAGGCTGCTCCTGTTCCTGAACCATGAAGACATGGAGACGCTGACTTAACCTACTGCTGTTTTCACTGCGTGTTCAGAAAAGCCCCTGGATTAGGACAGCAAGAGTCAGGGGAAAGGACCCCGGTAGATTTGTGGATCCTTGGAAGTAGGACGGCAGACAATTTCACAGCGCAAAACTAGGGATGCTGACATAGGAAGGGTAAAAGAAAGGAAATTGGGAAAGGTAAGAGAGAAGACAAGGAAAAAACCACTCGTAAGATGGGTGTGAAAGGAAAGAGGTGGCCCAGGTGCGAACAGCAGTGGGAGAAGGCAGCGCAAGGAAGCGACGCAGTGCCAGAAATGTCTGGCAGAAGCTTGTCCACTGCCTGTGCCCTGCCTCACTTTGCTGTCAGCTCTTCATTTTTTGCAAACACTGAAACTGCACTGAACTCTCATGCGCTGTTCAGATATAACAAGCTGGAAAGGGAACGGATCAGCTCATTAATTTTCCTTGGGAAGGATCTCTAGGCAGGAATTATTTTCTGCACCAACATCCATTCAATTACTTGCCTTCACACCAGTCAGATCTATAGGGATGTCTAACCCCATGTGCATCACTCATGCCTGCCTGCCCTGGACTCTTCTCTCCCTCCTTCTCGGTAAAAAAGCCTCCCAGACCTATCCCGTTCTTAATAATAATGACAACATGACAAAACCAATAACCTACAGATACAAAATACATTTCATTTGCTTGCTTCATAAGCAAATAAGACCCTGATAAGGCATTGTCGCTCACTTTTTGAGATCCTGTAGGAGATCTACAGGAGCTAATGAAAGAATTAGACAAGGCATCACTCATATGAAAAGTGGTTTTTAAAGGATTTGGTGCCCAGAAGGAATTAGGCTGGAAGATCTGCAGCCATTTCGAAGTTGTAAGGGGTGCAGTATCCATGTGTGGCATGAGCTTGCAGATCTCATTTGCTTGGTGTACTTATGTGTTTTGTGCCTACGCAGTTAAAGGGCTGAGAAAAGCCATTTTTCTTGAAGGGCAAAGATTTTTGAACAGCCAGGGGATACATCGGGGCAACTCTAAAGTCTGAGAAAGAATTATCTGAAGGAAGATTAGGAAAAAAATCAGAAGTGTGATCTGCAGTAATGTGAACTGACACCAGCTTTCTGCTTCAGCCCCACCATGGAGCAGGATCTCACTGTAGGACACAAGAAAGGGGGGAAGGAAATCCCGATAGAGGAGGAACATGCCAAATGACGCTCCTCTTTGGAGCAAAACAAAGATGTGAAAATGCTGACTGAAAGTCCACTGTCAGGAACAGAATGACCGAAGAGAGGGGAACCCAAAATTTGAAAGCCCAGGGACCAAATTCACCAAGAGGAACTTGCAATTCTGACCGCAGTGTATCTGTGCGTACAGCCCAAGACTGAGTCCCCACATCCATTTTTTGCTGCTGGGTATCTTGGCCAAGAAAAGAAAAGACAATTTAGCACAGTATTTTGAACATGAGGAGTCCACCATCTCTGACAGCCTACAGTGTTGACTAATGCCGATGTTCCCCCACATCCCCAGAAACGAAGGCAACCTCGTCAGAGGCTTCCTACCAGTAGCAGGAGGCAGTTTGTGTCCCTTCTTTGATTATTTTCTTATTACAAAGCCTCCTGTCCTCCTTTTCACTGCCTCCCCTCACCCTGTAGACCTGCCCTGACACATGCAGCAGAAGCGTGTCTATCCCGCACCCTTTGTCAGGTGCTTTTGCCACACCGTGGGCAGGGTGTGAGCAGAGTCCAAGGATTTTACCCTTTTTACAGCCTCCTGGGACAAAGCCCTTTCCTCTACAAATCTGCCCATCTTTTCTGTCATGGGGGAAAGGAAATGTTGCTGCACCCTTCTCCCTCCTGCTCACCAGCAGGCAGCTTTCACCAGGTACAGCGAGTCAACCAGGGACACCTTTCTGATTCCTTCTGCTGAGAAAGAAGATACCTCCCCCCCCCCCCCCAGGTGATCAGATGTGACAGTAAGAGCCCCACCATCCAGGGGCTGGTGGGGCTATTTGGCTGTGCTGTCCTGGGAACAAGAGAGTGCCAGCCACAAGCCCAATGGAGGCTGTGGGGCTGCAGGAAGCCAAGCAGAGGCATCCTGGCAGCGACAGTGCCAGACCTGTGCCGTGCCATCCCGTGAGGCAATCCTATGCCCAGGCCCTGCTCCGCATGTGGCTACACGAGCTTTTGCCTCCTGCTGAGATGCTTTTGCCTCCGAGCCTTTATCCAAGTTTTGGTGCAACCTGTGCCCTCAGGCTAGGGACTCAGAGCCGGGCTCAGCTCCTGTGTGCTGCATTGCACCCTCCTACCCACCTCGCCACATCTGCCCAGCATCCAGGGGCTGGGGGAGCGGGCCAGCCCAACCCTCACATGGCTTTGGGCGAGCGAGAGCAACCTGCCAGGACCATGCAGCTTGCGCTCAGGCTGTGTTTCATGCCCCTTGTGCAGAGCTGCAGTTTGAGCCCGCTGGAGAGCATCAACAGGGAGGGTGGGGGGACTGGGCTGGCAGCACAGCATGAGGGGGGGAGGGCTGGGGGCACTTCGGAGCTTTTAATTGGAAGCTTCCTGGCACTTTCCTTTGCCATGCAAGCCACTTCTCCACAGTGCCTGTGGGGTCCTGTCAGATGTAAAGGAGAAGGAGCCCCGAGCTCCTCCGATCTGACAAACCTCACCCGCCCCTTCCTCCTCCCCCTCAGACCGCGTCCCTCTGGGTACGGCTCTGTGGGCAGATAGACATGATCTGAATTCACTGCCTCTCCCGGCCGGGGTCCTCATACCTGCTGTCTCCACCCCAGCCTCCCTCCACCCTCCAGCTTGGGGACACGGCTTAGGAAGAGAGTTCTTCCCTGCAGCCTCCCTTCCCCGCATGGCTTTGCATTTGGGTTTCCTTTTTTTTTTTTTTTTTTTTTTTTTCCCCATCCCTCTCTCATTAATTTTTAATTAAGGAGATGTCTCCTTCCCCGGTTGTAATGAATAGCTGTGTGAAAGGCTTTTCATTTTTTATTAATATATACCTCTATATATTTATCTATTTGGAGGAAATGCGTGTGTGTGTGTGTGAGGGAGTGTGTTTAAAATATTCCCCATTAATTTACTGCTATTGATTTTCTGGCGTGGAGACAGCATATAGTATTCAGCATAGAGCTCCTCTGCAGGATATGTTAAAAGGCAGCAGTTTGGGTTGACAAAGGGCACTAAATGCAGTATGCGTCAAATAGACCATCGCTCAATGAAGTCACTTAGCTATTCAAAACATGTCCAGCCATCACTCAACCGTTTGCACCAAGAACAGGGGGGAAATTCGCGCTTCTTCCCGGACACAACCATTTCCAAACAGCAGCTTTAGCTTGCTTTGGTGAGAGACATCAGGACATGCATAGTTTATTCCCCCCTCCCCCCTGCCTTCCACCTCCCAGTGCCGGTCTTAGGAAATCAGTTCTGCGGTACCCTCTCCCTGTTCTCTCCCATCGGGGAGCTCCAGGCACACCCAGCTCTGGTGGACACTGACAGGCACAGACATTATCCCTGGATGTCCATAAACCCCCGGCAGCCCACCCTCCAGCTGGGAGCTGATTCATAAACAGGGCTTTTACAATGGGCTGTAATGTGCGCTCTTGTGCTCTCGCTCTCTCCTTCTCGCTACGTGTGTAACATAAACCACGCATTTACATCGGTTGCCCCTATCCCTCCAGCACAGGCTGAAGACCACCTCCCCGGCCCACACGTACGCCAATAGCAGTACTGAGCAACACATATTTAAAAGCGAATCACTGGCCCCTCTTTCCTTGCCCCCTCCCTTAGGAACGTCTGATTCCAGAAGTTGGCTGCGGCGGTGTCTCTTCTGCCATCAGACATGTCACTGAGTTGCTGTTCAGTTTCACCACATCAGACTTAGGCTGATTTTTCCATTCAGAGACTTGTTTATTTTTAGCCTTTACCATAAACCTTAAAAAAAAACCCAAACCAACCAAAACCCACCCCAAACAGAAAGCCACCCCCCAACAACAAACAAATGGGGGAAAAATCCCAGCCCCAAACCAAACCAGTCAGCCACCAACTAGACCCCTCTGCACCCAGCCCAGTAAGATGTGGTTGCTTACAGACATTACGAAATGCTCTGAACTCTGCTCGAGATGACTGGAATCATTAGATTTACTGTACAAGGCATTTTGGACATAACAGGGTTGCTTCTCTTTCTCTCTTTTTCGCTCCTAAAGTGAACTAACGATTCTATCCAAGGTGCTTTGCAGTCACCCCCTCCCCACATCGCCTCTCGCTCACAGTCTTGTCTTTGCAAATATGCCATTTGCAAAGTGAGCAATTATTTCACTCTGTGGTTACAGCCGGAGCACAGCAATAATACAGCATTTTGGCATTGCTTGCTGAGGAAATACAAACAAGCTGAAGACAGGCAGACCGCACAGTTGCTTTTTGAAAGGGTCTCTCATGGGTTTTGTAATACACACGTTATTCCAGTCGGAGGGGGGAAGTGAATTTTTGGGGAAGGGGAGGAGGATGGGAAAGAGGAAGGGAGAAGGGAACGGAGCAGAGAATGTTTTGCCTGTCTTTTTGTCTCTGTGCCCTGAGTAACTGAGCCCACCGCTCTCGATCCGTGGTGAAAGGAATGAAGTGAGAAAATGGTGGAATGTGGAGGGATTTATTTGGAAGGAGGAAGAAAGATGGGGTGGTGGGAGAGGAAAGGGGGGGAGTGTGGAGATCCAGAATCAAATACCTTCTAGGCAGCAGGTTCTCCATAATCCAGAATGGGTCATGACTTCCTCGTTCTTTTTGCTGGTTTCGTTCTCACTGACAGTTTTAGTCTTGCAAACCCCTCTGGAGTAAAGCCAGTAGTCGGTCCCCACAGCTATGGTCATCAGGCTGAAGGCAGCGAAAGCACCAACGGTGGTTAAAAGCATCTGAACACCTCTGTCAAAGAGCCCCATAATTCTTCATTATACAAATACCCAACCGCCTTCTGATTCTTGGGGTGTGTGTGTTTAACAAAATAAAAGAATAATAATTCCGACTAATAATATAATGGGTATATATAGAGAGATAGATATCAAAAAAGGGAGGTAAGAAAGCCCACGGAAAAGAGTGTAAATTAGAAAGACCACACTGGAAGAGGCTTGCCTTTTAAATCGGAAACGTTCTGGTTGAAATATAAAAAAAGGAAAAAGGAAAAAGAAAAAAAAAAAAGAGAGAAAAGAACCAAGAAAAACCAAACAAATAAAGAGAGAACCCCCCCCAAAACGAGACGCCTTAATCCCTTTTTCTAAAATTCTGGTCTCCAGTTTCCATATGTAATGGCTAATTTGGAGATGGCTTCCACAGTGAACAGGGGAGCAGCAGCAGCATCCTCAACACAATCTCTCATTATCTGGACCTAGACAGTTAGAGACTGTAAGAGCAGAGATGCAACCTTCAGTCTTCTTGCTTAGCTCTGCAGCCTGCGCCATGAAAATCCTTTTCCTTCCCAGTTATCTTCCTTGGGTTTTTATTTTTTTTTTTTTTTTCCCGGCAGCGGCAGTCGCTCCAATCCTCTCTCACTTTTTCTTGCTTGCTTCTCCTTCCTTTCGCTCGCTCCTACCACCAAGCCAGACTGCCCAGTATACTGTAAGCCCTTGATTTCAGCTGAACAGGTGCCGAGGTCTTGCCTCCCATGGCTTTTCCGCACAGCCGCGGCGCTCGCTCCCGGCGGAGGTGGGCGAGGAGAGAGGGGGGCTCCTGGAGGAGGGAGCTGGGGAGGAGGAGGATGGGGGGGGTGGGGTGGTGGTGGGGGGGTGGGGAAGAGGAGGACAAGCGCTGCGCCCCTCCCGGGCGGGCGGGCAAGGGGGGATTGGGGGGGTGGGGGGTGGGGGGTGGGCGCGGAGCGGAGCGCGCCTGCTGCACCCCCTGCCCCCCGCGGCGGCCCCCGGCGACTCCCGGGCTCCGCTACTGCATCGAGGCGGCGGCGGCGGCGGCGGTGCTGAAGGTTCCCCCGCGGCGGCCGGCGGTGCTGAAGGACAGCTCCCCGCGCGGCGGCGGCGGCGGCGGCGGCGGCGGCGGCGGCGCCGGGGCGGGAGGCGCGCTGCCGGGTGCCCGGTGCTGCAGGACAGCTCCCCGGGCGGCGGCGGCAGCGGCGGCGGCGGCGGCGGCGGCGGCGGCGGCGGCGGCGGCGGCGGCGGCGGCAGCGGTGGGGGAGGCGCGGCCGGCGGCCGGCGGTGCTGCAGGACAGCTGCCCTGCCCGCGCCGCCCGCCCTGCCCGCGCCGCCCGCGCCCCAGCATCCGCGGGCGGCAGCCGCCCTCCTCCGCGCTGCGCGGGCGGGCGGGCGGGCGGGCAGGGAGGGGCGGAGGGGGCAGCCTTTCCACCCCCCCCCCCACCCCCCCCCCCCCCCCCGCCGCTGCGAGCCCCCGGGAAGGGTTGTTCCCCCCAGGCTGCGGCGGAGCCCCGAGGAAGGCGTAGCTGGGGTTACTCCCGCTGGCTCGCTTGCTGCTTTGCTTCCCCCCCCGCCCCACTCCCCCCCCCCTCACCGCCCCCCTCCCAGCTCAGCTTCCTTCGCATCCCCGCCGGTACGTGCCCGGAGCCGCAAGTGGAACCCGCGGACCGCAGGTAGAACCGCACAAAACTTCAGTCACCCCAGGAGACGGGTGAAATGTAACGTGGAAGGGTAATTTGAAAATAAGCATTTATTACTGCTGTTATTGCTGCTGTTATGACTTTTAAGTGCTCACTCTTCACTCTTCTCGGGTTCGCTGCAAGTTGCACACGTTTTGGTGTTGCTCGTTTTCCGTCCCTCTGTCTCCCCCTGACCGGTGTCGTGTGAATCCCTGCGTTCTGACTTTGTCTTTCTAGCTTTCTGTGAAATCCCAATGCCTTCTCCAGGAAGCAGACATTTTGGGAAGATTCTTCACAAGAAAGGACGATTTATTCTTATTTACTATTGTTTTGTTAAGGAAAGGAACCACCAAAACTTAATCCCTTCCCCCACCCCCACCCCCACCCCCCCCCCCACCCCCCAACGCCCAGGAAGCAACCCGCCTTTCACATCCTCGTTTTACATAGAAAGATGCATGAGCTGAATGGAAATCTATCCTGTGCCAGACACAACCCGATAGTACCGGGAACATATACAAAATTGTGCAATACTGACATCTAAGTATGTCATAATCCTCTCTCTCTTCCTCAGCAGTATCATTACACCAGGTTAATTACATTAGTCACCTCCTGGTTCTATACATGTAGCTGCTCATTAATGCAACAATCATAAAGAAAAGAAATAATCTAATTCTTGATGCTACCGATTTTGTTTCTCTCTGATCGGATTCATTGTTCAGTGAAAAAGAGACCAGAAGAGCTGCGTTAGGTTCACTGCTGTTCTGTGCGGGGGAGCGAGGCTGAGGGAAGGGGGTGCTGGGACGTTGAACCAGTTGGACGGCTTCAGCTGCATTGCAATTTCATAACCCCTTTTATCTCTCCTCCCTTCTCCCTTTCTGGGCACAGACTGGGACTGCCCTTTCAGGACAATCTGCCCCAGGACTGTTGGACACGAAGGGCTCTATAGCAAGCAGCAGGGGGGCCATTGGCTGCCCCACAGACCACTGGTGTTTTCCTGCATTTGGAAGGCACAGATGAGGCTGCACTCGCAGCTGAGACCAAGGTAAAGACGTTTACCAGGAAGCACTTGTGGTGTCTGGCATCAGCCACATGCAGCTCGCCACCAGCAGGCAGGAAAGCCCTATGGGAGGCAGGAGAAGGGATGGAGGGAGGGGTGGTAGGAGTCAGTGCAGGCTGAGACCACTGACACATTTTGGGGGGACAAGCACGGTCCCTAGCATCACCTGGGGGAATCCTGGCCTTGCCCTCTGTCAGAGGAGCTGGCGGTCTCTTTCTGCACTCATGAAGCTGCCAAACAGCTGAGGATGGGCAAGGGGGTAGGTGGCCCCAACGCATCTTTAGCACTCTGAGTACAGCCTGCTGCAAGTGTGTGGAGGATGGTAACTGTGGACAGGCTCTCTGAGCTGTTATCCTGCGTTCAAAGGAGTTTGAGAGGCGGAGAGGTGTAGAGAATGCCCCTAAGCTGGTGGCAGATTATGGCTCCACACGGACAACCGGTGTTGAGGAGGAGGTTCTGGGAGGCTCTTAGCTGGGGAAGATAGAGAAGATCACCCTAGGACCTCTCCTCCCCTTCTGAGACATTTCCACTGAAAGAAGGAAGGGGCCTTGAAGAGTGAAGGCATAAAGGAGGAATAAGTAATTCTTGGGATTCTGAGCCATTTTCTTTTTGTGTTGATGGTCATTCCCCTCCAACCCCACCCCAGTATTCAAATCTTTTCATTTTTCAAAGGAGGGTAGAAAAGCTGGGCCAGGAGCCTGAAAGACTCTGAACAGGAAAGAACTTCAGCTGGCTATTTTGGTGCTCAAATCCAACAGGCACCAACAGGATGAGAAAGGCACTCTGGAAATCTGTGGAGCTCATAGCTCCAAGGAAGGTGGGCCCCTCAGTTACTTTGTACTCAAAAAAGGGTAGCACAGCTCTTCTATTTATGCTACACAAGCCACCCGGCTGGAGTGAGTGGAAGCCCAAAGGGCATAGGCCCTCTGAAAGCTCACCCATCCATACACATGAGGGTCATTCAAAGAGGAGAGGGAGAGAAGGGGTGATGCTCTATGTTTTCACTTGGGGCTCACCTCTGTAGCTCATGTGGTCAAGTGTTTATTTTACTGTTACAAATGGTAGTGCTGCTTTGGGGCAAGGTGTGCTGGGCTGCATAGGCAGGGGTTGTCTCTGGGTTGAGGAGCTTGCTTCTGTTGGTATCCAAGTCTAGTGAGACTAGTAGGGTGAGCCAGCAGGGGACCCCGATACTGTGAGAAATTACAGATTTCCTCTATGCCAAGAAAAATATTGCTGAAATGTCAGGATTACATATCTTTACATTTAACGAATCCAGTCAGATGCAGAGGATGATGCAGCAGCTGGGCCAAAACAGAGACCCTCAAACCAATCCAGAACTTTTGCCTTTATTACGTATTTCTACAGCTTTGATAAGCTTGGTTTCAAGTGACTACAGCAACAGGAGAGGAGCACATTCTCCCCAAAGAAATTGCCCGTGTACGAAGGCCCGGTCTGCAGAGTGGTGAGTTCTTTAATCTCTGGCTAAGAGGAGTGAGACCTATGAGGGCTCATCTCAGGATCAGGACTAAACACGGCTTCCTGCCTCACACTTACCAGGTTCCAGAAATAATTCTCTTCTTGCTACCCTACTTATATACTCTTAGACCATTCACAATAACCCCTCTACAGTTCTCAACACCACAGAAGAATGGAACAAAGGCAATGCAAATGCCAGAATGTCCTGGGTGTCTGCTTGTGCTGTGGCTAGATGCTGTGCTGGAATTTCATCTTTCCTACAAAGAATCATTAAAAATGGCAATACAAACCAAGAATACAGAATAAAAACAGTGGCAGATTTTTAAAAGTCGCATCTTGCTGAATAGCGCAACACAGAATGACATCTATAGAAGAGTAAGGAGATAGAAATTAATAGTCTGGAGGAAATAGAGAGATTTTAAATTACATTTTAAATTACTTGAAATGAGAAGCTGATGAGACAGGGAGCCGCAGGAAGTCTGCTTCCAATGGCAGACCAAGAGTGCTGCTATTTGTGGAGAGAAGGGGCAGTGCTGTAGGAAAAAAAGGGGCACAAGAAAGATGCAGGAAGGGAGATGAAGGGCACGAAGTCGGAAGCAACTCCATGGGATGGTAATGGAACTGAATAAAGTGTTTGTGGATTGAGTGCTGCAGTGGAGCTTTTCGGCACATAAGAGAAAATCAGCCAGCAATAGTATATGAAAACGGGTATCTAGGAATCTTTATCCTAGGGAGGCCAGCTCAGAAGGAGCTGCTGTAATGAGATGTAAAAGAGATGGAGTTGATGCAGCTGTATTCGCAGGCAGAGCAGAGGTGTTAATAGAGAGAGAGACACCAGCAGAGGAGATGTTAGGAAAAATAAATTGGGGTTAGGGTGATGATTATAGAACTGGAAGCCAATGGGGCAGAGAAGATAGAAGTGAGATATGATGCAGAAAGAGAATTAAAATGTAAGAGATTTCAGTGGAGAAAGTTGAAAAAAGCCACATATCTGTATGGTTCGATAAGCGGAGGGATTGATCAGAGCAGTCATCACTGGCAACCAAAGCTGAGGGTCCCAAAGCACTTAAGAAACGTTATTCACATCATATCTGCATGCTGGTGGTTTTCTTTGGCCAATTTAACAAACTAGAAAACTGAGGAAAGAAGATTTGTGTTTTTGCCAGAGAATTGCAGGTGGAAATGATAAAGATAGATAGAGATGGAGATGGAGATAAGGTAGAAATGGGGAGATAAATACAGATGGAAAAAAGCCTCAGTGGTCATCTCTTCTCATCTTCAGGTTCATATAACTTGAGGATCAACATAAAAGACAGTTTAAATATCAAATAGTCAAATACTACAGGAGAGTCATCTCTAGTGTAACACTGTGACCAGAAAGGAAAAAAAAAAAAGAAGGGAGATACAGGACACTGAGTTCTAACGATTAAAATGGGCAGGTTCCACTAAAAAATGGTACTGGTGCTGCCCTGAGAGTACATACAAAACTCCTGTGTTAGACAGGAGTGGAACTCTGGCAGGAACTAAGTATGAGGTTATAAGGCTGCAATCATAATTCCCTCAGTTATATCCTCTTCCAAAGTAAATGTTGTGCAAACAATTAATTTATCCTCCTAACACTCTTACAAAGTAACATGCTCATTAGTTTGTGGAGGCACTGAAAAATTCAGAACATAAGAGCAAAGCCCACGAAAGCAAAAGCATTTTCACTGATTTTAGTGAGATCTGAGTGCTGTTATAAATGAGTTGAGCACACACAAATACTGTTCCAGATTGAGTCTTGAAGCTAGAACTCCTGCGCTTTCCATGCAAGACTCCTTTTTCTCATGCAACCTTTGAATGGTAACCTTTGAAATGTTTGCTACTTGCAGATGGTTGGGGAAAAAAAGTGTCACCTCATGAGCCCTGTGAGTTTATTTCTTCAAAAATGGAAAGGCTTCCTTTACTTGAAAAAAGATATTTCAAGTAAATATCTTTTTTCAAGTAAAGGCTTCCTTCTTTACTTGAAAAAGGATTCCCAGGATGAACTTTCTGCCATGATGAATTACTGGGATGTGAACTGTTTTGCCTGCCTTTCTCTTTCCATGCTGTGCTGAGGTTTGTATGTACAGCAGCCTGCTAATCAATAGGAATAGAAAAAAAAAAATCAATG
Organism: Leptosomus discolor; assembly: GCF_034619465.1. Lineage (NCBI taxonomy): Eukaryota > Metazoa > Chordata > Aves > Leptosomiformes > Leptosomidae > Leptosomus > Leptosomus discolor. Next base: position 161,201,912 of record NC_141391.1, read on the forward strand.
CCTGCAACCCATTAGCTCTAACAGAGGGCAGCCTGCTAACAAGTCACTCTAGCTTAACGCCAGTATTTGGTAAAGTATCCTCACTGAGGATTTATGCATACATTTACATACAACCTTACTGGATAAGGCTAGCAGAGAAAATAAGTTGTGAGAACATTCCCCTTCCCACTGGAATGTCTATCCCCATGTATTTGCATAACTATGTTAAACTAAAGATGCTATCCCTCCCACTCAGATGCTGTCCCTCATACTTTTCTACTCCAGAGCACACGTTTTTCTACACTTGATCTATAATCCCAGGCTTCCTTCATGTTGGACCATCTTGTATATAAATAAATACATGTCTCTGCACATCCTTCCCTCTGCATAAACCATACACCATAGAAATCCAATTTGAGACCCACTTACTCATAAGCATACAGCCATTCCTTTTCCTTTGTTATGTCCCCAGATCCTTCATAGAAATCCTCATTTTTCTTCCCATTCATATCCAAAGCCAGGCACAGATTGTTCCCACCATCATTCACATACATCCAACCCTGGAAGCGTATTCCAGGAAACAAAAAGTTGGTGAAAAGGTTGTGGCATAGGTTTTGTAATCAGAATCTGCTCTAAGGTCAAGGCACAGGGAAAGGGTCTCCAGAATGGATCAGAGAAGCAATGGGTCTCACTGCCCATTGTGCATGAAATATGGGCACAAATAACTGTCTTGCTGCCAATAAAGCCTCTGTCCATTTATCCACTGACTGTAACTGGAACAGACTCTCACTCCTGATCTGCCTCTCATGAAAGGGATGATCTTTCCTGGTGCACTTCAGAATCCACGAGTTTAAAAAGTCATCATTTCTTGACAACCAGGTTTATGAAACTCCTGTGAGGAAATGTGCATTGGCTTTGGTTTGGTTCTTAAAGAAGAAAAAGCCTGTTTTCATGTAAACATAGCAACAATCAGAGTATTGCAAAGAATAAGGCAAGAAAAAGGCCTTGTTTTTTTCTGAAGGTTTTCAGAATCTTCCTGGAAGCGTCAGCACAATGATAAATGCTGAGGGAAATGTGAGGCCTACAGTGAGGATGGTTCATGTTGACACTGATCGATATTCTGTGATATCAGGCTTTCTTCCAGTGTAAAGGGCACAGATGGGGACAGAGAAGAGGATCCTGTGCAGCCTCATCTATTCAGTATCATCTTTTAAAGCCACAATCCAGCTCAAACATGAGCTTTTGCCATCTGGCCCTCAGCAACCACAGAGGTGTTACTGGGGCTTCCTGTATGAGGCAGACTTGCTCTTCTAGGTCTGGTGTTACTGACGCAGGTAATCCTTCTGCAAGCCAGCTATACACACTTTTGTCTTCTTTAGGACATCCTTAGCTCTTCTTCTGTCAGATAGTTTAGAGTATCAGAGGAGGAATGTTGAACTTTTAATTTCTCTGATGCTCAGTAATAAATCAGGGTTAAAAGAGACTCTTGAAGGAACATCCTAAGAAAAACAGGAGAAATGGTTAGTCTCTGGGCTAGGTTATTCAGTCCATCTTTTCAGAGAGACAAATCAAGAGAAGAATGTATCCCAACACATAGTCAGGAGTTCAGTGGGTAGGCAGTCTTAGAAAATTCAGAATCACCAGATCCCACTGATGTCAGTAACAGGCTACCGACTTGAATGTGAGAAGGGTTTCTTCCTGTAGTCCCACATAGTCAGGGAGGCATCCCATGAGATGTACATGTACTTTAGGCACTGTTTCAGAGAAAGCCAGCTGGTGTATTGTGTCCACAGAGCTATTATACAAATTCCTAGAATTTGGTTTTACATTACCATTGTAACGGTTTAGGATCCCCAATGTGAATTCCTATAGAGGAAGTAGGTTAAACACATCAAATTAAGCCAGTCAGATGCTAGACTGGAGCATTATGGTGATGCACAGAAGAGTATACCCTGGATAGAAATTATAGAGAGGTGATATTCTCTGCCTTGGGAATAGAGGCCTATTTTAAAAAGAAAGCAAAACACATACGTCTATTTAGGCTTCTAACTCCATGTTTAGACACCGAAGAACTGTCCTGATTTTCAGTTGTGCTGAGCAGTCAGCATCTCACATTGATTTTGCAGAGATGTAGAGCTCCAACTACCTCTGAAAATCTGGATGTCTGTGTCCTGGTTTCAGCTGGGACAGAGTCAATTTTCTTCCTAGTAGCTGGTATAGGTTTTGGTTGTGTTTTGGATTTAGTACGAGAACAACATTGATAATACACTGATGCTTTTAGTTGTTGTTAAGTAGCGCTTATCCTAAGTTAAGGATTTCTCAGTTTCCCATGCCCTGCCAGAGAGCAGGTGCACAGGAAGCTGGGAGGGAGCACAGCCAGGACAGCTGACCTGAACTAGCCAAAGGGATATTCCATACCATAGAATGTCATGCTCAGTATATAAACTGAGGGGGAGTTGGCATGGAGGGGCAGATCGCTGACTGGGGACTCTCTGGGCATCAGTGGGTGGTGAGCAATTGCATTGTGCATCATTTGTCTTTTCTTGGGTTTTATTTCTCTCTTTTTGCATATATTCATTTTGTTACATTAATATTCCTTTCCAGTACTATTATGATATTTTACTTTAATTATTAAACTGTTCTTATCTCAATCCATGAGTTTTACTTTTTTTCTGATGCTCCTCCCCATCCCACTGGCAGAAGGAGGAGTGAGCGAGTGGCTGTGTGGTGCTTAGTTGCCGGCTGGGGTTAAACCACGACAGTCTTTTTTGATGTCTTAACGTCATCTTAGGAGACTAACTAACTTTGACCTTGCATAACCACAACATTCTTAACAGAAATGAAATCAGAAGTCCCAAGGCCAAATGATGGGCTCATCAGGATTTGCCACTTTCAGTCATTCACTGCAGCTACTGACCACTTGTGGGACCACTTTCTGGGAACGTCTGAGAGCAGTTTACTCATACAGTGGCAAATCATGGGAAGTGAGAAGTCTACTGAAGAGCAAAGCAATTCCCAGCAGTGCACTTGGCTCATGTGGCTCTGCCAGACCAAGCTCAGGACCTTGATGATGCTTCTCTGCTGTCTCTGTGGGTCTCCCTGGCAGCACTGACCCCAGCAGAGGCTGGCCAAACGCTTCAGGTATGGTTCTCCTTTGTGCTTCTCTAATTTGTTTGCTCTGTTGTGGTCCACTTTGACACAGGGAGCAAGTCTGGCAGGGGGAACAAGGAAGTGTATCTCAGCCATGCTCTCCCCTCAATATCAGGAACACCAGAACATGACCAGAAGCAGCAGCTCAGAGCAGGAAGGGGGACTCTCAGGCTGGTTATTCCCTGGGTTAGCGGGGTGGCTGGGAGACGTGCAGTCCCCTGTGCAGAGCTGGTCCTCCTCCCATGCTCAACACTATTGCATTCTTTGACAGGACAATTTTCCAGGTTGCTTTTGTCTGTTAGATAAAACTATCAGTTGCCATCTTTCCAGTAGCCAGTCTGAAGCGACAAAGCACTTCTCTATTTCACAGACCATTGGGACTCTTCCCTGCAACTGACCTATATTAGTTATAAGCTTCATTCGTTCTGGCCTGCACTCCTCTCTCTTCTCCCACATGGAGCACATGCACGGCTCCTCCCCCTCAAACAAACACCTTTACACATCCAAGGACGTTGTAAAAATAAAATGATCACAACCTGGCCCTCCGGGAACCTTGGTTTTACAGTTTGTCCCGCTCTGATGCCAACAGAATTCACAACCCAGTTCAAGAGAGACAGACAGTGAGTGAGAGAAAGCAGGCAGACATACACAGACAGAAGGAGACAGAGGAATAGGGGAGAAATAAAAAGGAGCAGAAGAAAAGAAACAGGGCAACTGGAAGGGATAAGCTGCAACAACAAGGGAAGGCATGTAAACTTAGGAGTACAGAACACAATAGGGAAAGGGGGATGGAGTTACAGGGAAGAGTAAAAGTTTAAAATGATAGAAAGTTGGAGGATGAGAGAAAAAGTGAGATTGAAAAAGGCAGAGGAAAGGACAGAAGAGAACAGAAATGGTCAAAGGGAAGGGGGGGAGGTTGAGTCAGGTAGCAAAGCAAGGTGGTGCCTGTGACACAAGGTGGAAGAATTAAGAAGGTGCCTGTGAATCTGGGCATTGTTTTTTCATGTCTCCTTTTCCATTGAGAGTACACTGTGAGGAAAACAGCAAGAGGAGGGGGAAGAAAAGGAAAAATAAATGCCTGAGCTGCCATCTTAAACAGCTCCTAGTAGTCAAGCAGGTACACTGGAAACAGGCAGTCCACAAGTTGCAAATGCTCAGGTACACACAGCCGTTCAGCAGGCAGGAAACAGTCTGCACTAGCACCATGGCATTTACACTTCCCAGTCCACTGGGTCTCCCTGTGCACTGGCAGTGAGCCCTGCATACATAAAAATGCTTCTGTTTAGTACTGGGGAATTGTGCTCTGATCTCTGCCCTGCATCTTCTCTCCAGTCCCAACAAGAAAACCTCAGTCCCAGACACATGAGCACTGTTAGTCTCCCTTCTTCTCACATGAATCCCCTTCCTCCCCTCTGCCTGATCCCAGTTCTTGTTTGCACTCCAAGGGCTGCCTTGCCTTCCTGTGCCTCTTTTCCCCATGGTTCACCTCTAGCCTTGCTCTTTTGTTCTGCTTTATCTGTCTCCTCTTTCCTTATGGCCCTTCTTCCTCACTGTCATTCATTTAGCCCCCCCTTACACAGGCCCATATAAACACACACTCCCCACACATACACTCTTTATCTCCATCTCTGTACTTATCCACTTACCTATTACTGTAGTACCTAGCTGACACACGTCTCTCCCACAGACAATCCATCTATCTCCACACCTGCCAAATCTGCCCATCTTTCCTTCCTTCGCAGCCTTTCTCTCACAGTCCCCCAGCCAGTCCAGTTCTTTGTCTCCCCCGCCTAGTTCTTCTGTCTTTCCCTCTCTACACTCCATTCCTCTTTCCTTCTCCCCCACTCTGCCCATCTGTCTGTCTGTCCCTCCTTCCCACTGTTCTCTCCAGCCGATACACATGTACCCCAGTCTGTCTCTCTCTTCTTCTTCCCCCCCTTCACAGATTTCATCTCTTTGTGTCTCCTACACACCCAGGCCCACGCTTGCTCTCTCCCATACTGAGAGGAGGCGGCGGCAAAGAATTTGCTGCTGACCGCTGCATTGCTAGGAGGCAAACACATGGCCGGCCTTGTGCAGGCCAGTTTCTGCCTGAGTGCCCCAAGTCACATATCCCCAGCATCATCTCCAGCACTGGGAAAACAGATGGTATAATAAATGAGTGCAGTCTGATAAAAGGAGGGTAGGGTGCATGCCTTGGATGCCCCTCACCCATGCAGAGACACTCATCCAACATGGGCACAGCTCTCTCACTCCTATACCAGCCCAGTTTCATGCCAGAACTGGCTAGCTGAACAAGTGCAAGCTCTACCCTAGTACCAGGTGGAGAGAAGACGGGTAGGAGAAGGTGGTAGTGGATAGAAAGATGAGTGTTTTTTTTCTGACAGCAGATAATAACCCCAGAAATAAAAGCACATGGGGGGATCTAAGCAGTCTTAAGGTAATGGGGAGGGCTGTTAGCATGGGAGGTGTAGCAGAAGTGCAGGGACAGTATAGTTGCAAGAACTCCATGTGCAGAGATAGTTAGGAGGAAAAAGGCAAGAGGCACGAACAGTGTAGAGGAATCAGATATTAAAATGGCTGTGGATCAAGATGGCATCCAGTGATCACTTTTATCTTGGTGAAGAGGGAAAGCCACCCTACCAGCAATCTTAGCTGGGAAGGCCATCAAGAGCAATGGCTTAGTCCGCTTGGGGAAAATATCCCCAGGTCTCAACAGGTACACAAACTAGAGGACAGACTCTGCATTACTCTGCTTTTGCTCATATCAGAACTGTCCTCCTGCCCTTACCCAGTTTCATGACATTGTCCAAAAGCGCTCCTTTACCTCCTTCACAGCCCCCCCAGATATCTGCATCCAGACACTTGCAGCATGCTTTCCTCTGCATTTACCTCAGTTACAAGAAACCCACACTCGTTACCCATTTCCAAACTCACCAGCGTTCCTTCCCCATCTAACATTTTCACATTCATTGCAGCCTGATCTCTCTCTGCTGACAACAGCACTGAAAAGCATTATCTTAACCCTGTCAGACGTCTTTCCTAGACACTCTGTTCTGCTGTCCTTACAAGCTGATTTTATGCCTGATGCTTCAACTGCAACGTGAATTCCAAAACTTTCAGCTTCACAGTCCCCAAACTGAAGCCACCCAACATGACAAAAACAAAGTCCTAGAAATAGCACACAATGGCCATGCACAACTGTTCGACAAGGAAAAAGTGATGCTTCACAGGAATAAAAATTAATTATCAAGAGCACAGAAAGAAAATCAACACAGAAAAGAGATTCCTCCCATGTAGAGCTGAAGTAATATTTTATTGTAGCTAATTTTACTCATGATCAGAGTGATTTCTAGCTGCTTTACACTGACCTCACAGACATTGCATTTTTCTATTTCTTGAGGTTAAATATTGATATTTGGGGGAGGTCTTCTGCTGTATGAACTGATCATGAAGTTTTTATTGCGAGATGTCAGTGCTCAAGTTGTAGTGGGCACTTCTGCCTGGTCAGGTGAGCAAATGAACATAATGTATGAGGATGCTGTAGCACCTTAGGCATAAGTTTATGTGTTGTTCCCTCTCCCCCCTTCCAAAAAGAAAAGAAGGTTTAAGGAAATAGATCACACCACTTCCTGGCAAAAGAAAATAGAGGTAGCACTGGCACTAATTTGTGTTTAAATGATACGAAGATGTGGGTAACAACTGTAGGCATCTACTTCCCTCCACTCAGAAATCCCCTCAGAAGAACTGTACTCGGTCTGAATTTACAACATCTCTTCACACGCTTCCACCCTGACAGTCCGATAGTGTCCTTGGCTTACCTACTCGTTTATGCTTTCTGGTCTCACCTGGATATGCTGACTCCAGCCACTGCTCTTCACAGCAGCACAGCTTGCTGTTCTTATTTCCCCACACTACTCCTAGGCTTATAATTCTGGATTCTGGCTGTTGCCCTATCAAATCCCAGTGTCAACCCTGTCATGCAGAGTTTAACTCATCCTGCCTTGTTTTAATGCAGGCCCTACCTCTTGAACCTAAAGTGATGACTACCATTGACCTTACTTATCGTGGCTATGAATTCCCCAAACTGACCTTGGCCCCAAGATCTTGGCCCTGAAAATCTCTGTTCTGTTATTTATTCTTACCACCTGCCCTCCCACCTGCAGTGTCATCCAGCTCTACCCTGTATCCTCATTTTCCCTCAATGGCTCATGCAAAAATTACTTTTCCTCCCACTTTATTTCCATACATCATTCTACAAGCCAGCAAAAGCCTTATGTCTTCCCACTCCTAATTCCCACCCTCCCACTCTGCCTCAGCAAATCCTTTGCTCTCTTCAAGAAGGGATGTAAACCCCATTCTTTGTTACATATTCCTATTCACCTACTGCTCCTGCATTTCCCCTGTTTGGGACAGAGCAGCTGATCAGTTCTGCCTACATACCTACTCTGCTCACAGTCCCTAACTCAAAGTCCTCTTATTGTGTATTTTTCCAGTGCTTGTGCGAAAAGATTACAGGCTCCATATTTCTCCAACTGATGCATATCTGGCTGGAGGGGAACTCATCAAACTGACCCCATCCCTGACCCCAGCTTGACATGTAGGGTCTGTCACATTTCCTTTTTAAACATTGCCAGATTTGGATTTGATCTCAGAGACCAGGAAAGAGAGCAATTCCAGGCTTCTCTTGACAAACAGCTCTAGGGGAGGAAATATGTGAAGCTGTGACAGAAGAATGAGAGAAAGACCCCCAAGGAGTAAAAAACAAACCAAACCAAACCCAACCAAACAAAAAACTCTAAGTCAGAAGGGAACAGCCAGTGTCTGTGAAAGTTACACTGCAGCAAGCTCTGAAAAGCCAAGATGAGGCTGCCAGGACTCAGCTGGGGGTCTCCAGCCAGGAAATTACTCTAGACTGAGCAACATCCCCATCTCTCAGGTGACTTCAACGAGGAGTCACAACAGCTGAAGAGCCCTCAAAAGACTCGAGATTGAGTAGCTCTCTCCTTTCTCCCTCCTCCAAGCATTGTTGTTCCGGGTCAAAAGAGCCAAGGGCAACTGGCACAGAAGACATTGTTCTCCAGGCAAGATGACAGCAGGAGGAAGAAACAGGACGTGAGAAGCAGAGAGATGATGTGCCCTTTGGCTAAGAGAGACAGCCAACATGGCCCTTGAAGAGCTCCTGCTCAAACTCCACCTCTGCTGCAGAAGATCCTAGAGGTCCCTTAGCCCCAGCTTCCACGGAGTACCATCTGCAAGATGGAAAAATTATTTGCTAAGAACAAGCAGAGGTAGATATTCTCCATCAAGAAGTGGATATGGGATAGGAAAGGAAGAACTGAGAGCGCATGGGGAAAGAGGGGTCCCATCATGCAGGTGTCAAGAATAGGAATGTCTTCCTGCTACTAGCAGATAATCTGCCGTCACACTGCTGGCTTTCTACAGGCAGATGAGACAACAACTGCAAGCAGTTGCCACCTGAACATCATAGATACAATTACTAAAAGCAGAGCACAGTCTTGAGCGGGGTATGGACCCCCATGGATCTGTGCAAGCACCAGCAGAAAGCAGTTGCTGCCTACAGAACAGAAATGCAGTGTTTTCCCTGCTGTCAGCACCTGCGTCAGGCTCATGGTTTCTCTTGAGATACAGCGCTTAATTGGGATAGATTTTGTGTTTTCTGCTGTAGCCCAGCCCAGCTCCCAGTTTAATTGCTAGTTTACAACTTAGCCTGTTTTGTGCTTTCCACGCTATTTCTTTCCCCACTTAATCTAATAGAATTATAGAAAGTATTGCTGGGAGGACCTCAGGAGGCCACACAGTTTATCCTTCTGCCCCAAGGCAGTATTTCATTTTCAACAACATCATGTGTCTTTTGCTATCAGGTCAGATCGGTCCAAGATGTATAGCGGGTAAAGAAATGAAGCTTACCCGGGGGAGTCAATTGGCATAAAAGACTAAATCCAGCCCTTTAAGTCACTGAAGTTATATCAGAAATAACCCTCACCCAAATGGTGTCATTTATCAGATCAGTTTTCTGAAAGATGTCCTTTCTTAAGTTTTAAGTCTCTAAAACGAACAAATCTCTAGAAGAAACTGTTCTGACAGTCCCAATTCAGTATATTTAATGCTTTATTATGAACAGCAGTGACCACTCCATTGTTAAGACTGAACAGATCTTATCACAGTATGATCAGCTTTGAAACTCCTATTAACTCCCACAATAAAACCTGATCTTTCTGCATTTCACTCCATAGTAGAATACGTCTGGCAAGACAAAACAAAACCATTAAAAGATCTTTAATATGACAACTTTACACAAATGAATTTCCAGTAAAATTTCAGAATGTCAGTCAGCTTCTTAAGGTTCTTTCTTCCAAGACAATTTGACTAAAAATTCCACTTTTGTTTTCTTTCGTCTGTTAATCTCTTCAAAAAGAAATGTCTTGCAGCCTTGGGAATAGCAAATGCAAAAATTAGAAGGATAAAAAAAACCCAGCTGGTGATGTATCAAGCTAAGTAAAGCAGGGCAAAAGTATAACAGGGATTTTGTACAGCAGAACCATGAAGACCAAAGGAAAGGTAAGAAGGAAGGACTCCAAGGAGGAAAGAATGTTTTTGTCTCATCAAACAAGCAAGCAGGAAAAACAAGGTCTATGTATCTCTTAAAAACAGTTAAAGGCTTGTTTGTTTTCTCCCCCTTGTTTTGAAACTTCCATTCTGGTTGAGCTGGGTCTCTTCTGGGTTATAAACACCCATGCTGAGCACCTGCAGCACTGCACAGCCGGACAAAGTAGGGGAGCTGTAAGAAGACAACAAGCTTCCTGGTCAGCAGACAGGCTCTCTGCCTTCCTCCCACTGTTCTCCACGGGGTCTGTAACTCAGAGTGATGCTAAGGCTATAAGCAGCAAACAGGCATCCTCACCCTACAGATGTGACTGCAATAGTTACTGAACACAGTAAGAGAAACTTAATAATGGCTTCAGACTCTTACTCATCCTGCTTGCCAAGCTCACTTACTCACTACCCTAAACTCCTTCTCATAGACACAAGACTATTTCCCACAGCCTTCCCATATCCGGCTCCCACGTTCTCTACCACTCTTCACTACCAGCCTCTACAACCAAGGTCACAAATAAGCTAGGAAAACAGCAACAAGCATCACCTGCATCATACTAGTATTATATAGCACATTAGCCAGCAAGGACAATATATCATGCTTTTAAAATGCATTCGGAAGGACTGAGATAGTTATTGTCAAACATGCCATTTTGAAGGACATTAAATTGTGTCTACATTAGTGCTTGAAATAGTCCTGTAAAAGGCAAGTTGGGCAACGTGCTTTAGACACAACCTCTTTTCTAATTCTAGTCATGGCTTGTGGAAAGAGGGAAAGGGGCAGTGGGTGAATCCCTACTGCTAGCTAATTAGATCATACATTTCCTCTCTCAGGCAATAGATCTTTCCCTGCATGGGATGCATTTTTCTTCACTAACCTCTCAAAAGCAGCTTCCCTATAAGTCACAAATCACCACTGCAAGCATTCCCTTAATGAGATCTTCCAGCTCTTGCATTCATTTAATAAAACGGCGTTCACCAATCTTCATCTCACTGGTGCATTTAGACTGTTTATTTGAAGTTATGAGGGGTCCTTCTGGTGCAGAGAGATTGAACTCCCTGGTTAAAGATTGCATAGGATTCACTTTATCACCCATTCCCAAGGCGTTCATCACCCCTACACACCATGTCACAGGTGGCATACACACCTGGCATGCTATTTTCAATATGAAAAAATATGTCTTGTGTGGTAATCACATCATTGCTAGAACCAGGGGGAAATGAGCCACCAAATCAAACCAAACCTTCTTAGTTCTTTAAGTAGATCAGCACAGCATCCAAAGTAACTTTTATTCTTAATAGTCAGAGGCACTAACACCTGCAGGCAAGACTCTCCTCAGCCCATTTAAATCAACAGACACCCCCAAGGATTAACAAGACAGCCCATTAACAAGATACAAATGCCAATAATGCTAATCCAATTCAAAAAAGGGTGAATCTTCTAGTCACCCTAAGCCAATGGAGGAGTCTTTCCTTCTTTAGAGGAAGCAAGAGCTTTCATAGCTGGTTCTGTCATTTTTTGAGATGGCTTCTAGCAAAAGAACCTATTTGTTTTCTTTTCTTGTGGTCTGAGCTCCTACTTAACCTCTTTAGCTGGTATTCATGCTCCCTAGCTAATTCCCAGCATCCACACACTGTTGCCAGTGAAATGAGCCCAGCTGCTTCTCCAGATTCTTAAAGTGCTTCATAAACTCTGCTGCAACATCTGCAGCCATATTTCTTATGTTCAATCCAATGTACTTTTCCTAGAACTGGGCATAAAAACAGTTATAAAACGCACGTATAAAAGTCTTGAAACGCGTATTCCTGAAAAGCCTGCCTGAATAAAATCACTCAGCGCTTACTCTCTACAAAATTCAGCTTCCCTTGCCCAAGGGAGGCTAACATAATGTGGGAGAAGAGAAAGGTTACAGTTTTGAACTTCTTGGTGTTAGGCTCATTTACAAGTCAGTACCTTACCATGGACGGTTTCACATACTGTATTAGCAACTAGACTCTCACACATGCAACATCAGTACTCCACACAAAAGAGCAGTTGTCTCTAGGCTTTTACCCTTTCTGATATGCAACTTCTAGCCAGACACGGCTGAGTCAGAGTAACTTAGCCAGGCTGTCTTTCATTTCCTTAGTCCTGTTTCCACTAGCAACATCAGAATCATGGTCTTTAATCTGAAATTCAAGGACAAGCAAGGAAAGTTTAACAACAAAGAGGACTCTGATTGTAGTAAGGGATTGGGAACTGAACCTAATGAGAACATGGTATTGCCAAGCTCAGCTGACAAAAAGAAAAATGACACAAAAACACGTAAGATGACAAAGACATGAAGAAGAAAATATAATTTGTTTTAAATGTTGGCCTCATCTTTACAATAAAAGAGGTATTCTTGCTATCTGACCCCATTTTGCACATAAGCCAATTTGGATGTGCCTGTAGGAAGTCCTGCTCCCTTCAAGAGAGGCAGCTTCTTGAGAACTCTTGTGACCTGGGACCAGCAGAGGGCACTGCGTTACCAAGTGACAGCAAAAACAGATGCAAGGCACTTCCTACTAGGCAGTGGAAGTGAGCCATGCTGAAGAAAAGAACCAGATTCCAGAAGTCACGTATTAGAAACACATATTAGTCACCAGCATATCAGTCCTACAACTGATAAGGGTAACACTGTTAAAACATGCCTCAAACTCCGGGCACTCCTAGAAACACACCTAAATCCAGCTCAGTCCCCACGCATCTCAGTCTCCATGTGTTGGTTTCAGTGCATCGGCCTCCTACGGAAAACGTTTTTCAAGCGGCAGGGCCAAATCAGTCCTGCCTTGCAACATAGGTATCAAGGTCGGGCTGCTTAAGTTCAAAACATCCTGTCAGCTTCCTCTCTCCTTCTCCAAACCTCTAAATCCTTGCTTGTAGCAGCAGGAAGTCTGTTCAGACAAGTGACAAGACAATATCAAAGCAAAGAGCTGGCAGTTTCCATTCTGCCCTCCCCTTTTTACTCCCCGCCTCCTCCAACCTCGGAGACTTTCAGAGAGCAGAGAACCAAGTTGGAGGACATGAAAGGAATGCTGAGGTAGCAATTTCAGAAGAGTGTCTTTCCACTTGCTTATTTCTAGTTTATTTTGAGTTACCAGAAGATGACCATGAAGAAGCAAATAGCTCATCTTTTCTCTTCTCTCTGTATTTCATCCTGCAGGATTCTGGGTACTAGAGGAAGCTTAGTTGATAATAAGCCATGCCAGTCACAGACGTCAAGCTAGTGAGTGAAAAGTTTCCACTTTCTCTTTGTACAGTTGGTGGAATAACTTTGCCAGGATGTGGAAAGGGGTCTCAAAATTTTGCATCTCCTTCTGTAAAGAAATTAGAAAGTTGTGAGTGACAGATGGGATAAGCATTTGACTATTTCTCCTCTAACTGCTTCACAAAAGACAGATTAAAACTGAGGGTAAGTTAGATGACAAACAAGTGGAAGAGAGCCCTCAGTGATCTTTCTTTACCTGAAAGAGAACTTTACAAACACCCACTGGCACAGATGGTGAAAGGAGCAGATACTCACCACTGACATCTCACAGTATTCCAGGCCATGTTTCTCAGCCCACTCCTGTGCTTGTTTCTGCTCCACAACTCGACGACCAACCAGATCTGTTTTATTCCCCACTAAGACACCTACAGAAAAAAAACCACACATGAAACAAAGGAAAAACAACAACCCAGGAATGCTGACTTGTTAGCAATAAATGCAGGAACATTTGTAGAAGCAGCTGATAAAGTTGGAGGCATGGAGAACAGCCTACAACTACCTAGAGAAGGTTCCACAAAGGAAACATATTCATGCCTTATCTGCTTTGTGATAAAAGCAAGTAAGTTGGAAGAAGCCATGCCTGCCCCTGGCTTAAAATAAATGCTCTATGCAACATCTCGACGGGAACAAGTGCTGTCAGACAAGAAAGGAGCAGATAACAAGAATCTCACCCATTTCTTACCTGGGATGTGCACTCCAACTGCTTGAGCCCTCAGCTTCTCCAACCACTTGGCGCAGTTGTTGAAAGATTGCTCATTAGTGACATCATACACAAGGCACAGGACGTTGGGTTGCTCCCACTGCACAGCAAGAAAGGAACATTGTCAGCTCTAATGAAACTGATGTGGTCTCCAGCCAGTCTGTAAACAGGGCGAACACAGATGCTAAGACAAAAATAAAAAGCCTAACATACAGGAATCCTATGCCCTGGCTGAGGTTTCACGTTTCAGTTGAGCTGACTAAATGGAGAACTGGCACTGGGAGAGGTGGTCTTGCTCTCTTTCCCCATTCCCGTCTGCACAGTCCTGCCTCCTTTACTTGTATTGGCTCTGGCACTAACCTGATCCCTGGGGAAGCTGATTCTTTATGCTGAATCAGTGCAAAATTAATCTTAGAGAAAAAAGTAGAAATGTTTTCTTCCAGTTTGAGAAGCTGAGACAGCTTCTAGAGGGGTCCCTTGCAAAGCAGACCTAATGCAAGGGCAAAAGTGGAATTGCCTCTTGCAGAGCAATGACCCATTAGGTTGAGTTAGCCATCTTATGAAACCTCACATCAATTAATGGCTCTTACGTTTCAAAATGAGAAAACAATGGAGAACTGTCCAGGTAAGGACACAAATGTGTGAAGGAAAAAATCAAGGGCAGTATTATTCTCAAGGACAAGAATGAGTCCTGTTGGATCAAACATGTCACTACAACACAAAACCCCCCACTGTTGGAGTAGCAGCAAAGAGATGTTTTTCTAAGAAATAAAAATAGCTTTAACCAACAGCACACAGCAATTCTCAGTTAAACATCCCCATTTCTTTTGTAAGAAAATTGAATGACTATCTGTCTTCCTTCCTCTGGAAAGTATTTCTTCTAGTACTTTTACAAGTTTTAGAGAGGTAGAAACAGGATGCATTGGCAACTGAGGTAATTGCTCCCATTTACACTAAAGGCAAAGTTTGCTACATCTGCCAGACTGGGGAGTTCAGATCTTCAAAGCAAAAGCACGTCTTCGGAAGAAGAGGACTGTTACATAAGTCTTACCAGTTTCTCCAGCATTTCAGAAAATAGATCTTTTCCTGCAGAGTCAAAAATGAAGAATTCCTGAAAGTGGAAGCAGAAAGAATGCTCTTGCCAGGAAAAATGCAGCATAGGAAAAGGTTTTGAAAGTAAATACTGGGACTTGTAATTCCTGCATTTTGTTCAGTACAGCAGTGCTGTGCCCCTAAGGGACAAGTTCCCTGCACTGAGAATAATCCAGTTCAGATAGTATGAGAAAAGAAATAGCTATTTTTTATGTTTACCCAATAAAAGGGTTACCTCCAAGACCCCGGGTCTGGTTTCCATCCCTACTGGAAAAAGAATATGTGGAGCGGGACAGTAACCTGCACTGTTTATACAAATCATACACGTGGTCCACATTCCACTAGTGAGAGTATAGGGAATTAAGGAAAAACTGTAGTTCTAAGGAACAGGACTAAAGGACAAAATAGAATACTAACAAAGCTGGCAACAGCTTTGGTTTAAGATGTCATGTTGGATACAAGTATGTAAAACCTACATTTTTAAGATTAAACTAACCCTGGAGTATCAGCAATTGTACATGATCAGCCTCATTTCCTTAATGCAACTTAATGGCCTTATGAAGATGCAGAGTGATCTTCCACCAGAATGAGACTGAAGTGAGGTTTGAGCTCTGGATGTCTCTCTTTCTGACCCAATTTATGTCACAGAAAAACTCACCACGCTATCACTTGTCTCGGGAACTGATACAGCCTTCACCAACAGTTCTATGCCCGTTGTCTGTCAAGAAAAATCAGGAAAACAAGGATCAGAAGAGTTTTTAAGAGCCTGTCCGACTGCACACCAACTACACATTGGATTGAGGCAATTCTTGTGATCATTACAATCCCATCAAACACAGACTGCTGGGAACTCCTCATAGCTCTGGTAACATACTCCCACCTACATGTCAATAGCACGTAGATTTGCTTTGATAGGGGAAAAGGATGGAGAAGAACCAACATCCGGAGATTAGCTTATATACAACTAAGGGTACTAGCTGAAATCTGCAGGGCTACGTTCACTATCACATTGCTGCTCTAAAGTACGCCTTAGAACGTTTTGCACCGACCATGTGATCAGCTAACATATGGGACTGAGGTTATTTGTGCCTCCTTCCACCTTTTATCTCATTCTGCTTTGTAGCTTGTTTGTTTGTTCTATTTCTATCCTTAACTTCTGGTTTCCATCTTTATTTCAATGAATAAACATATTTTAGGGGATTTTTTCCTCCATACTCGTATCTTCCTTTTTTTACTTTACTTATATTTACTTTTATTTTTATCCTGCTTCTGATTAGTCATCACCATTGATTCTCACACTGAAAGACTGCAAACTGTATCCTCTTCATCTGGGAACAGTTTCTGTAGATTATAATTATCTTGGGGCTATGCAGCACATCTTCATGTTTGCATAGTGATAAGCGCACTGTCCACATGCACATTTAATAGTTGGAATTAAAAGCTTTCTCCTTCAGCAATGCTTTTTCATAGAGCACTCCCTAAAGGGGGAAGCTCTCTAAAACCACAAAAGCTTGTGAAAACATTGGTTCAGCAGGAAAATCGCAAAATTAACTAAATTACTCTGCATTAAGTTTCAAAACCAGCACCCACATAATGTAAAGACTTACAGAATAGTAAACGGTTTCTCTTCAGAATCTACAGTGTAAGAGAAAGAAAACCCTCTAAGACCTCACCTTGAATGCCTCAACTTAAAATCATATTATCTATTTTGTTCTAGACCTTCTTAGTTTTGTCTTGCAACTTAGAAAAATGTAGGATAGCTGTTTGAGCCTGTTGTATGCTTACCAGTGTGTAGTTCTTCTGAAAATGAGCCCCATCAGTGCGGAACATCTGTGCTAAAGCGCTCTTCCCCACAGCTGGATCTCCTGCAAAACCAAAAACATAAAAGATTTTTGTTTCATCTTAGAGAATCTTATTTTCCCTCAGTTCTGTTACTACCATACGCCGTAAGAGCCTGGATGCTGTAACTCTGAATACAGCCAAGATAAGTGTCCCAAGAAGCACAAAACAATTTAAAAGGTAATACCCACATGAGGAAATGAATATTGCCATTATGCATACCAGTGCTGACATTAGATTTCTGCTCTATGAATGACAGCAAAGGCCCCCCAGATCAGGGTGGAACTGCTGTTTGTTCTAAAATTCATGTCTACCCTACGGCCTTTACCTGAGAATTAAAATTTCCCAGATATGTTGCCATGTAGAGAAAAACACAGTGTGATAAGGGAGACTATTTCCTCACTTTAGATTACCCATTTCCCCAGATTCAAATCCTTGTTATACACTGCGTTTAGGGAAGAGACAAGTCATTTATATACTACAAAGCTGCTTAAGCTGGTAACATTCCTCAATGAACTCTTCTTGCTGACCCTGCTAAGAGAGCAACTCTTGCTGACTCAATGCTGCTGGTGGCTCATTAGTTGCATCTTGGGCATAACAGAAGCAAACGTCACTTGGCTGGAGAGAAAGAGCATGCTGATTCATCCCTACACGGAAGGAAAACCAAGGGGCTCTAGTTTTTGCTCTTCTGCAGCCAAGGCTTTCTGGTGTGTCTTGCACAACACTTTGGGAAAACCTGGCAGCTGCCTGCTTTGGCCTGCTGTTACAAAACTCCATAAGATCCAAAGCAATGGCAGAGAACTGCAGAATTCACATATGCCCATATCACTTCATGAAAAATATCATAATCCTTGCGAAACAAAGACTTAGTGTTCCCAAAGGGCTTATCCCCTCTGCACACAGTCTCAGAAGCCTGGATAGCTCAAAGGACAGAAACCAGGAATGAAATACCCCAGTGGTTCTAGCTTTACCCTTAAAGGAACACTCTTGACAGCCAAGCTGGAATACAAGTTACAAGTCTTTTATATTATGTTGTTAATAAATAAACCCAGAAAGGTGTATATTTTGACATTGTTACAGCTTCCTAGATCGTGTTTTGAAGGAAATTGGTAATGCTATCTGCTCACATAATATTATAGAGGAGGAAGGGCGTTTTGGATAGAGACAATTGCTCCTAGATGCATTAACAAAATGCGGTTCTTGTTTAAACATTTTTAGTGTGCTTGCTTACTTTGAGCTGAGTTGGGCTCATAATATTTAGACAGGAAAATCTGGTAAGTCAGCTTGTTTGTTCTCTGATCAGTTCAAGCTTGTGCTGAAGACAACACTCTGTTCTGAGTGGAAGCTATTCTGTATTTCAATAGACAATTAGATCTGTCTTTGTAAAATGAGATAGCGAAGCATACATTGCTTCAGACTGCGCAGGCATCATCCAGGGCAA
Organism: Leptosomus discolor; assembly: GCF_034619465.1. Taxonomy (NCBI): domain Eukaryota; kingdom Metazoa; phylum Chordata; class Aves; order Leptosomiformes; family Leptosomidae; genus Leptosomus; species Leptosomus discolor. The sequence continues at coordinate 161,220,021 of NC_141391.1, forward strand.
ATTCTTAACTAATGTGTTGCCTTTCTTCAATTTGACAGCCCCAGTTGTTCTTTCCCTCTTCTTACTGTTTGCCATCCTCTTAGCCCATTACATCACTACACTTTCTCAAAACAAGTTTCCCTGCCCTTCTCGTTTAGTTTGGTCTCCTCTGCCAATACTGCATCCCACAGTATTTATTCTATCCATATTTCTGTTATTCTGCCAGAATCTGTAGCGTGTGTCTAAAATGCCTGCTACAGCCAACTGTCTTTCTACAATGAAAACCTCTTCATAGTGTCTCCATTGTAAGCTCAAATAACAGTATCTTTTACTGTGTGCCTGTAAATTACCCTTGAGATAACACAGGAACTGCTTTCTATTGTCAAGACAATAGTCTCTCTTTTGCTAATAAAAGCCCTTTTCCCCTGTTGTTCTCTTTGACCTTGGTACAGCTCCCAATACTGAGCCACTCTATTCTTCACAACCATTTCCTCAGATACACAAGAGTTCCCTGTTCCATCTCTGATGGTTTTGCTCCTACCCATGTAATCGCATTTTGTTTTTCCCTTTAGGTTGTTGTGGTTATTCATCTCTTTCACTATATTGGTCTCTTCTGCAAGACAGAAGTTATTCTGCCTGGTCTGCTTCATTAATTTATTACTTTTAATAATACATGGCTATTATTGCAGCACTTAAGAGAACTACATATGGGACAGGACCTTCCTGTTGTGTTGTGAACAGAACTGAAAAGGCAGCTCCAGACCCAATTAGGATTAAGCACGTAACCAGGTCATCCAAAGAAAACCTATGTGAATTTAAAATGGACATGGAATTGGCCTTTGATAACACTAAACAATAAAACTTGAAAGACTTAAGCAAAGCCTATGTATTGGGACCTGGAAACTTCCAAACTGGAAAGATGTTCATGCGGTCCACAGCAACTGTCAACAGAGGCACAAGGGAGGTTAATTCTTTTGCATTTGCCAAAGATCACGTCTGGCTTTGTGCAAGCTGGTGGTTAGCTGCTTCTGAGTTAAGGAAAAAGGCAAACATTTTATTCTGAACGAAAGAACACAGGTTTGGAGCAAAGAGTTAAACCTGGGAGTTGTCTGCACACAGGTGTTTTATGGATTTGTGCTTCTGGCTGAGGCTGCACAGAGCTTCAGTGTAGAGGGACGGAAAAAAAAGTTTTCTTTCCGCAGTGTTAACAGTCATCTGTACTTTCAGCATCTCCATAATCCATTCTGACTAAACAGACTGGTGTCATCATCTCGTTTTTTTCAGGTTAACCTCCAGTTTGCTTGGGAGAAAAAGACGCCTCTGTGAAGTGCACGTGCTTCATCTTTCTACTGTTTGCTGAGGCTCTACCTTTCCGTCACATTCCCAGAATCATCCCAATTTCTGACACTAATTTTTCACTCCAGCACAAAGGGAGCCTCCCGGATGCGGCAGGACTCAGCTGTCTACCCTGGTCCCTTCACACTTTCCCCATCCTCAGCCCACCTTTCCACACTCTAGAAATACTCTATTTTTTTGTTCTTTCATCCTTCCGTTCTTTCTTGTTTTCAGGTCCTGTCCTTCCATTTCAGCTGGTCCCACTACGCTTCACACCCTCCCTGAACTCAGCTCTCGATTCTCCGCATCTCGCAGGGGGGAGAGGATACGGGTCCGGTAACAACAACGATTTCCGTCCCGAGGGAGCAGAGGTCCCCACCTCTCCCCTGTCGCCTCTTTCCCCACCTCTTCTCCGTCGGGGCGACCCCTCGACGAGGGGCTGAGAGGAGCCAGGCCACCTCCCGGCGCCGTCCGCCGTCACCCGCCCGGGGCTGCCCCCTCGCTGAGGGGGGGCCCGCCCGTCCCAGCACCGCCCTGCTGCTGGCCTCGCCCCACCCTGCGGGGCCCGCCCTAGGCCCCTACGGCCAGCGGGGAGGGTGGGGCCGGACGGGCCGGACTCACCTGCCAGGAGACACTTGGCAGCGAGCTTCACCATCTTCCCGGCCCGGGGAAGGCGGCGGCGGCGAGCCGGGAGGGCAGCGGATGCCGCCACCGCGCCCTGCCGCGGCCCTAGCAACAGCGCGGCCCTAGCAACCGAGCGCCCCGCCTCCTTTAGAGAGGGGCGACGGCCCGCGCGGTTCGGTTGGCTGTAAGCTCTGCTCATCAATGCTACTCGGAGTTGTTATTGGTTCTCTTATCTTTTCCCGCCCATCAAACGTCCTGTCATTCAAACCCGACCCCTCCGTCCCTTTTGGTAGCTGAGGCGGGGCGGCGCGCTGAGCGGGTGGCGCCGTGGTGTTGCGGTGGGCGACGGAGTAGCTTCTGCCCAGCAACTAAGTGCGTTGTCAGAAGCCGGTTTCTTATTGGGTAGAACACAGGGGACCGTACCACGGAGCCGAAATTAACCCACCGGGCACAGGGTGGGTGGGTTAATAAATAAAGTTACGGGCAAAGAGCTATGTAACAGGGGCGCGGAAGAACCAAGGAGGGAAGACAGAAGTGAGAGGGAGGGAGGGAAGGAGGGAGGGAGAGGCGCCCCCTTTGATCCCAAGGAATGGGACCTCCCGCCCAGAAGCGTCCCCACTAGCACGCCTGGCTGCGTGCCTTCCTGCGCATGCGCGCGATGGGACGCTCATCTTTTTCCCGCCCCCCTCCTGTCCTGGGGAGCAGGAATGCGCTTTTCTCTTCCCTCGCCCAGCGCGGGCTGCTCTGCGCGTGCGCGGACGGTTAACGGCGGCGGGTGGGGGGAGCCTCGCGCGCGCGCCCGCCGGCGGCCGTTAACGGCGGGCAGGTGTCGGTCGTGCGGGCTGAGGAGCGGGGCCGGGGGTGGGGCCGGGCGGGGCCCACACAGGGGGAGGGCGGGGGGGCTGCGGCCCGTCGCCGGCTGCGGGAGTCCCGTGATTCGGGTCACGTTTGCCTCGGGGCCGCTGTCAAACCGGGGCTGGCGTCGGGGCTGCGCCCCGCTTCCCTCTTTGCTGCGGCTGCTTGTGAGTTGTCTACAAAGCTGAATTTCACACTGTCGGCGGGGTCGGCACGTTCACAGTAGCCGTTTTACGAGACCTGTGCGTGCCCTGTGGAAGCTGAGCAGCGTTTCTTCTGGGTCAGCATTTGACCTGTTGTCCTTCCCTCCAGTTCATACTCCTCGCTTTTCACTGTGCTACTCCTTTCCCAGAGAGTTCCCTTCTTGCTCACCAATTTCTTAGCTAAGCAGCTTCTTACATATACTATACATCTTGGTATCTCAGAATTTTGTTCCTTTATTTGCCCGTTCTTTGTCATTTTTGTAGTCTTTCACGTTGTAGTAGGCTGGTTCCTTTATTTGTTTTTCTTCTTTTTCAAATATTTTTACTAAGATCTACCTTGACAACTCTTAAACTATTTGTATGCCCTATTCTTAATCTTTAAAATGATCTTCCGCCTTCCTTAAGTAGTCCAAGTCAAACTTAATGGGTTTAGGTTGGAGCTGAAAAAGCTGACTGTGAAGCTTCTTGTTTTTTCCCCTCCTTCCAATCTCTTTGAAAGATCTAATGCCGTTAGAGAGCATGTCATTAATAACAAACAATGCTTTTGCAAGGTATAAACTTTGCTTGGCTATGCTTTAGGTTGTTTATGTGGAGTGCAGAATCAGCTTACTGTGAAAAGCAATAAGTAAGCTTGGGAAGAAGAAAATTATCAGTAATGCATCTGTATTTGGGTTATAAGATTGGACATTCCAAGAGTAGAGCTGGTTGAAAATAATTTTTCCCAAGCTTTATTTTAACCACAGGGTAGTGCCTGCTTAGAAGGCAGCTTTTTTGGTCTTTTCTAGTATGAATGACCCATTTTACATGTTTGGGACTATGTGACAAATCTGCTAGACATCTAGTCAGGCAAGCAAATAACATAAAAATAGTAAGTACCTATAGCAAAATCAAAGGAGTTTTTTATATGCACATGAAAAACATTGTTTCTGTGATAAAAATATGAAAGGGACTTCTCTATCCTGAGTGGGCAGAGACTTGTAGGTGATGACTGTAGCAGAGTATAGTCGTGGAGTTGCTGTTAGGAGTTCCTTTAAAAAGGAAAAGAAGAATTAATCCCAGGTCTCATTATTGCTTTCACTGTTTCCTCTTCCATTACTGAATCCTCCATCACATAAACCAGCTGTGCGGTTATTGATGTTCTCCGTCACTTATGTCTAAATAGCTTACCTCCTTTTTCATCTTTTCTGCCTGCCGCCCAAGACATTCACTTGTCTCTGTGTTGTTCCATTTTTGCAATCTTTGCATTATCCTCCGTTGCCTATTTGTAATACTGTCCCAGTTCACTGACAGGTCTATGTGTGAAGGCTTTGAGGCTCCATTATGATGTACTTGAGATTTATTGATCGCGGCTGTATCCGTAGTAGTATCCATCAGCATTCACTGAGGTCGCAAACATCTCCACCATTTTACACTGAGATCAGAGTAATAGAGGGCATAGATTATGTTGGGAGTGAGATTTTCATTGCTGCTGAAAGATTCTCCTTGGTATCTGGCTGTCTCCTTTCTCATTGCTCCTTTCCTGTTAGCACCCTGGTCCTCTGTCCCATTCCCTCACTTCCTCTTTACCTCCACATGCACTTGTGCATAGAGCTCTTAAGGGATTTGTTCTCTCTATTTCTGCTGCCCTTTTGCCCCACATTTTTTTTTTTTCCCCCCTCCAATCTCAATCTCTTTTCCTCTGCCTGACTTCTCACAGGTAAAAGTTGTTCCCTTACTGGTATTGACAGTGATAGATTAAGGATGGAATTGCTCACCTACACCTTGTAATCCAAGCAGAATCGCAGTCTGCTGTTAGCAGTCCACAGGGGTTGCTGCTGAATAAATTGGAATACTGGTAGCTGTGCTCACTGAAGCTTCTCTTGTCTTGAATACATGAGAAAGAGAGCAAGAGAAATCCTGTGAATTAAAAAAAAACCACAAACAACACCCCCCAAAAAAACCCCCAACAAACAAAAAACCACAAACCCTGAACCAACAACAGAGGATGATGCCCTTACTCTAAAGAAGGGTTTATTAGGTTAAATCCTGTATTTGCCAGCTAAGGAGAAATAGAGCCCTCTCTTTATTCACACATTTAATTTCTTCCTCAAATAAAGCAAGATGCCTATGAGTGGGAAGCGCCCCTTCTCTAATGTAAGCAGGATAAGTTGCCCTGACAGCCACAAGACCCTGAAATTTGAAGTCACATTCCTTTAGGCAATGGTCACAAAACAGCAGATAAACGGCACGTGTCTCTGTGCAGCTGGCATTTCATCAGGCCGCAGAAGGCAGCGCTGGTGGAACTGCAGCTCCAGGAGGAGTGGCAAGGAATTTCAGAAGCAAGGTAAGGCTTTATGATGAGGATTAAACTGAGGTCATACAGTCTTTCAGACTGATGTATGGCTTGTGCTTCAGCTTCTGTCGGGCACTGCGCAGGTCCCTTCATTGTCTCCTTCATAACATACACCTGGTAAAAAGTGGGTTTTGTGAGGCAGAATTCACTACATTTCCTAGGACTTGTTTTTGTAATTATTCATGTATAGATAGAAACGTTCTGGGTATGTTCAGAGTTGAGCAGGTTACAACATGTAACGTGAATGTGCTGCCTGATAAAAGCTACTGAGGCAGTAATGTAGCTTTCCTTGGAGTAAGCGATGCTTCTCGGGAGGGCATTAATGTTGAGGAAAGGAATTAGTAGCTCTTTCTGTAAGAGATCTCTTAAATACAAAGTGTTTCATCAGTACTTTTTAAAATCTTATGTTACTAAAAGGAAACAGTGTGGCAAAACATCAGAAACATCTTGCAAATGGATGACTATTTAGAGTTCATGCAGCTTTTTAATCTGTATAGATTCTTACAGAATTGACTATGAGTGTTTACTGATATGTCTAGAGAGCTTTGAAAACTGCTAGAGTGGATATGTAAATTTTATTGTAGATTTCTGTTCTTTACACTTTCCTCAAGCAATGGAATAAATAGAAACTTCATCTATTTTGAGGGCTGCTTCGTTTGGCATCCCTCCAAATTGCCTTTTGTTTCTTTTCAGGGTGGGGCTATTAGCACAGAAGTATGAATTTGGATACTTTCTATATCACTGTTGATAACAGCCCTATAGTTCCAGGTCTTCAGATTTTGCTCTTTTGTGGTAGGGACTGAGGCATTGATATGAAGGCTGTTTGGCTGAGGCTTGGTGCACTGAAATGTGAGATGATTATGAAATGGTTGAGTCAGCCAAAGGATTTGTTGGCAGTAACAACAGCGCTTCTGACCGATCTGGCATATCACAGAATCTGCCATTCGTTTCTGATCAACTCCATTGGGAAAGTGGAAGTCAGAAATGAATGGCGGTGGTGGCATCAATAAGAAGTGGTAAATTGTTAGAGGTAGGGTAAGTACCTCTACAAGGCCGTAAACTTGGTTGGAGTATGCTGGTTGTAACTGTTATGTCCTCTCCTCCAATGAATACGGAATGAGGGACAGATTTCTCAAGGCTGTGTTCAAACCCACAAGGATAAAGATAAGGAGCATTTTGGGGAAGTAATTATTCTGCATGTGTCTGGAAAAATTCCACCTTGAGTCATTATTGTTCTTGCACATGGAAGCTAGGAAAAGTGCGGGAAACAAACCCTAAATCTTTATTTAGTTTTTAACAATATACCCCAAAGCATTAGATGTGGATCTGGAACTTCCTACAGAAAGTCTCACTGTTGTATAGATCTCTCCATGGGGGAGTATCTGTGACAGACTGAGGACTTGCTGTGGCCTTGTCTGTGGCCTGAACCTTGCTCAGCTGTGCCAACTCTATTACTGGAGCAATCACTGTCCTGCTCTTTTGCACAGAGTCGTGCACAGGGTGATTAGATGCTGCTAAGTGAGCACTGAGTATGTGCTGCATCACAGGGAAGGGGTTAATCTGTCGAATACAGAATATATGAATACACAACATCTCTAAATGAGCTACCCACAATTCCAGCATGCCAGTCATTATGTGGTGATGATGACTGTGATATCAGATGGGAATCTTTTTTTGGATCTCTAGCTGCTGTCTGCTTAGAAAGCAGCTGCTAGGTTTACACTAATACTGTATCTTATATTAAAAACTTCAAGACAGACTACACTGAAATAATGAAATTTATTAAAAAATAAAAGGTTATGTTTTGGTTTGTGTCTGTTATGTTTTTGGGGTTTGAACAGTTTTCTCTGCAGGCATGACAGCTAGAATTTTTTTTCCTCTTGCTAAAAATCGAGTCAGCCATGTGACTCCAGGACCTGGAGGTTTAACGGAGGAAGGAGAAGAGAAATATTTGAGTCTCCGAATTAAATTTTCAAGAGTTTATAACACTGTTTTCTATCATCTCCGCTTTTCTAACAAGTTAATTTTTAGGCACAAACTTTTACACCTTATCCATGTCCTTTCTTTTCAAGGTCGATTTATTATAACCTATTTATATTATAATAAAACCTCTCCTGCTCTGAGCTTTTCAGATCCTCCCTCTAATCATCTCCAGTCCTTCCTGCTCTGGATTTCCTTTTCCTCGAGTCCCAGACCCTGAATTTCTGTGGTGTTTGCCCTCTGGCCCCTGTCTCGGAGCTCTCTGTCCATGTATTGTTGCTCTCTCCTACTTCAAAAGCAAGGCTCCCCCTCCTGCGCTCCCAGTAGCTGTTCAACACCAGCTACTTCCTTCCCATTTGCTGCTGAGCCTTGCCGGTCAAAGTCTTTGTGGTTTTCTTCCTACAGACATAGGGCCTTAGTTCCTGCTTCTGATGAAGTCTTAAACATCTGGGCTACACAGGATGTAGGAACTTATAAAAATTCTCCACGAGAAGGATCCTGAGCTTGTAAAAATAGGATACACCCAGGAAGAAAATTATGTGGGAGCCCTTCATTGTTACATGTTCTGTGTTTTGTATTCAATAGACTAGATGGAATTTCAGGTTAATTTTGACCTATCAGGCCTTCAGTGAGAAACAATTTAAGTTCTATTGTATCAGTTACCTTCCTTTGGAGCATTCAAAATGAAGATACATTTGAACACTAGGTTCCTCAACAGGCCAAAAGAGATGTAGGCTCATTAAATCTGTGGGCAAATGTCTCTTAAGACGCCTCTGCTTTGCTAAGAAGGCTATCGCATGTGAACAAGAAAGTTAATACATGCAGAGAGGAACAGAAAAACACTGGCTCTAGTAATGGAGATTGTTACAGAACATAATTGAACACTGACTGCAGCAAAGCTAAAAGGAGACTTGCATTACAATGACATAAAATCTTTATTTTTTTCCCCTAACCTCTCATTTCAGCTGTCTGACTAAGAGCAGGTGCTGGGCAATAGCTCAATTTCAACAACCCATTGCAGCTGAAAGAGTAGATGCAATTGTGCTGTATCCAGCAAAATCGAAAATTACTTGGGGGGGTGGGGGGGGGAATATGCAAATGTTTTAAGACAGAAAATCTTCATTCATCTGCAGAAGGAAGCATAAAATTAGCACAGCCACATAATTCTTACTCCTCTTTATATTAAAGCAGTAATAAGTGCTTGAGAATTTGCTATTACCTATATATTTTAGTATCTTTCTATTGGTACATTTTTTTTTGACTGGATTGCATTGTGAAAATACAGGAAGTGAAGTTTCTTAACAATTAAAATGTTAGAATTAAAAAAAATCCTTCTAAGCAACTTTTCCAAAACCTGAAAATGTTTCTGAACCGTTTGACTTTTCAGCAACCCGTGGACCCTCCCTCCAGTAATCAACGGTTAAACATTTGACCCCTGGTTCCGCATCTCTTACAACCTGTCTAGAAGCTCTAGTGGTAAAGTTGGGAGAGTTCCTGTGTTCTTACCACCTGAGGGCCCAAGTATCCACTTGTTCATGCCAGTGTTGTGCCACTGTAACACCAGTGAAACCAACTCTATTTTTGTATAGAAACCGTTAATTGCTCAGACAAGCATCTCCTAGAATTAAAAACTGTTTTTGCAATAAGAGTTGGACATTCTGATTCTGACACTGACAGGATCCTTTCACTTAGATTTTCTTAGGTGGAAGACCAAATGAGTTTATGAAAAAACCCTCTTTTCTAGTGCATGTTCCATAGGCTTATTAAGTACCTTCCAGTACTTTTATTTGGATCTTCTGATCCACTTATTGATGTAGCTCATGCAGTCCCTTCTGTTTTTCTGGTGGCTGGAGAAGGGACTTTAGTATTTGTATTTATATTAACTGATGTCTTTAAAAGTGTGTCAACCTTTGTTAAGCTTAGTTATTTTATTGACCAGAAGGGCACTAACCAGAAATGTATTTCCTCCCTTGTGAAGTAATTATCCCACGTTAGGAGATCCTACAGTCTGGGAAAATTTTGACAACCCCTTTAGGCACATTTGGCTTCATTCTCTCTTGTTTAGGAGAAAAGTTGTTTTAAATGTTGGAGCTCTAGAGATTGTTGGGTGTGTCTCTTCGGAAGGGAGAGTCTGCTAAAATGCTCTCTCAGAGTGAAGGTGCAGCAGCTCAGGTTCAAGCGCATGTTAGCAATGAGCAAGTCCGGGGCCTAGAGGAGGGATTTTAATTGCTGGCATGTGCTGAAGCCTGTGCTCTTGTATCTGGATTACCTATGGTTCCTGGGTGGTGTTAGAACAAGAATGTCAGTGCAGGCTTTAACCACAGCTGGATTTTGGTGTGTTAATGCATGCTGTATAATTTCTCTTTCATTTGCAATTAATGTGTAAATAAAAGAACATGTTCTCTATCCACTGACCACTTAAATCTCAATCTGTGATTTTAGAGTCAAATGAAGTACTTTTTTGCTTTATGCTCATTAATAAAAAATTTGGGCTAATTTGTGTCTTCAGTGAACCTTGTATGAATTCATCAGCTTTGATGTTATTTTGTTGAGGCAGAGCTTGTTGCAAATTTGTGAGCAGCCCTGAGGAGAAGGACTTGGGGATGTTGCTTGACAGAAAGATCAACACGAGTCGGCAACGTGCGCTTGCAGCCCAGAAAGCAAATCACATCCTGGGCTGCATCAAAAGAAGTGTGGCCAGCAGGTTGAGGGAAGTGATTCTCCTCCCTGCTCTGCTCTTGTGAGACCCCACCTGCAGTGCTGCGTTCAACTTTGGGGCCCTCAGCATGAGATGGACTGGGTGGAGTGGATCCAAAGGAAGGCCACGAAGATGATCAGGGATTGGAGCACCTGCCCTACGAGGACAGGCTGAGAGAGCTGGGGTTGTTCAGCCTGGAGAAGAGAAGGCTTCAGAGCCCTTATAGCAGCCTTCCAGTGCTTAAAGGGGGCCTGCAGGGAAGGTGAAGAGGGACTCTTTATTGGGGAGCGTAGTGATAAGAGGAGTAATGGCTTTGAACTTCAAGAAGAGAGATTTAGATTAGCTATTAGGAAGAAATTCTTCACTGTGAGGGTGGTGAGACACTGGCACAGGTTGCCCAGAGAAGCTGTGGCTGCCCCCTGCGTGGGGGTGTTCAAGGCCAGGTTGGATGGGGCTTGGAGCAACCTGGTCTAGTGGGAGGTGTCCCTGCCCGCGGCAGGAGACTTGGAACTAGGTGACCTTTAAGGTCCCTTCCAACACAAACCATACTGTGGTAATTCTGTAGTGATTGTGCAATTTTTCATTTCTGCAGTTTTTTTATCCCTTAACTATTAACTCTGTTTTGGACAGAATATTGTTAATGTTTACATACTATAGCATAGAGACTTTGGCAAAACTATGTATGTGTTACTGGAAAGGAGAACATGAACTGCATTTCTAGTCTTGGAAAGTATTTAGAAACTAGGGAAAAGTGTCCTTATTTCCCCCCAAAAGATGCAAAGTCATAAAAAGGCCAAAGAGGCAAACAAGCAAGCTTCATTTTGATGAAGTGAACGGAGTGTGGAAGCAATCATAGGGCATTAGGCAGCATTGAGCTCAGGGCTGGTGGATAAACTGTAAATATAAATCCTAGCACAGCTTCTGCAAAGTGAACAGGTGTTATGGCCTCCAGTCCATTGATTCCCAAAATAGGACATGTGGAAAATTGCTGATCCATGAAACTCCATTAAGAGCTTGGCAGGACCCTTAAAGCATAAGCAATTATGAATTTGTTGGTTAAGGGATTGGTAATGGTAGATGGTGATCAGAGAAATTTTAAGAGGTGGTGATGGTCTGTTGGTACAAACCCTTTTTGTTAAATCCTAATGTCATTTGTCAGGAAATGATGATTTGTCTATGACTTGAGGATTTGGCTCTTCTTCCTTTTGAGCTGTACCTGAGAGTGAGCTGTGTTTCTTTCCTAGCAATATGTAATACCAATGTCAACAAGTAGTGTCTTTTTTTGCGTATGTAAACATAATTTACATATCTTAAATCATCCATTTGTGTCTCTTTACAAACCATTGGCTATGAATGTAAGGAAGGGATGTGTACTGATTATTTAAAATTTTGTCTTCAACATGCTAGCTGGAGTTGGTTTTTTTCATAACTTCTACTGCATGACAACAGGGGAGAAAATTATGGAACACTTACTGTTCAGGAGAAAGAAGAAGATGTAAGATGCCAATTAAGAAATTTAAGGTAAATGTTTCTTGGAGAAACTTAATTTTGCTCCTTTGCTTATGCATGTGAAAATGAAAACATCTTTTTTTCTTGAAATAGTACATTGCAGGGTAATGTGAATTTTTTGTATTTGTCAAGTGTACTATAATCCACACTCTGCTGAAAGCCTGCTTAAATTTTGTAGTAAATTCTGCTTTCTTCAGTCTTTGCAGTAGTTTGTGACAGTCTTAAAGACGTTAAAATGAAAGCAATATAAAAATTAATAATTTAATATATTGTATGTATAATGTTTTGGTTTATATTTTATTGTAACTTAAAATTTTGCATTTTTGCTGCATTTTGAGCCATGACTAGGTAACTTCCACCTAACAGGAAAATTCTGACCATTTTTGTTAATTGGAAATGGAGTAATTCAAGATTTGGGGAAGGTTTGGGAAGAATTTGCGTGGAAAAAGTAAGAATCTAATATAAACACTGAAGAGCCAGCAGTGAAAAAAAAAGTAATAGTTTGCTGATAATTGATAAAACAGTCATTTTAAGTTTGGGCAGAGATTTATTTATATTACATATGTGTCTGAATTCTTTTTGCTTCAGTGGTAGAGGCATGAAATACTAAAGTAGTTTCAAACAGATTTTATGAGAATTCTAATTACATACGTTCTGAGTATACCAGTTGCATATTTGAATAAACTGACCAAATGCAGGTTTAGAGTAGCAGGTACTGTCACCATGAAAAATGAAGATGGTATTTTGGAGGTCTCCCCACCCGTTGTAGCTTTTTCGCTTTGAAAGTAAAGGATGTTTCTCTCCATCTTATCCATTACTGATGAACTGAAAAGCTGAAACATTTCAGGCCAAGTGAGGCACTCAGTGTTGCTTGTTCTGGAGCGATTGAGGGAATAATGTGAAGAAAGAATGATACAGGAATCGTTGGGGTCTTCAGACTTTTATGCCAGTAAAATATCCCCATTAATGTTGCTGTAACTTACTTTACTTCACATAATGTACTACAAATAATTTTTAGACTCATTAATGGCTGTGTTTCTTTGCTATTTTTTTTGTCAAAGCCCTGGATAAAATTTAAGGTTTCATGCCATCCAGTGAAGCATTAAAACATAAATCCTTGCAGGTTCAAAGAACAGAAAGAGACTATAAAGGGCTGTGTTTATATAGCGATTTTTATGTCGGTTCCCTGCTTGCATGGATCTTCGTTCATGATACTTCAACAGCTGAGTTCCTAATTTTTTTTCTGTAGCCCTGTGTGTGTACTCTTGTCATTACGCCTTATTGCCACTTGAGGTCAGCAGCTGCCGAGAAAAAGAAGCTAAAAAACTGTTGCTCCATTGCGATCCGTTTTCATTTGCTTTATTTAGAATAATTAAAAATCAATACATTCTTCAGATTGTGCAAAACCAAAGATTTCTTTTGAACGCACAGCAGCTTCAGCAAAAAGTCTTCCTCGTAAGTTACTACCGCGTGAAAAATCCAGGATGGCTTTAGGGAGAGTTTATTGGTTTCCTGAGCAGCGTTGGGTAATCGCTGCGGCAGAGAATGGTGTTCTGTACAGTGTGGTGGTGACAGGGTTTCAGCCTCGTCTTTTCGTTTGTACTAAATTAGTGATAACAAGTCTGAATGGAATAAGGTATTATTGCTGCAGGGAGTAGTTTGGAATTCAGAAATGGCAAATCTCCTTCCTGTTTGTTGCAGTAGTAATCAGTGTTCTGTCAAGATGTGCAGAAGATGTTGCCTAAAAGCATCCCACCCCCCACCCCCCCCCCGGCCTTTAATCTTTGCTTTTGAAAAAAAAAAAAAAAAAGACAAAAAGCACAGGCTTGGTGCCAAAGTTACAGAATGGGATATGGGCAACCAGTGTTTAGCTCTTGGCTCTGTCATAGGCTTGCTGTTGGCTAGTCATTTCCTTTGCTTGAGTCACAGTTTCCTGTATGTAACTCAAAAAAGGACACTCACTTCTCTGGTAAAGTTTTAGAAGAAATGGGTTTTTTTGGTATACTGTTTTGACAGTGGGAGTGCCAACAGCAGCACCACACCTGAATCTTGATGTCCCCTTTCCAGAGATTCACACTGTTGTTTCTTGTGAGTATTCCCTTCTTCCTGTCCTAGATAGTTGTGTAACATTGCTAGTAACCACATCCCGTGTTTCAGAAGTGACAGCTTTTTGAATAGTTTACGAAGTTATCCCCCTGCATGATTGGCATCAACTGATATTCCTGTCAAACCTTTTATCCAAAAATCCCCCTGCACTAGGCAAATTTAACAAATGATACAGACAAGGATCAATTTACTGGTCACCAAAATGCAGCAGGGGAGATGTAGGTTAAATAGTAGGAAATACTTTTTAGCTATAACGCTGATTAAGTCAAAAGAACAAACTGCCAAATGAAGTTGGGTAATTGCCATCACTAGAGATTTTCCAGGCTATGATTATGCATCCATTTAGCAGGAATGGCTTAAAAATAATGCAGCCAGTTTTGCCGTTCAGAACTTGGACTGAATGACTCATATATGCATGTTTTATCCCAAATAATTTTTTTAATTTTGTCCCACTTTACCCTAGCTAGGGATAAAGCAGCAGGGATGTCAGCAAAAGAGAGTAAAATTTTCTCTCAGCGTGTGCCAAGCCTACATGAAGTAAGAAACAAGTTATAGTGAGAGAGAATAAAGCCCAGATTGATGTGACCTTTATTATTTTAACAGTGTCTTTCAGCACAATTACAGAGTTGCAGGATTGCAGAGAACAGAGCTGGAGTATAAAATAACATAAATAAATAGAACAGGAGCCAAAGCAGTCAGCAGGAGGTGGTTGGAATTGGGCAGTGAAGGATGGGTGAAGGGTTTGCATTGGTCAAAGCCTTTATGATTCAGCCACCATAGTTGCAAATTCTGGAGAAGGGAAAAATTTAAAAAAAATATTAAAAAAAGAAAATGTAAAGAAGGAGGAAGCATATTACAATGATTACAGAGTCACTGGTGTAGCAGAAACATCACAATAACAGAAGAACAAAGAAATCCAAGTTAATTAAAGGGAAAATATGACTTGGGAAATCTTACAGTGAAATGAAAGGATTTTTTGAGTGTAAGGGAGAAATGCTCTACATGCCAGACTGTCAAGACTGTCCACTGCTATTCATCTGAAGAACTTGATTAGTTCCCTGTTATTCCTTTGTAAATCTCAATGGGATGAAGGCAAGAACCAGAAATTTAATTTTGCAGTGAGATAAATTTCCTTTATATCAGAGTTTGGCAAAGAGACTCGTTAATGAGTCTTTCAGAGTATTCGTGTCCCTATGTTATAAATACATTACATTTAAAACTCAATTTTGTAATGGCAAATTTATGGAAAATGACAGATTACAAAAACAGAAGGCTGACACCAACCTAGGTAGCAATCTTGAACACGTTGGTGATAAAGAGAAAAATGCCTTTTCTCTGAGAGGGCCGGGATTTTACCCTGTGGGTTCTGTTAGTGTTACATTCATAATATATACATAAATGTATCTATCTGCAGTTTGGGGTTATTTTATGCTTTGGTGTTTATAATGCCTTTCAGCAGGGTGATAAAGCATGGGAAAGGCACATTTGTATCCTGGTGAATGGCTGGCTGGCGTACTGCGCTCTGAATACTGTATTACCCAAGGAGGTTCTAATTCCTAACTCCATCTAACCTCAGAGCAGTGACACATGAGAATACCTTGCACAGTTTCGTGTGCCTCAGAGTGCTGAAAATGACAGACTGGAGGGAATTCCAAGAAGGGCAACAAAGCTGATAAAGGGATTAGAGGGTATACGGAGAGAGTGGTTTATGGGTTTAACATAATCAGCTGAGAGGAAAATGACGAATAGGGGAGGCAGTTATCTGTAAAGGCTCAAGAGAAAATTATTGGAGTTTGGCATAATGAAGAGTAACGTCTGGCAACTAAAAAATATAGAAGATGAAAATTAGGGATTTTAAAGAACATTCTAATGATCGGTTGAAAAATGCCAAACTCTAAACAAGTGAGATCTGTACTGACTGGTGTGTGCAAACAGATAGCCCTTTTGATGACGTGTCCAAAAAACGTGTTGCCAAATGCTCACAAACCAGACTGAGAAATAACAGTGTCAGAGGGTTTAAATTAAATCCCAATTTATCCATCATTTTGAAAGATGTAAATCCAAATTAGGATTAGTGATGCAGATTACTTAACACAAAATGTGTATAAATCCTGTACACGGTGGGTACATAGATCGAACGTGTTGCAAACTGAATTTAAGAGATAACATAAAGTGCTTGTGATAGGAAGCCAGACTATTTTGGGCAGAAAAGGAAAAAGGCTATGATTATTAAATCACTGTGTGAGTAAATCCTGCAGAGAGAGACATGAACTGCAATGGATGAAACCATTCCAGAAGGGAAAACTTAACTATGCATGTGCTATTAGAACACGGTGTTAGACTCGCTACTGCTAAGTTAAATCCTTTTAATAATAATTTGTATCTACGGAATATATTTGGAAAAGGTTATTCAGACTTGCAGCCAAATATTTTCTATAATACATTATGATAGTGATATTATCGCTTAATGGCAATATATTTCATGGGTACTTTCTGATAGCCAGCAAACCGTAAAATACTCCTCCGTGAATAAGTGCTATACGCTTTATACTTTTTCCAGGGTTTTCAATATACTTTAAATACTTCAAAGATGTTCCAGCTGAATAATCTTGTAAACTAGTTCACTGTTTATTTTTGTATGAAGGTTAGCCCAGCCACAGGTGGCTTGTGGACGCATTGCTATGAAGTGCCTTCATACGCGCAAAACATCTGAGACACGGCACTGTGCATTAGCCCCTGCCGTTCTTCTAAACGTTTATTGTCTCTGGCTGGCCTGTCAGTGAGAGAATCCTTGTGCCTGACTACATCCTCTTTTCCAGTTGGAATTCTCCTTCCCAACAAAAGTTATATCTTTCTTTGCACAAATAATAGTTTTAAATTGCAAGGATTTAGACTATTTTGTCATGTAAAATAATTTACTGTCTTGTCTCAAAGCTCTGACCTAAAAGGAGAGGATTGTTTCACTGTGTTCAGTAGAGTTTGGTAGTATGTACCAGCCTAATGCATACCCTGTAGGACTTTACTGAAATGACAGATGTAATTACAGAGAACATGTTGTAGGCTAATGACTTCTCTCATCAGATTGTGTTTTTTACATTATCTGTACAATAGCAAATCTGTTCAGGAAACTTCATAACTAATGACTTACACTATTTTAGAAGGTACAAGAGCACAAATAGGGACAATAAAAAGACTTCCAAAACATTTTTCTTTTTTGTCATGCCTTTTACCTGTGGCAAGGTCATGACTCAGCAGTTGTAATTTTGAATGCCTGATGCCTGTTTTTATGACATTTAAAGAAAATAGTTGAAACATTTAAAAATATTTGCAGAAGCTGAGCTTTATCAAGGAAAAGATTTTGACTTACTGGGATAAAAATTTGGATTTGTTCTGTCTACAGCGCATGATCTTTGAAAATTCCCTGTGTACTTTATCAAGTCTGTTAATATCAAGACACTGAAAGCACTGATGTGCATGTCCAGTGGTAAAACACAAAATAGATCTAAAAAACCTGAACACTGTGAGCAGAAATCTTCATTTTCTTTTCTCCTCTTTCTTATGAATGTTCTCCTGAAGCTGGCATACCTGCTTCAGTGTCACTTCCCAATCCAATCTGGAAGCTAATGCTTGTAGTTTTATTAGGTAATGTGGCCTTAACCTGCAATTTGTTTCAGATTCATCATCTTCTGTTCACATCAGTGGAAGATAGAGGGGGCTGGACGTCACACAGAAGACGATCATGTCTTGCATAAACAAGCTGCACGTTTTCAACTGTTTGAAACTGGCAGATCAGCCACAAATTACAAATCTTGATTGTACAAGAGGTGAGCTGGTGAAACTATTTCTGAGCTGAACGGTCTTGCAGGTATGATGAAAGGTTTAAAGTAGGAGAGCTAAGAGAAAATTTGTAATATGAGACCCTAACTGGAAGAAGGCTGATGAGGTTGGGATTAACGTTTATGATGATATGTCTGAAAAAGGTGGCTCTGTGGTGTTAAAAATCCAGGAAGATCAGTTCTTACAACTGCTATGGGCTCCTGAGGGACAGCGTTCAAGGGCCATCTAGTGAATTAACAGTAAGCTCTGTGAAAGGCTGCATGTTTGTGATCCTTTAATGATGTACAAAGCTGATGTTTGAAACAAGGGTAAAAGTGATGCCTGACACTTTGGTTACAGGGAAACCGACAAATGGTTTGCAACAGAAATACAGCATTGCAATACTGGATATGAATATGATGTACATTCATGACTTTACATTTTATTTGTGTGGGCAGTTATAATCTGGAATTGGATTTATGAACCAAAGGAAAAGCTGGAAAGTATCTGTCATCCTCATCCTTTGGTCACAGTCCCAGCTGTTAACTTTGCATGTATTTCAAGCCTTTCCAGTGTAACAATTTGCTGTTGGAGTCAAATTTAAGAAATGGAAAAGAAACTGATAATGGTATACAGTAGTGACATGGCCAGAAGAAACAAAAGAAAAAAAGCCCTTAATTCTCTTCTCATTATCGAGTATAAATTCAGAATAATTCCAGTTCAAAATTAAGGAAGGGTAAAAGTTGCAGAAGAAAGAGATAAAGAGAAGAGGTGTTTCATATTGCTTTATTACAATGTACTGGCTTTCAGGCATTGTTTCAACTTTTTTAAAAAAAGTTATGGTCAATCTTAATTAAAAAACTTAATGCTGTATTCTCTTGTACAAGCCCAAATCATTCTGCAATATAGTTACTTTATTCCAATTGATACTGCTTTTGTTTTGCAGCCTTCCAGGAATAACTGAAAATGTATCTGATGTGAGTTGGTGGCTCAGCTGTAAGCTTACTTACCTGAATCAAGTTTTCTTCTGAAAATCTTGCCCACTGATTTTAGTACCACTGCCACTAATGTTAATGGGAATAAGGAGGACCCATATAATAAAGCATATGAAATTTCAAATAATGACAGAGTCATTGGGTTCTGTAGAGCTGCTAAAGTTTAGTAGGAACTTCCCCTAGGTGCTTCACAATTGCTTCTCTGCAACCATAATGTAATCATGATCTGAGAAATTAAGAGGCTTTAGTCTAGAAACACAGTTTTAGTCACTGATATGCCAGTGTGCTGTGAACAGGCAGTTTAGCTAATATATCACCCAACTAATATGTCAGTGGCTGGTTTTGTGTGTCATTTTTTCAGCTTATAAACTAAGAGACTATGTTAGTTAACTGTATTTTGCTTTTTATTCCTTTTTTAATTGCCTTTTTTTTTTTTACAAATCCCTGAGATCAAGTAACACAGAGATATGAGGTTTTTGAGATATTTTTTAGAGTCCATCAATCATATAGCTTATCAATATGCTGAAAACTTAGCAATTGCCTGCTGTCTAGGTCGTTTAGTACTCTGGACACAAACTTCCACTACTATCTGCTGCAATGAGGAAAGATTTCGTTCAGAAATGCATCCCTTTATGTCTCTTCCAGTGTGTCTCAGGGATACAGAAGGAGGAAAAAGGAGAAATTTTGTATGTGGGCTAATTTGATTCATTCCAAGGGGGAATAGAAAACAGCAGTAATTTTTAAAGCAATGCTGTAACAGGAAAAGTTGTCCTTTTCTTGTAGTTCTCGTATTTAGTAAAAGGGAGTGACAAGCTTTCTTAGCTGTGAAGAAGACCTACATAAACTCTAGCAAAAGCTGGGTAGACAGTTATTGTATAGAAATTCTGTAGCAGACTGACTGTACTTTGAATTTTAAGAGCATCGCTTTGCTAAATCATGGATTACTTTCCTATTGACTAATCATCAAGAAGAAATGCTGGTACTCAGATTTTTTTCTTTCTCTTTTCTAGGCTTTATAGTCAAGCCCGGGTCTTTGAACTCCCAGTGTCCTGATCCTCACTCCACTGAAATCAACAGAAAAATTAAACTGATTGAAGTAGAAGCTGGATCGGTACTCGGTCCTGTGCTATAGTGTGCTTTAACTACCTCTCGGTTTCTGTAAACTCTTGCCCCCTCTAGTGTCAGAACTCGGCTCGTGTTTCCCCTAAAGCCTGCAACCAAGGTATGGCAAATGTAGCAGGACTTGGCATTTCATTAAATCCAAATTGTGCCCTTCAGAAGGTCACAGCCCCCAGTGGCTCCTAGATTTCATCAGTTCTTGTATGTAAGAGTAATATTGGATTGCTACTGTCAAAGTTTACTCCTCTGATCACATACCATCAGCGCCAATTTTACCATCACCGTCCTTATCTCCAGCAGCCAGAAGAGCCTTCGTTTCTTTGTCTGATAGGTCTCTTCCATCTGGGGTAAAGCCCTTCAGTACAAACCTAAAGTGGAGGCATGGAAAAAAGGGAAGTTTTTTTCCAGAGCAGTTTCACTTTGTATTTATTTGTACCTTTGATTCGATATGTGAGTTGGAATCCAGGGTTGTATCTTCTGTTGTTGACCACCTTTAACATTCAGAAGGAGCGCTTTACTCTGAAACTGCATTTGACTGAAGAACTATCTGCGAGGTATTGATCATTCGTGTATTTCAGGGATCCTAAAATAAGTTACAACTAGCTACTTCCAACTCTCTTTGAACCATATAACCAGCAAACAACTGGTTATTGCACACAAATACTAGTCAAGAGATTGAATTGTATGCTATTACCTAAAGTCTTGGAAAAAAAAGAAAAGAGGAAATTAGACACTTATGGCGAGGTTGTTTGAGAAAGGACATATCTTTACTTACTTTAATTCTTCCTCTTCGATGAAGCCGCTTCGATCTTTATCAAGAATATGGAAAACCTTCTTCACATCTTCTGGGCTCTTCTTTTTCAATCCTACCATCTCGAAAAACTTCTTGTAGTTAAAAGATTCAGCCGCTATAGGAGATGAAAAGCCAGAGAACCGCTTAGAAAAATCACTGAAACATGTACCAACACATACCCCTGGTTTTCTCCATACTGCTGCGTGTCCTACCCTGGGAGGCACAGTCGAGCCTGGCTGTGGTAGGAGCTGGTTGTACGTGTAATCATCCACGCTTCGCAGACACTAATTGCAATAAACAAAGGGGGAGAGGGGCAATGTCTCTCTTTTGTAGATGAAGAGCTGAGCTACAGAGGGATGGAGACTTGCCCAAGGTCACACAGGAAGTCTGTGATAGAGTTGGGAGTTGAAGTCTAACCTGCTTCGTCTCGTTTAAGTGCCTTAAACCATTCTCTCTTTTTTTGCTAAGTTTTACGCTAAAGCAGACATCTGAGAGCGGACTCTGACTCTTAGATGGCTGTCACTTTTTGACATTTCCAGCCCTGGGAAAAAAAAAAAAAACAAAAACAAACGCTCTTGCTCAAGCATGGAGCCTAGCATTGACGAGAAGTGTTTCAGAGCACATGGCTATTTCACTTCTGTTTCGTTTTTCCCGAAGACTTACTAGAAATCAGTGTTGCATTTCCACCGCTAAAGGTATGTGCAGTCGTGGTTTGTAAGCTCAGCCACTGCAAGGGAGCGCTCTACGGTACGCTGCCTGCAAGACCTTGCGAGGCAAGATCGCCGGGGAGGGGAAAAAAAACAAACTAGAGCCCTTGAAATCGGAGCCGAGATAAATGAGTTTACCTGCTCCACCTCTCCTGTCCTTTAACCGCACCCGCTTCTGTCCCACCCATGTCGCCTAACGACGTGGTGTGGGTTAGAAATCCGGTACAGTGACCTCCAAAGCGTGCTGTGGACTTTTTTTTTTTTTTTTTTTTTTTTTTTTTTTTTTTTCCCTGTGCATCCTTATTCCCGCCGCAGCTTTTCCTATGGCATAAAATTAAGGAGGCTCAGTCTTTCGGGACCTGCTTGACTGATATCTGTCATTAGCTGCCGCTCGTTGCACCTGCTCTGGGACTTGGAGATGGCCCTGGAACAATGGAAGCTAATGAGAAAAAGCAGCTGACGGATCGAGCAGAGCAGTCTGTTGGTCCCTTCGACTCTCTGGCTGCTGAGTTTAGGCGGGTTCAGAGGATTTTGCGCTTCTGCCTGTTTGGGAAGGTCATCGCACAGAGCAGGAGAGAAGGAGGCTGCTCTCCTGGGTGGTGCGATCAGGCAGGTGGGGGGGGGGGGGGGGGGGGGACGGGAGACGGGGACGGACGGACGGAACGGAGGGCTGGTAACGCGTGCCCCGGAGCACGATTTCTGGCGTTTCTTTGGGATCAACCTTAACTACCTGAATCTCTCTGTAAGCACGAAAACGGTTTGCTGTCAGTTTAGGGGTCGCGATGAATTAGAGGGGTAGGGAATATCTGACACCTGGAGGAGCCTGAGAGGGAAGTACGGACCGCTGCAGCCATGCGTCCTGCAGAAAGCTTCTGCAGTCAGCAGTGCCCCCGCTTGCTCTACTGTTGCCTTCTGTCCATCCCGAAATCAAAGCCCACCCGGTGATTCCGCATAGGAAGCAGGAGAAGCGCGGTTTTCTGATCTGCTTGAAACGAGAAACAGCAGTTCTGTAATGCCTGAAACTGCATTTCAGGGGTGAGTGGGAAGCTGCCGACATCCACGGCTGACTTCCCTATCCCACATCAAGATATAATCCACCCTGGTTCGCCGAGGGTTTTGTTCCCTTTGAAAGTATCCTCTCGGTAGGAGCAAAGTCTGTCCGCAGTTACTGCTTGCCTTCCTTTAAAATCAATATTTCCCCTCTGTAATGTGCAAGGCAACTTTGCTGAGGATGCAGCCTTCTACTTGGTAAACCTGTCAGGCTTTCACTGCACTTCTGAGAACACATCCTCGTTTGATATTTTGTCTAGCCGGATCCTCTAATCTTCCCCGAGGTTAAATAAATGCATTGCTATCCTAAGCTGAAGAGACGAAAGAGGGGAAAAGAGAGGGAAAAAGAAAAAAAAAAAGCACTCACCTGAAAAGGCTCCCACAGCCTTCTTGATATCCTCAGCGCTGAGCACGTCAGTCATAGCCATCCTGCAACTGTTTGAACAGGGAAGCAAGTGCGAAAAGATTAAAAAGTGCTTTTCTCATCATTTCTGCTCATATGACCAAAGCTGCAGTGCTGTGTGGGGATGGCACACCGGGAAAGGCTGGACCCGTGCCAGCTCTATAGCTCTGCCTGGATAAGTGCCATGGGCTGTCGCTCTCCAGTTTGCAGAGCACCAAGTAGTCCACAGCCGCGAGGGTTCGGCTAAAGAGAGGGTACGGGGATGCCTTTGCGGAGAGCGGGGTGGGGGAGGACGCGAGTAGGGGTCGCTCCCTGGAGGCTGGAGCCTGCGCCTTCCTGGAGCGGTGCCAGAGTCGGTCGTGATACCGGCTGGAGAAAAAGTTGTGCCAAGGTCAAGTTCTCGAGTGCGGTGGAGGGGATAGTGGTGCAGAGCAGAGCCCTTTCCTTTAGTAAGTCAGGACGAGCTTTACCAGTTATGTTCGGTGATGAGTAAGGAACTGCAGCATATGCCAGGCTTCAGGCTGCTCTTGAGGTCGGGAAGCGAATGTAATGTAGCTTTTGAGCATTTGCCTTATCGTTCAGACACTTTAAACATCTCCCCCTTCTCCCTTCCCCCTCCCCTTCATACACATACTCCTTTTAGACCTCGTTTCTTTCGGGCCAGTCCATATTAAGCATCATCCTCGCTGAATTAATTATCACATCCCTGCGAATCCCACAGATCCCGTTTGTAATGCACAATATGCTGCAGAATCTTTCACGATATGATATGGTGAAACCGAGATGAGAGGTGACAAACATGCTCGTGAGGAGCTCCTGCGCATGGTGGGCTTCTCAGGCGGGACCGGGCTCTTCCCAGCATCGTCAACAAAGATTTAGGAATTGCAATGTATTTTCTAAGTTGTTGTGTTTTTTTTTTTTTCTTTTTTTTTTTTTTTCCTCCAAGAAACTGTGCCAGTTTTTCACATGAAATATGGCAAGTAGTCCAACTCGTTCTCAGAGTTTGGGCGGGAGCCATTAGGCTGAGATTAAGGCCCAGTAGTAGGGCAGATCTCTGCAGGAGTATTGGCATATCTGCTTCAGGAAAGACGGGGGAGGGCAGAGCGGTGGCAGCGAGGTCCCCACGCTGCCATCGGCGGGTACAGTCCGATCCCGCTGACGCAGTTGCACCCTTGTCCCGGACGGGACCGCGGGAAGAGAGCGGCCTGGCAGCGGAGGCGGCTGCTGCAGAAACTGGGGTCGCTGTCAGTGATTCCTCGACGCTTTTAGGAGGACGAGCCCTCGTCCTTTTCTCTGCGGCCCAAGTTCAGCTCTAGAGGGTGAGTCATTACCCTGCCACTGAGCGCAGAAAGACGGAGGAGGAGGTGACATTGGGGTCTCCCACCCCCCACCCCCCTTTTTTTTTTCTTTTTTAAACAGCGACTCTTCGTTGTGGGAGGGACTGTCGTTTTCCTCTCTTTGGAACTTCCCCCCCCCCCATTTCCGTGAGAAACAAGAGAGGCTTAGTTTTCTCCAAGGACAATCAAGGAGACGGATGCGGGAGCCGAGTCCCTCTCCCTCGGCCGAGCGCATCTTTCCCTGATCCGCAGGGAAGGAGGAGCTGGGCGCCGGGAAGCTGACCCGAGGGAAATCGCAGTCCCGCAGAAGGGCTCCCCGCACCTTCCCGCACCTCAGCGCTCGCTCAGCCGCCCCTGTTGTTTCGGAGCCGGGAGGCGAAGGGATGCGGTAGAGAGTACTGAGGTTACTGGGGACTCTCGATTTAGCGGAGCTCAGCTTGGAGAACGGAGTTGAAAATGCCTCCTGTAGCACAGGTTAAAACCTGGTGGTTAGTCTGTTTTACGCTCAGATTAAATGTAGACCCGTCAATATACAGCTATTTACAAGAGAAATCAATGTGCCCGAACCTATGTGATAGGCGTCCCTTCACTTTTCCTCAACTGGCGGAAGAGAGGAGGGTCCCCTCCCGTTCCCAGGCTCTGGCCCGATACGGCACCGCCGTCCGCTGCCCCGCTTTGCTAAGTCCAGGTGCGGTGTACAACGGAGCCGGACCGCAGTCCCCATAGTCTCTTCTTTTTTTTTTTTTTTTTTTTTTTTTTTTTTACGAACTTTTAGCAGACCCGTTGCTGAGGTACCCTCGTTCTCGGAGCCTCAGCGCCTCCTTTTGGGTCCCTACAAACAGGAACGCTCCTGACCGCCCTCCAGTGAAGATGCTCTCGTTGCGGGTGCCCCGTGTTTCGGGGCCAGCCCCGCTCCGCTGACAACGCAGCGCCAAGTTTCGAGAGTCTTTATTTCGGGTAGCACTCGGGAGGCTGCCCCCGGGGGTCACCCCCGCCGGTGGCTGGCAGAGGCGGGGCGCAGCTCTGGCTGCTCTGCGGGCAGGCGCCGGTGGGGTTAACCAGCCCCACGCCAAACAAACCGGCCGGAGGCGCGTTCCTGCCCCCTGGGGGGCATCCCTAAGGATGCGCGAACCGCCCCGCTTTCCCTCGTCATCGGATCTGGCAGGGCCGCTACGGCCTGATCATGCTGTGAAGGCGAAAAGTGAGAGGTGCCAGAAAAACGAGGCTTCAGATCAGGTGGAGCCATTGGTATGGCGTAAATAACACTTCGCCCCGGCTTCCAGGCCCTGCTTAGCGGTACCGAGGCCGTACCGTCCGCGGACACACAGGTGAAAGCGGCGACATGCAGGTTTGCGAAGCGGACTCCTGGGGATCTAACACGGAGGAGTGGCTGAGGCCCGTCTCTAGTCGCAGCAGTGCATCGGTTTTAAGGACAGCTAGCAAACTTCTAGAAGCTTTTAACCGCCAAGCTTTAGTCAAAACTGTTATGTTATTATAATATAAAAGGCGTTTCACGAATTGGCAGTTTCACACTCGACCCTTCACCTTTTTCTCATCATCCCTGCGAGATGAATGACGCGTTTTTCTTTATTTCTGAGATTTTGCCAATTTTCCCGCCCGAACTATCTGCAAAATCCACACCGTGGATTTCCAAGTTGTCTGCAGAGAAGCTTTCGTATAGATCAACTCCCCCTTCCACCAGCGCCAGGAATGATGATATTCTTACTAAGTAATCTTACAAGCAAATCGAGTAGAAATCAACCCGCCCTTGTCAAAAGCAAACAATTCAGGGAGAATTTCGTTAACAGCAGGAAGCCCCCACGCCCAAAGTTGAAGCAGAAAGCCGGGGGTCCTTTGCAGAAAGGGTGACACATTCTCTTTATCTTCCTAACGACCACACCAAAGAGAGCAAATTCATCCCATCGCTTACGACCGTCTGTACATAGAGAGGCATGTCATTTCTGCAACGTGCTTTGGAGTTTTTTTTTTTTTTTGCCTTTGGTTCACGACTGAGCATTTCAGTAAATTCTGTTCACCGAGTCCTTGCTCGCGTTCTCGTTCACCTTCTCCCCTCCTCTTCCCTGCTTTGTTATTTCCATTTTCTCACTTTCTCCCCTCTTCTTCTCATTCCCCCTCAATATGTTCACCTATTTCTTCCTTTTAGCGGCCCTTTCTTCTCGTTTGACGTCTTCTCTGCGGGAAGCCATTCCTCAGTGTTTGGGTGATTTGCACCTCTGTGTCTCTGGGCTTTTGTTTGTGGGAAGGGAGATAGGGTCGGAGCAAGGGAAGGCATCCTTATCTGCTTGCCCTCGGGCGAAGGTCCTGGGTTCCTGCCGGCAGCGGCCGAAGTCACGTTTCCTGTGGAAGTTTGAACATTTTCTTGCTACTTACCTTTTGGATCTCTCCTAAGCAGGCTTGAATAGGCTGTTAGATATGGAGGTGGTCAAAAAGAGGTGGAACTCGGGGTAGGAACCCCACTTATATAATCTCTCTTGCTCTTTCTATTTTTGGCAGGTGATACCCACTCCTCACTGGTATCAGATATTCAGGGATTTTGGTGGCGGTGTCACATTTATCTTTCCCTTAACTAATCGAGGAACACTATTAATAATCCTTGGCGCTCACCTTCCCCTGGCTGTGAAAACCCATTACCTCGGCAAACTGGCGGTCCGCTCGAAACCTTATTGTTAAGGGGAGAGGCAGGCGGTATGAATGAGCTGTCTGGGGGCAAATAGGCGATTCATCTTCCATCCGATGAAGGTGGCGTCGGGGAGATCACGATGAATCAGGAAGTTCAGTTCGAGAGATGGGACTCTGCTCGGAAGGAAGGGAATAGGGAGATGCAACCTCCTCATCAGTGTGAGGGAAAGCAAAGACACGCTCGGGGTTTGTCCTTTTCTCCCTTTAGCCCTGGCAGATACCACTCGAAACAAGAGAGAACAGCCCTAAACTGCCTCCAGCACCTAAAGCTGCAACATTGTGTGTTACCTCTTGGCCTTGAAGGAAGGCAGAAATAATTTTTCCCGCAGGCAACAGCAAACTCAGTTGTGTAATTCTGCTTGCTCATACTTACAGGGGCATACAAAATCTCCATTCCGCGCCCCGTTGGGCAAGGTGCTGCAGAAGTCTAAAAAATTTACAACCTGGGGTTTCTTGGGAGAGGCAGGGCATTGTAAATGAAGAGATACTATATATACAGTCATAATACATTGACTGTAACCTTTTCACAATATAAATTCTCTTTATGCTGACTTGCTCATTCCAGGGAAAGACGCTTTTGAAGACACCTCTATTTTTACTCTGTCAAGCAATAATAACAACAATAAAAATGCCATTGAGACCTATTTGCCATTCTGTAATGCATCTGGGGACACTTTTCCTGATATTTAATGTTTTTCTGGCAAGGGGAAACATTTTATAAAGGACTATGAATCACATTTATCTGGAGTATATTTGTGAGTAAAAAAAAATCTTTTCTGTTTCAGGACCTGAACTCAACAGTTCTTAAGTCAAAAAGCAACCAAGGCTGTTGTGATAAAACTGAAATTATGTTTTGGGAAAGACAGGTGCTGCAAAAGTGAGATTTTATTTTTCTAGCTTGATTAATTGATCCTAGAAGGGAGGAAAGATAATTGAGGTAGGTATGGGATAGGAATATTTAAAAATATTTCTCTACTGCCAGTATCATTTTAATGTCGAGTTCTGTGATAAACTGGAAATCCTCCAGCAGCTTTAGATAATTTCTAAAGAGGAATCGAACATGACAAAGGTTAATTCAATCAGTTTAATATTCTCTCTCTTATTTATTTTTTTTACACTTCCTGTAGTGGTTTTTGAATTTTCAGTGTGCTACAGTAGTAAGGGAAGTAATATTACTTCGCAGGCAGCCTCCTTTATTTCTCACAATCACTGGGCCTGTGCCCTGGCCCCGAGCAGGTAAGATTCTGTATCTAACTACAGTGTGAGATAGGCAACTCTTTGGGATCCAAATGTTTCAACCAACTGGTGTATTGATGGTGGAACAGTATGATTCGTAGTACACTGTTCGCTAGACTCAGTGATGTGGGGTTTGTGTTACGCTTTCACATATTATATACCCTTGATGTAGTACCAAGATTAGATTCTGATTTAGAAATACCAGTATCTCAGGGTTGGACGCTCTATTTCCATTTTGTAGCTGGCAGAACAACTTTTCTCTTTTACCTTCTTTTGGCAGCTTAGAGAGGATAAGGATTGTAGGACTGTCTTTTTTGGCTATTGGAGTGTGACTTCCATTTCTGTCTGCTCTATTGGAATGAGTGTGTTTGTCCACTGGTGAAAGGAGAGCAAGCGCAGGGCTAGTCATTGTGATTCCTCTGTGTAATTCAGCCATGTGAAAGCAATCCTGATTAGTGGAAATCCTTTCTTATCCTTTTAGTTAGTTCCTACTAATGCTTATTTACAAAGAGAGAAGCAGATTTATGACCTCATTGGGCATATAGTAAGGTCTCTGCTACATGTCAAGTATTTAATTAATTAAAAGGATTTTTTTTTATTGGGACTTTTTTGTAGTAAGAAGAATACAATCAAAATCTGATACTTATAGGTTATTTGTACAAATCTGCCTGAAGCTGGAAGACATGGAGTGTTGTGGCAACAGGATCACTGAGAGTTCACCTATGTGAAAGGACAGAATTTAGGGAGAAAGTTTGTGTTATTGATGTTACTAATCAGTTTCAGTAATGTCATTACATATTTACTGTCATCTCAGTCAGGTTCATTCAGGAAAAGATTAGGACTGGACTTCCCCTTTAGGATACATATACACAGCAGAGTTAATGGGGATGCTCATCCATTATAATTTCTTTTTCTCTTTCCCACCACACATAAATAACTGTAATCTGAATAAGAAGGTGTTTCAGGTCCATATCAGCCAATGTACCTGAAATTTTTGATGTTATCATCATAGTGTTAGCATAGCACTTTAAAAAAGGAGGCTTGTCCTGCTGCTGTCTCCCATGTCTGGTACATGTGTTGTGACAAGCAACTTCAGTCTTCAGGGATACCAGTCAGCCATTTTTCACTCACTCTACATCTCTTTTCTTACTTATTTATTAAAGAAGACATATGACTTCCTTTATGTGAAAGCATATTCTAAAATTTAGAGGTTTCACTGATAAGAAACGATTCTTGGTTGCCAGTTATAATTTCTCTTATATGTATTTTTATCTCATTAATATCTCATATAAGTCTCTGGGTCAGCCTTCTTTTTCACTTTCATCTTGGTGCTTAAGCCTTTCATTTGATTTTACCGTTATGATATCCTTCAGCCCTTGGGTTAGCCAAGCTATAGAGAATTATTTATTTTACATCTTTTCTCATGAATCAGCCTCTCTAGACCTGTAACAATTTTTTTTTTTACTTGTTTTTGGTATTCTTCTGGTTTTATTGGCATCTTCTTGGTATTGTGGTGCCCAGCAGAATATGTAGTTACTTTGCTGTCTGACATTGTAGAGTATTCTAACGGGTGTCCAACCCGTTACATGAATGATAAATCAGTTTCAATTTGCTGGAGTCCAAGATGTATGTACAATCTAGTACCCATCCACACTGCATTTAGATAGGGAAAGAATTCAACGCAACAGTTTAAAATATTTTAAAAAATATTTTGTATACCTGCACCGTATTTTGGTTAAAACCATTTTGAAGCATTTCATAGCCAACATTCATTATATGGGAACTCCTTAATTTTCCTTTAAGGCAAAGCTCAGTGCTGGTCTCACCTATGTTTAGAGGCAGGATAGGCATCCTTATGATGGCAGTATTTTCTTTGGTGTTTTGCCTGTAAGTTATGACATATGTATGTTTCTTCTTCCTGCTCCTGCTATCAAACTTGCCCCTCCTCACAAGGTCCTAGGTATATCGTCCTCTTTCATCTTACTTCTAAAAAAAGGAAGAAATACCATATTGTTATCCTTCTTTGCTGCAATGAGATGCCTTAAATGCTCCATAGAACCAAAAGCCATACGATACTGTGATTCAGGATTCCAGAAACCCTGTACCAAAGTCTTTTGGAGAAGTAGGAGTAAATATGAGTTTAAATTAATGTAACACAATTGGGAATTGTTAGGAATATGAAATGTCGATACCTACATTAGAAATTGTCCAGAATTTTAGGACAAACCTCTGCCGGCGAAAGTACCACTAAGTACTTTCATGTTGGTGAGTACAACTTGTAGTTTTTTCAAAAGATATATTTACATCATAAAGAATGTAGCACCTATTACATTTAGTCTGCCAAAGATGTTGTGATGTTTAGAGCTTTTATGTGTTGGGGAGAAGAATGGGCAAATTCGGGAAAGAGAGACCCATTGAAGGTTTCCAAACTCATACAGACCACATCCAGCTTGTGAAGTTCCTGAGCTAAAGTGGTTGGGATTTGGGATAGGATTAGGGGAAAGTGTCATAAGGCAATTGCCTTGTGCTTACATTCTTCCAAAGGCTTTTGTCTATGTCCACTGTTGGAGACAGGTTACTGGGTTAGTAACGTGTGAAAAATGGAAGGATGAGGTGGACAGAATGTATATCAAAAATAAATCAGTTGAAAGAATGACTCACATACAAAAAAAATATTTTTCTTCACTAATATAAAACAGGAAACTTCAGTCCATGTTTACCATGACTCTTTGCTTATATGCTGCTCTTGAGTTCATACATGCCCTCTTCAGGCTGCATATGAGCATATTTGTTCAGGTATATATATATTTTATGCTACTACCCCGTGACTGAAAATCCTAGTTCTTTTGTACATACTAATTACCATTTCCTTCTGCTAGGTGGAGTATATCAGACTGATTGAGGCTTTTTAGGTTCCATTACCTCTTCATAGTCCATGCAATGGACTATTCTTTAGTTTGCCTGAGAGAAGTCTCTATTCCTAAGATCAAAGCTTAGTGGTTCCCTTTTACATACCACTCCTCTGGTAATTGTCTCAAAAGTTGGAAATAGCAAAATCGCTACAAGAGATACCCCAGAGGCTAGAAGTAGGTCACTAACAGTCCATGCTACCAGTGGGCTTTGGGGACTCTCCAGTTTGTATTGCAAATGATGTAGAAGACAAACGTCTTGAACAGTATCACCCAAAGGAGATAATACAAATGAAAAACAGTGATAAGTGTTTCTGTGTAAACCCCTGGTGAGAGTTAAACTCAGATTACCAAACAAGAAAAAATCTCACACTGAAAGAGTAGGTCTGTGTATCATAACACCTCCTAGCAACTCTCAAATGGATACTTACAGCAGGAAAAAAAGCTGTTAGTCCCAGTGGGAAACCCTGACCCCAAGGTTAAGAGAATGGAAACAGTTGGTTTTCTTTACAACAGACACTTGTGGGTATCAGACATTTGTCATAATTGACACTCTGGTGTTGTTCACACTGGGATGGGTAAGCCCATGTAATTATTACCACAGGGGTTATATTCCAGAGAAACCAGCACAGCAGAAAGATGACTTCATTACTTATTCCCATTTGTACTAGGCTGCTGGTAGGAGAGCAGTGAAAGCATTTAGATCAGGGTAAACATCTTTTGGGGAAATTTGACTTCAGTTTTAGCAGTTGGAATCCTGTGGTAACCCAAATTTGGATATTATGTTATTCTTTAACGAATCTGGTGCGCTTTTTTCTCCTTATGCTCTTATAATTTGTTTCAGAGCTGTTAGTGCACCGTGAGATGGATTTAAAAGTCAGAGGATTGTAAAGGAGTCATATTTTTCTGGGGAAACAGCGAGTGGGAAGAATTTTTATAGCAGTGATGCTCAAATGGCAAGTTGGGGCTTTTCCTGCCAACCTCCCAAGTGGAAATTCTGGCTAAGAAAGTCTATAACTAGTAGCAGAAAAGGAGCAGAGTTGTGTCAGCTGTTTATTTATCGTTAGTATTTCATTAGAAAACAATTCTTCAATTTACAAGATTGGGAGATGAGATAACTTCTCATTATTTGAATCCACCCAAGGAGAATATCAGTAAATAAAAGTCATTATTCTGTAGTATGGTTTCAGTCACCGTGATGAAGTAAGTTGAACAGCCCCAGTTCAGTTGTTAATAAACAGATACACACAAAACAAACTTACTGGCACTAAAAGAGTATCTCTGTATAGTTCATGGCCTGAATCAGACCCCAACACTGAATTCTCCTGTACTTTCTCTTCTTTATCCCTTTAAGTCACATAAAGGGAGGACTGCAGGAAGGAAATCTCTACTCTTGTTACCTTGTGAAGAAAGTGGACAGACATTCAGGCATTAGCTTGTTCAGCAGCGTTCACTTCTGCTGCATCTGGGTAAATGTCAAATTGAAAATTTGAGTTTATATTTTGTAACATCCTTATCCTGTCTTCTGGATAGAATTTTATTAAAGAAAGACTCCCTGGCATATTCGTAAAGGAAGTGTATTTTCCCTGCCATTACCAGTGTACCACAACTACTTCTTACAATTCCCTTTTAGATATTCCTTCTGATAATCATTATCTTGTTCACAATCTTATGTATGGGGTTTTCTTTTTTTTTCCTAGGCATGTGAAAAAGTTTATTTCTATGATTTAAAACAGTATTTTCAAAAAAATAATTGGTTTTATTGGACTAACCCATTTTATAGAAACTTACATTACATTTTTTTTGTATTCTGAATTGATGCTTATT
Source organism: Leptosomus discolor (assembly GCF_034619465.1). NCBI lineage: Eukaryota > Metazoa > Chordata > Aves > Leptosomiformes > Leptosomidae > Leptosomus > Leptosomus discolor. The sequence continues at coordinate 161,252,534 of NC_141391.1, forward strand.
ATGGGCATACTTTTTTTTCTTGGATGTTTGCATTTTTTCTCCTTCCTAAAAAGGTTCACAGTGGTGATCTGTTACATAAACCACCTTATTGCAGGGCCTTTTTTGCACTCCTCCTCTCAAACCTTTGTGAATATTCCTTGTGTAGGTAAAATAAATGTTGTAATCCAGAAGTGGAGCTTCAACATAGCACGTGGTACAGATCTGAATGACACGCAACAGCAATTTTAGCTCATGCTATGGTACTTTGACAGTTATTTGTAAGAGGTAGTAGCTCCCAGGCACTTTGAATTTTGATCCCAGTGGGACACAGAAGTTGCTGTCTTGAAGAAGAATGAGATATTTCAGTAAATTGATCATTAATATCTTGCTTTTGGATGAAGCAGAGACTCGCAAGATACAAGTGATGTGCTGATTGGAAGTGTTTTGCCTCTTTGAAATGTATCAGCTCTGTTATTTTTCTGCGCTTCTGTTGACATTTCTACCCTCTAATTTGGGAAAGAAAAACCAAGTAGCAGGTCACAGTGAAAACCTTGTTGATCTCTGAGGTAGTGTACCTGCATGTCTTCCATTACTGTCGTCTGACTGTCTTGGGATTTATTTTTCAAACAACACTTTTTCCTGTTAAAGGGCAGACAGCTGAAACACCAACAAATCAACTGTTTGCATGAGACCACACAGTATAGTGGCTTAAGAAATTGCATGTTGCATCCTGTCCTGGGATAATATCTTCCAATCCTTTTCTTTTTTGTTACTCTAGATCTTGATTATGAGAAGTATAGTTTGCGATAGCAGTTTCAGTTGGGTGGAGCAAAGGGATCATCCCTTTCACAGAGATGATCTGTTTGTTACTTGACCTCTTCTTTGCTACCAGTTTCACCCTGTGTATTGCACAGAATGTGGTTTCTTTTTCGGTTGGGCTTCTCTTACCCTTTCTTAATAGAGCTAGATTTTTTCCCAGTTATTGATACTATTCATAAGTGTGTATATGATAATAATGCTTAAAGCTATAATCACAGGAGGTAGGGGAAGGAGAGTGGCTCTTCCTTCTCCCAGGAGAGGGAAAGTTTGCTAATGCCCTGTGAGGGAATGACAGATGATTTCTCTCTCAGGTTACATACGCTCTAAATCCTCCTCACCGTTTCTCTCCAGCAATGAGGCGACAGATGCTACTGTAACAGCACAGAACTTGTGTGAATCCCTTACAAGGACCCTTTATTACTGCTATGAGTAAAAACAAGTGACTTGCTTAGCCTTTCATCCTATTTTTAGAGAGGTTTACATTTCTGAAGGTCATTTGATTCCCTTACATGGCTTTGGCTATTTTTTTTGTTGTTGACTTCTTTTTTTCTTTTCTTTTAGTGTGATATGGGAGGATGAAGGTGGGAGAAAGCAAGCGTCTGTTTCTCTGAGCTGTTGTGTTGGAATTTGTTGACCTGACATTTTGTGTGCTGCGATGTGCCCAATTCCCTTTCTAGCTGTTTCTAGTAGCCATGGGGATACAGACAGCAGAAATCACACTTCTCACACACACTTTCTCTCCTGAAAAAAAAGCTGGTGAAAATGATAGACAAATTATTTTGGAAACAGATATTTGATGTGTCCTCAGAGTGAATGCTATGAAGTCTTTGGAGAGGAAGTTTGGTTTTATTTCACCAGTTTACTGTAACCTGGTTTGCAAGAATTGCTTTTACATCCAGAGAGTTGTAGTCTCAAGTCAGTCATCTTCTACAGTTGTCACTGGGACTTCTTCTGTTGTTTTTAATGGAGATTTCACCAGGCCCCTCTTCTAGAGCTTTTTATAGAAATTGCGAAGAAACAGGGATCAATTATTACTGCTGAATAATTACTTCATAGAGAGAAGGCAAATCTGTTAGGAATTTGATTGTCACCATCGATCTATGTGGGTATTGATCTCTTGTTAGATATCTGTGACTTCTGAAAACTACTGATGGTTTAGACTGCAATTACTGACCCACAGGTAAAAAATCTGTGTCTTATGCCATTTCCTCTTAAGCATCCATGTTTTTCCATATGTATTTTTCTTTTTAAGAAAGATTACATACTAGACTGTCCCTTTTAATGTTTTGTTTGTTGTTTTTTTTTTTGTGGGTTTTTGTTTTGCTCTGGTTTTGTGTGTGTAAGGATAGATAATTGTCCCTTTTATGACATGGAAGTTCACAGTTCTGGAATAATAAGGGATTATCATATATTGTCATCGCAACTAACCAGCTATTGATGTTGACATGCAAATTATTTTAGACCCTGTGTATTTTACTACTTACTGAGAGCATGAGTGAGAGCAGGAGGGATATCTGTTCTGATAATTACTGATGAATGGCAGTGAGAGAAGCAAACAAGGGAATGATTGATTATGTGAGGTACAAAGACTGGGGAACAGATACGTACATACATATATATACACACACATATATGTGTGTGTATGTGAGAGAGAGATATATATGTTAATAAATATCTTTTCTCCTTCTATGTCAGTTGGAACAGATGTCTCAAGCATGCATGCAGCCTTAACCTAAGTATGTGTGTACACATACCTCCTCCATATATAATATACACACTTGTAGAGGAAAATATGTACCTGTGTGTAAATTTGTGTGTATCTATGCATGCACACACCTGATATGGAGTTAAATGACAAGTTGTAACTTGTCAATAGTTGAGTTCTTGCTTTTATCACAGAATAGTAGGGGGTGGAAGGGACCTCTGGAGATCATCTAGTCCAACCCCTCCGCTAAAGCAGGTTCACCCAGAGCAGGTCGCACAGGATCACATCCAGGCGGGTGCTGAATATCTCCAGAGCAGGAGACTCCACAGCCTCCCTGGGCAGCCTCTTCCAGTGCTCTGCCACCCTCAGGATAAAGAAGCTTTTCCTCATGTTGAGGCGGAACTTCCTGTGCTCCAGTTTGTGCCCGTTACCCCTTGTCCTGTTACTGGGCACCACTGGAAAGAGCCTGGCACCATCCTCTTGACACCCACCCTTTAGGTATTTATAAGTGTTGATAAGGTCCCCTCTCAGTCTTCTCTTCTCCAGGCTAAAAAGCACCAGGTGTCTCAGCCTTTCCTCATGAGAGAGATTCTGCAGTCCCGCAATCATCTTCGTAGCCCTCCGCTGGACTCTCTCCAGTAGTTCCCTGTCCCTGTTGAACTGGGGAGCCCAGAACTGGACACAGCACTCCAGATGTGGCCTCACTAGGGCAGAGTAGAGGGGGAGAATAACATCCCTTGACCTGCTGGCCACACTTCTTAATGCACCCCAGGACGCCATTGGCCTTCTTGGCCACAAGGGCACATCGCTTGCTTATGGTCAACTTGTTGTCCACCAGGACTCCCAGGTCCTACTTTGCAGAGCTGCTCTCCTGCAGGTCTACCCCCAGCCTGTACTGATGCACGGGGTTATTCCTCCCCAGCTTCAGGACCCTACACTTGCCCTTATTGAACGTCATCAGGTTCCTCTCCACCCACCTCTCCAGCCTGTCCAGATCTCGCTGAATGGCAGCACAGCCTTCTGGTGTGTCAGCCACTCCTCCCAGTTTAGTATTGTCAGCAAACTTGAGGGTGCACTCTGTCCCTTCATCCAGGTCACTGATGAATATGTTAAGCAAGGCTGCACCCAGTACTGGTCCCTGGGGAATACTGCTAGCCACAGGCTGACAGCTGGACTCAGAGCCACTGATCACAACCCTCTGAGCTCTGTCCTTCACAGAATCACAGAATGTTAGGGGTTGGAAGGGACCTTGAAATATCATCTAGTCCGACCTCCCTACCAGAGCAGGAACGCATCCAGGTGGGTTTTGAATGTCTCCAGAGACTGAGTTCAGTCTTCAGCCAGTTCTCAATCCCCTTCACTGTCCAGTCCTCTGTCCCACACTTCCTAAGCTTCTCTATGAGAATGTGACGGGAGATTGTGTCAAAAGCCTTGCTGAAGTCAAGGTAGACAACATCCACTGCTCTCCTCTCATCCACCCAGCCAGTCATGCCATCTTAGAAGGTTATCAGATTGGTCAAGCATGATTTCCCCTTTGTGAATCCATATTGACTACTCCTGATAATCTTCTTTTCCTCCATGTGCTTAGACATGACATCCAGAATGAGCTGTTCCATTACCTTTCTAGGGATGGAGGTGGGGCTGACTGCCTGTAGTTTCCTGGGTCCTTCTTCTTGTCCTTTTTGAAGATTGGAGTGACACTGGGTTTCTTTCAGTCCTCAGGCACCTCTCCTGTTCACCATGAACTTTCAAAAATGATGGAGAGTGGCTTAGCAATAACATCTGCCAGCTCCCTCAGCACTCTTGGGTACATCCCATCAGGGCCATGGATTATAAAATCAGGGAAATTGTGGTGACCTTGAAAAATGTGTGGAAGTTTGAGAAACCTTTAGAGAAAAGCACGGTTCTCCTACCTCTTTGAAAGTGGAACATTTGGAGCTTTCTGCTCCCACCTCCCTTACCAGAAGTGCATCTGATACACTGTACAGGGATTTCAATGTTTAATTTAGCTTAACTCTTGGCTGCAATCAACTGCTGATAAATTTAGTTGGGGGATTAGGGAACCTTAAAGACTAATAGCTCCTTAAAAGGAGCCTGAAGAAGAGACAGCAAAACAAAAACATCTGCTAAAATCTCCCTTAGAATGGTAGCATACCATACAGTCTTGGTTTAGAGAATTAAACAGGTTGTTTTCATACAGAAGGGATTTTTGTAGATACAGACACTTGGAGAAAGAAAACAAAACGTGTAAGTATTTAAGGCACTTGTTTCCTTTACAAAGTGAAGGAAAGGGTGTCCTGGATGGAATCAATAGCATATAGCAAATGCCCTTCTCCTGTAGTTCTAGATAGTTCGCTAGCCCATAAAAAAATAGCTATTGTTAACTCCTTTTCCCCGTTACATCTTTTTTATAGACTGTCATGTTTAGATAAAGTCTTTGCACTTCTGTGTCAGCATTAATTCAAGTATGAATTCTTAAGCATGGCTTTCCCATCTTCTTAACACTGCCTGTGGATAGTAAAGTAGATGGGTTGGCCAGTGCTTCATATGGGCAATCAAAAACAGAGACTCAAACCAAATCAATACAAGAAAACTCAGTCAGATATTTATTTGGAGAATACTAATTTCAAATATTACTAGAAGTTTCTTTTTCTAGTTGCTTCTTTCTTACTTATTTTTAATACTGCATCAGATTTTGTAGATCCAACTCTAACTAGGGCCTTTCATAAGCATTGTACTTATATATCTTACAGTGAGAAACAATTCTTGTGCCAAAGGCACTGTGATCTTGAGCCTCCTGCTTTATACTTAACTTTTAAACTATGAATAGTCCCTCTGTATCCAGATTTGGAGCCTAAATGAAAATCCAGTAACTATTTAATGCCTTTTTTTGTTCCTTGCTTTCGTCTGCTAGCCTACAGTTACATTTATAGTTTTTCTATTGCCCAAGGGCCCAAGAAAGGACTTAGGTGAGAAAAGGTTAAAAAAATAAAGTATTTGAATAATTATTATTCAAATTAAGATGGAGTAATCATTTGATAAAATTTAAATCTGCTTAAGAAGAAATGTCCTTTCATAAGTGTTTAATTATCTTGCGGGTTTAGCAGCTGGATGGCTATTATTTCAGCAAAGAGTTTATTGAGATTTGAAGAAGGATTATATGTGAAAGCAGAGTATCTGCTGTTAGCCTGACTAAATCTGATAGACTTTGAAAGCATAAGACAATCATCAGTAAGAGAACAAATGCGAACTACATTGCCAAGGCAAGCAAGTGTGGTTTGTATTCAAATTTTTTTTCTGCAGCATATGAAATAAAGCACTATTGGAAAGAAAGTAGTCACAGTAGGAATATAGGTCTGCTCTGATGAATCAAAATATAGATTCAAGAGTGAGAGAAACTAATAATTTCTCTAGTATAAAATTTTCTGTTGTTCATGAACTCTTTGTATAGTTACATCATGACATAGGTGAACTGGTAAGCATTATGTCTGGCATTCAAACATACATGAACATTGACTCTTCTGTAACTGAGAGCACAGTTACACTGAATTTTCAAATTACATCTCTGAAATACCAATAGGACTTATGTAGTAGTTAGATGGTAAAACTGTTATCTTCTGTGATTCTTATTCTCTGAACCAGGTATTTTTGCAAAACTCTGCAGCCTTTCTGATTGCTCACTAGTTAGTGGTCTTAAGAGTTCAATTTCAAGTTGTGTAAATTTTTCTTCAGCCTTTTTTTCACTGTGTCAGACATATAGTCAGGCATGCTAAGTTTCTATAATAATTTGATTTCTTACAGTAAGTCTCTTGGTGTCTAAGGCCACAGCACTAAGACAAAAGAAAACCTGAAGAACTATATTTTTTGCAGGTCTAGTGCTTGTGTGGTGCAAAAGTTTAGTCTCTCTATTAATTTTCATGGTAGCCATGTTACCCTCCTCCCTCCATTTCCAGCACTGAATACTTGATGTGTCAGGCAACAACTGAAGGCTGCTCTAACGTCCTTTAGGGATCAGACTCTCTTGTTTATTCTACAAAGATCAGTAATGCAGACCAGGCTTTCCCTGGCATTACCAGATCAGTTTATTGGTTTCCTGGTTGTTCCAGAGCTTCCCTGCACACTTGATGGACCTGTTGACAAGAGAGAGCTGACAAAGTAGGAGCAGACCCAAAGCCAAATAACTGGCTGCTCTTTCGGGGAGGAGCCTTGACGAATTCTTTTCCAATTCAGGATCAGAGATTTACTACTAGAAGAATAAAGTGTGAGACAGAGATAAAAAGGGATAAAAAAAGGTGATCTGGAGAGGAAAGTAGGTTGAGGAGAAAGATGGGCCTGGAGAATGGTGAGTGCCACAGGGGGAAGATGGTGAGGAGGGAAAAGTCGGTGTTCAAAGAGAAAAGAATTTGCAGATGCCTGAGGCAGGTAGTATAAGCAAGGCACAGAGGTCAGCTGATTGCTTCTTCCTGGCAATCCAATCTGAGAATACTCATCAATATATTTTGCTATGAAGTTATTAAAGGTCATGTTTTAGAAGTCTTGATTTTCGGAAGACTTGTGTTTCCTCCTATTCCTTTTTTTTTAAATTTATTTTTTATACAGGAAATTTAATTTTTACAGTACTGTACTGTAGACTGCCTGAAATGTTCACAGTTGCCAAATGCATGTGAGATTTTAGTTTAGGTCAAGCAGATTGTCTTGAATAAGGTGACCAGTAACTCTGATGGAGACTTTGGTTAGCTGAATACAGCATCTAGTATCTGAACATAGAAGAAATAAGTTTAGAAGGAGCCACTGGATGTCATCTATGCAATGCCTTGCTCAAAGCTGGGCTAATATAAAAGATAGGTCAAACTTGTCTAGTCAAAGTTTGCAAATCTCTCTGAATGGAGATCCCACAGCCTTTCTGAGCCCTTGTTCCAGTGTCATGTTGAATTATTTTTTCTTACATCCAATGAGATATTTCCCTTGCTGCAATTTGTGATTCTTGTCTCGTGTCCTTTCATTGTCCACTTAGGAGAAGAGTCTACATATGTCTCCTCTTTAATCCCACTTTGTTTAGTTGGATTAGCAATTAGAACTCCCTCCCAGTCTTCTCTTCACTAAGCTAAACAAACCCATTTACTTCAGCCTTTCCTTGTATATCATATGCTCCGGCCTTATTTGTCCTCTGTTGAACTCTGTCCAGGTTGTCAATGTTTCTCTTGTTTTGGTGGCTCCAAAACTGGTGATAGTATTCCAGATACAGTCTTATATGCATTTAGTAGAGAAGAAAAATAATTTCTCTTGGCCCACTGGCTACTGATTTGCTAATGCAAAAAAAAAAAAAAAAAGTATATATATAGAGAGAAAGAAAGGAGATAAGCAATGAAGATATATGACAGAAGAGGAAAATGCAAGGATTTGAGCAAAGCTTGGTCAGCAAAACTGCAAATATCATGGATCTGAAAGTGTAGTTGTGCTAGGCAGCCATGCTGTCAGGCAGTGGAAAGAAGGCTCTGATCTACTAGCTTTTATAATAGAGATGTCTTGGCAAGGAATATTGCCACCTCAGGACACCTGCAGATTTTCAGGTGCCAACAGAGCATATCCCAGGCAGTGCCCTGGAGGGCAAGGGCAAGATTCTTACTTGTCAGTTTTCCCTTCCTCTCTCCTAATGTAAATCATCTTGGCTTATCTAAGAGAGATAATTTATGGCCAGCCTGCTGGCTGGTCAGCTTCACGTCTCATAAATTAGATAGCCAGACACATGTGGGTCAAATTTGGAAATGCAATGCGTGCCTTTAGAGGAGGGATGGGCTCTTCCCAATCCTTCTTTATTTGCTTGTTTCCATACATCCCTATTTTTTTCTTTTTATGTTCCACTTTTTCTCAGCTGTGCATTGTCCCTATTTTTCCTCTCATTCTCTTCTTTTTCTCCAGTTGATCATGTTGATGGCTGTACCAGATCAGTGTATGAACTCATCTGACTTTTATGCATAATGTTTTGTTTATTTCACACCCCTGATACGGAATAAAGGACTATGTTTCTCTTCCCAGTCTTTCCTCCCTTTTTCTCTCTACATAGGCATGTATTTCATGATGAGAGGAATGCAAAGAAAGTTCTCTGGATGTCAAAGCTCATGATGTCCTGTTGCATCTGAACAGCAGTAAAAGTCCCAGCTCTTCTCAAATGCTCAAGAAAGATTTTATTTAGTGTCAGATAGGTCTGTGGGCTATAACAGCACTTGCTGTACAGCAAGACCTAAGATCCGTTTTGTTTTTTTTTTTTAAGACCAGGTCTGTAGTTAATATTGCTGGTCAACATAACTATAAGAGAAGAAGCATTAATAAGGAGAATGCTATACGATCAAAAGAAGTCTTTAGACAGTGAGGTTTATTTTGTTCTGGCATGAAGTGTTTGCAGTAGGAGAAGGTATTGATATAATTCTGTTATCAAAGTTCTTAAAGTTTTGTTTTTTTTTTTTTTTTTTTTTTAACCTGTAGTTCTCTCACTGTCTATTGATTGATACGGTCAAGAGAAAGAAAAGTTGGAGTTGGTAGAAGACAGTGGTATGGGGTGTTCTCCTGTCATTATCAGCACCAGGGTAGAAGTAAGTAGTACTGAAAATTTGTCTAATGTGATACTTTTTCTACTACGGAAAGTGATGATTCCACTCAAAGGTTTTAGCAAAAGTTGGTCCAGTTAGCTGGAAGCAAAGAGGGGTGTCTGGCACAAAGGCTTTTCTGGTCAGTCGATGGAGATACATCCAGAGATACATTCCCCTTTTGAGTATGATCAGGCCAGGTTTTGAAGGTTACTTGTCCATTCTCATTTTAGTGGAATATATTACAGTGCAGACTGTCTCTGTGAGATGTAGAGATGCTAACCAAGGTGAGGAAAAAGACATGACAGTTTATCTTTTAAATCCTTGATTATAATCTTACAGAAATCACTTCTTATTCTGTTTCAAGGTAGTGTTAAAAGAGCCTTGTGGCCAACAGCTTGATTTAGTATCAGAGGCAGCCAGATAGAATGTAATATGGGAAAAAAAGGGAAAAGCGAGCACCTTGACTGAGTTTTTGTAATTTCTGGCAAAACAACTGGACCGGTATGTTGACAAACAGAACAGAGAGAGCTGGAGACAGATCCCTGCTAGACCTGAGAGCCAAAAATCGCCAAACATCTTGGACAAGTTTGGAAGCTTGTTTCTTGTTTCTTGTTTGGCTCATTTCCTTCTCCCTTCCCCCATATCTCTGCAGCAGAAGCAGTGTTGAAGGGTGTGTATTCTGTCTGGCAGGCTGTTGGAGGAGTCTCTGGCCTCAAATTACACAGCATGAGAACTCTGTGCATAAAATTAGCAGCAGAGTTCTGTGTATTAGGCGCCAGGGAAAAATGTCACATTCAGCAGAACTCAGAGGCGAGAGGTGGAACAGAAAGAACTGGAACGGGACATCAGACCCCCTCTACTTTTTACTGTTTTGTGGCAGACATATCTGAGAGTGTCATAACCAGGTGGCTTGAAGAAAAGATTATTTGGGTAGTAAATAGATTTTATTGTATATCTTAGTAACAGGGATGTTTGATTTTTCTTCCTTTTTTCCCACCTTCACTTGCTCTTTCATTCTGAAGATTTCTTAGTTTTTGTCTTTTCACAAGGAAATTGCTTTTCACTCATGAAGTACTATTGACATGTAGTTCTCTGCCCTCCTTTCTACCCTCCTGTGGTCTGATTCCTGTTGAGAAACCCACTGTAATGGCACTACATTCAGATTGTGCAACAGCTTATACAAGTTTATAGTGAAATCTGGAAAACTAAATAAAGTGCTGACAAACAGGGCAAAGGCACTAAAGCAGAGAGAAGCAGCTATTCAAGGTCTGGATTCTTTAAATACTATCTCAGTAGCAGCTATCTCATTCAGAAAAACTATTACAGAAAAGGTCATAGTTTGAGGGTGTGTTTCAGCTCCTTCCTTGCATCATAAAAGCGGTAAAATCCTTGTCCCACTCGTGTTCCATTGCCGTGAAGCTGCATTAGCAACCATATGTGGAGATGGATTGCCAAGAGTCATAAATGTACAGTTGCCTGAATTTGGGGATGTACATGTGCACACATACATTCACTGTGTTTTCAGAGTGCTTTCGTAAGACAAAGTTGTCAGGCAGCAATGCTGGTTTAATGTGTTTCTCCCCGTTCATTCTCCATATTGATGTCTGTGCTGTGAGCTGGGCTGGGAAATTGATCCATGGCTTAAAAAAATGTTTTTACAGCTGGATTAGTTAGCTGATGTATTTTGCAGCAGGGCCTCAGATGTGCCATCCTGTGGGGCAGGAAAAATCAGGATTATGTGAGAACAGGGAATTCCCTAAGCTGATATCCTCACCATATACTTATTTCTTGAAATCACAACTTCAAAGTCCCCCATTACCTTTGTTTGGCTCAGATTATTGAAGCAATCTGCAAGCAAGATGATGTTTTCCAAGATTAGATAGCACTCTGGGACAGAAAGCTGTTCTTCATTTTGTTTCCTTGCTCTTTTCCTTAGTAGGGCAGGCCCATTTGCTACTGCTGTTTAACATATGTGATAGTTTAGCAACTACATTCTTTTTTAAGGTTTGGGAATCAGTTCTAAGGCCTGGCATCAGAGCATTACTGGCATATTTTTAAAGAGCTACATTTTTATATTGTTTCCAGTTTTCACTGTAGGTGATATTGAGTGCAGGTGGGTTGCTAAGGATAATGGCTGTAGTTTCTTGCTTTTCACATGACTTTCCCGAAGAATAATACCTCTATTGAGCGTTTTTCCTCCTTGCTCTCTCCCCATGAGAAAAGTATTACTGTCAGCCTCATTTTACAGATGGCAAAGCTGAGGCATAAGGAATCACATACCAAGCCAGTCGCTGAACTGTGTGCAGTTAATTTAGACGTCTCTTATTTAGACCCGGCTGCACATAAAAAGGCAGCCTTCTGCCTGTTGAGGTATGGGAGACACAAACTCCAGCCTTCCACACTTGAAATGGACAAACTGGCAGCTGGCTTGGGATCAGATTGCTTCTTGGTACGGTAATTGATGGTCTCATTCCACAAGTTTATCTTTCAAGGAATAATGGCTGAAGTAATAGAAGGCCAGTAGGTGAGGCAGCAGGTGAGACAAGCTATAAGTGTACACTGTGAGGAATACTGACAGAACAGAACTTTGAAAATTACAAGTTCTTGATACTTACTGCCTCTATATTTTCCACTCGCCTGCCTCTCCTAATATCTAGCCCCCTTGCCCCCCAGTTTTGTCATGGAATATTGTCCCAATTTATGAACCATTAGAAAATAAGCCATAAACTCTCTGTAGTGAGCAGATTTGATATGTCTGCACTAGAAAATTGTGCTTCTTTGACTATATCAGTGTAGCTTAAGTAGTACAACTCCCCTAGGGTAAAGACAATTATACCAGTGTAAAAGTGCATATCCAAATATAGCTGAGTCCCGAATGGGAAGGTACCTTTATACCAGTCATAAATAGGTCCACAGTAAGGCACAGATTTATTTCCTTAACTTTAGGAAACTGAGATGACAAAATTGGCAATATAAGTACTTTACAATTCATGCATGTTCCAAGGAGACAGATAAAACCTTCAGATGGGGAGTTGGCCCACTTGAGGTCTGATTTACTGGCCAGTGGTGCCTGTCTTTCTTCCCTGTCTGTTCAGCACTTGACTAAAGGCACTTATCTAAAGTTTCTAAATTAAGTAAAAGGAATTTGATCACAGGATTTCATCAAATAGATGGGGAAATTAAACTATTAGGAACAGTGTAGAATGGTTTGAATGCAGCACTGCACAAATTTTAGCAAATCCCAACCTTATTTTGAGATTTGGGAAAGTTCAGTGAAAATTTTTTTTGAGTAATCTTGATAAGCCTTTTGAACTTGTGAAACAGGTGAAACAGGATTTTCTTTGTCTTGAGTAGCAATAATTCTGACAGATTTTTGACTCTCAAGGTGATTAGGAGACTAAAACACAGAGACACTCCTATCACAAAGGGTGACTGCTGCTATGCACTTAAAACTAGGTTTTAAGCTTCTGGGCAAATGGTTGTAGGCATAGTTCACTCAGGAGTTCTTGGATGGAGCTATCCTACTTCTTTGTCTGCAATGGCCATTTACCAGATTTTGACATTGATAGTTGACTGGGGCATACGGGTCCACCTCGAGTCCACATCTGTCATATACAGTAGCAGTGGCAAGCTCTGCCCTGTTTCTTCCTTATTTGCCTCTTTTATTCTGGAAGTGATATGCTATCTGGATGAAGAAATGTTCTGTTGCTGTTTCTGAGCTTCCATTTTTCTCACTTAGCCTCATCTTAGGCATCGATGTCCATCTGAGCTCTGCAAGAATAAAAAGCCTCATTGCTCATCAAGGAGAAGTTATTTCTGTTTTAGCAAGACTTCTTCTAACTCTTCCAATCTTAAGTGACCCTACTATATCGAAGAGAAATCCTGTTTCTTTTAAGAATATTTTTAAAGGAAGTAGGTTTATTATAAAGGAAGAATTGTTTTCTACAGAGAGGAAGATCATAATACTGCTTGTGATACTGCTCTGAATAAGAAAAGCTGGTAAGATCAGGCTATGGCATCATGAACTAAGAAAACCCAGAATAATATTGTTGAATGCATATTTCCAAAATAGCTGATAATGACTAAAGAAAAACCTCACTTTTTGGGGTATTTTTCCCTGCAATTGTTCCTTGTTTTGCCCAAGCAATCGAGGTGCAACAGCAAGATTCAGTTACGGGATTTAGTTTGATGTCCCAAGAAAAGCATCATTAAAAAAAAGGCTGCTGTTTCTTTAATATTTGGTTTCATAAAGCCCTTTCGTATTCAGTAGTAATTTATTCTAGAATTGACACCATCAAATTCACTGTCAGTAACAGTGGTAGATGCTGACTTTTAAATTTCTTTAGTTTATGATGGATTGTTTAGTCATGTTTTTTATCAGCAGGGCATGGTCATAGTCCTTTTCTGCAAATGCCTGCTAGTTACTTTTCACCCTAAACAAGCAGTCATTGAAACTGTGTCCAGGTTTAAATCAAAGCAAATTTCCAAAGTTCTATTTATCCATACTCCTGTGCCTTTTTTCCTCCCAACACAGGGAGGAGGAGCATCCATGCACACAGCCAATATGGATTGAGCCACTATATAATGAACAATATAAAACCAATATCAGCTCAACTTATCTCCTCTTTGATTTTTTTCAAGAAGTTCAGAAAGACAGAACAACTTCAACAACTTTTTTTTTTTTTTTTTTTATGGCTTTGTTTTCAACAGTCCTGAAAGTATGTGTGAAAGAAAGAGGGTCTCATTACTTACTATTGGACCAACTGCCTTCTAGGGATTTTGTAGCACTACCTGCAAAAGAGCACTGAAGATTACAGGGCAGACATGAGTAGCTTATCTTATGTAACTTTTGTCCAAAAATTTTGCAGACCTGTAATTCATTATTCATGTGCTTTATAATAATGACAAGGAGTTTAAACATAACTATTTGAAAAGAAATACTGTAAAAGTGTATTAAAGCATTCTGTAAAGCTGATGGTAACCATAAAACCAAAATGTATACGAGTATGTGATATGAATGGAAAATGGAATATAGCCCCAAATAATTTTTCCCAAATCAGTTACCAGTTGCAGCTCAGTGGCAAGCAACCACAGAAGACACTCAACTGCTAATGATGCGTATGCTACAGAAACAAATATTCCACATAACCTCTGGAAACAATAGGTTGAATAAAAGTATCTTGCAAGCCAGCTCTGCTGTATGTGTTTCTATTTGATGTTCAGCTTCCTTACAGTGATTGTTAAAATGTTATTTCCTTTACAGATCAATCTGTGATGAGACATCTTTTAAGAATATTATTTCTTCGCTATATTCTGTCACATAACAAATTTATTCTATGGCTGGTGATTGAACATAACTATGCAGCACTTTTCTAACATCAGTTGCATCAGAGAGAAGCCATTATTCTAGAGTGTACAGACATGCACAGCCAAAATGATACAGTAGCTGCTGCCCTAGTAGACGTGGTATGTAATGCTGCTATCATAGAATCATAGAACAGTTTTGGTTGGAAGAGACCTTCAAGCTCATCGAGTCCAACCTTTGTCCTAGCTCTATCAACACCGCTAAACCATGTCCATAAGTACAACATCCACCTGTCTCTTAAACACCTCCAGGGCTAGTGACTCCACCACCTCCCTGGGCAGCCTGTTCCCAATGCCTGACAACCCTTTCAGTAAAGAAATTCTTCCTGATATCCAGCCTGAACGTCAGAATTGATTCAGCTGAGTATTTTTGCTGTGTTCCTTTGGTTTGCCTTTTATTAGTTGTTAATGTAACTTTAGTGATTTGGGACTACATTCCCATTTTCCATTAAAATTCCACACTTGCTCTGGCTGATTGGTTATAGCTGATACTCTTAGATTTCCAAGATGCTTTGTATCCTTGTAAAAGTATTTTCTAATAGCACGTAGATTAAACAGAAGGCCACAATTTCACAGCTCACAGGCCTACACAGCCAAATAATATAGTAGGTGCTGAAATGCGAAAGGTACGTAACGGTGTCAGCATATAGTCTTGATTCAATCGTCTAAGGATTTTCTTAGTAGTCTCCTTTAATTAATTAATTTGTTAGTATTTCTTGCACCTGGATCCCTACTTTCTCTCGGATAAGGGTCAGTGCATAGTGCCATAATGACCATGCCACCTGTGCTGTATGGGTGGGTTTTCTCAAAACTGAGAGCTGATCATGTCAGCTGATGAAATTGGATACTTTCCTAGTGCAGACCTATCTCTTGACTTGGGTACTGTCATTATGGTGTCAGTTTTGTAATGGACATTTATTTCATTCATCAATAATAAAGTAATTATTTGAGCAGAGAGGGAATGTGGGTTTGGCTAGTCCCAGACTATTTTCTCAGCCCAAATAGTAGAAATTGCTATTTCTACTATAGTAGCACAATAGTAGAAATTAAGAGAAAACACCCGGTAGTCAAGACACTGATTTGGCACGGAAGAAGACGGCAAAGCAGCGTAACCAGTCAGCTATCCACTCTTCTGAGGTAAGAATCTGCCTCTTCTTCAGAAAAGAAGGTCTTGGTTTTGGTTTAGTTCAGAACATGAAAATATTGCAGAATCAGAAACTTTCTTAGCAGGTTTAGCATTATCCTGTCAGTTTAGTATTATTACTGGCTATAATCTCTAGTAGAGAGTGGTGGAATTAAGGAGCTGCTCTCAAATTCTTTTACTCAGCCTACAGCAAAGCGTAGACAATTTGTCTGTGAGGTTGTCTGTTGACTTGTTCTTGAAAAGACACGTCTCCAGGTAAACAATGAGCAAGTATTTTTGCACTATGTCATATCCTCTGTCTCTTAAAAAATGTACCTGCATAGTATCTAGATTATCTTCCAAGAGATTGAAAATATTAGAGTATCTTTTTTTATGATTTTCTTGTCAAAACTATGATATGCATCAAATACAAGCAGCTACCTCAAAAATACTTCTCCAGCTTTTCTCTTTCACTTCTGTTAAAGTTTGCACAGTTGTTGTGCTTTCCAAATATTTTGTATGTGTTGGGAGGGCCCCTCTGAATTTTCATGCATTCATATATATTGGTCTTGTGACTAAAAGTTGTGGTCAAGGTGATCTGTTTCTATTTCCTTCTGAAAGTCAGGAGAAAGCAAGAGGATTGCAGTTAGAAAATTTGATTATTGTCTGTCTGTTCAAGGCAAAGCGGAGAGAATAATGAGCCTGACTTCAAGTTACATGAGGACCGAACATTTAGCAGGCCTAATCAAGAAAATGGGATACACAGCAGAGGATGAAGGTCTGGGGACATACTTATATCCAACATCAGCACTTAAAACTATTCTGTTAAGTCTGTGTGGGTGGCACAGAGTAGCAGATCACTCAGAAAATACAGTTCAGAATTTTGTAGCTTCTCCTGGTCCCTTCTGATCAGGAGACACTATATCCCCTCTCAAATTCTATACATGTGCCTTCAGTTATCCACAGAAAAGAGGTGGGTGAAGAAATTACTTTATTAAAATGACGTGAAATGCAGTTCACTTTCAAGGCTGATGATTACGGTTGTAGATGAAGTTTTATTTTGAAAGATGCTTGTTGACTTTTGCTCCATTCAGATGAGAATTTTTGTGCTTGACAGCAGGAGGAGAAGAAGGAACTAAATAAGTATTGAACATGAAAATGGAAGAGAGTCAAAGACTGAAATGGGGAGGCAAAGATACTACCCATGACAGCTTTTGACTAAGGCAGATAAGCTATGCTGCAACTTATCCGCACTGTTAGGAAAGGATGGTTTCCTCGTCACCTTCTTCCTTTTATTTTCATCTTGAAAGATTGTCTTCTGATGTTACACAAATGCTATATCCCTACCCTTTGTGTACAAGTCAGTGCAGTCAGGGTTTTCTTTGGGTGAGCCATTACCCTGTCTTTGTAGGTGGCAAATGTGGATTGTTTTGAGCACATGAAGCTGAAAAGACCTCTGCTGTTTCACTTGCATTGATCCATCCTTCAAAATTAATTTCCTTATCTCCTGTGCCTGATACCCTGATGCCCATATGTTTGACAAGGTTGAATTTCCTGACCATACTTTCTGCTCCATCTTGAAAATTTATTCTTTAACTCCACCTCCTGGCTCTTGGTCCATGGAAAGGAGGATTCTCAGGAATCATAGAGCCTCGAGAAGGGATCTGAAGCATTCATCCTAGTTTACAAACGTTAGTGTAGAGGTGTATATGGGGACATTTTACTCGGGGCAATACAGAATTTGTTGAGCTCACTCATTCTGGCTTCCACAGAGGCAAATGTTTTAGTGAAGAGGTGGACAACGTATTATGTGGCTCATAGTTGCTGGTTCTTGTTGGGCTTTTTGTTTCTCAACTGCAGCAGTTTCGATACATGACAGACATCACAAAACGGTCTTTATGACTGTTTTTTCTCTAGTACTTCCTCAATCTCATGGGGGTGGGGAAGTACAGAAGAAATCGTCTGACACTGAAACATTAAAAAAAGATCTCTGAGGCCTTGCAAAGGAGTCTTGATTCGCTCAGGGAGAATTGCTTTGACTGTGTTCATCCTATTCAACCAGGAACTGCCCAAGAAGTGGAGGAATAGAGTTTAGTCATCTGGATTTAGGCTGAAAATCATGTCTCTTCCCCGACAGCTGCGAGAAAAGAGGTAATGTGTCTCTTCTTCCTCCCGCCCTCCCACAAGCCTTCATGTAACTGCTACGATCTGTTAATTTAATTTGGATATGAGCTTCTTTGATGATTCTAAAAGGCTTCTTATTATTGTAGCTTCCAAACTATTAGGCTACTCAGAGTGGAGCAGACCATTTCTTAAGTTGGAGTGGACTTTCTTCTTTTTGTGGGGAATATTCATCACCTAGGACAATAGTGGGTCATTGTCCTCTTTATAGCTGCAAACAGTTTCCCTTTTACTGGGTTTGTGATATGAGTGTTTGTGATATGACTAATTATATCTCTTGATCTTCATAACCACATCCCTCTTCACAGTAAGTGGTAGTATCTACAGCATTGTGGGTGGTGCTGATTCATGGCGTTCTCGTACAGCAAGCTATTGCAACACTTTGCATCATTACTTTAGCCTTCCGGATAGGCTATGCATTGTGGAAGTCCCTGCTTGCGATATTGTCCTAGCAGAATAAACTGAGCCAACTGCCATGTTTTTCATATTATCAGAATATGTAACATTACATCAGCTTGGCATTTCTTAGATGATCCTTTTAAAAATTTCTCTTTCTCTCTACGTCATTTGTTATCCTTTCTTCCTCATTCTTGATCTTTTTTTACTTAAGTGTTAATATAAATACCACTCTAACAACATTGAGTTGTAAGATTGAAGCAAAGGTGAATTTGTCTTCTGTTTGTCAAAGATGTTGTACCAGGGAGAAGTTACCAGAGGAAAAAGCACCTGCCAATCCATGCTGGTTTATTGTGTGGACAATATAGACAAGAAACATGAGAGCATGGCCATATGGCTGCTCTTTAGGTGCTCCTGCAGGGATCCTTCCTTCTCTCTTGCTTAAAATCCAATACTTTCTAGAATCTGCAAAGCTTATTCTAACCGTGCCCCTACTACCATGTGTTCCTTCACACATTTTTGACATTTTCAGACAAGTATCTTTGTGCTTGCTTCAGGTTATCTGCTGTGACTGGGAGGTCTCCCTCTACAAATATTTGCTAGGCTACTCATTCTTTTTTTCAAAGCCTCTTTAAGAGTCTGCTTTACTGTAATGTTTACAAGAAAACTTAACATTTTAACAGCTGGTGCAGACACCACTAGTTATGATATAGAATAATACTATGTCTTTGTGTCTTTGCTTTTTTATTCTGTTTGTGCTTATCCTTCTGTTGTTTCTTATCTTATGTGTATAGGGTATATCGTATGTATCATACACATAGAGTGTAAGGTTTTTAGGAATTAGCTTTGTGCTGTCAGTTTCTACAGCACCTGGCACAAGCAGCTCTTTTCTCAGTATGGTTTCCTATTCCCTACAGTAATACAGTAATAATAACAGCATAAATCATGGTATATAATGATGATCTCTTTAGAATAAGAGATATTGCTGCATTTATTATTGCAAGTCTACTGGATGTTGTAGGAAGGATTAAGAATGCATCCACAGTTGATCACATTTCTCAGGAAAAGCTTACCAGCTTATGTGTTTCTTTTGTAGTCCTGCTACTCTAGCAAGTCTAGGAATGATAGGGATGTTTTTCAGGCTTGATGAGTCTTCACAATGGTCACTGACTTCTGCTGAACTTACAGAAATTTGACATCTCAAGATCAGACATCCAGAGGAAGAGAATGACGCCACGAGTTTCTAACTTAATGGTTTTCATACTAGATAATGTGATGTTGCCTAACTATCTTCGTTCTGTATGGCAGAGAGACTTCTGAGGGCTGATGCCAGTCTGAGTAACGAGAATCTTTTGTTCTTGTTTCACAGTGACTTTGATCAGCTCCCAGATGATGTACCTGTTTCAGCTAACATTGCAGATATTGAAGAGAAGAAAGGCTTTACTAATTATTATGTAAGAAGGGAGATTTATACTGTCTCTGTATGCCCTTATCTGTGACTGGTTTGGTTGTGCGAAGCAAAATTCAGTTAATCTGTTGTAGTTGCTTTTTGGCATGAATAGTTCCATGCAGAGAACTTCTCAGTGCGTCTTTTTTTCTGGAATGGAGGTTAGTCTATCGCAGATCTAGTCAAAAAATTTGTCTGGGTGAAAGGTGACGGAAGTATCCTCTAACATTGCTTGTTTTCTAAAATCTTACTTAATTTCTGAGTTATTTCCTGTGCTGTACCTTTGGTGAAGATAATGGGAAAGGAATTAAAAGAGGGTAGAAGGGCAGGGTCTTGTCTTCATTATTGCATGGTACTGGCAAGTTAGACACTCCCATCTCCACAGAAATTATCATATTAATAAGTCATGAAAGAGCACACAGGAAGGGAATAGTAGAGAAAAGTATTGTGAGATTTTCTGAAGAGGGGTTTTGGATAAGACCAGGTCTGACTTCTTCAGGGAAAGCTGTTTTGACTGGAGACATTGCTCATAAAACCTTCTCACTGCAGTATGCAGGTTTTACTCTGGAATATAGTGATGTTTGATTGCTCTGTCCTTATGTTTTCTGAAGGATCTGGCTGCAATGTGACTCAGAGGTCAGTGCATGGAAATTGTGGGCTCCTTTAGAGCAAAGCAATTTTGGCAAGAGATAAGAAATAAGCTAATAATTGGAGGAGATCAGACCATAATTTCTGAAATGGTGTACTTTAGAGTCAAAAAGGAGTGTGAATGCCTTCAACTCTGAAAATCAGTTCATTTAGATGTCTGTCTATAGATTTAGATGTCCAAAGCATCCTACTGTAAAATATTTGTGTTTACCTCCCTAATAGGTTTTGTTTGTGTTATCATGAAGTAGCATCTGGTCATTTCAGGTTTCCTTTTAAGATTATGTAATAGAAAGTGGCCACAGGGACATGGTCCATAGGAAAGCTGGACCCACACATACACCACACTGTCTGGTGATAACTTATTTTCTAGTACTTGAGTCTGCAGAGGCTTAGTTGAAGGCTTGCTTTCCACTCTGCCCCTAAGACAATATTCGCACTACCAGAGCACTGATCTTATGTTCCTATTGTATGCCTCACTTTCATTTGGTAAGTATTTATAAGTATGAACATTAGCCTGAATGCCTCTTCTCTGTTTCAGATGTTTGTCATTGAAGTAAGGGTTAAAGGTGGAGGCAGATACCTGATTTTCCGACGCTATCGTCAGTTCTATGCCCTGCACACCAAACTGGAGGAGAGATATGGGGCAGAGAGCAAAAATAGCCCTTTTACCTGCACACTCCCCATATTGCCAGGTAAGCTGTCAGTACCAAATCTGTACATGATTAGCAGATTTCTCAGCCTCAAGCTGTCCTAAAGAGGAGTACATTGTAGGGAAATAGTTGTGACAAGGAACTATTACCTGGGTGTGGATGCTGGAGAAGTCAAGTTCCATTGGCAGTCCCTCCATTTGTGGTAAAGTTCACTTAGAAACCTAAAATCCTTTAGAAAATATGGATTTTCTTTGGGATCCTATTTTCTTCTGATTTCTCTGACAGCCTCCATTTATTTTTCCTTCAGTAACTGTCACATATTTTCCAGGAAAAGTTTATGTTGGGGCCAAAAAGGAAATTGCTGAAAACAGGATTCCTATCCTAAATGTCTACATGAAGGTAAAACTTAATTTTAAGGTAGAGATTGCACTGAGCACTGCAGATACTTACCCCTTGAAATCAGATAAAAGAGAGACAGTACTGTTGTAGGTATCTGCTTCTCTCTGTATTGTTTTTCCTGACGACACAGTGTCCATACTGTGGGACAACCTGCAGTCCTGTTCCCCAGATTGTTCAGACTAGGATCTGCTGGAATACACAGTTCAAAAAGGCTCACTCCCTGCCTTCATATATAGGTAGATATCCTTACAAAAGAAACCCAAGATGTATGACGAAATGGTGAATCTCCAGGTATTGCACAAATATGGAGTTGGTATGTGCACCTAAGGGACTAGGAGGGTGGGGTGGGCTTCTGCGTGTACCTGTTCTACAGTGAAGACACAGCCAGTAACACTGAGAAGAGAAATTCTTTGTGTGCAGGTTAACTGAAGACTTGACTTTAAATCACTAAAAGTCTGAAGTACTGGTCAGGACTTCTGGTACTTAAGATTGCCTTCTTTCTATAGTCATTCATGTCTGAAGGGAAACACAAAGAGCAATTTACTCCTTCTGCAGTAAATCAGGTACAAAGAGTGAAGTGATATATTGGCCAACTCCAGGAGTAAACAGGAGAAACTGTCAGCTGTTCAGCCATGTCCTGCTGAGTGAGAAGGGAGAGGAGGGAGATTTCTGGCAGTAATGCATATCCTTCATGATCCTGTAGGTCAGAGAGGCATATTTCTTACATGTAAATAAATAGAGAATTGGTCTCTCCCACTGTTACACTCTGCTTCCTACTTGCTCTTGGCACAGAACCTACTCTGCCTACCCGTTTGGGTGTTGATGGACGAAGAGGTACGGCTGTTCTTCTACCACTCAGTCTTTGATAGTGAACAGGTGCCTCGCAGACTGAGACGGCTTCGCCCACGGACACGCCGAGTGTAAGTGATTGATGTGTTTTTCAGCATTGCTTGATGTAAGAGATGCTGTCCAGTTTTGGGGGAAGAGAGAGATGAGGATCACCACTGTGTTTCCCAAGTGAATCCATGAATTCCTAATATGAGGATCTTTGTGGTAGAGTGAACACAGGTATTTCTTGTTTTCAGTAATCTCGAATTTTTAAAGTGAATGTGGTACTCGTATTAAAGGAAAATTCAAAAATAAGAGTATAGCTTGCTTTTAAAAAAATGCTGCTCAGCTCTATCTGTTGGTAATTCTTTAATGGTAATATCTATAATAATGTGCAGAATATACAGGCTAAGCTTAAGGACATAGGCTTGCACACTGAAGTCAAATGTGAGTTTTGGCACTGAATTTGGTGAGATCCAGTTCAGACACTAAATGAAACTGAATACTTAATTTGTTCCTATCCTTTGTCTAAACAGGGCCCTGTCCTACATAGCAGCATTGACACCCCTTTGGATAACTGCTAAGTAGACATCATACTTCATTACCCTTCAGACAAATTAATTCTTCTTTCAACATAACAAAGATGGGCCCACTTCCTTTTCACTTACCTCAAACGGTGCAAAAACTGATGTGTGTATGCTGGCAGAGTTTGAACCAAATGCCATAAATGCTAGAAACAGGGATGCCCAGAAGGCATAGTAGGGGGGCTGAGCAGTGCTGTGGAAGAGAGTTTCAGGATACTGACTGTATGAAAATTCCATCTGTTCTCAGCAGCAGACATCATCAGATTGCTGCTGCTTGAAACTGAGAGAACTAGGGCAATGTTGTTGCATCCATATTTATTTACTTCACTGCTGCACAGATTCTCATGCAGTTTCTCTGGTGATCTATGGCTTGCCTGCCAGTTAAAAAATGAAAATGCAGACACTGTACTACTGATCACAGAATCATAGAATCACTAGTATTTTTGATGACTAGAAAGACATATTTACCTCCCAGTTGTCTCCTTTCTTTGCAGTAAAAGCATTTCACCTCAAGTACCTATTTTTGACCGCACGGCAACTCCACGGGCTGAGGTGAGTACTCTGCACAATCTGTCATAGGATAGGAGATTAAACTCTGTTTTACTTTGGTGTCTCATCTATCAAGTTGCCTTTTCCAATTAGAGCAGGGGGAAAGAAGGGAAAGTGAGATCGACACAGGAAAGCAGCTGATTTTAACATCAGGGAATGAAACAAGGGGTGGAAATAAGTGTTATGTTCCTCCTTACTTGAGTAATAAGAAGATCCACTGTGAAGTCAGAAAGATAGGAGGTTCAAAATTGGCAGTGATATACAGTTTACTGCCAAAGGGTCCACATTTACACAGTGATGACCCTAAATTAAATTTAAAACAAGCAGAAGCTCCAGCATATGTTTAAAAGCTTTACAGGTAAAGCATCTTAGTATCATAGATTCATAGGATGGTTTCGGTTGGAAGGGACCTTAAAGATCATCTAGTTCCAACACCCCTGCCATGGGCAGGGACACCGTCCACTAGACCAGGTTGCTCAAAGCCCCATCCAACCTGGCCTTGGACACTGCCAGGGAGGGGGCAGCCACAGCTTCTCTGGGCAGCCTGTGCCAGTGTCTCACCAACCTCACAGTGAAGAACTTCTTCCTTACATCTAATCTAAATCTACCCTCTTGCAGTTCGAAATCATTACTCCTTCTCCTATCACTACACTCTCTGATAAAGAGTCACTCCCCATCTTTCCTGTAGGCCCCCTTTAAGCACTGGAAGGCTGCAATAAGGTCTCCATGGAGACTTCTCCATGCCAAACAGGCCCAACTCTCTCAGCCTGTCCTTACAGGGAAGGTCTTCAGCTCCCTGATCATCTTTGTGGCCCTCCTCTGGACCCGCTTGAGCAGGTCCATGTCTCTCTTATGCTGGGGGCCCCAGAGCTGAACACAGCACTGCAAGTGGGGTCTCACCACAGCAGAGCAGAGGGGGGAGAATCACCTCCCTTGACCTGCTGGCCACACTTCTTTTGATGCAGCCCAGGATGCAATTTGCTTTCTGGGCTGTGAGTGTACATTGCTGGCTCATACTCAGTTTTTCATCTGCCAGCACGCCCAAGTCCTTCTCCGCAGGCCTGCTCTTGATCCATTCTCTGCCCAGCCCGTATTTGTGCTTGGGATTGCTCCAACTCATGTGCAGGACCTTACACTTCACCTTGTTGAACTTCATGAGGTTTGCATGGGCCCACCTCTCCAGCCTGTTCAGGTCCTTCTGGATGGCCTCCCTTCCCTCCAGCGTGTCAACTGCACCACACAGCTTGGTGTATCAGCAAACTTGCTGAGGGTGCACTCGATGCTGCTGTCCGTGTTGCTGACAAAGATGTTAAACAGTGCCCATCCCAATACTGACCTCTGGGGAACGCCACTCGTCACTGGTCTCCACTTGGACATCAAACTGTTGACCATGAGTGTGACTCTTTGAGTGTGACCACCCAGCCAATTCCTTATCCACTGAGTGGTCCAACCATCAAGTCCATGTCTCTCCAGTTTAGAGACAAGGATGTCATGCAGGATTGTGTTGAATGCTTTGCACAAGTCCAGGTAGATGACATCAGTTGTTCTTCCCTTATCCACCAATGCTGTAACACTGTCATAGAAGGCCACCAAATTGGTCGGGCACAATTTGCCCTTAGTGAAGCCATGTTGGCTGTCACCAATGACCTCTTTATTTCCATGTGCCCTAGCATAGTTTCCAGGAAGATCTGCTCCATGGTCTTGCCAGGCACAGAGGTGAGACTGACTGGCCTGTAGTTCCCCCGTCTTCCTTTTTTCCCTATATGGGGGTTATATTTCCCCTCTTCCAGTCAGTGGGAACTTCAATGGACTAGTATCTTCTGTACCATAGGTGTACTGAAAAATGCCTATACCCCTGTCTTTTGCTGTGTATTGTCTTGGTATTAAGCACATGGAACTGCTCTGTAACCAGTACTTGTCTGAGTATAGCCTTGCTTCCTGGAACATGTGACTTTGCCATGTAAGATTACAAAACCCATGCAAGTGCTTTGAGGTTTGTTGTTTTTGTGTTGTACACTGAGTATGACAGGTCTTGAATCAGTCATATCTCTTGGGTTTTATGTATTAATTTATTAATATTGAATATACCTACCAAAGCTTTTCAATAAATGAAAAAAGGCTCTTGAAAGAGCTATTAAATAGCCATTGTCTTTTTTTGTATTAGGTGAACTCTTGGCATTAACAAGACCAAAAGACCCTTCTCAATCAGAACAAAGAATACCTTTTCACTTTTGCTCCTCTAAGAGCCTTCAAATGGCTACCATGTTCTCTAAGGACAATGGAGGAGATGTGCATTTTTGATAAATCAGACACTTTAATTATTCAAGAACAGCTTGTTAGGGTAGTAGCATGTGGTTACCTCCTTTTTTTTTTTTTTTTTTTTTTTCCCCCCCTGAAGAGGTCATCTAAGTTCCATTTTAAGTACATGTCAATTTCCCAGACTTCCCCAAATCTCTCAGTTCAACATACAGGCCTGAAAGCTAGATGTAAAAACAACAGTTAGTTACCCTTATATTAGGGCACAACACTTCTGCAATTTTTAAAGGATCTTTGTGATATTTTGCAGCAAATCTGAAAGCTGTAAAACAGAAACCAGAAATAATATTTATTTTTTCAGTTTTCAGGTTGTCAGTTGTCTTCAGCTCTGTTGACTTACTTGCTCCTAAGTATTTTCAACTTCTTTATATTTATTTCTTTGGTGCTCAGTGTCCTGCCACTTAAAGAATCCTAGCATGTAGCTCTTTCAGAGCCATGCTTATCCTAGTGCTTTCACTACTTCAAAGCATTTTTGTGTGTGCTAAGTAGGAGAAATTGTGAGAACTGTAGACTGCAGTAATATATATGACCTTACCCCAGAAATACATCTGTGATGACAAAGTGCATGCTATCGTGCTGCTTTACGCTCTCACCCCAAGAACAGAACAGAAAGAAAGATTCACTTCTGTAATTCTGTGAATTAATAATTTCAGTGTTATTACTTTCCATAGGCACTGTTTGATTTTTCTGGAACCAGTAAACTGGAACTCAGCTTCAAGAAGGGAGACTTGATCTATCTACTCAGCAGAGTAAACAAAGACTGGTTGGAGGTAAGACTGCAATAGCAGTACTGAGTTATTAGCATACCTTGAAATATATGAGTAGAAAGGGCTCTCGTAGTCCCTGGGACCTGTCTCCTCCTTTCAAGGAGAAACTGTATCATAATTAGGTCTTACTGTCAAGAATAAATCCTTAACTCCAAATTTGAAATTGTTTCCTTCCTTGATGGCTTTTAGCTTACAAATTTTCTGCCCTCTAGACTTCAGTTTTCATTTGCATTTGCTTCTGCTGGAATGTTTCTAAATTCTGTGGAAGTGATTAGAACACAAAAAGGCCAAGAAAGGAGATGGAAACTCCATTTCAGCAATTAATTGGTTTCTTGCCTCAGGGTGAGTTGCTGTATGCTTTATGCTTTGTACCACAACACACGTCAGCCTGATTAGAGAGAACTTGGGCAATGCAGCAGTGTTCTGAAAAAGGATGAGGAGAACATACTGTGTGTTTGCTGATATGATATCTCTTTTTGCTCAAACACCACAGCCTTCTTAGTAACCATCTGACTTCCATTTTTTGCACAGTGTTTCACTCCCCTGCCTTGTATTTGACTATGCAATTGTGTAATCTTTTTGTAGAGATGCCATCAGGTCACTTCCATAGCCTGTTTATTCATGATTATAGTAGAAAAATTCTTACTGTTGTTTCCATGGAAATTAATTGAATTCCAGAATTTATTGTACATGGCCAAAATGGTATGGTCTTCTTCATCCTAATGCTTCCTATTATTCCAGGGAACAGTTGATGATGCCACTGGGATTTTCCCATGTGCTTTTGTGAAGATCATAAAAGATTTACCACAGCAGGAAGACACAGTTAATAAAGTTCGCTGTTATTACCATGATGAGACTGTGAGCACTATCAGGTAATAAGAAAATAGTCTTCCAGTTTACTGCTGAAAAAATGCTGACAATTCTCTTCTAATGATAAGGAATGATTAGATTTGTTCTTATTACAGGGATATCTCAGTGGAAGAGGATCTGAGCAACATTCCATCATTCAAAGATCTCATGGAACTGATGAGGTACAATGCAAGCAGTTAGTTGTATGTTTAATATAATTTAAACATTTGTCAAGTTCCTTCCAGTCCTAGATTTTCTGTATTCTACTTGGTCATCACCATGTTTTGCATGTGAAATAGTTTTTAGGTGTCCTGAAGAAGTTGTACTTTGACTTGGCCCAGGGCTGTCTGTGCAGACACTAGTCTGCCTTGGTATTGTCAGTAAGTATGGAATACTATTTCTAACTCAATTATGCTGGGTAGAAGTTTCCATTTCTTGTTCTAAGATCAGAGCCATACCCCCATGCAAGGATCCTTTCTCTAATATACTTCTTCAGGATGCAGGACACCGCCTCCTAACTCCTGTTAAACTAGTGTTAAACTAGATTAGTCTAACGTTGAACATTAAAGCATTAGAACATCAAATATTGGTAACAGAACACCTACGCTAATATTCTTCCATTTATAACCTGCCCTCCTCTCAAAAAAGTGACCATAAGTAGGCAAAAGTGAGTAGTAAATACAGTCAACAATTATGTATGGGAATTGCATCAAAGTCACAGATTAATTATGCTGTGCATGTGGTGTTACTGGAAGAGGTTCTTGGTTCTGACAGATTTCTTAGTTTAAACACAACACAGCATGAATGTGGCTGTATGATTTCTAGTACTAGTTGTACCAGGAAGCCAAGACACCCAAGGCTTTGTGTGGCTTTTATCAGAATGTATTAGATTGCCAGTGTGTTGTTCATCATGCAGCACCTCCCAGGCATTCCTTGATTTCTGGGGATCAATCAATTTCTTTTCTGCCAGGCAGGAGTTTGACCAAGATGACATTGTTTTGAATTACCGGGACCTTGATGGTGATCTGATCCGACTGCTCTCCGATCAGGATGTTGAACTCATGGTGTCTCAGAGCAGGAGAAGGCCCTCTGAGAAGCATTTCTTCCCTTGGAAGTTGCACATCACTCACAAAGATGACTTGAGTGTCTACAGTAATAGTCCAGGAATAGGTTCTACTCAAACAGTAAGACCAACGTAAGTGCTATATAGAGATGTTCCAGTAGGTATCTATACAGTCCTTCCGTAATCCCTCTCTGCAGATAATTTCCTTTAACAAGCCTTTCAAGTGAGCTTGAAGAGAGTAATTTTTAGTAATATATTACCATTCAATGTAAAACCTGTACTTAGTTAGCTTCTTCAGCTTTTTAGCACTCCTCTGTAATACAGACATCTACGTAGAGACCAGAGAAAGTGAGGAATAGAGAAATAAAATCACCCGCCAAAGTAAGTCAGTGTTAGCCTGCAACAGAGGTTTAGTGTCCTGAGCTCCAAGACCTGCTCTAATCTCTATTCTTGCTCCAACAGCTAATCATTTGTCCAGAATGTCTTCATAAGCTTTTTTTTCTAGACTGCCATAATTTTCTCTTCATTTGCTGATAAGAAGGTTTGTGCTTGTGAATGCACAATTATTTCTGTCAGGTTGTAGTCTGACTGGGCATTCAGAGTTTGTTCTGGAAGCATCAAGAAAACATTTTCATATTTTGGTGAAGAAATTGCAGCCCACCTTTGCTTTTTTCTTCTACTGATCATTATTTTGAATTCTGTGAATCAAACCTAGTACACTTGTGGTGTTCCTCATAGACCCTGTTGTAATTGTACAGTCTACTTCTTTCTGCATTCTGGGAAAACTTGTGTGTGATGCCTATTCAAATACATTTTCTTCTCTGTTTATCATCTGTTTTCTGACACCTCATTGCAAAGCAGAACTAACAAGGAATTACTGTATCAGATTCTTCAACAAATTAAGTTACATATGAGTTTATTTTATCAATTTCTATACAAAAGGCTTTTTGTGGGGCGATGAAATAATTCTGCTCCTTTTTTTTTTTTTTTTTTGCATGAAAGTGAGATAATTTTGAAGAAGAGTTGATTGTTACCTGCTCAGCTTTCCTTAAGGAGGAGATCATTATCGAAAAAAAAAATATATCTTGCAATAATATCTTTAATGGTCACACAATTAAAATATTTTCTTCTTGAACAAATTTATTGCTGCTTGTAAGAAAAACAAGTTATGTACGTGTTACATAAATTGTTTGATACATAAAATACTGTATTTTAAAAACCACCATGCAGTCATGGTGTTAAAAAGATACCACGAAGTATAAATATAATCAGAAAAAAGGAAGAAATTAAAAGAGTTTTCAAACACTGTGCTTTGGATTTGACTGTTAGTTTCTGTGGTATTAAGCTACAATTCCTCATTTAAAAAAAACTTTGGTTTTGACCTAATGCTAAAATTTGTGCAGATAAAAGGGAAGAGCGACAAGTATTTGAAGGCTAAGAAACAATTAAAAAATGATGCATAACTAAACTACCAAACCTCCCCAAACCAGCAAAATAATGTTTTCTCTTTTTCTTGGATATTACCAGTAATGCCATAGTAAGATCTTCAACAACAACAAAAGTATTTAAGGTGACTTATCCTTTAAACTTGTCTTTTATTCTTCTTGGTGTATATATCTAAACCTATTTATATATATAACCTTTAATAATCTGTTATCTGTAGCCCTGCATTTATGCATATAAGTGTATTGGAAATAAAGGAAAGCATTTATATTTAAAGATAAGCATATAATTGGCTATATTTGGATCCATAAATCATTTTATTAAGTGCCTCGTTCTAGCAGTAGGCCAATCCTGTACAGACTTGTATAAGAAAATACACTGTCCTTACAACGAGTTGTAAGATGTGCTACAGGCCGTATCTGCTTTCCAGGTACCAAGGTCCCACCTGAAGAATCCATGCGTATTACATTTCAGAGGTAGGCTACCTGTCTGCAGAAGAGAGATGGGTTATGTCAACCTTTTTCCCAATGATGGATGGTTTTAGTTGACACCATTTTCCTAAAGTGTTACAAAATGTAACTTCCCGCTTCAAAGGCATTGTAGTGATGCGGTTTAGTAAGGAGATGGAGCGATATACAATGATAATGTTAGTAATCTTACACCTTGTGATGCACAAGAGAATGCGTTGACAGTTTGAAACCTAACTGGCATGCACGGCCTGCAAAGCTTCTGGCATGCAGGGCTACTTGTTACCTGTTCCTGGAGTTCAACAGAGCAAACAACGTCTGAAGATTTTCCCTGGCAGCTAGATCCTATGGTGTAACCAGCAACTCAGCAAGTCTGTCTAAAGATGGAGGAACTGTTTGAGTGAAAGGGAAGGAAAACCTCTGCTGGGAAACAAGAAACCTTTTTTCTAAGGGCGGGGAAGAACACACATCAACTTACTGACCTCTGAAAATCGGAGCGGGAGAATTCCTTTGTGCCTTTATACTGTAAAGCAAAGTAAATTCTGCCCATCCAGCAAAGTCACATATTCCCCTCCTTGTCTGCAGGTTTTATATGCACACCTCCTGATGGTCCCAATGACACACAACTTCCTCAGATACTCTCGTATCCTCCTTCTTGCACTGCATGTTTCCCTTATTCACAGTACATATTTTTTCCCTTGTATATTGATGTGGTGCTGGTGAGAGCCTAACTGTGCTACTTATGGTTTTGGTCAGTACTACAGGGATTTAGAAAAGGGGTAGTAGCAGTGCAGGACAGGCAGACTCTGGCAGTTAGAGTGTGCATCTGGGGACTCATCTTAGTCCCCATAGTTTAGCCCTGAGAGCGCAAACCTGAGTGTGTTTTCCCTTATGGCCACCCAACTTTCCTATAGTTGTTCTTATTGAAAGCTAGGGGGCTGGCCAAGTTTTAAATCTGGATTTAAAACAGCGTGGCTGCCTTGGATGTAGGGTAACTTCAGATCAACTCTTCTCACCACTTTTATTTCCTCTATGTACGTAATTAGTATTTAAATATTAGTCAAATTCAGGGGTTACAGAGATAACAGGTAGTTCTTGCTTTCCCCGCCTCCCCATATATGTACAAACAAAGTACAAAATGATCCCTGCTTTGAAGATTGCCTTGCCTAGAGTAAAGCAAGAAACAGCCCTGGAGTAAAAACCAGAGTATTCTTTCGTAGTCTTTCTCACTTCTGCTGCAGTCAAGCATCTTTTTTTTTTTTTCTTTTTTTTTCTTTTTTTTTTTTCAGAAAAGACATTAGTCCCATGCCCTGGTAACTGTTAACGTGTTGATTTGCAATGACAAACTTCCTTCCTCTCCCTTTCCAGTTAAACAGTCCCGTCTTAAGTAAGTGCTTTGGGGGCTAAAATAGGAAGTGTAGACTTCCTATTTTACAGGCAAATACACAGGCTTTCCTTGAAAGGGCGTGGTCTGCTGCTTTGAAAGTGGCATTTGAAGTGCATAGAAGATAGAGTAATTATTTTGAAGACTTACTTGTCAAGAAAATCCTGTGGTTGGTTTATACCTTCTGTCTCCAGTTTGAGGGAAGTGTGGTTTTGCTGGTTTCTGCATCAGAGGGTTCTGGTGCTGTAGGAGGAGGCTGGACAGGGAGAGTCACCTGTCAAGTTCAATCATCTGCCTCACAGACAGCTCTGGATCCAGGTAAGGAACTGCTTCGGCTTTAGGGAAAGCAAAATGGCAGAGTCTGCTCTCCTAGAAGGGCTTGTGAGTCATTAAGGTATTCGTTGGCTGTAATGATTATTCAAGGGCTCAGCCAGCTGTTTCTGGTGTAGGGAAGTGGCATTCAGGAATCTGAAAGTCAATAAAGTCAATTTCAAAGGAGTTTTCCCCATGCTTTCTTAATGTGGAAAGCAGTCTCAGCTCTGTAACATACCTGAGTAGGTGAGTTTGTTATACTTTTGAGACAGCAACGTGAGATGGCCAAAAGGTCTTGAATTTCAGTAGTGAATGACGCGGTCCGTGGTTTCAAACCCACCCAATCTACTCTCAATCTCAACAATCACCACGAAAAAAAGAAAAAGAAATAGTTTCTTTGGTATCATTTCTACAAAGCTATGTGGTTGAGCATGATACTTTTAAGGAAAGGTAAAAACCAGAGCACCATTGCAGTTCATTAAGAAGGCTTTGAGCTTGAAGAGCAGAAGGAAGAAGAATTGGAAGGCTGAGTTCTCGTCACAGGTTAGGATTGTTTCTTGTTGCTACTCAGCTGAAAGAATCCATGCACGTCCCTGGAAACGTACATTTACTTCTTCATTCTTTTCTCATATTGCAAGCTCACACAATAAGAAGACATGGATTCTGTCCTACAATAAATACTTGGTAGACTCAGTTCTTTCTGAGTCTACCAAGTCTACTAGTCACTCCAACGCAAAGCCTAGAGAAGTTCCCTAATTCAGTTTTACTTCTCTTTCTGTGGAATGAAAACAAGAAGCTCCACAATAAGCAGCGCAAGAGAGTAGTCAGTGGGCGATGAAACCAATTATCTTCTGAATTAGGATCAAGCTTGTGTGCAAAGGACATCATGAGCCTGAAAGAGATTTCCATCCTTCTGCTGAATCTGTATGTGGTCTTCAGCGTCCAAGCCATTCGAGGTGGGTTTCAAATTTATATTCTTTTATCCTCCCGTCATTGCCTCTCTTTATGTGTCTGTCTCCTTCTTTCAGTTAATGCTCTTCCTCATTTTCTGCTTGCTTTTCTGCTTCTTTCTGCCACCATCTTCTATGCTGTAGGAGAACAGATGTCTTGATGAAAACCAGTGCACAGCAGATGCATGTGCAGACAAATCGATTGTGTGCTGGTGGCACGGACAGGTGAAATACTGGGCAAATGGATGAGACGAACAAGCTGACTGGTTATTGAGTGAATAGGAAGGAGCAATAGACCCTGACAGTGAAAAGACAGATAAATGAAGGGCTGTGTGATTCAGATGGTAGTGCACAGGAGTAGAGACAAAGAGACAAGCGGACAGGCAGAAGAAAGGGGTGGGGTGTGGGGGGGCTACCAACAGCAACACCCAGATGATCTGATTTTCTTATTGTGGAATTGCTGACAGGTAAAGAGGCCATCTGCCATATCCATTGCTTGTGTTTCTAAGTTTAATGTCTTTCCTCCTCTGATGCAATGAAAGCTATTTCTTTCTTTCTTTCTTTCTTTCTTTCTTTCTTTCTTTCTTTCTTTCTTTCTTTCTTTCTTTCTTTCTTTCTTTCTTTCTTTCTTTCTTTCTTTCTTTCTTTCTTTCTTCCTTTCTTCCTTTCTTCCTTTCTTCCTTTCTTCCTTTCTTCCTTTCTTCCTTTCTTCCTTTCTTCCTTTCTTCCTTTCTTCCTTTCTTCCTTTCTTCCTTTCTTCCTTTCTTTCTTCCTTCCTTCCTTCCTTCCTTTCTTCCTTTCTTCCTTCCTTTCTTTCTTTGACTTCTTCTTTCCTTCCTTTCTTCCTTTCTCTTTCTCTCTTTTGCTCTCTTTCTTTCTCCTCTCCTCTCCTCTCCTCTCCTCTCCTCTCCTCTCCTCTCCTCTCCTCTCCTCTCCTCTCCTCTCCTCTCCTCTCCTCTCCTCTCCTCTCCTCTCCTCTCCTCTCCTCTCCTCTCCTCTCCTCTCCTCTCCTCTCCTCTCCTCAACGGCAGGACATCTCCCTGTGAGATCTCTGAGGGAAATGCATTACAGTGTAGGTCAGACTGGTCTCTCAGCATTCCGAGTCTCAGCCTTACATTCAGACCATCCCTTTCTAGGCAGGATGCTCCATTTTCTGCTGATGCAAGGAATACCATACAACTCACTTTGCACTGGTTTTCAGCAGAAGATCAAAGTAAGGTCCCTCTTAATCCTGCTAGCTAAGACACCATCATACGTTGCTGATGGGTTTTGCCTGTAAAGAGACCGTCCACCAAGCTGATAGTAGTTCTCATAAAAAAACACTCATGTTTGCACTCTGACATCTCTGTCATCTGAAGCTCATATCCCAATAGTGCAGCACAGATACTACCTTCAGACAAAATAAAGAAGAAAGCAACTTTCTTCATAGTGCATGTACCAAGGGTGGCCTTTATTTCACCACTTCATGGTTGTGAGGTTGAGAGGTTTGGCCATTTCTGGGTCATAAATCTAGTTCAAACAAATTAGTCTAGGCATTCTTCTGAGTTATTACAAGATTCCTCCTAGAGCATCTCGCTTTTAAATACACTTTTCTTGTATTATAACCCTTACTAGGAGGTTAGTGGCAAAGAAATCCCATTCAGCAACACACGAAATTAAATGATCACCATATTATTGCTGACCATTGTATCTAATATTCCCTGGAAACAATTAGTATTTGAAAAGTGATACCTTGACTAGA
The DNA here is from genome assembly GCF_034619465.1 of Leptosomus discolor. Lineage (NCBI taxonomy): Eukaryota > Metazoa > Chordata > Aves > Leptosomiformes > Leptosomidae > Leptosomus > Leptosomus discolor. The sequence continues at coordinate 161,287,085 of NC_141391.1, forward strand.
GTTATGTGCCTGGCAGGCACGAAGTTCCTACTTCGTTGTTTTTACGTGTATGTGGAAATGTGCAGAATGGACGCTACTCTACCTGTTTTCACCAAGAGATATTTTCCAATGCCATCAGGAGAGTACTGTTATCATTGCCTTCCCCATTTTGCTAGTAGAATCACTGTACCTGCTGCTGTATCTCACTGTTTACATTTGTAATCACTGTGTCTTTTTTTTTCCCTGAATTTCTTTCTCAGAGAGTATCCCTATGAAAAGCTTGAGCTGCTACAATGACTACAACTCACAGGTGACCTGCACATGGATGGAGCATTCAGAGGCTCATGCCCTCGTTGGTATGATTCTTTACAAAAGGGAAAATGCTACAAGGTAAGTACCTGAAATGTACTGTGCTGCATAAAAGTCCAATGGGAATTTGACTGCAACTTGGAACCCTGGGGACCAGCAGTCTGATTTTCAGAAAGCATGGCCACCTCTTTCTGTCGTTGGGTTCATGCAAAAGTTGTGCCTGCTTCTGAGGCGTCTTTAAGGAAGGAAGGAAGGGATAGGGTGTGCTAGTAGAGTTATATTTATCACCTCTACAATTGTTTTTCCATAATTTTATTGTGGGATCATAGATATGAAATAAGATGGGGCATATAGGTTGATGTAAATGGGGTATATAGGTTGATGTTAATGGGGTGGAGAAGGTGGTGTCAGAAAAAGTGTGAGCCGGAGTGTGGTTTATAAATGGAAAAGAGAGGAGGCATGCCCCCTGTTATCTCGCCCATTTAGGAGCATCACTGAGCGTATGGTTTTGGTAATTTTCTGAGAAACATGTATGGACCGTGTGTTTGTGAGATAGAGAAGGCTGGTAAGTTCATCTGTGCTATCACTTTTCCTGCCAGAGATACCGGTCTGCTTATGACAGTGTCTCTCTATTACATCAGTTTCCTTATGAAAAGGGAACTGAATCACCGGGCTGGATCAATTGTGAGGATAAGGAAGGACAGAGAGGGACTAATAGTCAAGAGCAGGAGGAAGACAAAGGTGCAAAGCTGACAAGAAAATGGATTAGAATCTGGGGACAGAGGAAGGCAAGAAAAGAGAAAGAACTCTTGATTTTATTGTAAAGAGGAGAGAATTAAGAGACCTAAAATCAGGTAAACTCAGTTGAAGGTCTTTGGAATAAGACCTTGAAAGTAATGTTTCTGGGAAAAGGTGATACAAAATTTTTGGGGACCTTTGGAGGATTCTCTGGAACATTGTTACATGATGGAGTGTGTGCATCACACAGGAAAGATGACTGAAGATGCCAATCAGACAAGCAGGTATTAAGTGGGGACAGACACACAGCTGAAGTCAAAACGGCCAATGATTAAGCAAGGACAGCTCATAGGTGAAGAACAGCTGGCTAAATCCCAAACTGTAAGATAATGCTGATGAGTAGACAGAAATATCTTCAGGACTTCACAACCCTTGGGCTGACTCTTTTGTTCAGGGGTACCACCTGTATGGTCAGTTCCACCCACACTCCAGGAACATCCCTGGTTTCCTCGCTAATACCCAACTTTCAAAAACAGCAATAGTGCTGAATAATGCTTGCTGACACATAGTTGGCTAGGAGAGTCCTTCCTGTCCTGGAAGACAGCATTTGGCCTTAGATATTCACAACTTAATATTTCTCATCTGAACTGGAATAATAGGCCATACTGGGCATGAAGCCTTAAACAGAAACAAAATTCCAGAGGGTACAAAAGAAGCAGCACATCTCTCCAGCAGCTCAGCCTACTGCAAGCACACAAAGCTTATCCTCTCCTGTCTAGCTTAAAATATGGCTTCTAATTTTCATGATGCTCCTTAGCCTGGAGAAAGGCTATCTAAAAGAATGATCAACATTCTGGATGAAACCTTTCATGAATCTGTAAGGTCCCTTGGCAGAACAGAACTGTAAGGATACAGAAGTACATTTTAGTTGGAGAACTTTTTGTAAGTGTTTTTCTGGGAGTGTCTTCAAGAAGCTAAAGATAATCAGAAACTTTACTGCCTTTCACTCTGAGTAAAAACTGCATTTCCATGAAAATTATTTTTCATCCTACTATTTCTCACATAAAAATTACATAGAGTTAGCCTAAACCTCAACAAAAATAGACTCGTAGCAAAATACAACATTCTGCTGCACAACTTCGAAATGGGAAGGCATTTGACAAAAATCCTGGTCTTGAAAACATTTGTCACATTACCCGATGCAAAACAGGACTAATAGGTACAGTGAGAAGAGGATACACGTGCCCGAGTAAATTCTAACAACAGAATGGGATGGAATTGGTTTCAGGCATTTAATTTTGCATTAAGTATACGTCTCCAAATCAGATCTTTATAGATCCCTTTCTCTGTACACAGGGAGAATGAGGAGATGCTTTGCAAACGCCAGACAGAAAATGACTTACCTGAGGCTCCAGACTCCTACGTGCACTGGGTTTGTCGCAACACTACAAATGATTTTGGAATAGGGGTAGACGATATTTACGGCTTCAAACCTAACAAGATGCTTCAAGCAGAACTAGATGTTGATCTTTTCCAAAATGGTAAGGATTAAATAGCAACTTCTCTTTTTCCAATGAATAATAGGGATCTTTGAGAATGTATTTGCCATTCAGCCAGGAAGTTAATTCCACTTCCATTGTGAAAACTGCCAAAGAGTTCCACATTAAGAGGATGGGGCAGAGAGGGCAGAGGGCAAGTTTCTGGGAGCAGCAGGAAGGGGAACTCAAGCAAGAGCTACTTGGTGTGGCAGGGATAAGCTGCTCTGGAAACGGGGAAGCTTACCTAGGCATTTTCTTCCCCTCCTCATGTCCCTATCCTCACTCTCTCCTCTCATGGGTTGTACCTTCACTTTCCAGTTCAGACCCTCCCACCTCAAAACCTCTCAGCCAGCTTGATGAAGCCAGGAGACTTCTTGCTGACCTGGAAAGCAGCTGATGGAAGCCAAGGGCTGGGCAATGCCCTGGAGTATGAAGTGACTTACAAGCGGGTGTGGGAGTCCTGGGAGGTAGGAGCAGAGGAGCTGGGCTGTCCTGGTTTGGGCTGCACCCTTTTGGACAGGTGACAGCTCGTGCTAAAAGTTGTGACAATGAATAACCTTTCTGTTCTCAGGTACTATAAGGAGATGCAGCAAATATTGTTTCAGGTCAGGCAGAAGGGGCTCTTTTTTCTGTTTGGAAGTGACTTGCCCAGTGAAATACCATTTGCCCTGAACTGAATGCAAAGGTCTGTTCTTTGCTGAAAAAAAGCACTCGACTTGGATTTTGAGTTGAATGATTTTGGCCCGAATCCCTCCCAAATGGAATTAAATCACATTCCAAGAGTAACCTGTGTGTTCATGTGGGAAAATGGCAAAATACATTTGAAGCTGTTTCCCCTTCCAGGAGGATATATTTTGGTTTTATTTTTTTTTAGTTTTTAAGAGTCCATATCCTTTGCCCTATTGTTTCCCTAGATCCACATATGTTTCTGTTCTGTACTTGTCAGCCTGATCTTTAGTTTTTAAGAGAAGTATCTTGGCCAGATTCCCACAAAATTCTGCACTGAGCAGTGCAGTGAACCTTTGTAGCTGGTACAGACCTGGGGTCTTGAATTTTGCAGGAGCTGCCCCACGTGCTGGGGGAGATTGTGCCCTACAATGCTTGTGCCTCACCCTGCCTATGCCATGCTGGTGGCGTGGACACAGAAGCCTCTCTAACATGGGAGCATGGATCACTGCATGGCAGCATGTGCATGGACCACCACGTGCATGGGACTGCTGGGAGGGGCAGCCTGGCAGTCACCTCCTCTCACTCTTTCACTGTCTTCCCTCCACCCCTCTTCTTCACTCCCCAACTCCCCAATTACTTCCCTCCCCACTCTCCCTTCTTCCCCCCAACAACAGAAAGCTGCCTCGCTCTTGCTCTCCAACACCACACGTTGCCGTCTCGGCCACAAGGACCTTGTCCCGGGGAGCAGCTATGTTGCCCGTGTGCGAGCCAGACCAGGGCGGGCCAGTGGCTTCTCTGGGCAGTACAGCGAGTGGAGCACAGAGGTGTCATGGGAGACGCCTGAAGGTAGCGTGGGATGGAGCAGGGCCATGCAGGGGTGGAAGCGCTGCCTGAGAAGACAGATCTTTCCTGTCACTTAGCTTGCTCTCATCTTCTCTGAAGGTGGCCTTCAGCCCAGGAACCTTCGCTGCCTCTTCAATGGTGCAGATCGTCTGCCATGCAGCTGGGAAGTGAAGAAAGCCATCACCACCTCTGTCCTCTTTGGCTTGTTCTTCAGGGCCACTCCAGCATCAGCGTACGTGCTCTGCCCATGGCACTGTGCCTGCCTCTCTTCTATGGACTTTCTGCTCTTCCCCATTCCCCCTCATCTCAGCACAACCTCTTTTTCTCCCCTCAGAGAAGAGGAGTGCTCTCCTGTGCTCGAGAAGGCTTTGCCACACGTCCCATATGTGGTCCAGAGCTGTGAGATCCCTGTTAGCAACTCCAGCAGACAGAGCCAGTACCGTGTGTCTGTCCGGGCCAAGACAGAGGAGAAACTGATTGAAGCCTACAAGAACAGTGAGATGCTGTGTTGTTTCTTGCTTCTCCTGGTTGTTTCTTCGACAGATGCCTGTCTGGGCAAGCGGGGCTGAGGACAGCAGTAGTGAGGAGATGTGTGTGGGAAAAGGAGGAGAGCAGGACTGATGAAGGATGGAACTAGATGCTGTGTCAGGTCAGAGGTCTGGGAGAGGTGGCTTGCAGCTGTGGAGTTCCTCAGTGGCACTTGTTACTCTGAGGAAGTTGGCAGCAGTCGAAACTGCTGTGCAGAAATTTGGGTTGTGACCCAGAGCTCCTTGGTGAGCAACTGTCGCCCTGCTGGCTTCTTTGTGATTGAGTTTCATGGGTGTCCCAGGTGTCAGGGAGCTGTGGTGAGAGGGATTTGTGGGAGCGTGTCACCATGTGATTTCTCAAGAAGCCAGCGGAGCTCTTGCAGGTTTGAGCAGTGGCCCCTGCAGCCCTGGATGAGGTAGGACTGCTCTGCTGAGTGAGGTGTGCCATCTGGATCATCTCTGCCTGCATGTATCTGGAGGTACTGGTGCTACTTTTCACAGACTAAAGCTGGGAGAGGTCCTGCAGTGGGTGAAATTTTCATGTAGTAGCTCCCAGAGAGCTGAAAGTCTCTGGAAATGTGGTGGACCAGTACAGATGTTTCAAATAGTGCTTTACTGCTTTTCTGCCCACAGGGAGTGCTGTCAATATTAATGGATAGGGATTTTCTGTTATTTAATGTGTCTACTGGTTTATTGCATTTGACAGGAAAACAAAGATGTGGAGAATTAAGATGTGTGAGAAAGCTGAGACTTCTTATATTGTGTAAAACAACATTGTTTTCCCTCTCATTGTTTTCCCTCTCTGGAAAGTATTCACAGTGGTGAAAGGGAGTGCTGACCAGTAGGTTGGTAAATACTCTGAGACATTCCATGTGTTCCAGTTAAGGTGCTGCCGCCTGCAAATGTGTCAGTAACAGTGACGGAGAGCCAAGATTATGAACTGAGGTGGATAAAACACACTTTGGCGTATAACTTCATAAAACAGAGATACCAAGTTGAGTACTGGAAAAACAACCAATATGAAAAGGTAAGTCTTAGGAAGTGCAGGAGTCCTGGGTTTCTCTTTGCTGGGCAAATGGGAAAGACAGTTCCTCTGACCTCTGTAATTTGTGCTTCTTTCTTCTCCCCAGACGCTCCAGAAGTTAAGTATCAGCAACGATGAACCACCCTTCATCTTCACCCCGCAGATGCTGGCATCATCTACAGAATATAGGGGGAAAATGCGTGCAAGGGTGAATACGCCTCTGGATTATGAGGGGCCTTGGAGTGAATGGAGTGAGGAGTTCACCTGGAAGACTGAGAACGGTACTTATTTGTGCAGGCTACTTCTGTAAGGTTTTGTGGTCTGTTAATGGCTGAAATGCCTCTATAGAAAACCACATTGTCTCAGCTGGGGTTGAAGTTAGGGCCAGCCATGAGCTAGCTGGGGTTACTTAACAAAGTGGCTATCCTGTCTGCATCCTTGCAGTACAGCTGCAATGCTAATGAAGAACATGAGCAGGAATGACCTTTTAAGCTTCTTTCCTCCTCCCCTTCACAAGGTGAGTACAATCAACCGTAAAGTTTTCCACATGGAGAATGAAGCAAAGATCCTGCCTAAAAGATCATCCTTGTTTCCTGAGTCCATAGTCCACTCTGTTATCAGTGACTGAAGAGCCTGAGATTGCAAGAAGACAGAATATAAGCCCTCAGTCTTTTATATTTACAGAGCGACTATAGGGTTGCATAAAACACACAGTAGCGTCTAGTGGAGATAATACCTTCACATGTTTTTGCTGTTTCTGGACTTAGAGGCTGAATGTCTGCTGTCTTATGGTCTTGTCTCCAAAGTAATATGATATAACATGATTTGTGCTGAGGAAGCTTATAGTGGTAAGAGAGTAGGCAAATTTTGATGAGTGTACTCAGGAAGAAATTGGTGTGTTGTTGATGGTCAGTTATGGCTATTAGCAGAGGAATCACTTTCTTAGAAAACCTCTGAAACCCATGTCTTCAGAACTGTACAGAGTAAGGCAGACCTAAGATGCCTGAAGATATCCTGTTTTTCATGGTGGAGTAAGGTACCTAACCATTTTTTTAAGTAGCATAAATTGTTTACTCTGATGTCAGTAAAAAATAAAAAAGGATCAGTGAAGGAAACCGTGAACTCCTTGGGTCAGCAAGGTGTTCAGGCTACGTCTGGTCTGTCCCACTTTGGAGGGTATCCCAACAGTTTGAAGGCCTCATGATCCTATCCCCAACACATCACTTACATTTCCCTGATCTGCTTGCATGAAAAGTGACTAGAGTGAAAAACTTGTTACAGGAAGCAACCACTCTGCAGGTGGATACCTGCTTTTCTTTTCTCTCTTTCAGTTCTGCCACCAATGCTTCTCCCAGTGATGCTCCCAGCTGTCATCATCATTTTGCTAATAGTTGCCTACTGCAGCTATAAGTATTTCCTCAGGTAAGCTTGCATTGTTACTAGGAGATTTAGCAGCATGTTGGCAATGGGAGTGGCATAAAGGCTGAGGTGCTTCTTTGTCCCCCATGAAAGATAAGCCTTGGTGTGCAATGGGCAGCCTTGTGCACGTCTGAGCAAGGGTGAGAGTTGGGTGTGCCAGGGCCTTGGTGGTGCCTTGCTGGGCAGAGCAGCATGGTGTATGGGGTGCAACCTTTTCTGCTTGCAGCCATGTTGAGAAGCAAATTTTGAAAACTCTGTGTTGTTGTTGCAGGAAGAAGAAAATGTGGGAGGAAAAGATTCCAAACCCCAGCAAGAGTCTCCTGATCCAGAGCTACCTTGGGGTAAGAGGGAACTGTACCTTGAAGGGTTTATTGTTTCTCCTTTTCATGGTTTCCAATAATCTTAAGGGCTCTTCTTGTCTCCTAGTCCACAATGAACAGATATCTTCATTAGTCTATGGCTTATTTTTAGGAGAAGTTCTGGTCTTTAAGATAGATACTTAAGAAGTATTTAAGATAACTGTGTTCTTATATTTATACTACTAGAGTTCTTTGTGTTGTGCTTGTCAGCATCGCTGTGATTTAGAATCACAGGATCATAGAATCATTTAAAATCAAGCTGGAAAATTTTCAGTAATTTAAAATTTTAACTGACTGAAATAATCTAGTGTCATTAGCAAACTTCATCATCTGGTGCTTTCATTCATCTCCAAATAGTAACCAACACAAATTCAGAGCTTTTTAGCATAGGATGGTAGCCCTATTAAAGAAAATTCTATTCTAAGAGGCAGGATTTTTTGGAATAAGTGTTACCACATATCTGTTACCAGGACAAGTATTCTTTATTGGAAATCGAGGCACACACTTAGATAACATTTGGTCAAAGCTGTGTAAGTAGAACCTCCCTCCTTATTCCTCCCTTCCAAAAAAGCTCAGTGTCTGGAAGGGGTGGTATAGGCATCTCCAGATTTTGTTGGTCTTCCAGTCTTGCAAGAATAGCTAATTGAATAATGTGCCCACTCAATGTGTGCGCGCACACACACACACAGAGGGACATATTTTTGTGTAACATTTGATTTTATTCTATTTTCATAAGGGGTGGGTTACAGTAAGTATAGACACATGGCAATCCAAGGAGCATAATTTACAACATGGCCTTTGTGTGAGGTGAATGAGCACTTACAGTATTTACATTTGTGTGTGAGTGAGAGGTAACACATTGGTTATCTATCGCACCTTTGTTTAGTTGCTGTAAAATGGACTTTCATTGTAATGACCTGGTTTAATATATAATTTTCAAATAGATGGAAAAGACTAGGCATGGATTCTTTTGTGCCCGAAGACAAACTGATTATGCCTATACTAAAGTCTCAAGTTAGTTTCTTTTGCCTGATCTCTACAGTAAAAACTGGAAAATTTTTCCTACTCTAAGAAGCACCTTAATAGCTTTGTTTCCTATCCCCTACCTGTTTCTCCATCCACAAGCACTCACTGCCTTAGTTTCATGGTTTTGAAAGATTCCAACCCTGCACTGAACGACCTTATTCTGAGTTTTGTGAACATCCCAATTCTGTTTCTCTGGTCAGCTGATACAGAAGGACAGTCATTATAACCCTATAGGTGAGATATCGCCCAGAGTGTTCCCATATGGTGTTGGGAAAGAGTAAACACTGCACAAAGCAGTAGCTTTGATGTTTATTGTGGTAGGAACCTACAGCATCTCCATGAGCTCTTTAAGGGAGCAGCTCCTGACCCCTATGCTATGTAAAGTTAGAATAGAGTAGAATAGAACAGAATAGTTTGGTTGGAAGGGACCTACGATGATCATCTAGTCCAATTGCCTGACCAATTCAGGGCTGACCAAAAGTTAAAGCATGTTACTAAGGACATTGTCCAAATGCCTCTTAAACACTGACAGGCATAGGGCATTGACCACACCTCTAGGAAGCCTGTTCCAGTGTTTGACCCCCCTCTCAGTAAAGAAATGCTTCCTAATGTCCAGTCTAAACCTTCTCTGGTGCAGCTCTACACCATTCCCATGCGTTCTGTCCCTGGATGCCAGGGAGAAGAGATCAGCACCTCCCTCTCCACTTCCACTCCTCAGGTAACTGTAGAAAGCAAGGAGGTTTCCCCTCATCCCCTTTTTCTCCAGACTAGATAAATCCAAAGTCCTTAGCCACTCCTCATAGGACATTCCTCCCAGCCCTTTCACAGCTTTGCTGCCCTCCTTTGGACGCATTCAAGTACCTTAAAATCCTTCCTAAACTGCGGGGACCAGAACTGCACACAGTGCTTAAGGTGAGGCCACACCATAAAAACAGCAGGATAATTGCCTCTTTTGACTGGCTGTTTACGCTGTGCTCGATGCACCCCAGGATGCGGGTTGCCTTCCTGGCTGCCAGGGCACACTGCTGACTCCTACTGAGCCTGCGGTTCACCAGCACCCCTAGATCTCTTTCTGCAGGGCTGCTCTCCAGCCACTCCTCTCCCAAATTATACTTGTGCCTGGTGTTACTCTGTCCCAGGTGCAGAATCTGGCATTTGGAGCTATTAAATTTCATTCCATTGATGATTGCCCAACGCTCCAATCTATCTAGATCCCTCTGCAAGGCCTTTTGTCCCTTGAGTCAACTGCACCTCCCAGTTCAGTATCATCTGCAAACTTGCTAAGGTGTCAACTCCTGCATCCAGATCATTTAAACAAATATTGAACTGGCCCTAGAAACGAGCCCTGAGTTACATCACTGGTGACTGCTCACCAGCCAGATGTAGCCCCATTTGCTACAACCCTTTGAGCTCCGCCCTTCAGCCAATTCTTCACACAGCATACTGTGTACCTGCTCATCTCACAGTTCGACAATTTGTCCAGAAGGATGCTGTGAAAGACAGTATCAAAAGCCTTACTAAAATAAATTAAAAAAACACATCCACTGCCTTCCCTTCATCCACTAGGTGGATGACCTTCTCACAGAAGTATATCAAATTAGTTAAACAGGACTTCCTCTTTGTGAACTCGTGTTGACTGTGCCTGATGATTGCATTGTTCTTTAAATGCTTTTCAGTAGCACCCAGTATGATCCTCTCCGTACTTTTTCCAGAAACTGTGGTTTGAATAACAGGTCTGTAGTTTTCTGAGTCTTCCCTCATGTGCTTGTAAATTGGAATAACACTGGCTAGCTTCCAGGCAGCAGGGACCTCCTCAGACTTCCAAGACCTTTGGTGAATCATCAAGAAGGGTCTTGCTGTAACATCCACTAGCTCCTTCAGTACTCCGGGGTGAATCCCATCAGGCTGCACGAATTTAGGAACATTCAGCTGATACAGCTATTCCTTTGCAATTTCAATGTCCACAAATGGAAAATCACTGTTCCTGCACTCATAGTCTTCCAACTCAGAAGACTGGGCAGCCCAAGGTCTATCAGTACTATTAAAGACTGAGGCAAAAAATGCACTGAATGCCTCTGCTTTTTCTTCACCCCTATTAGTCAGGTGATCATCATCATGTATTGGTCTAATGTTTCCTTTAGACCTCCTCTTGCTATTAACGTACTTAAAAAAGCCCTTCTTGCTGTCTGGTACAACACCGGCCAGCTTCAACTCTAATTGAGCTTTGGCCTTTTGTGTCTTCTCCCTGCACATATGAACCACAGCACTGTATTCTTCCTGTGAAGCCTAACTTTGCTTCATAGAAATCACAGAATTTCTTTTTCATCTTGAGCTCCAGAATGAGTTCACTGTTCAGCCAAGCTGGTCATCTGCCCTGCTGCTTGACTTATGACACACAGAAATTGCCTGCTCCTGTGCTTTTAAAAGGTGATTCTTCAAAACTGACCAGCACTTGTGGACTCCCAAGCCCTCAAAAACAGATTACCTGGAGACACTGCTAAGTAGCTCCCTGAAAAGCTTAAACTTTGCTCTCTTGAAATCCAGGGTAGCAACTCTACTGTCCTTTTTTCTCATTATTCTGAAAATTTTAAACTCAATCATTTCATGATCACTGTGGCCAAGACAGCCACCTACCATCACATCTCCCATGAGTCCTTCAATGTTCACAAATAAGTCTAAGAGGGCATCTTTCCTAGTTGGGTCACTGAGTAATTGTAGTCAGGTCAGTGGTAAGGCAATACGTGTTTGAAGTAACCATCTTCTGGAGAACAGAACACACCTTCTAGTCATATCGGTGAACCTGTATCCCTATTGCCAGATGCTATAGACTCTTCTATTTGTTTTCTTTGTCCTTGAGGAATGTAAGGTTCTAGATTCTACTGAGTGTCTCAGCCACTGAGACACTGCTCTTTTGTCATGTCTCCTTTTTCATTTTCAGAAAGTACATTTAGGAAACTGGCCAACAAGCAGCCATCTGGACTTCAACAAATACAACTTTTCAGAGAAGATGGAGCAGGCTAGCATCCTTCAAGTTGTCGACAGGTGAGTGAACAGCACATTATAGGGACACTGCGGATGACAGTCTCAAAGAGATCCCTAAGTCATGGCAGGATATAATCAAATGTTCTGTCACTAAAAAGCCTATAAATTTGGTTTTGAGGAAGGGATACAATTTTTTTGCTATCTGGATTAGCCTGTTTCTCCAAGAAAGATTTTTTTCTGACCCTGTGTGTAGCTATGTGTGTTTTCGACTGAGCTTGTTTTATATTTAATATTTACCACAATAATATCTCTCATGAGCAACTTTTAACTTTCCCACATTCAGGCGGATGAAGACTTTGGCAGAGTCCCCTGAAGGGCAAGCTAAAAAGACAGATGCTTCCCCTGTTGTACTGGACCTACAGAACTCATACCATACTTTGAATGAGCCAGAGCATACCCCACTTGTCTGCTCAAGTCATATTGCTGGTCACTCGCTTCCTGTTTCAAGGAGAAACAGTGTTGATGCAAGTATAGCTTCCCAGACAGCAATTCCTTGCTTTGCTTTCAATGGTCCATACTTGTACAGCCCAGTGATGTCCTCCCAGCCTGATACGCGTCAGACCCTGGAAGCGGACCCTGTGGGAGTTTGTGAGAAATCAGTTTCCCTTCAGTATGTGACCCTCCCAAAGGAAAACTGTCCCCAGGCTCCACAGAGGCAAGAACAGCCAGAGGCCTGTCCTCCAGAGCCCTTCCTGATCCCAGATCAGAAGGAAATGATGCAGCACCTCGACGTCTCACCGGCCCCACCAGCCTGTGGGAAAGGCACAAATATGCAAACAGAAGAGCAGAAATCTCCAAAAGCTCTTCGCTGTATCACATCTCCTCAGCAGTGCCCCTTGGAGTACATCACCACCGAGAGCCTGGTACTGCCACCAGGCAGGGACTCCACCCATCCGCCACTTGTCACTGCTGGGGAGTTACCCTGTGACTCACAGGAGCCCCAGCCCCACAGTAACCGCCCTTGCCATGAGTTTTCTCCTGGGAAAAGTGGCGTCATAGACCCAGTTTCAGGTCAAGCACCGACCTCTTCTCCTGAATTGCACCTGGATACATTTGGAGACTATCTTACTGTCCCTTCATGTCCCCATGGACATTCAGAACCCACAAAGATTTCTTTGCCTGTCTTACAGAAGGGAAACGACCTTCTTAGAAAGCAGCCATTGTCAGCAGGTAACTTGGTGGTGTTAAACCCTGACAGCACTGAGCCAGTTTTCCTTTGCCAGGTTGGTGACTATTGCTTCCACAGCCTAAAATCCACTGTGAAGATGGACAGTAGTCAGGAAGACCACCAAGTCGAGAATCCTTCTGAAGGGAAGGCAATATCTGGGAAGCCTGTATCTGGTGATGAATCTGTCACTGGCAAGGAAAAGGCTGTATCAAAAATGCAGGCTATTCAGCTTTTCAAAAACCTGAAATCAGATGATTACTTTTCCTGGCAGCAATCGTTGAGGATCACAGAAATATGTTAAATGGGAAAATATTGGTGAATACCAAAGCTACAGGTAACTGAAAGAGGTTGCAACTCTCTGATGAAAATGAACCCTCAAACCTAGGAACAAAACCAAACATCAGTTCCCTTTTCCAATTTCCAGTCCAACGTGCTGAAAGACTTGAAGTAGCTCCATATTCTTCTCAATGACCTTCACAGATTTGGCATGGAAGACAATATGGATATTGCCCTTTGGTGTTTTTCAAACTTTTTGGCTTATCCACAATGGACAATTTAGCCTCCTCATGCTCCTGTGACAGATCAGTCATCTTGCAGTAATACCAGATTGCCTGAGGCAAAACTCATGTCAGCAAACGCAGACTTAACAGCATGAAATGCTATCAGAAGAAGACAGACTTGGAAACCTTGGAAAGGAAACTTGTATTCTTAAGAGCAATTTTGTTGAACTTTTGTGTGTAAAATAGATCTAAGAGTAACGAGGAGCTTTCATATATCTACCCTTCCACTACTGGCACGAAATAGGTATTGTCTAAGGTGAAAAAAACCCAGGCAGTAATAGAAGGGTAATAAAAAACGAGAAGAACTTGTTGAAGTCCAGAAACCCTTTCTTAATGTTAAGGTGCAGTGTAACATAGCGTATGCCAGGGGTATGAAGGAAACAGCACTGGGATACATCAAGTAGGCTGTAGAGAGCCATGGGGAAGAAGATACATTACTGAAAGAAGACCCAAGCACTTGTAAGGTGCAGTGAGGAAGAGAGTGGGGCAGGCAGAAGATGACAGGCAGGAAATGTGATGGTGCACAAGCCTGTGTTTGCTGGGGTTTTTCTATTTCTAAGTGTTACAGTGTGGGAAAACTGCCCAGCTTGCCATGTAACAAAGGTGCAGGCCATTGAGCGTGCTCTTCTTGTACCAGCCTGGGACAGAAGGCAGACGAACTAGCGAGCTTATCGTTGGAACAGGGGAGGAAGGATGAGCATCCTGCTTGTCTGGCCAAGACACTGCACACATGTTGGAAGTTTTACAGCCTGGCAATTTGGATGTTTTATGAACCGGCCCAATTACTGCAACTGCTGGGATGAGGCAAATGTCTTATAGCCAGAGGTTGTATCAACAAGGCTGGAGACAGGGCCTGTTTGTCAGAGGTTGTACCAATAACACCAGAGAAGGATTCCACATCTGGAGCGAGCGCTGGCTTTCCTTTCCCCCTGCCTCCACTCAACTGGTAGCACTATCAGCCTGTTAGGAGCCAGTCAGCACACCAGATAGGACTCAGTCCCACCTCATCAATAGGTATAAAATTAGTCTTTAGAATCCTCTGGTTTGAGGGTGAGAACTGCAACCACTGGATGGGCTGACGGGCCTGGACCTCTCTCCTCCCCAGGCAGGGACACCTTCTTGGTGAGAATCGTGACACTCAATTATCTTGCTTATTGTAGGGTTTACTTAATCTATGCTTCCTTATTGTAGTGCTTACTTGTTATATTGTGTGTTTGGTTGATGGTAGCTGATAGAGGTATATATTAATATTTTGGGATGACCCAAACATACCTATTTAAATTTATATTTGTGTGAGACGGTGCATTTATCAACAGCAATGCTGAACTTGTTACATCTGTCGCCTTAATAAATTACCCATATTTGCAACTTTGTGAAGCTGTTTCAGTGAAAGTCCCTGAGAGGGCTCTGACAGGCAACCATTGACTCTAACATGGGGCTTCTGAAACTGTCCCAGTGAAAATCCTTTGAGGGTTCTGGGGTAAGATTAATAAGAACCACAAGGAGTCTGGAAGTTAGACACCACCACGACATATACCTTTAGACATAAACTGTTGCCCAGGTCTGGGACTAATGGTGGATCTAGCTGCACCGAGGTTCCTCTCTGAGAAGGAATTTAGAGAGCAGTGGGGTCCACTCTGAACCTCGTGACCAGATGGGAGTGCCTCCCTGATCACATAACCAGCTCCTATCCTTAACATAACACCCCTTTCCTTATTCTCTGTATTCTTGGACATAAACCATGGACCAGTTCAATGGGAGGGTTTTCCCTACCTGCCTTCCTTTTCCTTAGATACAAACAGTTCAGTGAGAGGGCCTCTCTCAACCATGTATCAACCTCACTACCCTTTTACACAATATAAAGTACTATATGATTTTCTTTTAAGGTTATTGTCTGTTTATGCGTGTATAATTAATCTTAATTATGTAATTAATTCTTAGTTGTTTTTTTTTTTTTTTCTGAATAATAAGCTATGTTGTGAAAGAGGAGCCATTTTTTTTTTCCCAGTTCTGCTGTAAAGAAAGTGGTGCAAGGTAAGAGCATTTGTTCAGAGCTGCCACTCAGTGATCCATTAAAGGCTTCAGTTTCAGACCCGAAAGTGGGCTTGTATTAAAAAAGACCCCATGTTTCTTTTTTCATGTATAAATTTTGTACTAATAAAAAATGTAATTTCTTCCTTTAAATCTTTCCTTTCATATGTTAAGATCATTGTGGTTACAATAACATTACTATTAGCTCAAGTGATCAGGCCTCAGAAAATTCTGTAGGTGCAGCTATGTCACCTGTGAGGTAGGATGTTTTCTCCTGACTTTGCTACTTTATTTGACAGAGGTAATGAGAAGGTGTTTCATGTTTGTGCCAGCTGATTCCTCCTACTGAGTTAATGGGACAGTGCTGATTCAGAAATTGCACTGAAATGCATAGTTTTTTCAGAACTAAAATCCTTATAAATACCATTTTAAATCTGAAAGGTGTGCAAATTCAGTTTGGTGCTCTTGAGAGCAAAAGGCAGGCAGTTGCAGACTCTGATAGAGAATACTGAAGAACACTTTAAATGATTTTCAATTTAGTCCTTTCTTAATCAATGGATTTTTTGTTAGTCTCTTCTTTGGCCTTTTATGAGTAGCCCAAACAATTTCTTCCAGGCTGTATGGTTGTGCTTTATCTAGGCATGTACTAAAAGAAGGTGTTCAAATTAATATCTAAATTTGGTATCTGGATTCACATCTTAGGCATGAATCACCTTGCTGGTTCTTGAATTGCTGTGGTTTTAATAACCAAGAAGAATAGCGAGTGAAAGCTTGTATTCAGCTCTGTGGCTTTTGGGTGAAGCCCATTTGCATTGTGATCAGTACTCTAAGAGTTATCTGATCCTCCTATCCTTCTGCACTTCAGTGGGCATTTGCAGAGGCCACTTTTGGAGACAGGATTTATAGATGCAAGAAGATTTAATATGACCCCACAGAGCAGATATTACAATCTGAAGATTACTTCAGGAGCCTGGAACTTGCAGAGTAACATGCCATTGTCAGGCTAGGGAGCTGAACAGTGGTTTTCTCTTGCAAGTATAATGATTGTTTTAGGGCAGAATGAGTTTCTGCTCTAGGGACTCATTGTTCAATATCCACCTAAGCATCATGAAATAAACAATGTAATGAACATTGGAAGCAGGGATCACAACCTACGGCTGTGCTGTGCCAGAGGAATCTGCTTCTTACTGGGTTACAGAATCAAAGCTTCCATAAACTTTGTCTGTTGCTGATCCTGTAAATCTTCCATTCTCTTCTGCATGAGGTCCAGCTGCAGTAGGGGTGGTAAAAAGCATTTTACAATCCTGTAGCCTGGTAATTCAAGAAAGGAGCTGTTGTAAGTCCCAGGTCTTCAACTTCCTGATCAGTAACTTGAGCCACAAAGTTATTGTGCAAAAGAAGATTTCTGCTACCTTCTCCAGTGCTAGGTATTGATGTGCAAGAGAGGAATCATCATTCTGGTGATTCAGGAGGTAAGCAGGCATCTCAATTAATACTGTAAATCACATTTTACAACTCTCTGTTTACATTGAATATACAGTTATGAAATCATTGCAACTCTTTCCTTAGTGTATGCTCAAACATCAAAGGTTCTGCCTGTGTTTATTAGCAGGTATTTTTCTCTTCGTTGCTCTGAAGTAATCAGTTTATTATTCCCTTATCATAATCTTTCTCAGTCAGAAATAAATTACCTGAATTTGCATGAGATTAGGGTAGTAAATATATTGTGACCTCAATAGTTCTAATTAAGATCCATGCTGAACTAGTCTGTTGTTCTGTTTCTGCTAGCCTGGGGGTTGTCTTTTATGTAAGGAAGGAAAATGAGGCTGAATGTTTTACTAGAAAAGGAAGCTTTCAGTGGAAAGCACTCTAAGGCCTCAAGGAACAATAGCTGGAGAATTTCTGAGAATCTTGTGTCTCTGCATGGTAATGGAAAACAAACGCAACCCATCCTGCCAGTCCCTGTGTAGTTTCTTGTTCATTCAGTGCAACACATTTGTACACACAATCTTATTCCCATACAGCTCCAATGAATGATCTCTGCCTCTTCTCCTCACTCCCTACATGCTCCCTCCACTCTCACTACAGAGCTGAGATTTCCATGAAAAGAAACCCCATACGTCATGTTCTGTACATGGGGAATAAGTAGCACAATGACTTCATGCCTGGTTTGGCCCTTCTTAAGTCCTTCCAAGTGTCTGCCAGGATTCTGTATGCCGCAACCTTGGTCCTAACAACTCCTCATATTACACGATGGATGTGCACCCTGGCCTTAGGCAGGTCGACCCAGACTCCTCAGCAAACTTGCTCAATATGAGCCAGCTTTAGGGTAAAAGCTTTGTGGATTCATTGTGTCCTTTCCAGTTTGTTGGAAGGGGAGCATATGGTTTTCATTGTTAGAGGCTAATTTGTTCGTCTAAAAAAGTACACACGTAAATCTATCTGAAAAAATTGGATGGCTTTTCCTATTGTCTTTTCAAAAATTTTCCAGCATCTTGTTCACAGCATGCACATACATTGCAAATTTTTGAGATGAGTAATTTGCATCTGCTGTGGCTTTGCAGTGTACTTCTGATCTGTTTGTCCTTCTGCTGCATTCAAGTTTATTTCACAGAATCACAGAATGTTAGGGGTTGGAAGGGATCTCGAAAGATCATCTAGTCCAACCCCCTGTCAAAGCAGGACCACCTAGAGTAGACCACACAGGAACGTGTCCAGGTGGGTTTTGAATGTCTCCAGAGGAGACTCCACAGCCTCTCTGGGCAGCCTGTTCCAGTGCTCTGCCACCCTCACAGTGAAAAAGTTTTTCCTTATATTAATGTGGAACCTCCTATGCTCCAGCTTGCACCCCTTGCCCCTTGTCCTATCATTGGCCATCACCGAGAAGAGTCCGGCTCCATCCTCCTGATACTCGCCTTTTACGTATTTATAAACATTAATGAGGTGACCCCTCAGTCTCCTCTTCCCCAAGCTAAAGAGACTCAGCTCCCTCAGCCTTTCATCATAAGGGAGATGTTCCACTCCCCTTAATCACCTTTGTGGCTCTGCGCTGGACTCATTCAAGCAGTTCCCTGTCCTTCTTGAACTGAGGGGCCCAGAACTGGACACATTTTTCCAGACGTGGTCTCACCAGGGCAGAGTAGAGGGGGAGGGGACTCTCTCTCGACTTGCTGACCACACCCCTTCTAATACACCCCAGGATGCCATTGGTCTTCTTGGCCACGAGGGCACATTGCTGGCTCATGGTCATCCTGCTGTCCACCAGGACCCCCAGGTCTCTTTCCCCTACACTACTCTCTAACAGCTCAATCCCCAACCTATACTGGTACATGAAGTTGTTCTTTCCCAGATGCAAGACTCTACACTTGCACTTGTTGTATTTCATTAAATTTCATTCACTGCAAATTCATGGTAGATTCATGATGCTGTTGCAGCATCTAAAGACACTCTTTTCTTCCCTTCTACCTGCAGCAAAGACTGTAATATAGGAACATAAGACTAACACATTGGGTCTAAACAGTCATTCCATCTTGCTCAGTATTCTGCCTCTGACAATACTTGCAGTGGATGCTTAAAGCCAGGGTGTAGTAAACATGGAGAAGTATACAGTAAGTAATTAAATCCTTAACCGATATATTTACCTGATATCTCTCCCAGAGCCTTACTGAGCTGGAGATTACATCTAAACTGTTGTAGGTAATAGGTAATTAATGGCTCTGGCCTTTAGAGATTCATCTAATCCCTTTCTAAAAACCACTTAATTTTTGGCTTCATAATGTCTGATAGTAAAACTTTAATCAATTTATTTGTAAATAAAAACATTCAAACAAAAAAATGCCGCATTTCCCTTGACTCAATCTGTTCCAGTTTCATGGTAAGTTGCTCCTTTGTTCTTGTTCTAGGAGAATTGATAAACCTTCATTCCTTATTCACTATCTCCTGTTTGAGATGTTACAAACTTCTGTCAGATCATCTCTTGGTTGTTTCTTTTTCCAAGTTGAGGAATTTCATAGTAATTAGCCTCTCTTCCTACAGATCCCACACTTCTGATAACACTTCTGTACTTCTGTTTCTACAGAGTATCCTACAGTATTCCTTCAGAGTTGACAAGAATTGAATATGATATTCAAGAAATATGTTATTTAGCCAGTCTGTGACAAATGGATTCTCCCATTACTATTATTATTTGTTTGCTCTCACAGGTTCTTTAATCTTGTTGTATAGTTAGAATTATTTTTTGTCACACTAATTTGAATGTATTTATTAACACTGAATTGATTAATTGATTGAGAATAGCCCTGCAGAGAAGGACTTGGGGATAACGGTGGATGAAAAATTAGATATGAGCCAGCAACGTAAGCTTACAGCCCAGAAATCCAATCGCATCCTGGGCTGCATAAAAAAGAGCATGGCAAGCAGGTGGAGGGAGGTGATTCTCCCCCTGTACTCAGCTCTCATGAGTCCCTACCTGCAGTGCTGCATTCAGCTTTGGGGCCCCCAGTACAAGAAAGACATGGACCAGTTAAAGTGGGTTCAGAGGAAGCCATGAAGATGATGAGAGGGCTAGAGCACCCCCCCTGTGAAGAAAGGCTGAGAGAGATAGTGTTGTTAAGCCTGGAGAAGGCTCCAGGGAGACCTTATAATGGCCTTTCAATATATAAAGGGGGCTTGTAAGAAAGACAGAGAAAGACTTTTTACCAAGGCCTGTAGTAACAGAACAAGGGGCAGTGGCTTTAAACTGAAAGAGAATAGACTTAGACTGGATATAAGAAAGAAATTTTTTATAATGAGGCTGTTGAGACACAGAAACTGTTTGCCCAGAGAAGTTGTGGATGCCCCATCATTGGAAGTGTTCGAAGTCAGGTTGGAGAGGGCTTTGAGCAAGCCAATTGTCATGGTTTAGACCCATGCAGCTGGCAACAAAATACCATGCAGCCTCTTGCTCACTCCTACCCATCCCCCACCAGTGGGATGGGGAGGAGAAAATACAACAAAAGGCTCGAGGGTCAAGACAAAGGACAGTGAGGGCTCATGCACCAGTTATGGTCATGGGCAAAAAACCAGACATGACTTGGGGAAACAGCATCCATTTAATTTACACACCACCACCACCAATTTACCAATCACATCAGAGTAGGATAATGGGAAAAACAATCCCATCTTAAAAATACCTTCCCCCCACCTCTCCCTTCTTCCTGGGCTCAGCGCTGCTCCCAATTTCTCTACCTCCTCCCCCACAGCGGTGCAGGGGTCCAGGAAATGGGGGTTGCAGTCAGTCTGTCAGGTTGTTTCTGCTCCTCCTTCCTTCTCAGGAAGACGGCTCCTCACAGACTTCCCCTGCTCCAAGGTGGTGTCCCTCCCATGGGAGACAGTCCTCCACAAACTTCCCCAACATGAGTGCTTCCCTCAGGGCTGCAGCTCCTCATGAACTGCTCCAGTGTGGGTCCCTTCCACAGGGTACAGTCCTCCCAGCAATGGACTGCTCCAGTGTGGGCTTCCCTTGGAGTCACGGCCTTTTTTGGGCGCAGTCACCTGCTCCAGTGTGGGGTCCTCCATGAGCTGCAGATGGGCATTTGCTCCACCATTAACCTCGATGGGCTGCAGAGGGTCAGCCTGCTGTCTCACCATGGGCTGCAGGGGAATCTCTACTCCGGCACATCTCCCCCCCATCTTCTTCACTGAGCTGGGTGTCCCCATGGTTGTTTCTCTCATGTCCCACTCCTCCTCCACTCTCAAAACAAAGACTTACCCAGCAGATTTTTATCCTCTTAAATATGTTATTGCAGAGGCACTGAGTGGCTCAGCCTTGGCCAGAGGTAGGTCCAACTTGGAGCCGGGGGAGCTTCTAGAAGCTTCTTATAGGAGCGACCCCTGTAGCCCCTCCCCTGCTACCAAAACCCCACCAGACACAAACCCAGCACACTGATCTAGTGAAAGGTGTCCCTGCCCATGCCAGGGGGTTTGGATCCTTCCAGCCCAAACCATTCCATGAATCTATGGTTCTATAATTCTGATTTCATATCTGATTTATACCTAATAACTTAGCATTTTCTCCATCATCATTAGACTGGAGTACCCTAGATAAAATTTTGTCTCTTTCAGTCACTCAGATCTCTCAGGTGAGAGATCTCTCACCACTCAGTCTTCCAGGTAATTTATAATTATGTTGAAGATTATAGATGCCTGGGAGGACTCACTTAAAGCTTTCCTCCTATATGAACACTAACCACTAAATTCTGTCATTTGTTTTCTGTCTTAAACTGACTTTAATCTACATAAGAACTTCGATTTTATCTCTTAATTACTTGGAACCACATTTTTGAGGGACTTCAAGCTTAATATAGATCTAGGTATAATACACTAATTGGATAACCCTGCATCTATTTGCTTGTGGAATTAGAACTCCACTGGTTTTATACGGCATGACTGCTCTCTGCTAAAGCTATGTTAACTCTTCCCAGAACATTCCTTCTACTATTTCTATTTTTCATTATAGTTTGTTTCACCTATCCTGTACAAAAGCCAGTCTGAATTGTCAGTAGTTCCCTGGATTCTTCTCTGAGTACTCCTCAAAAACTTGCATTTAGTACTTCTTTTTCTCTGATACTGAGGCCTGTTAAAGCCTGTGATTATTTACTACAATTACCTGTTTGGCAATTGAATTTTCAAGTTCCTTTACAGATTTTATTACAAGAAAGCAATTGAGTAAGAATGTTGGTTGTGCAAGGCTTGTAAAGAAAGCAATTATGTTTTATTGAACTGAAAGATTTAGTTGGGAAAAGATCATTATCGGTTATAATTTTTCTCTATATGTCTTGCCTCATCTATTTTTCCAGAACATTAAGGCTACAATAACCCTACCTTTATAGCATGGGTAGACTTACAAAACACCTAAGTTCACTTTTGAGTTTCTAGATTCTTTAAACAGCCCCTTGGCACCGCAAACCTTTGACCCTTTTAACAGCTTCTTGGGTTTATTTTTGCCAGTCTTGCTATTTTTACAGATGCCCTTAAAACATTCTTGTAGTAAACTTGTGTCTTTTGCTGTTTCATCTTGTACTGAGCCTTGTACATTATTCAGGACTAAATCAGTTTGTTTCTTTTCTTGTGAGTGCTTTCACAAATAGCTCTAAGAAGCAGTTTTTAGTGGCTAAAAATTTAGAATCTGGCTAGATCCATACTAGAAAATAAAGTAGACCAAGGTCCATTTCTAGCTGTGAGAGCAATTGACATGGAGCAATCATGGAAGATTCACGTATCCAAGCCCTTTCCCCTACAGTAGAAGGTGGCCTCTTCCACACTGCGTATTGGAAACTGTCCCTGTATTGCTCATTGGCATAGACAAAGGCCATGTCAAAGCATTTGCTAACAGTTGAGCAGAGTCTATGATCTCATTCCAGAGCTCAAACCTTTGCCTTGTCCTGGTTTAGTCCACCAGTGCAGACATAGCCTCATCACGGTTCCATATGATGTTTACCTCGTATAGTATGATTGGACTGTCCCATTTGTTACTGTTTGTCTGCCCTTCAGGGTCTCTGGTCATCTCTAGCATTTCACTCACCTCCTTTTGCTCAGGTGGCTGATAGCATAGCACTAACAGCGTCCTGTTCCTTTTAGCGTGGAATGGAATTCTGCAGCCATTGAAATTCTGTAGTACAACACAACTGTTAATACTTACTCTGTTTGACACTATAATTTCTTTAGCATGAATGTGTAAATGCAAACTTCTTGTACAAAATGTATATTTATGTCTTAGTGTTCCACTGAATATCTTCTTTTCATCAAACTTCCATAATACCTATTACATTTTTTTTTTTCCCAAAGGCATCTGCCAATGTTTCTGCCATTTAAACCATAGTTTAAAAGGGAAGTATTTGTATAGATGTATTTGGGCATTTGTCTCGATTTGGTTGCATAGTTTTATATGCTCTGCTTACCTGGGTCATTGTTTGAGGTTTTTTTCTTATCTTCTATTCTATCAATTTTTCTAAGTCATAGGCTTTCTGTGATTTCAGACCACACACATATACCAATTGTAACAATTTACTTTCCACATCTGGCATGATTTCCTTGGTTTTCATTTTAGAATTGCCCTACAGCATTTTTAATCTTAAATGTCAGCAGCACTGATTCTGTTTTGATTAGGTGGAACCCATCTTATATAAACTCAATCTGCTTCAAAAATTTACCAGATACTAATAAATATAATCCCCTTTTCCCTACACAGTTTAACCAATCATGCACTGAGCCTCTATTACCTGACACAGTGTATAAAACCAGGACCATTGAAGAATGCTACTATGTAGGACCACATTTTTAGCTTCCTGGTTTAAACTTTGCTTTCAGGACCTCTTGCCTGCTGGTTTGTGTTGGTGGTGTGCATATGGGCCATAACCATCAGGTCTTTCTTAGCACTTACTAAAAGAATGTCTTGATTCCTCGTGGTATGTGCCATCTTTTCAACTGCATGAGTCTTTTCTAGTAAATTGTTTGTCTATGTTTTTACTTACTTGGTCATGATCTTGATTTTATTATAAATGAAGGAGATATTTTCCTTTTTCTGATCCTGAAGGGAGCCCATGCTACTTGAGATACCTATCAGCCTTTGCTGCATGTGGTACCTGTTGAGTAACTCATGGCACAATGTTGGCTACCATTCATGTCACCCAGGACCACTTTTTGGGAGGTGACCTCCTCCTGAAGATGATGACCAGATCCAGCAGATGAGGTCCACTCGGCCCACCCAGGGTTACCCGGCTACTCTGATATCAATCTCTGAAATCAAATGCCAGACAGAACTTCCACTGAGTGCAAGAGAGGCTGTGGATGGCCTATACAGATATGAAAAGATCCACACAGTGTCTGAAGGATGATCTGACTTCATCCTCCAGTCCTGTCTTGGAGCTGAAAGTCTTGACTTGTCCATCTGTTCAGTCAAGTTATATCTCACTTTGGGATCAAAGATTTTAACTGACTTACAAATGGCCTTTTGGTGTCTTATCAATTCACGACTGTGTTTTCTGAAAGGATTAATTAAAGTCTTTCTGGTCAAAGAGCTGATCCCAGTAGTCCTGAAGAGATTACCACTGAGTTTATGTCAATCTGCTCACTGCTTTTTATATATACCCATGAAAGTTGCTTTCACTATGGCTCAGCAAATAGATCAAGAGAAATCCAGGGATTTAAACTCATCCCTCCTACTTAGTCTTTGTATCAGAAGAGTTTTTTTGAATCCCTATGCTAAGCTGCTGCTAAAGGTTGTTACTGGATTTCACTTTTGATAGGTAATTAACATGCCAGATATCTCCCTTTGTGAGGCATTTAAAAAGAAAGGCGTTACTTCACAGCCTGATTATACAGAGGAAGTTGCCCTTCAACTTTCTGGAGCCAAAGCTCTTCAGGGTTTTGTAGCGTAGGTATGTCTTGGCACAGCGATTTCTATGCAAAATAACCAAGTAATTGATGGTGTCAGACTCTGCTATGAGACTAGGATGGTGAATATGCTACCACTGATCTGGTCACACTCCATGCAAGCTCAAGTTACTACAGAAGCTTTGCTGAAGAGGCATGCCTCAGTTCCCTTGAAGGGAACTTTAATCCAACTTTCACCAAGCATTGCTCTATTGCAGAAGCACTCCATCTGATAGATAGATCCTGTGTGTCTAGGGATGCCAAAACCTAACTGGAGCAAATTAAGTGAGAGGAGCAACAGAGTATTGCTTGGAATTACGCACAGTGTGAGTGTGCTTAACAAGCATGAAAAGAAGAAAAAAAGCAATTACTTATGAATGACTGAAGTTTCAAGAGACATAGTGCATGGGTATTCACTACCGATCCTCATTTTTCTCCACTGAGGTCTCTGCATGTAAGTGGGATAATTCTTCTGCCTGTTAAGAAGAAACTGAAGGGATAAGCTTACACCTCTTTTTTATCTGTGAAAGAAGCATGAAGAGAAGGAGAGTGCATGTGTGCCCTTTGGGGACTGCGAAGACAAAAACTCTCCATTCTCAAGCGCATGTCCTTACGCCGTGTGCAACATTTACGTTTACAGTGTATCCTGAAAATTATTGCCAAGTAGCTTTCCCTTCTTCTTCCTCTCTTTGACGGCCTCTGCTTTTCTTTTAGTTTTTAAAAATTTTTTTCTAACGCATATCCAACTGCCACTGATTCATTAGAAACTGTGAGAGCTACTGCCCCAAACTATAGTAGTCTCTTCACAGAGACTGCAGTCTAGGTTAGAGAATGCAGTAGGAAACTTCACTGCCTCTCACTTCTTTGGATGCCACCACTCATCTTCCTTTTTTCCCTGAGATTAAAAAGAAGATCTAAATATATGTTAAACTACACTGTCTCCATTTGAATGTATTTTCCTCACTTCTACTGATGCACAGTGATATTATCACTTAAATTAAAATATGTAATCAGAGTGTGGCTTGAATTTTAATCCCTTAACAGTGCGGGTTTGGTTTAAGCAGAATCCACATGTCTGGTGCTACTATTTGCATAGAGACAGTTTTATACAGGTCAGGCTTAGCAACAGCAACGTGTCTTTAAGACCACAGTCACAATATAAACTAATATTTTATTTAATGACCATTTCACTTTATGGTAATGAATTTTCCTTTCAGAAAACATTGCACACAAAGAGAATGATGATTTAAAGGACAGGTTTTGGGTGGAGATCAACAGGAAAGAGAACAAGCAGAAAAGTTCAGCCTCTGTTAAGAGATCATTACCTCTTATTTGCAGAAAAATTAGTCACATATCTTGGAAACTGTTTAAGAAAAATATCATAGCATCATAGAATCACAGAACGGCTTGGGTTGGAAGGGGCCTTAAAGATCACCTAGTTCCAACCCCCTCATCATGGGCAGGGACACTTCCCACTAGACCAGGTTGCTCAAAGCCCCATCCAGCCTGACCTTGGACACTGCCATGCAGGGGGCAGCCACAGCTGCTCTGGGCAGCCTGTGCCAGTGCCTCACTACCCTCACAGTGAAGAACTTCTTCCTTACATCTAATCTAAGTCTACCCTCTTGCAGTTTTAAGCCGTTAGCCCTTGTCCTATCATGCCCTTGTAAACAGTTCCTCTCTGGCTTTCTCACAGGCCCCCTTTAGGTACTTGAAGGCTGCTATAAGGTTTCCCCAGAGCCTTCTCTTTTCCAGGCTGAACAGCCCCAGCTCTCTCAGTCTGTTGTCTTAGGGGAGGTGCTCCAGCCCCTGATCACCTTTGTGGCCCTCCTCTGGACTCACTTGAGCAGGTCCACATCGGTCTTGTGCTGAGGGCCCCAGAGCTGGATGCAGCACTGCAGGTGGGGCCTCACAAGAGCAGAGCAAAGCAGAGGGGAAGAACCACCTCCCTCGACCTGCTGGCCACACTTTTCTTGATGCAGCCCAGGATGCAATTGGCTTTCTGGGCTGTTAGCGAATGTTGCTGCCTCATGTTCAGGTTTTCATCCACCAACACCCCTAAGTCCTCCCCCACAGGGCTGCTCTTGATCCCCCAGCCTGTATCTGTGCTTGGGATTGCTCCAACCCAGGTGCAGGACCTTGCACTTGGCCTTGCTGAACTTCATGAGGTTTGCACAGGCCCACCTCTGCAGCGTGTCTAGGTCCCTCTGGATGGCCTCCCTTCCCTCCAGCGTGTCGACCACACCACACAACTTGGTGTCGTCAGCAAACTTGCTGAGGGTGCACTCAGTCCCACTGTTCATGTCACCAACAAAGACATTAAATAGCATTGGTCCTAATACCAGCCCCTGAGGAACGCCACTCATCACTGGTCTCCACTTGGACATCAGGCCGTTGACCGTGAGTGTGACTCTTTGAGTGTGATCATCCAGCCAATTCTTTATCTGCTGAGTGGTCCATCCATCAAATCCCTGTCTCTCCAGTTTAGAGACAAGGATGTCGTGCAGGACTGTGTTGAATGCTTTGCACAAGTCCAGGTAGATGACATCAGTTGTTCTTCCCTTATCCACCAATGCTGTAATCCCATCACAGAAGGCCACCAAATTGGTCAGGCATGATTTGCCCTTAGTGAAGCTATGTTGGCTGTCACCAATGACCTCCTTATTTTCCACATGCCCTAGCATAGTTTCCAGGAGGATCTGCTCCATGGTCTTGCTGGGCAGAGTGTGCTTGACCATATAACAGCAAAAAGTACTTCCTTCCCTCTTCCTGTTAATTATATGACATCTTGTCAGGAACCTAGTTGCTGGACCTATGCTATAAGCAGGAAGGTCAGAGAAAACAAGTCAAACATGCCTCCGGAGTTGAAGACTACAACAGCACAACTGAAAGGGAAATAGAGCACAGACTCATTTGAAGGGGTAGGGCTGTGGGTGTCCCACTGGCAGTTGCATTTGCACTGACTCCATGTGAGTGATAAATGAGAAAGTCAAATGACCACTTGCTGTGAAGCACCTGCCTTGAAGACCACTCAGCATTCGTGGAAGGCAAATGTGTTGTTACTGGGGGAAGGAATTGGCAAGGAGGCCTCTCTCCTCAAAGAAACAAGGACTTAAAAGCCCTGTGAATCAGGTCTTAAAGTGAAGAAACAGGGGGACTGGATCTCT
This sequence comes from Leptosomus discolor, assembly GCF_034619465.1. Classification (NCBI taxonomy): domain Eukaryota; kingdom Metazoa; phylum Chordata; class Aves; order Leptosomiformes; family Leptosomidae; genus Leptosomus; species Leptosomus discolor. The sequence continues at coordinate 161,314,895 of NC_141391.1, forward strand.
CAATTCACCAGAAGTATATTTTTGTGAGTAGGAGTGCTATGAGAGGCAAGGAAGTGTTTCTTTTTGGACAGGTTCATGATTCAATGGAACAGCAGGGTGTACTTTGTATGGATCAGATGAGCGAATCAACATGGATAATTAATTCCTTCCCATAACTTAGGGGTTACTTCTTACTCTCAAGGTGAAGGAAGGAAGTGGAAAATCCTATCACTGGTTCCAAACAGCAAGCTTTGTCCTTGTCCTCTGGCGAAGGGCAGAAAGTTTTCCCATTAATAAATTATCTTCATATGAAGCTACTCTGAGAGATCATGTCAGTGTTGATGGAAGAGGTGGTTTGGGGTCAACAGAAGGGCCAAGACTCTCCCAGCTAACCACACGAGTTTTGCTTTAGCTAGAACGGGTGACAAAGAAGGAAGAAGAGTGGCTGCTGAGCACAAATTTGGGGAAGAACAGCCAGTGATGCAGCGAATTGTTGCCTGACATAAGGCATGCTTGTGTGCAAAGATGTAAAGATGAAAGAGCTCATTAGTCTTCTTCTGGCTCCATGCTTGGTTTTGGGGGTTGGAACTATTCAAGGTGAGTTTCAGACTCTTTGCCTTTATTTTTTCCTCTTTTCTTTTCTATTATTGCTCCTTTTCTTTTAGCTTGATATTTCTCCATCCTCCCTTTATTTTCTACTTTCATCTTGGTGGCAGAAAGAGAAGGAGACTTTGTGGATGTACACATATATAGTTAGCAGGGCTATACCAAATGCTCCAGTTGTATGTCAATGGGAGAGTTGTGAATGGTATTTAGGCAAGACCCCAGACTTCATGTGCTAGACAATGTTCAAAGCCTGTTAGTATATTTACTTAAATTGACTAGTCATGAAGTTTCACATCTGAGTAGGCCTAACTATTACCAGTATAAGCTGTGACTTTGCCTGTCCTTGTTATTAGATATCATTTTGGTTTATACCAAAAGAAAACTTCTTTTCCAACCTGCCTTTTTTTTCCTCAGCAACAGGTGTGTCTGTTATGCCTATTGACTTGTCCTGCCTCCAAGCAATACTCTCCTTTTCTTCAGAGTTAGAGCAAGGGCTGGCTGCTTCCTAAGAGACGGAGCTGAGCGGCGGCTGATAACACATCTGGCAGAGCAGAGGCACAGCACCTGTGTGAGTGAGGAACTCAGTCATTACTGATAAGTGTTGGAGGCTCTGAGGTATTGAATAAAAGGTATTGAAATACAAGTTATTGAAAAATGTACCCATTGCACACCTATCTTTCCAGACATAGACATGTATCTCTGGTACTTGGGAGGATTGTGCTCCCTTGCCTAACATGTGATTCGCAGCACTGAATGGCATGGGCTCTGTGGTCTCTCAAGCAATAACCCTATGGTGACTGAAACGACCTTGTCTTTGCAGCATATTTTACTTTTTGGATCTGAAAGTTACTTGGCTTGGGCACAGGTGTTTCTTGCAAGATTAGGCATCAGCTGCCCTAGGGCTGCTAGGAATGGCAAAATCATTCCTTGCCATCTCTTGGCTGCTGCTTTTGAAAAACAGAGCTCTCAACCAAGCTGACCCTGGGTCAGTAGTTCCGATCATAGCAGAGACAACTCCAGCACCTGTTCTTGGAGGTTGAATTCTCAGGGAAGGGGACATTCATTTTCCCAGGTTAACAGTGACCTTTCCTCAACACAGGCACAGCTCCTCTTTGCACAGAGCTTTTTCACAAAAGAAAAAGGAAAAGCAGGTTCTTTGCAAAGCTACCTATGAGTGATGTTTGTTTACTGATAGAGGGACACAAATTTTCAGCCACTAGATTTTTGAAATATGTTTTCCTTGTCAGGAAGCTTTCTCCTTTCTGTGGCTTAAATGTCATTGTAGCTAACCAGAGTGGGTGTCTCTCACTTTTGCATATGTCTTCCTAGTGGCTTAACTCTTGCTAAGGCAAGTGGGCTTATTTGGTGGGCACATGAATGTGTTCACCACAATGACAACCCACAAAGGCAAAGATGAATGTTGTGCTTAATGAAGCATCTGCTTTTTTTTTCCTTAAACAATAAATCACTTGCTCATATCTTGCACTTACTGCCTTTCCACTGAGACATCTCTTGACTGCTAGAAGAGCAGTGAATTTGTGAGAGCATCTGTTTGGCTTTTTTAAAATCTATAATTATGTTCTTAGAAGCTGTTTCTCTCAATGTCTCCCAGATTCTTTCTGTCGTTAAGGGGTTGACAAAAGTCAACACTACACTGCCTAGGTCCTGGGGGTCCTCTCATTTGGCTTAGACCCTTGTTTATTGCAAAACTATGCGGAGATTTGCCAGGACTCAGAATTAAAGCTCATTTTAGGACACTGACGCTGATGTGAGTGCTCAGCTAAATAAATCCCCGTTCAGCATTGCCCAGTTGCTCTTAGCACTCTCATTTCTTCTTACTGGGAACATCAAAAGATCATTTGTAGGAGGCAACAGGCTTCTCATTCTGGAGAGCTGCTCTTCCAGGCTTTCTATGTTATACTCACACTTGCTTGACCAGCTTTCCATCTGTGTTGGATCTTCATGGAGTATCAGGCCTCTACAGTTCAGGAAGAGAAACAGAGGTACAATCCAAAGTCTTAGATTATAGTTCACTGGATCAGAATGGCCATGATTCCTGTCTGGGGGTGGGGAACAGAAAGTGGAAGATGTATTTGAGGTTATAGCCAGTGTTATGATGGCTTTTTGCTTCAAAGGCATGAAGTCCAATGAGGCTTAAAACCACCGGGCTTAACTCTTTGGATTTATCATTTGAATTAGAATATTTCTTGAAAATTAATTTTACATATTACAGAACAATTCCAGCTTTTCTTCACAGGTTGTAGACCAGAATCTTACTTTTCTTGTATGACCATTTTGATTTACTAACAAGCAGAGTCAAAAAGTTGAGGCTTTCTCAGCCCTAAGACTCATGATAAAATTCTGATAAATGGCAACATAATGGCAGTCCAGCCTTGTCTAAGAGTAGCAGCTGCTGTTGGAGACTTCTTGCCTTCGGGCTTTCCCTTGAAGGGCCAAATTTTATTTGTGAAATCCATGCAGTCTGAGCTGAACAACACTGGGGATATTTCCAGCAGATCTCATCACCCAGCTCCTCACTTCTCTGTCTCTGCCTTCTCCAGTAGAGTAGCAGAGCTTGTGTTCCTTGTACCATTTCCCACTACCCCCTTTAGCCCCATCCGTCTTCTGATTGTTTCCTCTTTTCAGAGCACATCCCAATGCAGACCCTACAGTGTTACAACTACGTATTTCTTACAACTTGCACATGGATGGGGTGTTCAGAGGCTCATCAATTCATGAATGAGACTCTGAACTTTAACAAACGCTATGAAAAGGAAGTGCCTGGCTGGTGTTCTGTGAAGGGTCTAAAAGGGCTTGGCTGCTGAACCTAAGAGATGGAGCTGGGCAAAAGGACAGTGGACTGGGCTTGCAGCCAGCATAGTATCCAGCTTGCAGACACCAGTGTTATGTCCAGGCTAGGGAGAAAGTTGGATCTGTACAGGATGAGGAAGAACAGGAAGCAGAGCATGCTAATCAATTTATTCTCATTATCTTTTCAATCACTCTCCCCCTGTTTTTGCTGTGAGAGGGCACACATGGCAGGACAAAAAAATGTTAATTATTGCACCTGAGTGGAGAAGGATATGTTACAGAAGACGCAGTGGTAATAATAACTAACCAGAATGGCAAAGAATGCTGCTTCTTCCTTATGCCAATAAGAGCATAGCTATGTTGAAATAATTTCTGCAAAACAAACTGTGAGAAAAACAGAAGTTGTACATGTTGTTTGACTCATTAGGTTTCTTCTCAGAGAAACTAGGCTACATCTTGCACTATCTTTTTGCTACTTCTTCTTCCTTTCAAGAAGAAGACAGAACAGTCAAAGTGGAGAGTATGAGGGAGAGAAAGGGACAGAGAAAAAGAAAGACATAGGGGAAGGAGAAAAAGAATAATAGTAGAAGCAGGAGATGGAGGGGTAAACAGCAGAGAGATTGGAGGGTGGGAAGAAAATATGTTAAATAAGAATAAGAAGTTGTGTTGTTTTTATTTTTGAGAAAGAGCTGCAGGATTCATTCATTAATTCATGGCTTGTTGAAGTCGATGGAGAAGCTGCCCCTTACAGTCCCTAGAGTATTGAATTACACTCCAAATGTCAGCAGTTTGCTCTGGATTGAAGTCTACAAACCACGGAAGTGTTCCTGGGGCACAAAGAACTCCACTGTCTTCATGGAAATTTTTTTTTTTTTTTGGTAGGAGGACTGCAGTCCTGTAGTCCTCACAAAACTTGTCCCAGCTGCTAGCTGCATTTCTTTGGCTTACCTTCTTCGACTTCTCTAGCCTAAGCATAGCATAACATACATATGTACACAAATAAAATTCCAGCCCTACTGTTAGGGAAGACATTTAATGAACTACAAGAGTATGTCAACATAGTGCAGTGATAAAAATAGATTTAGAAAAAGAATAAAACAGCATGTGGGGAAGGTTTCAGAAACGATGCATTGGGCCATCTAGCAGCATACTGTTCAGATAGTCTGCTTTTTTCTGTGTAACCATAACAAAGAAATGATCTGCAGTTCCCACAAAGGTGAAAACCACACTGACTGCCAGAACTTCACAATGCATGGGGCATGTCACATCCATGGATATGATTAAGAAAACTACAACTTCAAATTTGACCTGAAACTGCAGGTAGAGCTAAATGTCTACTTGTTTCATAATGGTAAAGATGAACAACTGTTTTGTCTCTATTCTTGAGTATTTAAAAGTTTTTCAGATTAATGTGTTTAATATCTAATCTCAAAAAGATACTTAGGTCAGGCCTTAACCTGAAACTTAAGCAAGAGTGAAGTTAAATGGCTGTAAGGTCATACTACCAACTTCAAATCTAGTACATTCAGGATAGACAAAAATGAGTCTTCCTTCAATGACTACAATGGAAAAAATGGAGGAAGACCTGCCAGCTAACTAGTGTGTTCACTGGGACTGGGAGAATATATCAAAAAAGACTTCTGTTTCAGCATCATGCTCTACATGTATTACAGCATATTCTTTCACAAAGTTACTATAAAGGTACACAACAGCGCCACTCCTCCTACTTTCCTTTTCCATCCACGGATACATTTCCCAGGTCTTGTAGAGTTTGCACTCTGCAGCGAAAAAGAATCATTGATTATTTGTAGCAATCCAGGAAAACTGTTAATATCCAAATTCTTCATTCAAAAAACATCAGCTGGGCATTTTCTTCCCCTCCTCATGTCCCTGTCCTCACTATCTCCTCTCATGGGTTGTACCTTGACCTTCCAGTTCAGACCCTCCCACCTCAAAACCTCTCAGTCAGCTTGATGAAGCTAGAAGACTTCTTGCTGACCTGGAGAGCAGTGGATGGAAGCCAAGGGCTGGGCAATGCCCTGGAGTATGAAGTGACTTACAAGCAGGTGTGGGAGTCCTGGGAGGTAACAGTGGAGGAGACAGGCTGTCCTGGTTTGGGCTGCACCCTTTTGGGCAGGTGACAGACTGTGCTAAATGTTTTGACAACAAATAACCTTTCTGTTCTCAGGCACTATGAGGAGAGGCAACAATTGCTGTTTCAGCTCAGGTGGAAGTGGCTCTTTTTCTGCTTGGAAGTGACTTGCCCAGTGAAATACCATTTGCCCTGAACTGAATGCAAGAGCTGTTCTCTGCTGAAAAAAAAGCGCTCAGCTTGAATTTTGAGTTGGAATGATTTTGCCCTGAATCCCTCCCAAATGGAATTAAATCACATTCCTGCAGGTTCATGAGGGAAAAAGGCAAAACACGTTTGAAGCTGCTTCCCCTTCCAGGAGGATGGTAATTTTAAAAAAAAGTTTAAAGCATGCATATCCCCAACCCCCCAGTTTTCTCCCCCCCACTTTCTGTCCTTCCCCCCAACAACAGAAAGCTGCCTCGCTCTTGCTCTCCAACACCACACGTTGCTGTCTTGGCCACAAGGACCTTGTCCCGGGGAGCAGCTACATTGCCCATGTGTGAGCCAGATGAGGGTGGGCCAGTGGCTTCTCTGGGCAGTACAGCAAGTGGAGCACGGAGGCATCGTGGGAGACCCCTGAAGGTAGTGTGGCATGGAGCGGGACCATGCAGAGGTGGAAGCGCTGCCTGAGAAGACAGATCTTTCCTGTCACTTAGCTTGCTCTCATCTTCTCTGAAGGTGGCCTTCAGCCCAGGAACCTTTGCCGCCTCTTCAATGGTGCAGATCGACTGACATGCAGCTGGGAAGTGAAGAAAGCCATCACCACCTCTGTCCTCTTTGGCTTGTTCTTCAGGGCCTCTCTAGCATTGGCATAGGTTATTTAATGTGTCTATTGGTTTATTGTATTTGACTGGAAAACAAAGGTGTACAAAATTAAGAAGTGTTGGAAAACTGAAACTTCTCATATTGCACAAAATAACATTGTGTGTGTTATCTGCAATGCTATCGGGTAACAAGATCTTCAACAATGACAAAAGTATTTAAGGTGACTTATCCTTTAAACTTGTTTTTTTTCTTCCTAATGTATATATGTAAACCTATTTATATATACAAGCTTTAATATTCTATTACCTGTAGCCCTGCATTTATGCATATAAGTGTATTGGAAATAAAGGAAAGCATTTATATTTAAAGATAAGCATATAATTGGCTATATTGGGATGCATAAATTATTTTACTAAGTGCCTCGTTCTAGCAGTAGACCAATCCTGTACAGACTTGTATAAGAAAATACACTGTCCTTACAATGAGTTGTAAGATGTGCTACAGGCCGTATCTGCTTTCCAGGTACCAAGGTCCCACCTGAAGAATCCATGCGTATTACATTTCAGAGGTAGGCTACCTGTCTGCAGAAGAGAGATGGGTTATGTCTTCCTTTTTCCCAGTGATGGGCAGTTTTAGTTGACACCATTTTCCTAAAGTGTTACAAAATGTAACTTCCCGCTTCAAAGGCATTGTAGTGATGCGGTTTAGTAAGGAGATGGAGCGATATACAATGATAACGTTAGTAATCTTACACCTTGTGATGCACAAGAGAATGCGTTGACAGTTTGAAACCTAACTGGCATGCACGGCCTGCAAAGCTTCTGGCATGCAGGGCTACTTGTTACCTGTTCCTGGAGTTCAACAGAGCACACAACGTCTGAAGATTTTCCCTGGCAGCTAGATCCTATGGTGTAACCAGCAACTCAGCAAGTCTGTCTTGGAGGAATTGTTTGAGTGAAAGGGAAGGAAAACCTCTGCTGGGAAACAAGAAACCTTTTTTCTAAGGGTGGGGAAGAACACACATCAACTTACTGACCTCTGAAAATCAAAGTGGGAGAATTCCTTTGTGCCTTAATACTGTAAGGAAAAGTAAATTCTGCCCATCCAGCAAAGTCACATATTCCCCTCCTTGTCTGCAGGTTTTATATGCACACCTCCTGGTGGTCCCAATGACACACAACTTCCTCAGATACTCTCGTATCCTCCTTCTTGCACTGCATGTTTCCCTTATTCACAGTACAAGTTTTTTCCCTTGTATATTGGTGTGGTGCTGGTGAGAGCCTAACTGTGCTACTTATGGTTTTGGTCAGTACTACAGGGATTTAGAAAAGGGGTAGTAGCAGTGCAGGATAGGCAGACTGGCAGTTAGAGTGTGCATCTGAGGACTCATCTTAGTCCCCATAGTTTAGCCCTGAGAGCACAAACCTGAGTGTGTTTTCCCTTATGGCCACCCAACTTTCCTATAGTTGTTCTTATTGAAAGCTACGGGGCCAGCCAAGATTTAAATCTGGATTTAAAACAGCGTGGCTGCCTTGGATGTAGGGTAACTTCAGATCAACTCTTCTCACCACTCTTCTTTTGTTTCTTCAATATATTATAATACTTACAATTTATTATTGACTGATGAAGTCGATAAAACTTACTTTAAAAAATATTTCTCAAACTCAAGGTTTACAGAGATAACATGTAGTTCTTTCTTTCCCCCCTCCCCACGCAGGAACAGCACTGGAGTAAAAACCGGAGAATTCTTTTGTGGTCTTTCTCACTTCTGCTGCAATCAAACCTCTTTTTTTTTTTTTTTTTTTTCAGAAAAGACATTAGTCCCATGCCCTGGTAACTGTTAACATGCTGATTGGCAATGACAAACTTCCTTCCTCTCCCTTTCCAGTTAAACAGTCCCGTCTTAAGTAAGTGCTTTGGGGGCTAAAATAGGAAGGGATTCCTTAGCTGTAATTCAAGGGCTCAGCCAGCTGTTTCTGGTGTAGGGAAGTGGCATTCAGGAATCTGAAAGTCAATAAAGTCAATTTCAAAGGAGTTTTTCCCATGCTTTCTTAATGTGGAAAGGAGTCTCAGCTGTATAATAAACCTGAGTAGGTGAGTTTGTTATACTTTTGAGACAGCAATGTGAGATGGCCAAAAGGTCTTGCATTTCAGTAGTGAATGACGCGGTCCGTGGTTTCAAAACCACCCAATCTACTCTCAATCTCAACAATCACCACGAAAAAAAGAAAAGAAATAGTTTCTTTGGTATCATTTCTTCAAAGCTATGTGGTAGAGCATGATACTTTTAAGGAAAGGTAAAAACCAGAGCACCATTGCAGTTCATTAAGAAGGCTTTGAGCTTGAAGAGCAGAAGGAAGAAGAATTGGAAGGCTGAGTTCTCGTCACAGGTTAGGATTGTTTCTTGTTGCTACTCAGCTGAAAGAATCCATGCACGTCCCTGGAAACGTACATTTACTTCTTCATTCTTTTCTCATATTGCAAGCTCACACAATAAGAAGACATGGATTCTGTCCTACAATAAATACTTGGTAGACTCAGTTCTTTCTGAGTCTACCAAGTCTACTAGTCACTCCAACGCAAAGCCTAGAGAAGTTCCCTAATTCAGTTTTACTTCTCTTTCTGTGGAATGAAAACAAGAAGCTCCACAATAAGCAGCGCAAGAGAGTAGTCAGTGGGCGATGAAACCAATTATCTTCTGAATTAGGATCAAGCTTGTGTGCAAAGGACATCATGAGCCTGAAAGAGATTTCCATCCTTCTGCTGAATCTGTATGTGGTCTTCAGCGTCCAAGCCATTCGAGGTGGGTTTCAAATTTATATTCTTTTATCCTCCCGTCATTGCCTCTCTTTATGTGTCTGTCTCCTTCTTTCAGTTAATGCTCTTCCTCATTTTCTGCTTGCTTTTCTGCTTCTTTCTGCCACCATCTTCTATGCTGTAGGAGAACAGATGTCTTGATGAAAACCAGTGCACAGCAGATGCATGTGCAGACAAATCGATTGTGTGCTGGTGGCACGGACAGGTGAAATACTGGGCAAATGGATGAGACGAACAAGCTGACTGGTTATTGAGTGAATAGGAAGGAGCAATAGACCCTGACAGTGAAAAGACAGATAAATGAAGGGCTGTGTGATTCAGATGGTAGTGCACAGGAGTAGAGACAAAGAGACAAGCGGACAGGCAGAAGAAAGGGGTGGGGTGTGGGGGGGCTACCAACAGCAACACCCAGATGATCTGATTTTCTTATTGTGGAATTGCTGACAGGTAAAGAGGCCATCTGCCATATCCATTGCTTGTGTTTCTAAGTTTAATGTCTTTCCTCCTCTGATGCAATGAAAGCTATTTCTTTCTTTCTTTCTTTCTTTCTTTCTTTCTTTCTTTCTTTCTTTCTTTCTTTCTTTCTTTCTTTCTTTCTTTCTTTCTTTCTTTCTTTCTTTCTTTCTTTCTTTCTTTCTTTCTTTCTTTCTTTCTTTCTTTCTTTCTTTCTTTCTTTCTTTCTTTCTTTCTTTCTTTCTTTCTTTCTTTCTTTCTTTCTTTCTTTCTTTCTTTCTTTCTTCCTTTCTTCCTTTCTTCCTTTCTTCCTTTCTTCCTTTCTTCCTTCCTTTCTTCCTTTCTTCCTTCCTTTCTTCCTTTCTTCCTTCCTTCCTTCCTTCCTTTCTTCCTTTCTTCCTTCCTTTCTTTCTTTGACTTCTTCTTTCCTTCCTTTCTTCCTTTCTCTTTCTCTCTTTTGCTCTCTTTCTTTCTCCTCTCCTCTCCTCTCCTCTCTCTCCTCTCCTCTCCTCTCCTCTCCTCTCCTCTCCTCTCCTCTCCTCTCCTCTCCTCTCCTCTCCTCTCCTCTCCTCTCCTCTCCTCTCCTCTCCTCTCCTCTCCTCTCCTCTCCTCACCTCAACGGCAGGACATCTCCCTGTGAGATCTCTGAGGGAAATGCATTACAGTGTAGGTCAGACTGGTCTCTCAGCATTCCAAGTCTCAGCCTTACATTCAGACCATCCCTTTCTAGGCAGGATGCTCCATTTTCTGCTGATGCAAGGAATACCATACAACTCACTTTGCACTGGTTTTCAGCAGAAGATCAAAGTAAGGTCCCTCTTATGCCTGCTAGCTAAGACACCATCATACATTGCTGATGGGTTTTGCCTGTAAAGAGACCGTCCACCAAGCTGATAGTAGTTCTCATAAAAAAACACTCATGTTTGCACTCTGACATCTCTGTCATCTGAAGCTCATACCCCAATAGTGCAGCACAGATACTACCTTCAGAGAAAATAAAGAAGAAGAAAGCAACTTTCTTCATAGTGCATGTACCAAGGGTGGCCTTTATTTTACCACTTGAAGGTTGTGGGCTTAAAAAAAAAGTTATCCCTGATAGCAGGTCTGGCCATTTCTGGGTCATGAATCTACTTCCAACAAATAAGTCTGGGTATTCTTCTGAGTCATTACAAGATTCCTCCTAGAGCATCTCGCTTTTAAATGTACATTTCCTGTGTCATAACATTTACTAGGCGGTTAGTGGCAATCACTTTACCTTTTTTTTCCCCTGGATTTCTTTCTCAGAGAGTATCCCTATGAAAAGCTTGAGCTGCTACAATGACTACAACTCACAGGTGACCTGCACATGGATGGAGCATCCAGAGGCTCATGCCCTCGTTGGTATGATTCTTTACAAAAGGGATAATATTATAATGTAAGTACCTGAAATGTGCTGTGCTGCATAAAAGTCCAATGGGAATTTGACTGCAACTTGGAACCCTGAGGACCAGCAGTCTGATTTTCAGAAAGCATGGCCCCCTCTTTCTGTAATTGGGTTCAAGTAAAAGTTGTGCCTGCTTCTGAGGCGTCTTCTAGGAAGGAAGAAAGGAACAGGGTGTGATAGTAGAGTTAACTTCATCACCTCTACAATAGTTTTTTCATAATTTTATTGTGGGATCATAGATATGAAATAAGATGGGGCATATAGGTTGCTGTTAATGGGGTGGAGAAGGTGGTGTCAGAAAAAGCGTGAGCCGGAGTGTTGTTTATAAATGGAAAAGAGAGAAGGAATGCCTGCTGTTATCTGGCCCATTTAGGAGCATCACTGAGAGTATGGGTTTGGTAATTTTCTGAGAAACATGTATGAACCGTGTGTTTGTGAGATAGAGAAGGCTGGTAAATTCGTCTGTGCTACCACTTTTCCTGCCAGAGATACCGGTCTGCTTATGACAGTGTCTCTCTGTTACATCAGTTTCCTTATGAAATGGGAACTGAATCACTGGGCTGGATCAATTGTGAGGATAAGGAAGGACAGAGAGGGACTAATAGTCAAGGGCAGGAGGAAGACAAAGGTGCAAAGCTGACAAGAAAATGGATTAGAATCTGGGGACAGAGCAAGGCAAGAAAAGAGAAAGAACTCTTGATTTTATTGTAAAGAGGAGAGAATTAACAGACCTAAAATCAGCTAAACTCAGTTGAAGGTCTTTGGAATAAGACCTTGAAAGTAATGTTTCTGGGAAAAGGTGATACAAAATTTTTGGGGACCTTTGGAGGATTCTCTGGAACATTGTTACATGATGGAGTGTGTGCATCACACAGGAAAGATGACTGAAGAGGCCAATCAGAAAAGCAGGTATTAAGTGGGGACAGACACACAGCTGAAGTCAAAATGGCCAATGATTAAGCAAGGACAGCTCATAGGTGAAGAACAGCTGGCTAAATCCCAAACTGTAAGATAATGCTGATGAGTAGACAGAAATATCTTCAGGACTTCACAACCCTTGGGCCGACTCTTTTGTTCAGGGGTACCACCTGTATGGTCAGTTCCACCCACACTCCAGGAACATCCCTGGTTTCCTCGCTAATACCCAACTTTCAAAAACAGCAATAGTGCTGAATAATGCTTGCTGACACATAGTTGGCTAGGAGAGTCCTTCTTGTCCTGGAAGACAGCATTTGGCCTTAGATATTCACAACTTAATATTTCTCATCTGAACTGGAACAATAGGCCATACTGGGCATGAAGCCATAAACAGAAACAAAATTCCAGAGGGTACAAAAAGAAGCAGCACATCTCTCCAGCAGCTCAGCCTACTGCAAGCACACAAAGCTTATCCTCTCCTGTCTAGCTTAAAATATGGCTTCTAATTTTCATGATGCTCCTTAGCCTGGAGAAAGGCTATCTAAAAGAACGATCAACATTCTGGATGAAACCTTTCATGAATCTGTAAGGCCCCTTGGCAGAACAGAACTGTAAGGATACAGAAGTACATTTTAGTTGGAGAACTTTTTGTAAGTGTTTTTCTGGGAGTGTCTTCAAGAAGCTAAAGATAATCAGAAACTTTACTGCCTTTCACTCTGAGTAAAAACTGCATTTCCATGAAAATTATTTTTCATCCTACTATTTCTCACATAAAAATTACATAGAGTTAGCCTAAACCTCAACAAAAATAGACTCGTAGCAAAATACAACATTCTGCTGCACAACTTCGAAATGGGAAGGCATTTGACAAAAATCCTGGTCTTGAAAACATTTGTCACATTACCCGATGCAAAACAGGACTAATAGGTACAGTGAGAAGAGGATACACGTGCCCGAGTAAATTCTAACAACAGAATGGGATGGAATTGGTTTCAGGCATTTAATTTTGCATTAAGTATACGTCTCCAAATCAGATCTTTATAGATCCCTTTCTCTGTACACAGGGAGAATGAGGAGATGCTTTGCAAACGCCAGACAGAAAATGACTTACCTGAGGCTCCAGACTCCTACGTGCACTGGGTTTGTCGCAACACTACAAATGATTTTGGAATAGGGGTAGACGATATTTACGGCTTCAAACCTAACAAGATGCTTCAAGCAGAACTAGATGTTGATCTTTTCCAAAATGGTAAGGATTAAATAGCAACTTCTCTTTTTCCAATGAATAATAGGGATCTTTGAGAATGTATTTGCCATTCAGCCAGGAAGTTAATTCCACTTCCATTGTGAAAACTGCCAAAGAGTTCCACATTAAGAGGATGGGGCAGAGAGGGCAGAGGGCAAGTTTCTGGGAGCAGCAGGAAGGGGAACTCAAGCAAGAGCTACTTGGTGTGGCAGGGATAAGCTGCTCTGGAAACGGGGAAGCTTACCTAGGCATTTTCTTCCCCTCCTCATGTCCCTGTCCTCACTCTCTCCTCTCATGGGTTGTACCTTCACTTTCCAGTTCAGACCCTCCCACCTCAAAACCTCTCAGCCAGCTTGATGAAGCCAGGAGACTTCTTGCTGACCTGGAAAGCAGCTGATGGAAGCCAAGGGCTGGGCAATGCCCTGGAGTATGAAGTGACTTACAAGCGGGTGTGGGAGTCCTGGGAGGTAGGAGCAGAGGAGCTGGGCTGTCCTGGTTTGGGCTGCACCCTTTTGGACAGGTGACAGACTGTGCTAAAAGTTTTGACAATGAATGGCCTTTCTGTTCTCAGGCATTATGATCTCAGCTCCTCTAACATGGGAGCATGGATCACTGCACGGCGGCATGTGCATGGACCACCACGTGCATGGGACTGCTGGGAGGGGCAGCCTGGCAGTCACCTCCTCTCACTCTTTCACTGTCTTCCCTCCACCCCTCTTCTTCACTCCCCAACTCCCCAATTACTTCCCTCCCCACTCTCCCTTCTTCCCCCCAACAACAGAAAGCTGCCTCGCTCTTGCTCTCCAACACCACACGTTGCCATCTCGGCCACAAGGACCTTGTCCCGGGGAGCAGCTACGTTGCCCGTGTGCGAGCCAGACCAGGGTGGGCCAGTGGCTTCTCTGGGCAGTACAGCGAGTGGAGCACAGAGGTGTCATGGGAGACGCCTGAAGGTAGCGTGGGATGGAGCAGGGCCATGCAGGGGTGGAAGTGCTGCCTGCGAAGACAGATCTTTCCTGTCACTTAGCTTGCTCTCATCTTCTCTGAAGGTGGCCTTCAGCCCAGGAACCTTCGCTGCCTCTTCAATGGCGCAGATCGTCTGACATGCAGCTGGGAAGTGAAGAAAGCCATCACCACCTCTGTCCTCTTTGGCTTGTTCTTCAGGGCCACTCCAGCATCAGCGTACGTGCTCTGCCCATGGCACTGTGCCTGCCTCTCTTCTATGGACTTTCTGCTCTTCCCCATTCCCCCTGATCTCAGCACAACCTCTTTTTCTCCCCTCAGAGAAGAGGAGTGCTCTCCTGTGCTCGAGAAGGCTTTGCCACACGTCCCATATGTGGTCCAGAGCTGTGAGATCCCTGTTAGCAACTCCAGCAGACAGAGCCAGTACCGTGTGTCTGTCCGGGCCAAGACAGAGGAGAAACTGATTGAAGCCTACAAGAACAGTGAGATGCTGTGTTGTTTCTTGCTTCTCCTGGTTGTTTCTTGGACAGACGCCTGTCTGGGCAAGCGGGGCTGAGGACAGCAGTAGTGAGGAGATGTGTGTGGGAAAAGGAGGAGAGCAGGACTGATGAAGGATGGAACTAGATGCTGTGTCAGGTCAGAGGTCTGGGAGAGGTGGCTTGCAGCTGTGGAGTTCCTCAGTGGCACTTGTTACTCTGAGGAAGTTGGCAGCAGTCGAAACTGTTGTGCAGAAATTTGGGTTGTGACCCAGAGCTCCTTGGTGAGCAACTGTCGCCCTGCTGGCTTCTCTGTGATTGAGCTTCATGGGTGTCCCAGGTATCAGGGAGCTGTGGTGAGAGGGATTTGTGGGAGCGTGTCACCATGTGATTTCTCAAGAAGCCAGCGGAGCTCTTGCAGGTTTGAGCAGTGGCCCCTGCAGCCCTGGATGAGGTAGGACTGCTCTGCTGAGTGAGGTGTGCCATCTGGATCATCTCTGCCTGCATGTATCTGGAGGTACTGGTGCTACTTTTCACAGACTAAAGCTGGGAGAGGTCCTGCAGTGGGTGAAATTTTCATGTAGTAGCTCCCAGAGAGCTGAAAGTCTCTGGAAATGTGGTGGACCAGTACAGATGTTTCAAATAGTGCTTTACTGCTTTTCTGCCCACAGGGAGTGCTGTCAATATTAATGGATAGGGATTTTCTGTTATTTAATGTGTCTACTGGTTTATTACATTTGACTGGGAAATGAAGATGCGGAGAATTAAGATGTGTGAGAAAGCTGAGACTTCTTATATTACATAAAACAACATTGTTTTCCCTCTCTGGAAAGTATTCACAGTGGTGAAAGGGAGTGCTGACCAGTAGGTTGGTAAATACTCTGAGACATTCCATGTGTTCCAGTTAAGGTGCTGCCGCCTGCAAATGTGTCAGTAACAGTGACAGAGAGTCAAGATTATGAACTGAGGTGGATAAAATACAATTTGGGATATAGCTTCATAAAACAGAGATACCAAGTTGAGTACTGGAAAAACAACCAATATGAAAAGGTAAGTCTTAGGAAGTGCAGGAGTCCTGGGTTTCTCTTTGCTGGGCAAATGGGAAAGACAGTTCCTCTGACCTCTGTAATTTGTGCTTCTTTCTTCTCGCCAGACGCTCCAGAAGTTAAGTATCAGCAACGATGAACCACCCTTCATCTTCACCCCGCAGATGCTGGCATCATCTACAGAATATAGGGGGAAAATGCGTGCAAGGGTGAATACGCCTCTGGATTATGAGGGGCCTTGGAGTGAATGGAGTGAGGAGTTCACCTGGAAGACTGAGAACGGTACTTATTTGTGCAGGCTACTTCTGTAAGGTTTTGTGGTCTGTTAATGGCTGAAATGCCTCTATAGAAAACCACATTGTCTCAGCTGGGGTTGAAGTTAGGGCCAGCCATGAGTTGCTTAACAAAGTGGCTGTCCTGTCTGCATCCTTGCACTACAGCAGCAATGCAATGAGAAACAGGTCTCAGCTTGTTCTGGATGGAGAATGAAGGTTGAAATATGAAGAGCCCCTGCAGATTGGAGCAAGGACAAAGGAGGGAAAAGCTGATAGAAGATGTTGGAACATATCAAAGTGGTATAAAGGTGCCAGGAATACTTTCATATTGGCAGTTTTTTAACCTATATCAATATATTGAAGATTACCTATAGCACTGTTTCTACTATGTTTAGGTGGGGAAACAGCATGGCCCTAAATATGAGAACAGCAAGGTTGTCGGGACAAAAGTTAGTTAGAAAATATTACTCCTAACACACAGGTTGACAAACTGGTAAAACTAATTATACAACGTGAATGCCTGGAAGCTCATTCTTATCGTGTCTATCACAAATGTACTACTAGAGCTCTTGTGCCAATAGCTCCTGGCTCTTTCTGGCCTTATTGTGATCTCTGTTTTCTCAGAAGTGTTACAATCTTTATTTTCTCTCTTCAGGAAGCTCTCGGCCAACGGCCAGCCAGCTAGCCGGGCTTCAATAGCCAGAACACTTCTGAGGAGGTGGAGCAGATTAACTGCCTTCAAGTGCTGTATAGGTAAGTAAGCAGCCCACTCCTCTGACTCCTTTCTTGAAAGCTTCCTTACTAACCATGGGGTAAGAGCAAGCTGTGCATGGATATCGCCCATCATGATGGGGAGGACAAAGCATTTTCACCTGTATATCTTTAAAGTCTGAATATACCTTTCAAACATCTATGGAAATTGTAATGAATTGCTGCAGCTGCAGACCTTAACTTCCCTGGATGGAACTCCAAGGATAGAAACCTGCTTCCTTTCTTCCTCTGCATTTCCTTTGGAAATAGGCTTGAATAAAAGGTATAGACCTAATAAGGTGGAAATACTAGATGAACTCCTCCCAGCCTGCCTGAACACAACCTCACTCTCATGAAAATACACATATTCCCTTACCTCTTCATCCTCTAGAAATGACCTACTTTCTGGTCCTTGAAGCAAAGTCTGACTTTGAAAGTGGAATGTGAACAAAGAAGAGCTGCAGGTGTCCTGGTCAGTGTGTGGCCAATCAGAAATAGCTCCAAATTGCCCATACAGTCTCAAATTTATGTCAAATCTTCGAAGACAGAGTGAGAAGGTGACCACAGTGCTCTGTTCAGGAAGCTATCCTAGGTTGCAGAGCAGTTGGGGAGCCTGACACAAATTATATTGACTCTTGGGTTTCATGATAATTGTCTGCCTCCTAGGAGAGAGGGCCGTTCAGCTTTAGTATATACTTTTGTAAGTCATGTGAAGGAAAGATGGGTTATGCTCATTACTTCTTTGAAATCTTTGTCTTCTCCCCTTTTCTAGCTACACGTTCAGCACTTGTAAGAGACAGAGGCCTTTCATTTTGAATAACTAACTGCAAAGTACCACTGAAAGTGTGAGAGCTGAATAAATGCTGATGCTAGAAGTCACATTGCCTGAGACTATACTGCTAAATAAATCAGGGCCAAGATGTAGTAACAAGCACTGCCTTGTAACCGCTTGCTTTGCTGTGTTGTCAGCACTCTCCCTGCCATGGGTTGGCCTGTGCCAACTACTGCTCTCCAAGATAACATTCTGGCACAGTTTGGGAGATAGCACAGGGTAGCAACAATTCCCAGTGGGCAACATGGACACAACTGTACCAGGTTAGGCTGTGTCCAGTGTCCTTCAACAGTATTCTAGCAGGCTTTAGCACCCAGGCCATGCAACTTACATCCTGTTTCACACTATGGGTACAGCTGTAACACAGTGGTCACGTTATGTCATGCACCTTGAACTGAAAAAACAGACCCAAAACTTTAGCTGTGTTCTAGACTGCAGAGACACTGCAGGAGGCCCAGAAGACTACTATGGCTACACAGTATGACCACAACCAGTCTGTGCCATTTACAGAGGGCCAAAGAACGGTCCTGGCTCTGTTTTATCTACAGCAAAAACATAGTTTTTCTTAAAAGCTCATTTGTGCTTGCATATCTTGGCATTGAGAAAAGTTGGAGTTGGCAGGAAACAACTGTGGCAGCAAAAAAGGCCGAGGCTTACATCTTCTGAGGAAGGCACCAGAGATGTGGACGAAGGTTCCTTTAGCTCCCTGGAAGACAGTGTACTCCCTTACAGCATCTCCTGTTGGTGTGCAGTTACCATCTTAGACAGCTGTCAGTTAGAGCTGCCAATAGCAGCTAAGTCCTGTGTTTTTCCACCTGAACAGGATGATGAACAGCAGTCCAGTAGAGTTCCATGGAGTGACACAAAGACGGTGCAGGTTTCCCATGCTACACTAGCTCCACGGAACTCCTGTCAGACTTCTAGAGTGCCACACAAAACCTCACTTTCATCATCCGCACTTGTCTGCCCAGTGAATCAGACTGCTGGTCCATCCTGCCTATTTGCCAGGCTTCCATGCAAGAGTGCTGCTCATGCAAGTGTTGCTTCCCAAACTTGCTTTGCTTTTAACGGTCCATACTTGTACAGCCCAGTGACGTCCTCCCAGCCTGATATGCACCAGACCCTGGAAGCAGACCCTGTGGGAGTTTGTGAGAAATCATTTTCCCTTCAGTATGTGACTCTTCCAAAGTCTGTTGGGAATTCTGTCCCCAGGCTCCACAGAGGCAAGAACAGCCAGAGGCATGTCCTCCAGAGCCCTTCCTGATCCCAGATCAGAAGGAAATGATGCAGCACCTCGACGTCTCACCGGCCCCACCAGCCTGTGGGAAAGGCACAAATATGCAAACAGAAGAGCAGAAAACTCCAAAAGCTCTTCGCTGTATCACATCTCCTCAGCAGTGCCCCTTGGAGTACATCACCACCGAGAGCCTGGTACTGCCACCAGGCAGGGACTCCACCCATCCGCCACTTGTCACTGCTGGGGAGTTACCCTGTGACTCATAGGAGCCCCAGCCCCACAGTGATCGCCCTTGCCATGAGTTTTCTCCTGGGAAAAGTGGCGTCATAGACCCAGTTTCAGGTCAAGCACCGACCTCTTCTCCTGAATTGCACCTGGATACATTTGGAGACTATCTTACTGTCCCTTCATGTCCCCATGGACATTCAGAACCCACAAAGATTTCTTTGCCTGTCTTACAGAAGGGAAACGACCTTCTTAGAAAGCAGCCATTGTCAGCAGGTAACTTGGTGGTGTTAAACCCTGACAGCACTGAGCCAGTTTTCCTTTGCCAGGTTGGTGACTATTGCTTCCACAGCCTAAAATCCACTGTGAAGATGGATAGTAGTCAGGAAGACCACCAAGTCGAGAATCCTTCTGAAGGGAAGGCAATATCTGGGAAGCCTGTATCTGGTGATGAATCTGCCACTGGCAAGGAAAAGGCTGTATCAAAAATGCAGGCTATTCAGCTTTTCAAAAACCTGAAATCAGATGATTACTTTTCCTGGCAGCAATCGTTGAGGATCACAGAAATATGTTAAATGGGAAAATATTGGTGAATACCAAAGCTACAGGTAACTGAAAGAGGTTGCAACTCTCTGATGAAAATGAACCCTCAAACCTAGGAACAAAACCGAACACCAGTTCCCTTTTCCAATTTCCAGTCCAACGTGCTGAAAGACTTGAAGTAGCTCCATATTCTTCTCATGACCTTCACAGATTTGGCATGGAAGACAATATGGATATTGCCCTTTGGTGTTTTTCAAACTTTTTGGCTTATCCACAATGGACAATTTAGCCTCCTCATGCTCCTGTGACAGATCAGTCATCTTGCAGTAATACCAGATTGCCTGAGGCAAAACTCATGTCAGCAAATGCAGACTTAACAGCATGAAATGCTATCAGAAGAAGACAGACTTGGAAACCTTGGAAGGGAACTTGTATTCTTAAGAGCAACTTTGTTGAACTTTTGTGTGTAAAATAGATCTAAGAGTAACGAGGAGCTTTCATATATCTACCCTTCCACTACTGGCACGAAATAGGTATTGTCTAAGGTGAAAAAATCCCAGGCAGTAATAGAAGGGTAACAAAAAATGAGAAGAACTTGTTGAAGTCCAGAAACCCTTTCTTAATGTTAAGATGCAGTGTAACATAGCGTATGCCAGGGGTATGAAGGAAACAGCACTGGGATACATCAAGTAGGCTGTAGAGAGCCATGGGGAAGAAGATACATTACTGAAAGAAGACCCAAGCACTTGTAAGGTGCAGTGAGGAAGAGAGTGGGGCAGGCAGAAGATGACAGGCAGGAAATGTGATGGTGCACAAGCCTGTGTTTGCTGGGGTTTTTCTATTTCTAAGTGTTACAGTGTGGGAAAACTGCCCAGCTTGCCATGTAACAAAGGTGCAGGCCATTGAGCGTGCTCTTCTTGTACCAGCCTGGGACAGAAGGCAGACGAACTAGCGAGCTTATCATTGGAACAGGGGAGGAAGGATGAGCATCCTGCTTGTCTGGCCAAGACACTGCACACATGTTGGAAGTTTTACAGCCTGGCAATTTGGATGTTTTATGAACCGGCCCAATTACTGCAACTGCTGGGATGAGGCGAATGTCTTATAGCCAGAGGTTGTATCAACAAGGCTGGAGACAGGGCCTGTTTGTCAGAGGTTGTACCAACAACACCAGAGAAGGAGTCCACATCTGGAGCGAGCGCTGGCTTTCCTTTCCCCCTGTCTCCACTCAACTGGTAGTACTATCAGCCTGTTAGGAGCCAGTCAGCACACCAGATAGGACTCAGTCCCACCTCATCAATAGGTATAAAATTAGTCTTTAGAATCCTCTGGTTTGAGGGTGAGAACTGCAACCACTGGATGGGCTGATGGGCCTGGACCTCTCTCCTCCCCAGGCAGGGACACCTTCTTGGTGAGAATCGCGACACTCAATTATCTTGCTTATTGTAGGGTTTACTTAATCTATGCTTCCTTATTGTAGTGCTTACTTGTTATATTGTGTGTTTGGTTGATGGTAGCTGATAGAGATATACATTAATATTTTGGGATGACCCAAACATACCTATTTAAATTTATATTTGTGTGAGACGGTGCATTTATCAACAGCAATGCTGAACTTGTTACATCTGTCGCCTTAATAAATTACCCATATTTGCAACTTTGTGAAGCTGTTTCAGTGAAAGTCCCTGAGAGGGCTCTGACAGGCAACCATTGACTCTAACATGGGGCTTCTGAAACTGTCCCAGTGAAAATCCTTTGAGGGTTCTGGGGTAAGATTAATAAGAACCACAAGGAGTTTGGAAGTTAGACACCACCACAACATATACCTTTAGACATAAACTGTGGCCCAGGTCTGGGACTAATGGTGGATCTAGCTGCACGAAGGTTCCTCTCTGAGAAGGAGTTTAGAGAGCAACGGGGTCCACTCTGAACCTCGTGATGGGAGGGTGTCCCTGATCACATAACCAGCTCCACAACACTCCTTTCCTTATTCTCTATATTCTTAGACACAAACTGTGACTGGTTCAATGGGAGGGTTTTCCATACCCCCCTTCCTTTTCCTTAGACATAAACCATTGTCCAGTTCAGTGGTAGGGCCCCCCTCAACCACAGAAATGTCCTTACATATTTTTTGAAAAGGAGTTGGTTTTTTTTTTTTTTTTTTGTCCAAAGAACCTGTGCTGGAGAACTAGGCAATCATATCTAATCCTGCAGCACCATAACATTTTTCCTCCACTATGGGCAATTGCTACCCTGTGCCCAACCTGAAACGCAGTAAGAAGATGCAAATGAGTCAGAAAGATCCCCAAGTGTATTGTGTTTGTGCAGCAAGGTTTTAGTAGCAGGGAGGCTAGAGGCTACAGGAGTGGCTTCTGTGAGAAGATGCCAGAAGCTTCACTTGTGCCTGACAGAACCACTTGCGGCTTGCTCCAAGATGGACCTGCCCCTGGCCAACTAGCAATGTTGGTAGCAACTCTGTGACAACATACTTAAAGGGTAAAAACTGCTGCACAACAGCAGCTGGGAGAGAGGAATGAGAATAGGAGAAAGAAAAAACTCTGCAGACACCAAGGTCAGTGAAAAAGGAGGAGCAGTAGGAAGTGTTCTAGGTGCTGGAGCAGACATTCCCCTGCAGCCTGTGGTGAAGACCATGGTGAAGCAAGTTTTCTCCCTGCAGCCCATGGAGGTCCACATTGGAGCAGATATCCACCTGCAGCCCATGAAGGACCCCAGGCCAAAGCAGGTGGATGTGCCTCAAAGGAGGCTGTGACCCCATGGAAAGCCCATGCTGGAGCAAGCTCCTGGCAAGACCTGTGGCCCCATGGAAAGGTGCCCATGCTGGAGCAGACTCCTGGCAGAAACTGTAACCCTGTGGGGGACCGACACTGAAGCAGTCCATTCGTGAAGGACTGTGCCCCACAGAAAGGACCTATGCTGGAGCAGTTTGTGAAGAGCTGTCTCCCATGGGTGGGATCCCACACTGGAGCCGGGGAAGAGGGTGAGGAGGAAGAAGCAGCAGAGACAATGTGTAATGAACTGACCGCAACTCCCATTCCCCATCCGCCTGTGCAGCTCAGGTGGAGGAGGCAGAGAAAATTGGGAGTGAAGTTGAGCCCAGGAAGAAGGGAGGGGTGGGGCGAAGGTGTTTTAAGATTTGGGTTTTATGTCTCATTATCCTACTCTGATTTCAGATTGGCAATAAATTAAAATAATTTCCCCAAGTCAAGTCTCTTTTGCCCACAACAGTAACTGCTGAATGATCTCCCTGTCCTTATCTCAACCCAAGAGCCTTTCATCATATTTTTCTCCCCCTTTCCAGTTGAGGAGGGGGAGTGATAGAGTGGCTTAGTGGGCACCTGGCAGCCAGCCGAGGTCAACCCACCACACCAAAAAAATAAGTTCTGTAAATCTATTAAAATGATCTGATAGCCTGCACCTGATGATGGATCCATCAGTGGCAAGGAAGACAATGCACAGAATATTGAGGTCATTCATATCTTCAGAATACTAAAGAAAGCTGTTGCGGAAAGGAAAGTAGCCAGTTTTGAGATTCAGAAAAGCCTGCTGGAGTTGTAGGGATCTTAGATAATGAAGACAAAAATTTGAAAAATGACACCATTATAAACCCATTTTTGTTCCACAAATGCTACCTCTCCTCTCCAGCTTCTAGACCAACGTGGTGAAAGATCTCAAGCAACCCTACCCCTTTATTAGTTATTTTAATGTATTTGGTAAAAGGAACAGGCCATAATTCCCATTTACCTGCACCTAGAGAGGCTTGATTCACATTCCCCTGATAGGTGTGATTGGCAGGTGAAGACGCTAGATTTAGCTAGGGCTCCTTTCTAAAAATAGGTAATCAATTTCAGTTCAAACCTCTCAGATTATAGGAAAAGAAAATTATTTTGCTTGGGCACATAATGAGCTTGGCTAATCAGTTTTCCTGCTTGAGAGCAATGAATCCAAGGGTTTAAAAGAAAAGGAATTTTATTAAAAGGGATAAAACAGCAACTCCGCACCAATGCCGGTAGGCCTGTTTACTAAAATCAGCAGTAGAACCTGAACGCATCTTGGTAATGTAGCCCACTTCCCTGTTTTGCCCATTGTCCATCTGGAAGGAGATGTTGCTCTTAAACCTCTCTTACTGTTTCCAAGTGCAGCGATCCCACCGCTGCTCTTGGCAGCTTCAGCCGATGAAGCCTTGGTTCTGTCCACAGTCCCACACTGCCCCCTCAACGTTTCAGATGCTCAGAGAGAAGTCTGTGTCAAACAAAACCCAAAGAGAACCCTGAGGAACACAGCATTTGTTGTTTTTTTTTTTTTTTTACTTTCTTGCTCCATGCCTCCTTTGCTCTACCACTGTCAAGGGGAACACCACAGGTAATTCCTAACCCTCAAAACACCATTCTTTCTTCATGGATAAATGTTTTAAATATCTTTAAACTTAAGAGACAGTTGTATTTCGACCCCAGTGCCTGAGAGTGAAATCCACTGAAGTCAATTCACTTGCTCCCTCTTTG
Source organism: Leptosomus discolor (assembly GCF_034619465.1). Classification (NCBI taxonomy): domain Eukaryota; kingdom Metazoa; phylum Chordata; class Aves; order Leptosomiformes; family Leptosomidae; genus Leptosomus; species Leptosomus discolor. The sequence continues at coordinate 161,338,914 of NC_141391.1, forward strand.
TTGTGCTCTCTAGCCACTTCAAGCAGCGCCGGATTTCTCTTTTATCCCATTATAGGCAGGATCAGCAGTAAGTACTCTATTCTTTTAGGAATACTGGGCTTACCTCACGATAGATGTAGCTCTGAATTTAAGTTTTATTTCAGTGTAAGCTTTACAGCATAAAGGATTGAATATAATAACAGGCTGAAGACTCTGGTAAGAGTTCTTGCAGTGACTATCTCCTGTTCTTACACTTGTTACCATGTCTTTAATGAGTCATTCAAAATCATTCACAGTGGAGATACCAAAGGTTTGAATCATACAGGATAGCATGAGAGAAGCAGAAGGGTTAAATGAAAAGAAAGCAGAAGTCAGAGGGTTAAATGAAAAGAAAAAAAAAAGGAAAAAAAAAAAGACTGGCTGAAGAATAGGAAATCTTTATTAAAACTGATATCCTGCGAAATGATCTGTGCCTCAACTGCAGGGACACATAAGCCCAAACTGGGAAATACCCATTGCTGCAAGAAAAACTAGAAGGTATGAGGAGAGTGCTGCAGAAGCTTGGATGCAATTGGTCTCTTCTACTTCAAATTGCTATAGTATGATGATCTATACTTCAAATGCATTGGCTGTTTATAGATGACTGAAACAGTTCTTAAACAGCTATTTTTCGTGACTGGTTTAGCTAAACCAGAAAAGAATCCTTCCCCCCCCCACACCTCCCGCCCCGAGTGCTGCCCTGTCAGATAAAAACGTTGGCTCAGAGCTGCCACCCAATGATCAGACCTTGTAAAATCACTTAAAACAGGCTACCCATGTTGCAAAGCGCTCGGTTCAGTGAGACAACATAGCAGAAGCCAACTAACTTCTCACTGCATAAAAAAGGCAGTGAAAGGCCATTCCCCCCACTCCCTTTCCACTCCTCTTCCCTAACATCTGCATACCCCATCACTCATCGCCTTGCCCGCAACAAGGTCCTTTGCTTACAAAACCTAATTTGTTAACTTGTTAACTTTCTTTTTTTTTCTACTGTATTGATTTTCTGCTGGTTTATCAAGTTGAATCAGAGTGTGGGCAGGGAAGCGTCAGCACCAGCACAAAACAAGCAACTGCTGAGAGCAGAGGAATGGGTAGAAGGGTGATTTCAGCTGCAGTGAACATTTACTTCAGCCTTGTTCTTGTCTAACTGCATCTGACACGATACTTTGAGAGTCCAAAGCTGGCTTTAGATACGCATGCTTGAGTATCCAAAGCACTCCAGTCAACACAGAGTGCCACACAGGGTAATGCTCCTTGCCAAGGTTCTGGCTAAATTAGTCTGTTCAGCACTCACAGACTTCAGGTATTGGTTGATTCCAGTAGCTGCACTGTATCACTGAAAGCTATATCCCAGTTATCTCTACAGCTTTCAGTGTGCCACCCATGAGAAAGTGTTTGCTCCCAGCTCAGCTGTAACATTTGGCAAAGCAAAGAAGACGAAGGGGGATTGCCATGAGTATGTACATTTGGCATCAAACAGCCATCACCCATTTCAGTGCATTATACAATGCCAGCTACTTTTACTATTTAAGTCCTTATAAAAATATTTTAATTTGTAAAATGTGGCTTTACTCTACTGCAGGAGGCAAACAACACAGCTTATGGCAGAATGTAGAGCACCAACAAGACCTTTCAGTCTGTTTCCCTTCTGGTCTAGTGGCTTCATGAGCCTTTCACAGGTAGCAAAAGGCATTTGCTCCAAGCTGTACCACAATCCAGCAGTCTGCCTGCCCTAATGTCTATTTCTAACATCTATTAGAAATAGACCTGTAAATCTATGTGCTGATTCAACCCAGAAGTTATGTTTCGTTCATTAGCTAACTAAGCCCTGAGCTGCCTGCTTCCAGTACGCCAAACAATGCCAGTAGATTTCTGTTCAAATCCACGTTTTCTGGATTAGGACCTGCTGTGGTCTCAGAAGGCAGCATTTATTATGTACCTGGAGTCATGTTGGCCATCAGTACTGGACGCAACACAGAGAACAGAGTGTTCCTCCAGAGCTGCGCTGTTCAGTGGTGTGTGCTCAGACAGGAGCGACTTGCTACTGATGTACAAGGAAAACCCACAGAGAGGTTTCTACAAGCTGCCATTTGGCCAGTCTCCTTAATTTGAAAGACCTGGATATGTGCCTGGAAACATCTGAATTCCAAATGGTTAATTATTGGTGGTGGAAAATGATTATCTCTTGATTATCATTAGTTACATTTTAACCTCCTCCACTACTTTTACGAAGTCAGCATATTGTTATCTAATCCCCAGCCACTGAAGAGTGAAGTAACAATCCTAATTCTGCCCCAAAACAGTTCATATCAGGGAGCAATGTATCAGTCTTTTTAAATGGTGAAAGCTTGGGACCAGACGTGAAAGATTAGGGCATCGCTATTCCCAGGAATGTACTTTGTGATTGCTGCACCAAAGTACTGCACTTTGGAGCTGGAAGGCAGCAGACATTAAATACTGTGAGAAAAACACATCAGGAAACCCTAAAGACCCTGCATGCCTTACATCATTCAAGCCCTTGGGTGGTCCTTGGTTGCTGTCCATATACACTCTCTGAACTTCACATCGTGCAGACTGTATGGTGGATGCGTGTGCTTCTCCCTCAGAGACATTTATATTTGAGTTAGGGAAAGGGCTGACAGGAGCAAGTAAGGCTTATGAGAGCTTCAGTAAGGGTCCGTTCACATTGTGGGGTGATTTGCAGATTGGAGAAGTCCTGGGGCTTCTTGCAGCTTTCCTGTTCCCTTTAAGTGGGATAAACTGTTGTGGGTTTTTTTTTTTTTTTGTGTTGGCTTGGTCTGCAAATAGTGTGGACTTCAGTGAATACCCTGATGCCTCCTCTTCTCAAGCGAGTATCCATTTGTTTTCACACATTACTGCTGCTCCCTGTCAGGCTAAGAACTTTCCTTGACATCCTCCATGTGGCAGATATAATGACAAAACTAGAGCGGTGGGCAGAGAACTCTCCTTTCCTACCCCACATAGGCATCTGGTGCCAATCATACGGAGTTGTGCCCAGGTTACTGAGTGGACACCATTTGGTGCACCATTCTGTCAAGAGAGCCTGAATTCAGCTTGGAAGCATCAATGGGGAGCTGGCTCTTTGCTTGGTGTGTCCAGCTGCTGTGTACATACAGCTCTGAAACTTCGCTGTGTGGGAGTTTTACAGCCTTCAGGGTGGGGAGGGGTTGGCGGCATTCAGGAGCTTGGGCAACCCTGGTTCATTCCCAGTGCACCCTCTGCACCTCTCTCTGGACTGCTGGGACAGCTGTCAAAGTATCACGAACCTTCTGGCAAACGTGAGTTTGCACACACGCGCACTCCCCTCCCCATTGCCCTCTTCTTACACTGCTCACACCTCGTGTGCTGAGCAGATGAATTTCTAAATGGACCCCTCGCACCACCACATCCCTCTGCAAGGGTGCGTGCCTCACACGCTAATCAGGCCCACCTCAACAGTGACCAACAAAGTGATTTTTTTTGTATTCGCATACAGATTTATCTCGCATTACTCTCCCCAAAGACATCCTAATTGAGAGGGGAAGAGAGCACCTGCAACAAATCTGCTGTTGACAACAAGCAAGCAACGGGGTTGTGCTTTAAACAGAGGTTTATTAGATGGCTGAGGAAAGAGATACCTTGCTGAATGCACTCCAATCCTCAACCTTCATCTTCTAAGGCTTGCCTTTTTTCTTCCCATAATTGTCCTCCAGTGCCTTCTGCAGGTTAAGAAGTAGGGCATTCTTGTGATGCCATTTACCTGTAAAGAAGGCAAATCACAATCCAGTTACAGCCTCCCTTCTAATGCTATTAACCCTCAAGGATTTTTCTAGCTATAGAGCTCCTCTCACGAAAATGCCAAATTCTAGTCCTCCTACACCTTTGCCCAAACCCATCCATTGTCCTTGGCAGAAGCAGCACCCATCTCAGGAATTCAGCAATGTGCTTTTCCTGGCAGAAGCCATACCTAGCTCATCAGTCCTCCTTCCGTGACAATTCTTGGGATCCCTGATTGCCTTCTGAATTACATCGAGGGTATAGGAATCTTTCATCAAACTTCGGCTTTCCAGTGGGCCACCTACAAGGAACAGCAAATAAGGAACTGTACGCAGAAATCTCCCTACTGCAGTCCTAGAATTGAGCAGCGGAGCAACACCAGCAGTTGCAAGGGCTCAAGAAAAGGCATGTGTTGACTGCAATATCTCCGATCAGGTGAGAGGCTAGGTAGTGGATAATAGCTTCATCATCGCCCAGGAGGAAGCTTATCTGCTTTTCCTCTTCAAGTATGACACACACACAGAGGGTACTACAAGATATCATCTTTATTTGTATCCTAGTGCCCTTTCTTTAGTCAAGTGCCCACTTACCTCCTGCTGAATCCCCTCATTCATGTGAGTAACTTCCTATTCATCGGCACAGCTCCACAACAAGCACCATCTTACCACTCCAGGCCTTCTTGAGCTCCTTTTCTGACATGATACTTAACAAACACTTCCCAACTGTGACTTCTCTTTTTACCCCCTTTTGGCTTTTAACCATTTGAGGGGGCTTTATTTTAATCTCTTTATTTTTCCTCTTCACCTTCCTTTTTATTGTATGTACCCTTTCCTTGACAATAATGATTTTGAACTCTCTGGAGAAAGATATCCTTCCTTTCTGTGTGACTGCACAAACCTAGGACAACGCAGTCTTCAATACCCAGCAAGGTCTTGTCATGGAACATACTGTATAAGGAAAAGGAACCCGTCTCATGCTGGCACACGAGAAACAGGAATTAGAGACAATTATTTCAGAGTTTCTTGGATGGTTAACATTCACACCTTGGAAAAAAAAGAACGAAAGAAGAGAAAAGAAAGGGATAGAATACATAGAAAGGAAGGCTCTAACTTCCATTTCCTCAAGCACCACAGCCTGGAAAAGCAGTGACTGTGGATAGAAGGAATAAAAGGAGAAAGTGAGGATCACCTACAGTCAGATCTCTACCCAAAGCAGCGTGGCTGCCCTGAGCCCAGGCAAAGGGTAGATGGAACCAGCTTTGAAGGTCAGGCATAGGTATGTGTGTCCCCTCACCTTGGAAGATATTTGATCTCAGGTTAAAACCCAGCTGGTTGTAGTCAGTAAAAGATATAGAGTTCAAGGAGTTTTCTAGCATTTCAGTATTGTCGCTGAGTCTTTTCTGTCCCACGAGTGATGCTGCCTTGCACAGAGCTTGCCGTTCCTGAAAACACGAACAACAAGGAACCACTGTCAGTCAGTCCGTGTTCCTTAGGGAACGAGCAAACTCCTGGCATTTCTTTGAGCTATGACTAATCCCTGGGACCTACATCTGTCCTTGAACCTCCCTCAGCAGCTTCTGTAGGCATTGTAATCGCATGGGACGACTAGAACTGGTAAAAGGTATGTGTGTGGGGCGAACAGAAAAGGATGATGGTGTTGGGCCCTGGACTGGGTCCTGGTACCACATTGTTTTGCCTTGCTGAATTGGAACTCTACCTGGCTATAGGAACCTTACAAATGAAAGGGGGATGGAAAAACAAAATTTAAAAAGACATGGGAAAGGCTGTCTGTGGAATGTGTCACTGCCCCGTAGTGTGAAACCCAAATCCAACCCTCTACATGTCTTCTAGAGACTGCTAATATCTGCTAATATCCCACCCACTCAGCCCCCTGCTATACCATAAAAACAGCCTTCAACCTGCCACAAAGGATACATGAAATGGCCTCCTCCAATACCTCTTCATCGCCGGTAAGTTCATCTGCACTGGCAAATTTGTACTTGCTGTGAGGACGGGACAAGCTGTTTCTCTCCTCCAGAAGGAGCCTCCATTCTGCTTTCATAGCTGGCCCTAATGATGCTAAGGACTCTTTGGCACTTAACCTGCTGCAGGTCTCCTGGGCTTTCTCATAGCTGGCTTCGATGCTCTTCCAGGAAGATCCAGGCCCTCTAGACCTCAGTGTTTGGTGCTGGCCTGCTGCTAGTTCTTTGGCATTCGAGATGGATTTGGTGTCTTCTGTCTCCCTCTGCCTGCATATTGCAGACAAGCGATAAGTGCTGTTCCTCCTTCTTGGCTCACGCCCCAATATTGGGTCTTTGGTGGCAGAAGTATCTTCTCTTTCCTCTTCAAGTCTTCTTGAATGAAGACTCTGTGTGGAGAGAGTTTTGGCCTGGAGACTCTGTTTGGTCTGTTTCTTAGTCTGAACACACTTTGAAGGAGATGCCAGGGATTTAATAGATGTGGAATTCTTTGCTGTTCCTTGAGACACTGGGCCCTTGGAGAACTTCCAGGTGGCTCTGCTGGAGCTCCTTTGGGTTGTTCTTTGTCTGCTGGGACATAAGCCTTCTGGAAGATGCTCTTTTTTCCCTTCCTCAGGTTCCACTTAAAGACAAAAATAATAGCTCAATAAATTTGATACTGTTTCGATGACTGTAAATGGAGCTCAAAACAACCAGACATGTCATTGTGTCATTGTCAGACAACAAAAGAAACATTAAAAGTTTCCAAGAAGGAAAGGAAAAAACCCACAACGTAGCAGCATTATACCAATCTTGCTGCTGAACCAGGCGAAGGTTCCTGAGGAGTCTTAAATGCTCTTGAGAGATGCACAAGCACAGAAGTGTGTAAGTAAAAATCTTGTGGTCAAACATGCACACAAAGGTCTGTGTTTTCTTATGTTTAGGGGCCCCTCCAACCCATGATCACTCTCACTCTCATGAACATGCACTTATAGTCTCTATGGCTCACTGGTATTTGCCGATGAGTTTACAGCACATCAGTGTCTTACTGCGCTTGTGCAGGGAGGTAGTGAGACAAGTCCACCAGTGGAGGAAGACACACTTGGGGTGGGGATTTTAACACATCGGCCCATGGCACGCGAGAACCCTGTCTGAGTAGTTTTCACTCACAGAGGTACATGAAAATCTGGGCAGCATGAAGGGAGGGAAGGAATGACACACAGCCTCACAAGCTGTACTACAAAGCAAGCTCTGAAGGAGGGGGACAGCTTCTGTGCCATCTTGCTTACCTGAAGTACTGTTGGCCAGCACTGAGTCACTCTGCCACATCAGGTGTAGGGGAAGTTAGAACCTCTAGCACAGCCTTGGAAGAGAAACAAAGGCTGTGTCAGGCCCAGAGATGGGAAGGAAGGAGACAGTGGTCCTGCTTATCTTTAGATGATGTAGATTATTCTCACACAAATGTATTACACGCCTTCCCAGATCAAGGTAGAGCTGTCCTTGCCTGCCTGCATGGTTGGTCCTACAACCCATGATCCTTTCGGATTAAGAGTCACAGAAGTCCTGCAGGATTTCACATTAATAGCTCACATGGGACAGCCTGTCTAGGACACAGCCAGCCAGTGCCTCTGGGGAATAATACGGAGCTGCAAGAGTTTTCACAGGCAGTGGTTCAGACAGAAGCCAAAACAGAAAGAAAACTCAGTGAAAATGTAATCTTTCATTCTGAAGCACCTAGAGATGTCAGACCTATCATGTGCTGTACAATTACAACAGTTCCTTCCTTTGGTGCATTAAAGAAAGGCCAGAAAAAATGGGGGAGAGGAGGCGATAAATGTAAAACGCCTGTGCAATGCTGGCTATGCAAAGGAAGAGAGACAGGCTGGAGATGGGGTTTCTTCCCTGATTCTAGCACAGACTATCCCATTTTGCTTTGCTAGTCCTGCTGATGTGATTGGTGCAACACCTAGCCTTAGTAAACTGTTTCCTGCACTAGGAGGAACCTTGTGTCTTTCCTGGAATGTCTGTGTAACCCTCAGTCGTGTCCTGCTGATGGTCTGTGTCCCTAATCCCAGTGGGACCCTACAGGCTTATCCCCTGTGAAACCTGTGACAGGTTACAACTGAAGCCACGCCCCACGGTGGTGAATAAGGTAATTACAAGCGTGCTGGCACTAGCAGCGTTACAAATGAGATCTGGATCAGGTAGGGATATATATTTGTATTTGTCAAATTAAGTCATGACATCACATATATGCTTACCTTCAGCTCTTGTGGCTAGTTATTGGAATGAAGACGCCAGCCGATGGGGCAGAAAGCCTACTGCTTCAAAGTTAACTCACCAGGGCTGACCTGAACCAGCAGCTTGTGTTTTACACTGTGCCAGCACTTTGCAGCAGCACATCTGGTACAATATTGGGATCCTGAAGCCAAAGTTACTGCATCGGTCTCCTCTCCAGGAGTCAGTGCTCTGTGCTCTGCAAATGTATTAAGACGCAGAACCTCCCACACAAAAAGAACAGGGCCACAAGAGATGAAGAGAGGAAGTGAGCACTGCCTCACAGGGCAGGATCTGCTTCTTTTCCGTATCACTTTTCAAAGAAGAGACAAACATTTACAAATGACCAAAGTGCAGGAATCTGTGTTGCTAAATAAACTCCTGTGTTAACTCCCACCTCCTACTTAAAACAAAAATATGTCTGTTTGTTATTATTATTATATTCAGTGGAAAGAACTTTCCAGCCTGCTGTTGTAGAAATTCTTCCTCTCTCATTTCTTCCAACAAAGTAGAATTTCTGCGTAATGAGGCAATGTGCTCATTTCCCAAATCTCGTTCATTGATAACTTTCATTCTCTGGTTCCTCCTGGATAAAACGACACTGAAGCCTGCAACTGTTCCTACTTTCTAGTTCGTAGCTATACATGATGTTACTGTTATTGCTTATTGTTCATTTTATTTCTGAGCCTAAAGATCCAAAGTCAAAGCACCACTCTGAGACTTCTACATCTTGATGCCAAGAGGGACTTTAAGGCCATTTGACCATCCTCCTAGGTAACAGAAGCCACACAACTATGTCTACTTACTCCTTTGCTAAGCCAATTCTGTGACAGACAACAGATGACATACCAGAAATGATTTATCTTGATCAAAGAACTAAAAAATATTAAACTTGGTCTTTCTGAACGAATGGAAAAACTCCAAAAAAGTTACGTTTAGCATAGCCTAACACTCTGACTTTCCTCACAAGCAGCCATGGAGGAAGCTGTCTTTCCCAGGCAGAAAATTCAGACAGGTGTAGGAATTGGTATGCCATTCTCAACAGCCGCTAGATGCAGTCAAGAATGGTCTTATAATCCTTCCACATCTGTCCAGGCCTCCAAAATATGAGGAGATTTCAGTGACTTTCCAGACCTAAGAAGCTCCATGGGTATCAAAATGACATCAAAACTCTTCTCTTTTTTTTTTCTTTTTTTTTTTTTTTAAAGAAAAGGTCCAGGATTTAACAAGAGGCAAAGCCTCTTCCATAACTACCTCTTTCACCTGGTCTGTTATCCCTGATGTGGTGCCAAAGTGATTCGGACAAGCAGGCAGGTCCACTTCAGTCCACGTGTGGAGGTGGGCTGAAGGCCGAAGAGGAGAGATGGTTGCTAGAGAACAACACTACCTCTATCTATGATCTGTGGTCTCCATGGGAACCAGAAGAAACACGGCCACTGAAAAAACAAACAAGGGGGAGAGTAAAAGGCTCATGTCTCATGAAACACCTGTGCCCAGAAGTTCTCATCACACAGGATTTCTTGGAGACTTTCATAACACAGTCACGATAATCAACAAGACTCTGTTTCAGCAGAACTGGATCTTCTAGCATCTCCAAATGCTTCACATGAGCTCAGTGACCCCCATCAGAGAGGAAGGGGAATGTGTCCCCATTTTCCACATTAAAAAAGGGGGGACAGGGGGTTGGCAAAAGCTCTTACATTGAGTCAATGACAGAACCACAGCTTGGCCCTCCTGTCTCCAGCACCCAGTGCTATATTTTAGTCCCAGACTTTTCATCCTTCCTGTTCCACCATGGACCCGAGCTCTCACCAGGCCACCAGAATTTCTGCAAGTCTCCAGCGAAGAGTACAACTCTCCTTCACGTTGCAAAGCCGTCTTCCCCACCCAGCACAAGCAGGTCACAGGCACAGAGAAGAATTAGAAATATTCACAGATGCATCATCTTAGAAGTAGATTTTATTAATTGTGAGACACTGAAAGATCGACAGAAATCTACTGATCATTCTTAGAAAAACTAGCAAAATCTAAATCAGCATGTTTTTTCTTTACTTCTCCCTTTTCCTGTACCCTGGGCTAGAGACAGCTGCTAGATCTCACTGCCCAAGAAATAACTCTCCCTCTAGGCCTTGTTGCGCTTCAACTCAGAGACCTTGTAGCGAGGTGGGGCACGGTGGAACCACTCTGACCAGGAACCATCATAAACAGCCACATCACGCTTGCCACACAGGTAGGCTGCCAAGGCAATCTGACATGCTGTGACACCTTTGCGGCATGTGGCTGTCAGTGGCTTTGAGAGATCCACTTTCTTCTCACGGAATATTTGTTGGATCTCCTCAATACTCTTCTCATGGCCAGTTTCTGTTAGGAATAAGTGGAAGGGTATGTTCACAGCGCCAGGGATGTGACCAGATTCCAGCCCTGCAAGAGTGAACAAGAAAAGGAAACATGAGCAAGGAGACATTAATGTATGTGAGGAAAGACACCTACAAAAAAGACATTAAAGAGACATCACTGCAGATATTCCCACTCTCTCCAAGATACTAATTTGATTCAGGTGATGATGAAGATGCAAAGCACTATGGGGCTAAAAAGAGAAGGACAAACAGTATTCAACTTTGCTGAAGTCAAAACTTCCAGAATATTTAGCAAACTATTTCCTCCCTGAAAGCAGTGAGAGGCAGGAATCTGAAGAAGCCCTAGACATGACAAGAATCAAAGAACCACCACAGAAAAGATCCTAACAAAAGCATTAAGGGGATCTGTGTAAAGAGGAATGCAGCAGTGCATTTCTGACCTTCCCCAAGAATGTCAGCAGCGTGTAGTGACAGCTTTCAGAAGCAGGAAGTGTGGCTTGTACGTGGAATTTGTGAAAGTAGTTATCTGTTCACAGTCTATTCCTGTGTCACCTTAAAATCATATTTCAGAAAAGCAAAGCAACCTTAAAGTCAGCCACATTACTGCCGAGGCAGCTATCCTGGGGCAATGGGGTCAGAGAAGTGAGAATTTAGATTTTCTATCACTTTTTATCCACTCCATGGGTGAAGTCAGCATGAGTTCTGTTTTTTTACTGGTATAACTGACCACTTCAGGCAAGTTGAAAGCTGCATCTCAAGAACAAGGTCTTTAGAGAGAAGCAGGTAGAAAAATATGACAGATAAGATTTTCATCATGCCCTTGAAATTCAAACTCTGTCACTATATGCTTAATCAAAGTCCATTATACTCAATGGAAGGTTTTCCACTGACTTTGAGAGGCTTTGCATCAAGTCTCACTGGAGCAGGAAATAGTACATATTACGTTGAAAATGCATTTCAGGGAATGGTTCCTTGCTAGGTTTGAACTTCTAATGAGACAGCTCTGGGAAAGTCACATAAACAGTAATCTGTTTCACTGACAGCTTTCCACTTGCCTAAGTCCTCGGGGTAACTGATCTCAGGAGATGGGAGATACTGAGGCAGGGAACCTTCGTCACAGTAAAATGATTAAACTATACCTAGCCAGAGACTGACATCACACATCATAATGACACTGCAGTTTCATTGTTCATGCAGAGTGATGTCATGACATGATATGTCACAAGGGGAAAACAGGGTTTTGGCAGGGTATTGAGGACAAAGTGAGAGCCTAAATACAACCAAAGCTGCCCTGAGTTAGCTTCACAAGATCTCTCCCTGTTCCAGATGGACTCCCTTTGTCTCTTGATTCAACCTCCCTGAGTGCCTTAGAAATCTGGCGCTGTCACCTTGTGCATCCTTCAGAAGTATTTAGCATTACAGGGAGAAGTCAGGAGAAACACTGCTGACTTCTGGAGGGATTAACATTTTTTTTAAAAAAAAAACCAAAAAACAGTGTTTTGGACTGATGCTTTCACCACATTTTTTCCAGTTCCAGAAAACAGCAGGTCATCACTTCAGTACAGAGAACTGCAAAACCCACACTCATTAATATACTGTCTGTATGACGGAGGGGAAATAAAAATAATACAAAAAGTGAATGTGAGAAAACCTTATTTGTAGATCTCAGACTGCAGAGCTTCTTACTGGAGTTACATGCCTGGGTTAGCCTACCACTTTCCCACAGAGTGAATGGTCCTGAACCTGTCAGTTGGCAAGGGATTTCTGCAAGGCTCTGCTGCACTACTGGGGATCACAGACAAGTCTGTGAGCTGCAGAACAATGCTCTCACACCATCATAGGGCACTGGGAAGTGTACTGAGATCAAAAAGTCCTGGGTGCTGAATTAGAAGGGCCAGCTCTTAATCAAGGCTTACTGGGACACCAGTTCACTTCTTAGGTATCCCAGGCCCCATGGTCATGACCGCTTTTCTAGACTGTTCACACATCTTAAAACAGGTAGGTTTGTACCCCTCTCATATTGGAGAGTCCCGTAACATAGACTCACCCCCCTTAAACAACTCTTCAGTTAGGAGCAAAGCAGATATGAAAAAAAAAAAGTCTCATTTTGGAGCATTTTTGACTTTAACCTATAGGGAGACTTCCTTGCTCCAGAGATTCAAAAGTCTGTGCTTTGAGACTGGTGCTTGCACTCTGTGACTGAAAGATGGGGAATTGTGTAAAAACTGCATTTACTCATGTACGTGGGTGTTCAGCTGAAAGAAAGAGCTGACATTGCACAACCACAATCTCTTGGACTGCCTACAAAGCACTCTTGAGTGGTTGAGGAAGTTTTACCAGCTCCCTCTCTGCTAGGACAAGAGCAGAGAAACACAGGACAGGAAGGCAAAGCAGCTGGGATCTGAACAGGGGAGAGGATACATCTGCTCCCGCCTCATATGACACAGAGCATACTCCACATCAGACTCATGCAGTCACCCTTAGAAACTCTAGGAAGGAGCCCTAGGATGACAGAGCCTGGCTCCCAGCTACTACAGTGATCACTTTATAGGTTCTCTTTCATAAAAGCATCCATCTCAGAACCAGTTTGGATTCTTGCCATGAAACTTCCCGCTGAGGTGCCTCCTTGTTCGCGTGAGGAGGAGTATTCATTTCTAATGTTACGTTTCTCACAGTCAGTCCATACACCATTTATCCTTGAGCTTAACATTGCTTTGCGGCTGAAATAAGTTTACCTCCCTTTCTGCTATTGCTCCAACACACTAGCAGCAGGCACTCAGCACTCCCAGCAGCCTCACACCCTTAGCCTAAACCCGGGGAGACCTCACTAGATGTATTTTTCACTGCCTTGGCCACCCTAGAAACAGTTCTAGGTGACTCCCAGGCTTCTGGATAAGGAAGTGGCATTTCCTAGAATCTCAACTGGTAGGTTAATAATCGCCATTGTCAAGGCCAAATTACATCTGAGGTTCTTGCACCCAGCTTATTCATCCAAGTCTTATCCTCTTCCATTGTTTCCAAATGTGGGTCTTCAGCTTGTAAGAGAAACACAAGCAATAAGTGTTTCAGGCTACTAAGCATCCAACCTAGCTCTCTGCAGCTTTATACTTCCTGTCACTTCTACCACTGCAGGTGGTACCTCAAATAATACTCCTCATGTGAGGATTTAAACCTTCCCAAGGCTGTGCCAACAGCACATCTCAGTAGCAACTCCCCACTTTCAGTGCCTTGATGATTCAGAAAAATGTGAAATAAAGCACAGAAGCAGAACGATGGGACCACGCTGGCACTTCCAGCCCCATAGATGTGCTTTCAGCACAAGCTGTTCTTATCTCCCTTATCTTCCTTTCAGTCAGTTTTTTTGGGAAGCTAACAGTACTTGTGCTATTTGCCCTCTTCTCACATTGAACTAATAATCCCTCTAATATTATGTCCAAAATATTAATGAAGTTCAAATGGAACAAGTCTACCTCGTAGGTGCTTCCCATGTCTGGAAGAAAAGTTCAGACATAATTTCCAGGCATGCATGTTCCCACTTCTCTTATCTGGCAAACCAATTCTGTTGGCAAGGAAATTGAGCCCTTAGCTGCAGCGCAAGTTTACCAAAGTATTTTATTCAATTTTGCCTTAATTTCAAGTAATTTTTCCTGAGGATTTTTTTGATAGCCTTCCAGTCTACCCATGTTATGATAATAGATCAACAGCTGCCTAGGTTGTGCTGTAGCTTCTATCCTAAATAGAAATACAAACTTTGCTAGTGTTTCTGCCCTACAGAACCTTGCTCTGATTAAATTTATTAAATTCTTGCCTCACTGTGTTGCAATGTCACATGCCTGATTTTTGACACATATTTGGGATGGAGATCATCTGCCTCACAGATCTGAGCTCACAGATATCTTTTGGTTATACTCCCTCTTTACTAATGATAATTTCTACTTCTTTCCCCTTCGTCTTGCTACCCCTCCCCCTACTCTACTGACTTACTCTCAGGAGAAAAAAAAGATGATAGCACAGACTCACTATAATTCCGAGGCTGTACATAAATAATCTTTCATCTGGAACCCCTGCTAACTGCATAGCAACTCTATTTACTCTTTCTCTCCTTGTTTTCTTTTTATTCACTTTGCTCCAGCAGTTTTTGTTATTTGTTTTAATTCCTTTTGCCAAGTCTCACTCAGCTTGGCTCCTGGCAATCCTCCCTCACAATTTGCAACCTGTAATATGTTATCTTCCTCACTGCCTAATTCCCTTTTCCACATCTGTTAAGATTCTCTGCTTAAATATATATCTTTCTGTTGGCTATTTATCTAGCTAACACTACACCCCCTTCTCTCTAGCCTTTTCCTTTGTGATGAAAGCTCCAGATGGAATTTCTTAACATCAAAAAGATGTAAGATGTGCCTTGTCCACATTTAACTCCCCGTGGTCTTGGAGTTGGCTGGATGCAGATAGGTGTTCCTTTCCAAATGCCTCCTCTGTTGCCTCCTTTTTAATCTCTCTCTTCCATTCCAACTGTATGCCTTGGAAGGAACCAGCAGTGGTCTCACGTATCCTACCGTGAACTCAGTGGAAGGAACACTTTTAAGCCTCGTCCTGGCCAGCTCCCTGGGAGTCTTGCAGTCAGGTCAATAGGCCTTTGCCACCAATGTCAAAATACTGTGTACATATACAGCCAAAAGAGTCAACTCTAAGAACCAGCACGGCCACGGTGCTAATTCTGGCAGCTGATGTTTGCCAACCTTGTCACATGAATGGACGGCTTTGGATTGTAGGTTCCTGTGGGTTGAAACAGACTTTATCAAAGTCTCTCACTCTCCATGTTGTGCTTTGAGTATTACTTCATGGTCAAAATAGAGCCACTCCACTCCCAGCTGCAGACTCCACTTGGAGAAAAGAAGGAAGAAGCAGCAACATTTCCTTCTCACTCCCACTGCCACTGAACATTCAATATAAGCAAAAGCTTTATGTTTGGGGCAGGGAAGACTGAGAGCTGGGAAAATGGGCAAAACTTTAAGAGTTGTGTATGTCCATGGGACACAAGGACTACCCAAGGGTTGAGAACGAAGAAAACCAGTTGGAAGCTCATGAAACGACTGGAGTTGCTTTTTTAGATGACAGATTTCTTGTCTGGCAACTTTCCCCTCTTTTCTCAGGTGTCTGCAAAAGAATTCAGACACTCACACCTTTTCTGTATGCATTCGTTCAGCTATAATTCTTGTTCCTCAGTTTTCAGTGCCCAATACTCAAGAGTCAGCCAGCACTGGTAAGCATCATGCAATTATTTTTATCATTTGCCCCTGAATTGCCTGAGATTGTCTCAGTTCAGGCTGGTTCCATAGACCTGCACCCTACAGCACCAGAGTAAGCAGGCCCTTGCAGAACCTGGTTGGGCCACTGCTGAATCACAGCTAGTGAGCAGGCCCGAGTTGTTCCTCCAGAAACACAGCACTGTGCAGGGACACCTTTAACCACTCAGTGCACAGGTCAGGGCTGCACATCTGATGGGCTGATGCTGGACACCATGCATGAACATCCAAGCTTTTTCATCCAAAGCAATACCTGCATTTAAGACCTATGAGACCTGTCTTACAGAAACGCCGTTCATTTTTCTCCACTCTGGCAACCTGGGCAACCTGAGCAAACCTCTCCCAGCAACTAAAAATTAGCCACGTGTTACAGTTTATCTTAAATGCTACAGAGGTCTAAATCCCAGCAAGGTAGCTGCTGCATAAAAATAAAACAGGGACAACTAATTCTTACCACAAGGAACTGAAAAACTAAAGAGGCAAAAGAGTCAGCTGAAATTAGCCTCTTCTGGAGATGGAGTTCATGGAACTGGAGAGATTAATTGACTTAATTAGGAAGTCAAGAGCTGAGGCAATAATTAAACTGAAATCACCTGAGAATGCAGTTCCTTAACCTCAAGACCATTCTTCTTCTCTAAATTGCAGGCAATGTTCCTCCTTCCTGACCGGATGACCCCTGTAATTAATCAGCATTGATTTCAAATTGCTCTTTTAGGTGTAAGCGCTGCCTTTTACAGCTGGCTGTAATGCAGCTACTGGCTAGCCTGGTTCAGAAGGCTGTCAAGCTCCTGTGGAACAAGCAGCTGCAGCTGGAGTGCTTATCCTGCTGGATCTGCTGTGGGAAGCAAAACTGGACCACCACAAATAAACTGTTCCATGCTGACTCACTTCAAAGGAAAAATCTGTTTTCAAGATGCTGTCAGGGGCTACAGTATTTGTCAAATGGTGACAACTCCCTCTTTGGGAAAGAGAATGTAAAATCCACCAGCTCACAGTGAGGAGCATTTTATTCACATCTTGAGGTTAAAATTCAACCTTCACTGTGGTTGGCTGCAGTAGGTGAAGAAATGGAATGAGCGATAAGCCTAACTCTCCCTCTCCCTGCAATAGTCTCCTCTGTCACTCCCATCACCTTTCTCACCTTCTGTGTTGTCTTGCATAGGCTGAGTGTGTTTGTGGGGACTCACTGTAGATGCTTATGTGAACCACATATACAGAGCCATTTACAGCCAAACACTCGTGAGGCTGGGATGAGGGAATTTATTTCAGGATACAGTGTCACACCCAATGGCTGTACAGCAGCACACATGTAAGAAAACAGGCAGAACACCTGACCCGCAAGGCAGCAGTTCAGCACTGTCTCAGGACCACTGAAGCCTGCCACACACTCACTCCCACAGCGTGGAGCTTGACTCAGACCGAACAACTGCTGCTCAGCTTTTCTGTGCTTTGTTTTTGAAATTCTGCATTTAATTTTAAATCATTTCTGTGATTCCCTTTTGAAGCAGAGGTTATTTTGGGATATACCAAGGCTTAAATTACACAGTAAGGGCCTCCTTTAACAACCAACTTGGATTTCATTCCAGGCACATTGCTGCACCAGCTGTCCCCACGGCACAGGACCTCTCCCATCCCTGCTGCTTCCATGTTCAGTGTTTGACAGAGGTAATAAAATCAATTTTTGTTCCTGTTACTTGAGGCATCCAAAAGAGAGAAGCTGACAGCCCATATATTTGGGAAGGGTTTGGGTTTTTTTTTACTGAAGCTTGTAGATTTAATGGCAGAGAGCAAAAGGGCAAAGATCAGCTCCAGCTAGTTCTCTATTGGCTGGGAACAGGAGCAAGAAGGACTATGTCCCTTGGGTTACTGTACTGCCTAAAACCTGGGCTTTTGCTGGTGCATTCATTATGGTGAGAGGTGCCTGTATGAATACTCATAGTTTGTGCGTGTCTGCTAGTGTTAGATAGGACCCTGAACAAACCCCTGGGAGCTCTCACCTCCCGTGTTTGCATTCTGTCTGATTTAACTTCTGTGGGGTGTGGATCCTGGAGTCAACTGACTGCAGAACTTTTCTGCTATTTCCTCCTGCAGCTTTAGAACCAGCTACAAGAAAAGCATTCTGTGAGGGCACCAGGATCCGAATGCTCAACTGTGTATCCCTTAAGGTAAACAAGCAAGTTAGGCTGAGGCATGCCTGTGCATTAGGAAACTCTGTTTGCTGGCTGGGACGAGTTGTTATGCCCGGACTAGTATTGACACCCATCCTCCTCTGGTGCAGAGGGCCGGTGCTATTCCCACCTCCATTACCTTGGTCCAGCTCGGTCCCCCGGAACCGGCCCTCGGGGCGGGAATCCACCACCTGGAACCGCAGGGACCCCACGTTCTGCATCATCTCCTCAAAGGTCTTCAGCAGGGCCGTGTTCAGTTTGGCCTTAAAGACAGCCGGGGCGGGCTGGCTGACCTCCGCTGTGACGGGGTGGCCTTCCTTCACCCAGTTCTTGAAGCCGCCGTTCAGCACAGAGACCTCCTTGTGCCCAAAGGCCCGGAACATCCACCAGGCGCGGGGTGCATAGAAGGTGCCCAGTTCATCCCCGTCGTAGACAACCACGTGGGTGTCGTTGCTGACACCCAGGCGCCCCACGTAGTCGGCAAAGTGGGACTCGCTGGGCAGCATGAAGTCATAGGGGGAGGCCTGGTCCCGGCACTCCTCGATGTCGAAGAAGGATGCCCCGGGGATGTGCCTCTCCTTGAACTCCTGCCGGGCGTTTCGCTCCTGCGGTGGGTACCAGGAGGCATCCAGTACCCGCAGGCTCGTCCCCACCCGCCCGGCCTGCACGGCCTCCGAGAGCCATTTGGCCGTGACCAGCGCCCTGCCCAGCACCTGCGGCGCCATCTCGGAGGGCCGAGGCCAGGACCGGGGGGTCGCCGCTGAGAACACCCGCACACACACAAAATGGCGGCGGCGGAGGGACGCGGGCCGGGAGGTGCGGCCCGAGGGGGCGGTACCGAGGGCGGGCGGGCACCGCCCGGGACCGTCCCGCTGGGAGGACCCCGGCTCCCGCCCCGCGGTGGCGGCCATGGCTGGCGGGGACTGAGGGCGGGCGCTGCTCGGCTGAGGTCTAGCACGGAGGTACGGGGCGGCGCGGCGGGCCGGACCCCCTCCTTCCCCCGCTGCTGCGCGGGGGGAGCCGCGGCCCCGCCGGTGCTGGGGTTGTCCGAGGCGGGAGGGGCCGCAGTGGGAGGCGGCGGGGGTGAGGGGCGCCAGGGCCCCGGTGAGGCCTCGGCTGGAGATACGCTCCGGGGCGGTGAAAGCGGTGGGGCAGAGCCTCCCCTCGTCGTGGGGCCGTGCCTCATCCCGGCGCGCTCGGTCCCCTCCGCTCAGGGTCCCTGGGGCTGCCCCGCTCCTCTCTTGCTGCTGTCAGCGCTGACTGGTGGTCGCTGGAGGTGGAGCCAGGTGGGCTGCAGGGGCTGAGCACAGGGCAGGACTCTGTCATGGCGGTCCCGCTTGGGTCAGAGTTTGAGCTGAGCTCTGTGAAACTATTTTCAGAGCATTTCAACCCCCTCACTGTAGGCTTAGCCAGTACCTCAGTGCAGACAGAGGTCTCTGGTCCCAAAATGCATCTTCGCCCAGTCGCTTTTTGTAAAACTGGTCTCTAATTTGCGACTTACTTTCTTTTGTAGTCAGGTGGATTCAGGCAGACCCCAGGAATCAGGTGATCTCAGCCAGGGCTCTGGAGCAATGTCGCAACAACTCCTCTACCGTGCTCTGGTGTCTGCAAAATGGCTTTCGGAAGCCATCAGGTCCCAGCAAGCTGGTCTGGCCTTAAGAATTGTGGATGCATCCTGGTATTTGCCAAAGATGAAGCGTGACCCAAAGCGGGAATTTGAGGAGCGTCATATCCCTGGTGCAGTTTTCTTTGACATTGACCAGTGCAGCGACCGTACTTCGCCTTATGATCACATGCTGCCCAAGGCTGATGACTTTGCTGAGTATGTGGGGAAGCTGGGTGTGGGGAATGATTCCCATGTTGTGGTGTATGATGGCAGCGACCAAGGTCTCTTCTCAGCACCCCGGGTGTGGTGGATGTTCCGGGCCTTTGGACATGAAGCTGTCTCCCTTCTGGATGGTGGCCTGAAGAACTGGCAGCGAGAGGGGAATGCGCTGAGCTCCGGGAAAAGCCAGGTAGCTCCTGCCGAGTTCCATGCCTCCTTGGACAAGTCTCTGGTGAAAACGTACGAGGATGTCGTAGATAACTTGGATTCCCACCGCTTCCAACTAGTGGATGCGCGCGCTGCAGGACGGTTCCGGGGAGTAGAGCCAGAGCCCCGAGATGGTAATGTGCCTCCTGAGACATTGGCATAATGAAAAGGGGCTTCATTTAAGGTCTGTCTCCTGTAGAGGTAATGTCTTTTATCGGAAGGGACTCGAAGCAGTGTATCCACCTGTCCTCCTCTCCTTTTGACTAGCAAGTACTGCTCCGTGAAAATTCAGGAGTGGGGAGGCTGTGTATTTTTTTTTTCATGAAGGGCTGGTGTGAGGAAGATAGCTTTCATACATCTGAAAGATACATTGGTCTCTTCATGGTACTGGTGCAACTCTTCCCCTCAGAAGGGCCTGTGGATATGCTTCAGTCAGTGCCTTGTCAGAGTGGGTCACTCTGATGTGGGGAAGATGTGAAGGGAACTGGGAGGAAGAACAGAACTTGGCAGGGTTGTGTCCATACTGTAACCTGAAGGTTAGAGCCATCCTTCCTGAGTAATCTAGTAAAGCAAAGTTTAACAAAAATAAATGCATTTGTTTTAACAAAATACACTAAACAAAGAATATTCCCTCACAGTCAAACAGAGAATGGGGTTTGCAATGGATTTGTCACAGACAGTAGAGGTTAATTCCTATCTGTATTGCTTTTCCTGCAGGAATTGAGCCTGGTCATGTCCCGGGGTCAATGAACATCCCCTTCACCGATTTCCTCACAGAGTCTGGCTTAGAGAAGACCCCTGAGCAGATCCGCAGTCTGTTCCAGGAGAAGAAGGTGGACTTGTTAAAGCCGGTGGTAGCCACGTGTGGCTCTGGGGTCACTGCCTGCCACGTGGCTCTGGGGGCATACCTCTGTGGCAAACCAGATGTCGCTGTGTACGATGGGGCCTGGGTGGAATGGTATATGCGAGCACAGCCTGAAAATATTATTTCTGAGGGAAAGGGGAAGACGGTGTAATAAGCTGCTTCGTCTCCCAGCTTTGCAGATAATTTGCCTTGAAACAGGATTTGGAAAAGATGTTGTAGTATTCCTGGTTAAGTGTCCTCAGTTGAAGGTGTTGGGTAACAAGTCCAAGTACATAGCGCTTTGGCACTTTCTCCTTACCTTACTGGTACTGCTTTGGGGCATAAAGATGACCTGGGCAGCCAGCTCTAAGTGACCCTGCTTGAGCAGGTGGGATGAAGCAGATGTCCTGCTAAGGTCACTTCCAACCTCAGCCATTCTGTGATTCTGTGACCTTTTTACCATATCAGATGGAGGGGAGAGAGTGCTGGTCGCAGCACAGGGAAGTAATTTGAGTCAAGCCAAGCTCATGACTCGGGATGTTCTACCATGTTCACTCACAGGATGGTCATACTTGTGTAACTGTGCCTCATGATCCTGTTCTCTGCCTGTGTCCTAGAAGCCATCCATGCACTTTATGGCCATTTTGAAGTGTGAAACTTTGGGGAAAGACATAGCTGTTAAAGGAGCAAATATGGCTTCCAGGTTGGCACTTAGGTTAGAGACTTGGTTTGGATTTCTTCTTTCACTTGGACTCTTAACTGCAATATGTACTTAGCCGGTTTTGTACCCCCATGATCCAAAATCTGCCTTGGGAAAAAGTGAAGATTCTGGGATTAAAAAAAGGTAAATAAACACATGTTTCAAGGTATTTCTGCTGAATGGAACTTATATGAGTGTTGCTTGGGTGATTCCTTTCCAGGAACTCTGTTTTTATGGGATCACTTTGTCTTGATGTTTCAAATGAGATGTTGCCTTCTCTTCATGAGTAGAACTGCTTCTTTTACCCTCAACAAGCTCTTTGGCCCAAGAAAGACAATGGCATGCCTCTTGGGCCTTTATACCATCTTCCTTCTTTCAGTCTTTGTCCACTTGCTTTCTGCCCTAAAACTCCACATTAGTCAGTCACAGTTCTGTTCTTCGAAGACTAGATGTCAGCTCACATGGTGAGAATTGGACTGCACAGATGTTTCTGTTCTTTCCATGAGATTTATCATGTAACCTTAAATGTAGGGGAACTGAGACCTACAGAGGAATACAGCACAGTGACACGTCTTTTTCCCCAAGACCATTGTCTTATGTGTGAGAGTTGAAATCCTCCTGGGTATCCCTGACAATGTTTAAGAATTCATTCTCT